>NC_136261.1:285852157-286452157 GCF_964187855.1 Myxine glutinosa | reverse complement strand
GGCCGACGACACCCGCTTCCACCATGTGGTAGCAGCGCTCGGTTCAGCCACCGCGGCCCGCGCCCTGAGCCTCCTCGAGAGCCCGCCAGCCGCTGACAAATACGGTGCGATTAAAAAGCTCCTCCTCGACGCTTTCGCCCTCCCATCGGCGGAACGCGCACGGCGCCTGCTCGACCTGCCCGAGCTCGGCGACACGCGCCCTTCTGAGCGAAAGGACTACATGCTTTCGCTGCTCGGCGAGCACTCTCCGGCATTCCTGTTCCGGGAGCTGTTCCTCCGTCAGCTGCCTAGCCCGGTACGCCTCACCCTGGCAAGCACGACGATCACGGATCCCCGTGCCCTTGCCAGGGAAGCCGACAAGATCTCTGCCGCAGGCCAGCGCATCGCAGCAGCGACCTGGGGCCCACCGCCGTCCGACGCAACACCCATGGCACCCGAGCACCCGGCACGGTCGACGACCGAACTGCCGACGCAATTGGCGGCCGCTACACCGAGCCGACCACCTCCAGCACGACGACCGGGGCCTCCACCTGACCAAGCATGGTGTTACTATCATGCCAGGTTCGGACAGAAGGCCCGGACATGCCGACCCCCGTGCACCTTCAGCAGGCCGGGAAACGGCCGGGCCGGCATTCATTACCAGCCATGAGTGCCGGCCACATGGGCAACTTACTGTTCATCATGGATAAAGCGTCCCGACGGCGCTTCCTGTGCGACACCGGCGCCCAACTGAGCGTCATACCCGCCTCTGACCAGGACAACGCTTTGCTTGGACGTTTGTAACTGCAAATGTGCCCATGGCACTGCTAGGCGCCGACTTCCTCTGCGCACACGGACTGCTGGTGGATGTCCAATGGCGTCGTTTAATCAACGCCGAAACCTTCAGCTCCCTGGTATGCACATTGAGCAGCTCCGCACCGACCGAGCTGGCATGCGCATTCCCGGCGGCGAACGAGTTTGCTCGCCTGCTCACAGAGTTCCCGGCCCTCACGTGGCCGACGTTTTCGGCCTTCGCAGTACGGCATGGGATCGAGCACCACATACCAACCACGGGCCCGCCGGTCTACGCCAGAGCCCGCCGCCTCGACCCAGCCAAGCTCGCCGTGGCCAAAGCCGAGTTTGACGCTTTAGAACACCTCGGCATCGTGCGGCACTCCGATAGCGCGTGGGCTTCGCCACTACACATCGTCCCAAAGCCAGGGGGCGGCTGGCGCCCATGTGGCGACTAACGCCGCCTTAACGATGCTACCACCCCCGACAGGTATCCGATCCCGCACATCCAAGACTTCTCCGCCCATCTGGAGGGACGGGTCATTTTTTCGAAAATTGATCTCATACGGGGATATCACCAGGTACCTGTCAGGGCGGCCGACGTCCCTAAAACGGCAGTCATCACACCGTTCGGCTTATTCGAATTCTTACGGATGACGTTTGGTCTCAAGAACGCGGCTCAGGCGTTCCAGCGCTTGATGGACGGCGTGCTGCGTGACCTTCCGTTCCTTTTCGTTTACCTGGACGACATCCTCGTCGCCAGCACGTCCCGGGCCGAGCACCTCCTCCACCTCCGAACACTGTTTGGGCGCCTCAGCGAGCACGGCCTCATCATCAACCCGGCCAAATGCCACTTCGGCACGATGGCCGTTGATTTTTTGGGCCACCACATCACCAAGAACGGGGCCGTGCCGCTGCCAACCAAGGTCGAGGCCATCACCACATTCCCGCGTCCCGCACCATAAAGGCCCTGCAGGAATTCCTGAGAATGGTGAATTTTTATCACCGCTTCGTGCCCCGCGCTGCTCAACTCATGCGGCCCCTCTACGAAGCCCCCCGGGGCAAGCCGGCCAAGGACGACATCGCCTGGTCCGCAGCAATGGACGCGGCCTTCCAAAGCTCAAAGCGGGCCCTCGCCGACGCAACACTGCTCGCTCACCCGGTGCTCAACGCTCCCATCGCCCTCACCACGGATGCCTCCGACTACGCGGTGGGCGCCGTACATGAGCAATGGGTGAATGGGGTTTGGCAGCCACTCGCTTTTTTCAGCCGGCAGCTCCGGCCGAACGAGCTCAAATACAGCACGTTTGACCGTGAGCTCCTTGGTCTACACGTGGCCATCCGCCATTTCCGCCACCTCCTGGAGGGCCGACCTTTCACGGCGTTCGTCGACCACAAGCCATTGGTTTACGCAATGGCCAAGGTCACGGAGCCGTGGTCGGCCCACCAACAGCACCACCTCTCCGCCGTGTCGGAGTTTACCACGGACATCCGGCACGTCACCGGCAAAAACAACGCCGTGGCCGACTGTCTTTCCCGGGCCAGCGCGAACGCGGTCCACCTGGGCGTGGACTTTGCGCTTATGGCGGCGGACCAAACCACCGACACCACGGTGCAAGCCCTCCGGGCGGCAGACACGGGCCTCCGCCTGGCCGACATCCCCTTCGCGGACACTGTCCTGCTCTGCGACGTCTCCCAAGGCCAGCCTCACCCCATCGTGCCCGTCACCTGGCAACGCCGCATCTTCGCCTCCCTCCACGGCCTTTCCCACCCGGGCCGGAAAGCTTCCCAGAAGCTGGTGTCGGCGCGATTCGTCTGGCACGGCCTTCGTCGGGACGTCCGCGATTGGACCAGCACCTGCACAGCCTGCCAACGGGCCAAGGTCCACCGACACACCCAGGCCCCGCTGGCACCTTTCACCGTGCCCGAACGACGTTTCGACCACGTCAACGTGGATCTGGTGGGCCCACTCCCCCCGTCACGGGGGTTCACACACCTGCTCACCATGGTGGACAGGACCACCAGGTGGCCGGAGGCCGTTCCCCTCATCTCCACCACCACCGCCGACGTGGCGCAGGCTTTCATCGCCACCTGGGTCGCCCGCTTCGGCGCATCGGCGGACATCTCGTCAGACCGCGGACTACAGTTCACCTCCGAGCTGTGGGGCGTGGTCGCCCACAACCTGGGGGTCAAGCTCCACCGTACTACGGCCTACCACCCCCAAGCAAACGGGTTGTGCGAGCGATTCCACCGCTCCATGAAGGCCGCGCTCATGGCCGGCCTTCAAGACGGCGGTTGGGCCGACCGGCTGCTGTGGGTCCTTTTGGGCCTCCGCACGGCCCCCAAGGAGGACCTCCAGGCATCCACCGCCGAGCTTGTCTACGGCCAGGCGCTACGCATCCCGGGCGAATTCGTGCCCGACGCTACCAGTCCCTGGTCCGCAGCTCACCAGCGCTCAGACCTCCAGGAGGCCGCCCAACGGTTTGCCCCCGTGCCAACATCCCACCACGGTGACCCCCAGTCCTACGTCCCCCCAGCACACAGCACAGCGGAGTATGTTTTTGTGCATCACGACGCACATCGGGGGCCACTCTGGCCGTTGTACGACGGGCCCTTCCGGGTCCTGCGACGGGACGACAAGTCGTTCGTCATCGACATCGGCGGCAGGTCGGACCGGATTGCGGTGGACCGCCTCAAGCCGGCGCACGTGGATGGCGACCAACCACCACGGGTGGCCCTTCCGCCACGGCGAGGCCGCCCCCCGTCCACGGTGCCCCCCACTCGACCGTCCACCACCACACCGGACCCCCCCCCCACGACCCGCCAGGGGTCGCTTCGGCCGGGTCATCAGGACCCCCCTCAAATTGACCCTGCCGGTGCAAGTCGATTCTGGGGGGACGTGTGTAGTGGCTACCGCTGGGTTTTCACAATCGCCTTGCACCTATCAAGGACGCGGAGTGATCACCATGCCGGGCTCGTCCAGGACGCCCGGGCAGGCTCGCCCTCAACTTGCCAGGCCGCAGCCAGGACGCTCGGCCACGCCCACTCTTGCCTTTCCTGGGCAAACGCTCGGGGATAATGTGTGTATATATATTGCTGCCCAATAAACGGGCTTTTCAGAGTACCTGAGTGTTTTGTTTGAATAAAGCAACTCGGACGAATTCCAGCTTTTTGTCGCATCCATTCTTCCGATCGACGTGGGAGCCCGAGCTCCTTCAGTAACATCTTTTACACCATCGATGGAATTGTGCTGAGTTGTGTTGAGAATTGAATGGCAGCGGGGGAGGAAGTGTGTTTTGGGGTCTTGTGGGTGGGGAAGGTGTGTGTGTCCGCAGGTACGGATCCAGCTCTGAGGAGCGATGCCTGCGGCCCCCCTCTGCGGCAATTACCCCTGGCAGCCGATGATATCTGGAAATTGGAGCTCGTCGGTGGAGGGTCTGGTTGGGCACCGCGGAGTGAGGAAGTCCCCCGGTGACCCGTGTTGCTGCGCTGGAGCAGGAGGCCACGGAGGAGCCTGGTGTGTGTGGAGACCCTCACCGGCGAGGTAACGGCGGAAAGGGGCTGTTGGGCTGCCATGGGCCAAGAGGTAAAGGGGGGGGGGGGCAATGAACTTGAAAGTCGGTTGACTTGTTTTTGGGACTACGGTTACCACAGCCTGAAGTGCCCCCACCATCTTCTTGTGCGGTACCTCCCCGCTGCCTAGTTGAGGAATGCACACACACGAATGACATCAATTCCTGGTCCTGCAAGGGGGGTGAAATAAGTGCTGGTAATGATGATTTTGTGTAGTAATGAGTGGTGGAAGGAGAATGAGTGGTTAAGGGGTTTGTGTTGAATGAATGGGGGCGAAATCCACCGAGCCATGTCACTCACCTGTATCACCTGGACATGGCCCGTTGAAATTTAGGGGGGTGCATTGGGGATGGCCCCGCAGGTAAGGTTGTGTCTTGTGGCATCCACCGGGGGACGCGGTCTGTAGACCGGGGTATGTACAAAGGTTAGAGTTTTGAATTTTTGAATAAGGTTAAGTTTTGTGGATAAGGTAGGAGTTTTGAGTGTTGTTTGTTTCCTCCCTCTGAAGGAACAATGAAGACCAATGAATGTACATACTTGCATGATTGTTAAGGGGTTTAGCTTGTGAAGGAAGTGTAGGTAAGTAGTCCGACTCACTTCCCACAGCCCTTCCTGTTTTATTTTATAGGTTAATTATGTGTGAGACAGTAAGTATTAAGGCTGGAATGGTAGCGCCTGCAGCGAACCTTGCAGGAGCTAGGGTTCCAAGGGGGGGGGGGGGGAGGGGCTGTGTTATGAATTTGGGTAGTAATATATAGAGCAGAATAGATCTGAGTAGGTGACATGCTCTGGGATGTCGCGATAGCTAGAACCCACTATGTACCTTTAAGTTGGTATGTGTAGCCGTAGGCCGGGGTTATTGTGTATGTATTTCCTGTACGGGGACAGGAAGTGCTAAGTAGTCAGGGTGATAAGGGTAACTTTGTGTGTTTTCCCACCTCTGTGGTCAATCCAATGTCCCTTTTGGCACCGCACCTAGACGGTAGGAATTCGTGCCCCTAGCACACCCACATTAATTAATTCCCTCCCTTTCACATCAATGAAACAACACCCACCAAAACGGGCAGGCTGAGACACGCCCTGCCGAGACACGATGAGATGGGAGCGGATCTTTTGACGTCATGGGGGAGGGCGGGATGGAGGACCGGAGGGAAGTGACGACACAAGGAGAAGAAGAGAGTTCGGAGTTGGACACGAGGCAGAGCAGACGCCATTTGGGAGAGCTGAGAGAATTCAGTCGTGATAGAGTGCACTGGACATTTTTCCCTCTCGTTCCCCCCTGCCTTCGTTCCCTCCCATCTTCCCTGCGATCGGATCGCGTGCTTGCATGGGTGGCTGTTGTGCCGAGGTTCGCCCCATTGGTGGCCGCATCCGTGGCCTCGTGCGTACCATCGCCAACCACTCATGATCTCCAAAGCACCGAGCAGAGACGACAGCCCCAGAAACCGCGGTCCTTCGGATGGGGCGGCGAGCGTTTGAGAGTTGCGGTGCAAGAGGACCGGGGGCGGCGAGTGAGTCACCTCGGGGAGACCCCTCCTGCCCACGTGTCAGGGCCTAGCTGTCCAAGGCCTGCGCTAGCTCTATGCCACGCTCCCGAGCGAGCAAAGCTAAGAACGCACCACACACACACACCCTCTTTGTTCATTTCGTCGTCTGCCCTGTGGTTTGTTTAATAAGTCTGTCGAGTGGGAGTACTCCATATAGGGGGTTTAAAGCATCACATTTCTTTGCTCTTGGAACCGTTAATAAATCGTTGTATTATTTTCTGTACATACTTGAACGCAGTTTTCCGGGTGAGTGATTTAACAGATAAGGCTTCGGGGGCTCTCGCCGCTTCCCTTCATCCCGCGCGCTTGAGTAGCTTTGGTTGCGGAATCCACCATTGAGTTTTCCCTTCGGGAGTAAAGCCTTCGTGATTGGCATCCGCAACTCTGGTGTTAATTGGAGTTGCGTGACAATAGATCCAAGAATTCATCTTTTTCATGACGTCAACAGCTTTTGTAGTGGTTTAAAGTGCACGACAGAAGAGGCTTTCTTCTTTGATGTCGTTTGAATGAATGTACCTCATGAAGACAAGCAACTGAGAACATGAACTCACATCCGTTGATTCGTCGAGTTGAAAGGAGAACAACGGAGAATCTTTGATTTCATACAAAACCTGCTCTTTCACATCCATAGGCATATGAGAAATACGCCTCTGAAGAGTATTATTCGACAAAGATACTTGCTGCATCCTCTTCGTGCTGGCTTCCCCGAGAACGAGCTTCACCATCTTCAACATGCAGGGTTTGAGAAGTGTCTCTCCAATGGTGTGAGGCTTTTTTGTGTTTGGCAATTTCCAACGCAACTTCATATGAGGCCTCCACTGCTGCTGCACGATGTTGCTGAAAAGACCCACTAGCATCGAGCTTTTGACGTTTGAGAAGAAGCTCATGGCGTTTGAAGAACTCCAAATCATTCTCTGCGTATTCCAGATGCTTTGTCTCGAGGTGACGCTTGAGTTTCGGAGGTTTCTTCGACTCCGCACTCAGGACAATATGGCACAAGATGCATTTTTTTTTTTTTTTTTTTTTTTTTTTTTTTGTATACAAGATCGAGGCTCGTGAAAGAGCTAACATTAATCACACAAAAAGACAAACCGACACACAAAACACAAAAAACAAGGGGAGCGGCAGACAAGATGGGGAGAGAGGGGGAAGGACACAAAAGAGAGGGAGAAGAGGGGGAAGGACACAAACACAACATTTGAGAGCAGGGACATCGGGAGGACTTGGGGGGAGGTGGGAGAGGAATAAAACATATGAACAAGGACTCTGGGGTGAATTACCGGGGGTAGAAAAGATCAAGGTTTTCGATGGGGGAAGATAAGAGATGGTGGTGAACAGCTGTTTTAAAGACCTGGAGGGAGGAGTGGGATTGAAGGGAGTGGGGGAGTTTGTTCCAGAGGCGGGAGAAAAGGGGAATGAAAGAGTGAAGGTGAGCAGGGAGCCTAGACTTTGGCAGTTTAACCATAAGAGGGTTGCAGGCAGATCTTGTGCGACCTGAAGGAATATTGGGGGGACAGAGCACAGAGAGAGCTGGGGGAGCAAGGCCGGAGAGGAGTCGGTAGAAGACAGAAAGACCACCAACCTGCCTGCGGTGAGTGAGTGAAAGGCCCTCGGTGTTGACTACATCGCAGGAGATTCCAATGATTCTGAGATTTCTCTACGCCGTTGTTGGCGAGTACTGTGGTGAAGCCAATGTTGAGGTCGTCTTCCGAGTATTTACGCCTTTTAGCCATTGCTTCAGATCTGTAAATACAAAAACCCGGAAATAGACAATGTTCCACTCATATCGGCAACACATAAAAAAGAGCGAGCAAAAACTATAGCCAACTCCACCGGCACAACATTATGTTGTGTGTTCTAGGTATCAGCGAAATGAAAGTTTTGGTAATGTTCCCTTCTCCCAAGGCTACCAAGTTCTCCCAAGGCTTCTCGACCCACCCAGCCCACCCGCCGCGACCCCCTGGGGGTCACGACCCACAGGTTGGGAACCCCTGGGCTAGAGGGAAACCACATCAGTTACATTCGAGGAGCTAACGGATGTTATCCGGTCTCTTAAAACTAAAGAGCCGCTCCAGTAGCTACCTCCAATATGCCTTCTGACCACCTGGGAAAAACAAACGTACCAATTCACAGCAGAATGTCAATGATGGAAAGTCAGACAAGAAAAAGAAAGCTGTTAAAAACAATACCACCCACCCCTCCCCCAGACAGCCAATATACAGGAATGGCCTTATCATAGGTACTATTCCATCACTGAGGAATGGCAGTGCTCAGCGTGCAATATGCTCGGTCTTGTTTTCGTCAGGTCCAATGGTACAAGTCGTGGTGGTCCACATGTGATTTTTACATGTCCAGAATATCATAGGTTTCAAAAAATCAAAGGGGACGGTAACTGTTTATTTCGCTCATTTGGACATATAATCACTGGCTCGCAACAACAAAACGGAGCTGTGTGTTCTGCAATTGTCACACACATGTCTGATATTGAGCCATTCATACTTTCCACTGGTGTGTCCAGTGTTGAAGCCAACATAAGAGCTTCGCGTATGGACAGTGCAGGTACTTGGGGTACAGAAAACGAAATTCTTACTCTCGCACATTTGCTGAATACCCCAGTGTATGTGTACAACAGTGAGAGTATGGATTGGGTAAGGTACTCCCCGATGCATGTTGACGAAAATTTGCATGATAATGTCATGCAGTTGGCTATGTACATCAGGCTGCAGCATGATCACTTTGATGTTGTTTTCTCGACTGTAAATTCACAGTAACTTTTTTGGGCATTTCTAAGTGCAGGTCATTGTGTGGCCTGAAGCTGGATGAAGACATTACTCTTGAGAAACGAGCAATAAGACAGAGCTGCAAGAAACAGTCAGGGTTACGTTAGACAATATAGGAACAAATGCAGTGTTTGACATTGTTGACTGAGATATTGTCGCGTCCCCGGGGTTAAGACACCTGGGTGAAGGATGGCAAACCGAGCTTTAACTCCGAGGCGTACGAGCCGAAAATATGGTGGTCCCTTTATATGGCACACGAGGGAAACGGAGGTCTCTCCGTCTTAATGGAACGGATGGATGCGACAAAGTGTTTTCCGAAACCACAAGCAAATGAACGTACAGGACAAGAGCTTGGAAATGCAACAAATAAGGGTTGAATGAAAATAATGCAGGTGCAGAATTATAAAGACCTCTACAGGCCAGGAGTAGGCGAGTTATCGTAGGCATTCAAATTCAAACTTGTCCCTGATCCTCTTAATTAATAAAATGTATTGTAATGACAATGAGATAGAAATAGTTTAGTTATTTGATGAATCTTAATAATACTATGCTATAGTTCATAATGATCTTGTAGGAAAGGATTTATTATATTATTAAGGATGTGTATATATATATATATGTATATATATATATATATATATATATATATATATATATATATATATATATATATATATATATAATATATATGTGTGTGTATTACAAACTAAGGAATTTAAGAGTATAACTCAGAATCTGGTAGACTCAAAAGTCGCCTTGTGATGGGAAGATATACATATCTTTCATGTGCAGTCTTGTGTAAATACTAAGTTGGGAATAGAGTTTGTGAAACAAACCACAAAACTTCTCTGTTGTTTGTTACCCGCTGAGAAGATAATGGCTATCAAACTTCCTCGGCCCCAAATCAATCCCCTCCCTACTTCTTGCTTCATCAGTGATCCCCGTCCCCCAGATCTACCCCTCCCTAATCCTTTATCAGAATCCCTCAGCCCCCGATCTCCTACCCCCTACCCACTCCTTCTGTGAAAACCCAATCATCATTCCCCTATTGTTCAAAATGATATAAATTGAGTTAAGTTCGCTCAATCGGTGAAGAATGCTCATTTCGACCTGGGTCCTGTGCTGTGTGAGTTTTATATATATGATGTATTTCTGTTGTAACCAAATGAGTATTTTCCCAGGGTTATTAAAAATATTTACAAGCGTTCATGACTTTGTTTATGCACACAAACCTGTTCTTCAACAGTGAAGTGTTCATGGCTTTGTTTATGCACACAACTTCAACACAGGCATCAAAGATATGAACGCATGGTAAACTAAGATTCCTAAATGAGGGACCCTCCTCTCGGACTCATATACAGACACAGGGAGAAAAAAAAAATGTGGTGTGGTGTGTTGGCCAGTACTCAGCTCTGGTCTCCTCAAACGGCCATCGAACCCTGGTGGTCGTTGAATGGGTCCCCAAGGCCTTGCGCGGGAAAAACGCCTGATGGCGTGAAGTCACGACACAGCCAGCCGCCCATGCGAGGCAGCCGGAACCCTTCCTCCTCAGATTGCACAATTCACCAGGCTTCTACCACGTGCCTCGCGAGCGTGTATCACTCAAAGCACAGCCGCTTCCACCGAAGGCCCAGGGATAGAGAGAGAACAAACTGTGACCGCCTGTCACGAATGCCGGAACAGAGCGAGCAATTATGAGCCAAACTGTGACCGCCTGCCACGAAACCAGGAGCAATTACGAGCCAAACTGTGACCGCCTGCCATGAAACCAGGACAACAATAACAACAAAAACAAAAACAACAGACATTTTAAGGCCATTTTCCCTGCTAGAGCGGGGGTTAGCCTTGCGGGCCCCATGACAATCTTCTCAATTTTGCCCTATTTTCTGCATCTCCCCTTGCCCGCATTTCTTCTTCCACCACCTTTAGCCAAGTCTTTCTTGGTTAGGGTTAGGTGATCACTCCGACACCCTTCCTGCATACAGCACACGGCCACTTCCCAGTTCTGTCCACCTCACCACATGCTTTACCACTTGCCATCACAATAGTTTTTCCGATATTCACCTTCAGACCTTTTGTCTCCATACATTCCTTCCACTTGTTCATCTTCTCCTTCAGTCCATCCATACTTTCCGCAATCAACACCAGACCATCTGCATACAACAACTCCCACGGGTAAACTCTCCTTTACATTCCGAGCCAGCATCTCCATCACAGCTACAAATAGTATTGGGCTTAGTACTGACCCCTGATGCACTCCCACCTTCACCTCAAACTCACCACTGTTCCCGTCCTTCGTCCTTTCAGCTGTGCGCGCTCTCTCGTACATTGCCATCACTACTCTGATCAACCATTACTCCACTCCTAACTTCCTCAATGCCCATGTCACTACTTCACGTGGAACCCTATCGAATGCTTTCTCCAGATCAACAAACCCACGAAACAAGCTCTTCCTCTTCTCCATGCACTTCTCCTGCAACTGCCTTACAATAAAAAGTGCGTCTGTCGTTCCTCTTCCTGGCATAAATCCAAACTGCATTTCGTCGATCTTCACCTTCTTCCTTATCCTCCTGTCCAACACCCTTTCCAATACCTTCATTCCATGCTCCAATAACTTTATCGCTCGATACGAGCCACAGTCCAGAGGGTCACCTTTCCAATTGTATAGAGGGACGAGGGTACTCAGTTCCCAATCCACTGGAATGCGGCCTCCTTTCACCACCAGATTACAGATCTCTGTCATTCTCTTCACACCCCCAACTTCCCACTGCCTTAAAAATATCTCCCACAACTCTCGTCAGCCCTGCCACTTTTCTCCTCTTCATTGCTTTTAAAGCTTCCTCCACTTCCTTCTCAGTTATCTTCTCTGCCAGTCCGAAAACTGGGTTAATCTCTGTGTTGCCATCCCATCATTCTCTGCATAAAACAGAATTTCCTTTTATCTCTTCCATCTTCCTTTAATTCCATCGGGGTCCACAACAATTTGTCCCACTTCATCCTTCAAGCAACTCACCCCCATCGCATCACATCTCTCTTTCGCTATCTGCTTTGTAATCCTCAATACCGCTCTCTGACCCTCTTCCGAATCCATACGTTCTCCGAACATTTTCCTACATGCCTCCTGCACCTTTGCTACCTCTTTCTTTGCAGCCTTTTGGCTGCCTTATAACTTTCATGCTCTGCCTTTTATGCCCCCGTACCCTTCGCCTTCTGCCACGCCTTGAACTTCTTCCTCTTCTCGTCAATCCTCTTTCCAACTTCATCATCCCACCACCATGTTTCCGAGTGCCTTGGTGGTCCTTTTGTCCATCCACATACCCCACTAAAGGCTCCCAACAGACTATCTTTCATTGACTTCCAACCACTTGCAAGCTCAACCACATCATCCTCTACCAAAAGTCAGCCTCTCTTTTAATGCCTCCCTCACCGTCTCCTCTTTCAACCTCCACAGTCCACACCTTCATTCTCCCTTGGTACTTCACCCGCCGAGCTCTCCTAGCACATTTCACCCTTATGTCGCAGACAACCAAGTGGTGCTGTGAAACAGCCTCCTCCCCCTGGATCACCTTTGTGACCCGGAGGTGCCCCCTATCTCGCCTACGCCCTGTAGGGGAAGTATTGGGGGAGACTCAAGACTCCAATGACCAGACACAGGTTTTACAAAAGGTCTGGTTTATTAACTGGTTATTCACTTCATTCCAATTACCAAATAATACCGCTTAATTCAATGGACCAGGTTAACTCTTTTCGCATGGTCCTTCTCGTTCGGCCGATGTTCCTCCGCCACTCCCGTCGGGCAGAGGGTCTGATGATGAGTCCTCGTCCGTTCCGTCGGTCAGAGCTTCTGCTCACAAGTCTCTTTGACTCAACGTTTGCTCTCGTTTATATGGACAAACTGGACTTAATCCCCTGTCCGCTGAACGTTAATCCTTTCTCCGCTAATGCCCCGAGGTCATGCATGCACCAAGTCCTGGCATCAGCTCGCTCCCCTCCTGCTGTGAGTTCCATTTACCAAACGATAGGGGGGTGCTCCAGCCAGGGGCTGTGACCAGGTGGACAAGAGATTACCATGTTCGGGCACATTCCTGACACTCATTTACGAACTCGGCTTTCACAGAGTTTGCAGGTAAAATGTATCTGCTTCGTTACCAGTGTTAATTAATAAGTTACCAGTGCCAATTAATAAGTTACACTGAGTTACACTTCCACAATTCCCTCATCTTTTTGTTTTTGTTTATATTAACCATTAATCTAAACATCAATATAAGTAAACAATCAATCACTACAAGTAAACATCATTACAAGTATAAGTAAATAATCAATCACTTTGGTAATCAAATTCCCTTGGGCATACACCGTCATCCTGCAAGAATCACAAAACATTTCGTTGGTCATTGACTCCTTCCATATCGTTCAATCTATTGCATTTGCATCACAAATATATTTTCAAAACAACACTTCACCATCACCAAGATACAACAATTTCACTTCATTTTCAAGTTTTGTAAAGCATCTGCACCATCTGGCAAAAACGTTTGCCTCCACACAAATGTTGACTTTGTTTGAAAGGAAGGGCTGATCACTTGTGTTTGAATCCTGGTATGAAACATTTTCTCCTAATGTCTTCATAGCTCCTGCACTACTTCGTGTAGGATTTCGCTGTTGTGGTAACATTGCGGAGTCATAGACTGACCCTGCTCTCCTTGTAGCATTCTTGCCACTTTTTGCTGTAAACCATAGTAATTCCTGAACAAGGCCTTCACCCAGTTGTAGTCGACTTGCCTCCTCCCTCATTGTGAGTGGGCAGCAAGTATTGGTGTGACGTTGATTGGCCAGCAAGATGTGGAACAGGGATGCCGGATGCATCCACAATGATGTTGGGACCATGGTGTTCAGGTTATTCATGGTCCTTACCAGGAGCAACCAGCAGAATCGTGCACAGCTGTTGTGACAAGGGCACAGCCGTTTTTTGCAGCTCCATGCTGGTTCCCCGGACGTTGGTGAAGTAATAACATATGTCCCCGCATTTCACAGAGGTTGCAGGTAAAATGTCGTTGTCCTGCAACTTCTGATGTGGTGAATGTTCGAAGCCTTCGAACAAGAGTAAGTGATCGCCTTTCTTTCATATGTTGCAGTGTGATCCAGGCAAATGGTCACATAAATTTCCTTGGTGAAGGTAAGCATTCATCTCCAAGTTACACGGGAGAATGTCTTCATCATTCTTTGAGAAAGAGGGTGTATGCCACGATTAACTTCATTTTTTAGCCACAAATTTTCTTTCTCGAACTTCTTCCCAATTCCGTTAGCAATCCCTCCAAAATGTGATCTCGTCTTATCCTTATGCTCAGTCACATCTGAATCTGCTTTCCACACACACTGAATCAGATAGGGTACATCTTAACATGAAATCAGCATAATCATGTATATCTTCCGACAGTTTCACATTCAACAATTTGTTGTTTTTCCTTAACACAAAAAGTTATATTCATTTATATGCGTCACACAAATAATATTCAATCAGGTATGTATTTTATTACTAAACTAAGAATAGCATCCACAATTGCTTTCAGGTTAATATAGTTCAAAAATTAACTCATGCAGGTATTTTAGCACTACTCTAAGAAAATAAATTGTATATGATTACAATCACAAACGGGAATACCTAATTCCCAACAACAATTTTCCCAAACCAACAAATTAAGCATAATGTATTATTACCATAATTCCTCTCCACTTTTTCTTTTCCCTCTTTTTTTCCCTAACAGTGTGTCACTCGTGGTGATATGAGTTCACTGATATTGTAATTGACACAACTCATAACATTGTCGTTATGCCATTATCTTAATTCTACTGTATTCACTATTCATTTGCAACATCACTTGATTCATTCTTTTAATCTCGGTATTATTCATATCATCATAACAATCTTTCTATTTTAGGTCCATATTTGTTTCTGTTCTCATCAACCTCCTACGGTTTATCAATTTGTTCCAAAACACTGCAACCAAAGGTTTTAACCAAAGCTCTACCAAACTATTTCCAATTTGAACTCAAAATGCTAATTAAACAACAATTCAAAGAATTAACTTCAATGGGTCAACAAACTCATTTTATAAACAGATCTAATTTTCCCATCCAATAATTTTCCTTGCCAAATGTCATATTGCAACACTTTAATAAACCTTCGAAAAATGTCTCCCAAATCAATAAAATGTCTATGTCTAAAATGTCTAAAATGTCTATAAAACCAAATCAATGTCTCCCAACTCTAATAAGTCTTTGTAATATCTCACTTCATTTACCCAGCATCGAAGAATTTATTTACTCTCCATTCCCATCTGTTAACCAGTGACTTTGTTTGAACTCCAAAACTTAATTTGATGAATCCCATGTGTACAGCTACCACTTATTGAAACCCCTACTTTTGTAGAAAATATCCAAGTAAATGTTTTTTTTACACCCCCTTAACTGTTGCTCATCCATTTCTATGCACCCAGTGAGTACTACTGACACCAGTATGCCAATATAGGTGTGCGAGATTAACAAATATGTTGCAGGTACACGTGACATCGCGTTCTGAGTATAAATAACGTAACAGCGCGTTCATGGCTGCCCCTTGGTTTAAGATTCACAATGCATTCCGTTTTAAAACTCACAATAGTTCCAACCAGCAAGATATTCTTTACTATTTTCCCATATCATCTATGCCTAATACACAACCATACATGCAGCACAATTTATATGCTGATAAAATTCAAGTTTATATATATATATAAATCCATGAGCAGGGTATTCTGAGAAGTCAGTGTAAGACCTCTCCCAAATTTGGATAATTTTGTACTCCCTCATTTCTTTTTATGAAGCTCATATCCATAAATAGATGTTATTCTCATATAAATTCTATCAAAAATGGAATCCCAAAATTACTCACAATTTTACTATTAATGAATGGCTGCTCATAACCCAGCACATCAAATCTTTATATTCCATCTCCCTTGACAAAAGAGATAATGTTCATAATCAAATTATATTTCTATTTTATTTTACGGATTCTCTGCATATTCAATCCCATCCACATAAAACTATCCATTTCCAGACAGGCACACTGTCGGTGTCAACAATCTTGTAAGATTGATACACAAAACAATAAAAAAACACTAACATTGACACACAAAAATACACACACACATGCATTATGCGTATTTGTTTGCGTTGGAACTATTATTTACAGATCAAGATGGGTGTCAATTTTATTTCAATTTCATAAAATTTGTCCTTCAATTTTAGAAATGCTAATACACAAATGGACCAAAAAGTTTATTCTTAGAAAACCCCTATGATGTCACATTGAAATTACCCTTTCAGTTCCCACAATAATTTATCCAAATTTGACTACACACCCATTTGTATGTCAGTCGACCACTGACCTATCAATCATGCGGAACACTAGTCCGAAATTCCCACCTGATCATCATGTGACCCTTGTCACTTGGTTTCAAAAATTTGCAAAGCAATTGTTCCAACTTTGTAAATTTAAAATTGTGTGCCCAACATAAAAGATCCAATTTCGGCATGTGATCAATTAATTATTAATTTGTTAACAAGCAAAAGAAAAAAATGAATCATTCTTGCTCTGAAAACTTTTCAGACACAAGAATCATCGACAGTTATTCATGTTTGTCCAGTAATCGAATCTGTTGAGGCCAATCATCATTTGGGATTTGTAGCAATGAAGGCCTAATCATTGTCTGAGGTACCGGTAAGCACTGGTACCCTTGATCTTGGTTTGCCCCATGAACTTGTCTTCCTGTTGACATACGGACATCTTCTTCTCCAATGTCCCATCTTTCCACACTCGAAACACCGGTTTCTGTCGTTGCCTGATCTGTGCACCTGTGCACTTGTATTGCTGGGCTGCATCTCTACATCCCTGAGTTGCCACTGCACTCTCTCGTTATCTCCTGAAACACGAAAAAATTCTCTGTACCGTCCTTTTTGGGGAGACAACTGGAAATCAGATGGGACAACTGTCACTTTCATTCCTAATTTCGAGGGCAGTTGTGCATTTGTCTCCTCCACTGTATCCTGTATCCTTTTTATTTTAAGTTCTAGATCCGTTATCCGTTCTTGCTGTTCCCGTTGTCTGGATTCACCATCCCAAAGATGGAATGCAAGCCAGTCTACCGTTAAATTCTGTCTCTTCCTGGCTTTCAATCTTTGTTCCAATCTTTCCAATCGACTTCGCTCAAATGTACCATCTCTTGGAAACTCCTCATCATGTCCCTTTGTCCACAAATACCAATTCTCGACCTGCCTTATAGCTTCGGCACCATAACGGTCGTACATATGATGTGTACAAGTACCTTTTTGTGGAATCTCTGGTTGTCCTTGTGTATTCTTGCAGGCTCCATTTCCCATTCTGCCTTTTATCAAAGTAGCGTTGGATGTGTTGTAGCTTGTTCCAGGTTCCTCTAAAGCTTCACTCGTACCTCCAGGAAGGATCTCTCCACCTGTTCACACGGTGATTTCCAGAGAGTCTCCCTCAGTTGTGGCTTTTGCACAATCCAATCTGACAGATCAGTATTTGCAGATGAGCCGGAGGGTCAGTATGAAATTGGTGAATCCTCAGGTGTCCGCTCTGTTGACGGGGAAATCACACAATGGTAACCGCACATATATATCTGTATATAAACTCACCACCTTGCTCAATTTTCCCAGGTTGTCTCCACATTGATAATATCTCGCAAAGATATCAAAGCTTCTTTCTTGAGACCGCATTTTCATCAATCAAACAATCAATATATTCAATTCAATTTATTCAGTTCAATTTATTCAGTTAAATTTATTCAATTAAATTCAATCAATTAGATTCAATCAATCAAGAATATCCAATCATATCATTCAACTTCTTCCATGATTGTCAAGAATATCCAATCATATCATTCAACTTCTTCCTGAGTGTGAAGAATATCCAATCATATCATTCAACTTCTTCCTGAGTGTGAAGAATATCCAATCATATCATTCAACCTCTTCCTGAGTGTGAAGAATATCCAATCATATCATTCAACTTGTTCCTGAGTGTGAAGAATATCCAATCATATCATTCAACTTCTTCCATAAGTGTGAAGAATATCCAATCATATCATTCAACCTCTTCCTGAGTGTGAAGAATATCCAATCATATCATTCAACTTCTTCCTGAGTGTGAAGAATATCCAATCATATCATTCAACTTCTTCCATAAGTGTGAAGAATATCCAATCATATCATTCAACCTCTTCCTGAGTGTGAAGAATATCCAATCATATCATTCAACCTCTTCCTGAGTGTGAAGAATATCCAATCATATCATTCAACTTCTTCCATAAGTGTGAAGAATATCCAATCATATCATTCAACTTCTTCCTGAGTGTGAAGAATATCCAATCATATCATTCAACTTCTTCCTGAGTGTGAAGAATATCCAATCATATCATTCAACCTCTTCCTGAGTGTGAAGAATATCCAATCATTTCATTCAACCTCTTCCTGAGTGTGAAGAATATCCAATCATATCATTCAACTTCTTCCATAAGTGTGAAAAATATCCAATCATATCATTCAACTTCTTCCTGAGTGTGAAGAATATCCAATCATATCATTCAACTTCTTCCTGAGTGTGAAGAATATCCAATCATATCATTCAACCTCTTCCTGAGTGTGAAGAATATCCAATCATATCCTTCAACCTCTTCCATAAGTGTGAAGAATATCCAATCATATCATTCAACCTCTTCCATGAGTGTGAAGAATATCCAATCATATCATTCAACTTCTTCCATAAGTGTGAAGAATATCCAATCATATCATTCAACTTCTTCCTGAGTGTGAAGAATATCCAATCATATCATTCAACCTCTTCCTGAGTGTGAAGAATATCCAATCATATCCTTCAACCTCTTCCATAAGTGTGAAGAATATCCAATCATATCATTCAACCTCTTCCATGAGTGTGAAGAATATCCAATCATATCATTCAACTTCTTCCATAAGTGTGAAGAATATCCAATCATATCATTCAGCTTCTTCCTGAGTGTGAAGAATATCCAATCATATCATTCAACTTCTTCCATAAGTGTGAAGAATATCCAATCATATCATTCAACCTCTTCCTGAGTGTGAAGAATATCCAATCATATCATTCAACTTCTTCCTGAGTGTGAAGAATATCTAATCATATCATTCAACCTCTTCCTGAGTGTGAAGAATATCCAATCATATCATTCAACTTCTTCCATAAGTGTGAAGAATATCCAATCATATCATTCAACTTCTTCCTGAGTGTGAAGAATATCCAATCATATCATTCAACTTCTTCCATAAGTGTGAAGAATATCCAATCATATCATTCAACTTCTTCCTGAGTGTGAAGAATATCCAATCATATCATTCAACTTCTTCCTGAGTGTGAAGAATATCCAATCATATCATTCAACCTCTTCCTGAGTGTGAAGAATATCAAAAAAACCCGTATTTACAGATCGCTAGAGAAAAAAAAAAACACGAATAATAGATAAAACCGTGTGTAAGACCTCTCCCAAATTTTGTCCGCTCATTCACTTTTCCTGATTCGCATCAAGGATCTCCATCATCAGACAGCGTACTTAATTCCGCATTTTAATGAGAATTCAACAGGATTTTACGACTCAAAGGAAAAAGAACGAGCAGACCTTTTGCAGGACGATCGTTACAAAAATCGTTACATATATTAAAGTATTTATAATGTCGACAAATCATATCTTAATTCTTACAAAATTTGGTTCTTTGAATAAATCACAGCACTGGGAGAAACAGCTCAAAAAAATGGATCTTTGTGTTTATTCAGCACCCTAGTAATTGGTTCTTTGTGTACTAATTACACAGCACCCAGGCCCCGCTCATATGGATCTTTGTGCAGCGCTGCACAGCACCTGAGCAAAAGGGGTTTCATCTACATTTTCCTTATCCGGTGTACCATCCGTGATATTTGTTTGCTCATTCACTATTCCTGATTCGTCATCAAGGATCTCCATCATCACACAGCGTACTTAATTCCGCATTTTAATGAGAATTCAACAGGAATTTACGACTCAAAGGAAAAAGAACGAGCAGACATTTTGCAGGACGATAACTGGAATTAGTCGTGAAAATATATCCAAAATACACAAAAATACACACCCACACAAATAAACAACATTTATTCCGTTTTACAGAACAAACATTTCCTCTATCATGACATGCATGTCTTCAAAATTATATGACCAAGAGAAAAAGTAAAATTAATTAAAAACTGCGGGCAGTGATGATCCGGGGACCATACCGCTCCATCCTGATTGGACGAGTGCGTGCTAGAGTCGTTAACAACGACAGTCCAGATCCGATTGTTCAAAATTTCAACTTAATCGATCGAAAAATGAACGCAGGGATGCATTTTAAAGGTGCAGTGGCACTAACTGAGTTGCCACGAATATGGCCACGAAATTGCCAATATGGCCAATATGACAGCCACAAAATATTTTCCTTAATCAATTGGCTCATAGCATAACCAATCTGCAAGTATTTCATCCGAAGATGTATCTCTGAGGACTTTTAATTAAATAAGTCATTTATAAATCAACGAGTTAATTTATTAAATGATTAATCAATAGATCAAAATTTTCCTTGACAGCCACATCACTCGGTCAGTGTCATGTCCAAATATCAGCTTCCTTACTCAAAAGGTGCCTGAGTTAATGTAATGTAATTACTGTAATAAGATTACTGCAATTACTGTAATGATTACTGTAATTACTGTAATTACCGGAACTGTAATTACTGTAATTACCTCAGGTAATTACTGTAATGTAATTACTGTAATTTAATAAGAAATGTAATTAATTAAATAAGTACTTCATTAATCGCTAATAATTAAATAACTCGTGAATTCTTATCCGATTTACTTAACATTTGAGTGTCCCCAAAACGTTGGAGCAAAACGTTGCAACAACGAAAGTGAAACGTTGTAGCGACGTTGTGGAAACGTCAGCAAAACACAACATTTGAATGTTCCCAAAACGTTGGAGCAAAACGTTGCAACAACGAAAGTGAAACGTTGTAGCGACGTTGTGGAAACGTCAGCAAAACACAACATTTGAATGTTCCCAAAACGTTGGAGCAAAACGTTGCAACAACGAAAGTGAAACGTTGTAGCGACGTTGTGGAAACGTCAGCAAAACACAACATTTGAATGTTCCCAAAACGTTGGAGCAAAACGTTGCAACAACGAAAGTGAAACGTTGTAGCGACGTTGTGGAAACGTCAGCAAAACACAACATTTGAATGTTCCCAAAACGTTGGAGCAAAACGTTGCAACAACGAAAGTGAAACGTTGTAGCGACGTTGTGGAAACGTTAGCAAAACTCAACATTTGAATGTTCCCAAAACGTTGGAGCAAAACGTTGCAACAACGAAAGTGAAACGTTGTAGCAACGTTGTGGAAACGTTAGCAAAACTCAACATTTGAATGTTCCCAAAACGTTGGAGCAAAACGTTGCAACAACGAAAGTGAAACGTTGTAGCGACGTTGTGGAAACGTCAGCAAAACACAACATTTGAATGTTCCCAAAACGTTGGAGCAAAACGTTGCAACAACGAAAGTGAAACGTTGTAGCGACGTTGTGGAAACATCAGCAAAACACAACATTTGAATGTTCCCACTTTATCCCATTAAAATCCCATTAAATCCCATTAAAATCCCATTAAAATCCTATTAAAATCCCATTAAAATCTTCAGACAAAACACTTGCAATATTATTCCTAGGACTAAAATTACCAGGACCATTATCAAACATTTATCAAAATATTAGGACCATCATCAAACCAATGAATGACTCAATCCTTTAATGACTACATCCAAACCCAGACATTTTGAGTTCCGTAACTTTAATACTTCAAATTTTCCATTCCTTCCCTTCCTGATCCTTAGATGTAGGGATGGGTTCTTTTTAGGATCATGTTGCATCGAGCATTATTTTCCAAAACAGTGTGAACATTAAACCACACCATTACCTCTGACATCCCACCATTTACACCAGCTTTTCCATGATGTCGCGATATGACCCCATAATCCCACAAAACTCTTCGTTGCTTTGACATCCAATATGAAAATTCTCATTTAACCCGTTCAAAGAACGTCCATTTCGCTAAATCGAACCAACCACAACCTTCGCCATTAACATCTATTGTAAGCGTGCCGAATCAGTAAGCATCACCCCTCCTATGAGCCTCGACCAGAGGGTGGTTGTTACTCACAAACACTCGTCGCTAGCTGTTCCATTGTCTGCCGATTCCCACTCTGCTGCCGATTTCCACTGAGCCATCAGAGTGGAATTTGGAATTTTTTATTTCTCTGAGCTCATGAAAGTGGTGACAATGGGTGGTCTGCCATTGCTCTTCCACAAAAGCATCTTTCACCTTTCAATAAAATATTTGTACCAACCAAATCTGCGAGTATGGGGCGCAGAGAAAATACACAAAAAGCAACAGCCCTGGCTTTGCTTCCTGGAAGCTTCCTGGAAGCTTCCTGCAAAACGCTTTGCTTCTCGCAAAACGTCCGCCTATGGGAACTAGAGGGAGGGAAGGGAGAAGGAGCGGGAGCAAGAGACAGGGTGCCGGAATGGACATGAGGGACAATGAGGGACAGTGAGGGAGTGTTGGTATGCAATTTTCATCCAATCGCCATCTTTCACAATAATTCTGGACCGGCATGAGGTGGGGTATTTTGTCATGAATTTATTCGTTGATCGAACGAGTTTTAGACATGGCGGGAAAACTGAAAAAAAAATTCTCTCCTCCACCCACTTTTTTTTTTTTTTTTTTTTTTTTTTTTTTTTTACTTTGGACCCACGGCTTTCGTCGTACACAATTCCGTTTAATTTGTCTAAATCCGACCAGTCGTTCCAAAGATATAAGCCGTTTTGTCGCAATACCATAAATTGGAATGAGGTAAAATATATATATATAAATATAATTCCATTTCCCGGCTCCCTGTCGCACGACGAGCAAGTCGCGTGTTTTGAACAAGTGCAAAAAAAAATAAAAAACTACTTTACACGTGTACGGGTGTGTAAACGAGTGTACCGGCCTTACACGTCTTGGAAGCAAATGGTCGCATGGTGCACGCATGCTCCGTTTGCTCCCAGGTCACAGTAAGGCCTTTAATGACCAGCGCCGACCTGGTGCATTTTATTTAGACAGCGCAAAAAATACGTATTTACAGAAATCATTTAGAAAAACACGAATAATAGCTACAGTCGTTTATCGAAGTACCATTCGTGATGGGTCACGCCACCTATATCGCGGCATCGGTGCGCACGGAACCCCCAGGACCACCTCCTCCCCCATGTATGTACAAAACTATTTCCAAGTTCGTAAATCATATTGGACAAAAACAAGCCACACTCACCTTTTAAAGACTTGTTTGTACAATTGATGTCAGCGGTGCCTCCAAATTGTAGGGGAAGTATTGGGGGAGACTCAAGACTCCAATGACCGGACACAGGTTTTACAAAAGGTCTGGTTTATTAACTGGTTATTCACTTCATTCCAATTACCAAATAATACCGCTTAATTCAATGGACCAGGTTAACTCTTTTCGCATGGTCCTTCTCGTTCGGCCGATGTTCCTCCGCCACTCCCGTCGGGCAGAGGGTCTGATGATGAGTCCTCGTCCGTTCCGTCGGTCAGAGCTTCTGCTCACAAGTCTCTTTGACTCAACGTTTGCTCTCGTTTATATGGACAAACTGGACTTAATCCCCTGTCCGCTGAACGTTAATCCTTTCTCCGCTAATGCCCCGAGGTCATGCATGCACCAAGTCCTGGCATCAGCTCGCTCCCCTCCTGCTGTGAGTTCTGTTTACCAAGCGATAGGGGGGTGCTCCAGCCAGGGGCTGTGACCAGGTGGACAAGAGATTACCATGTTCGGGCACATTCCTGACACTCATTTACGAACTCGGCTTTTACAGAGTTTGCAGGTAAAATGTATCTGCTTCGTTACCAGTGTTAATTAATAAGTTACCAGTGCCAATTAATAAGTTACACTGAGTTACACTTCCACAGCCCCATCAGGTTAACGGTTGTCGTCGACCCACCTGACGTGTATGTAACAAGCTTATTATCCTCTTTCTGGAACTGAGTATTACAAATCAACAAACCTCCTACCACAACAACCTCCTCATCTTTCACGTTTTCCATCAGCTTCTCTATTGCACACCAGAACTTGTCATTCTCTTCATCGTCCCGACCGACCTGCGGAGCATATCCCGAGATGATGTTCACCAAGAGCTTTCCAATCATTTTCACCATCATCAACCTTTCACTCACTCGAGTCACACTCACCACACTGTCTACAAACTCCTCAGAAAACAGGACACCAACACCATGCATGCCTTCTGTCATCCTTGCCACACAAACTTGTATTTTTGTCCCAGCCTACAATTCACCATTCTCACACCACTTCCCTTCAATCTCGCCTCCTGTACGCAACATATGTCCACTCTTCTCCTGACCAATACTTCCACCACTTCTCCTGATCTCCCTGTCATTGTCCCTACATTCCATGTCCCAAACCTCAGAAACCAATCTCCATGTGGGGCAACAGACGTTTGGTCGTCGTAAATGGAGTGATTTCCACCCTTGCTTCGATCGGGTTCCCCACCTTGATTTTTTTCAAGAGGGAGTGAGGTCCCCCACGGGGTACTTCGGGCTGTACCCTGCCCATATGTCATTGTAATTGCCATGGTTCCCTTTTTGAGGCAATGTTTTATGGCTGGTTGCCCTTCCTGACACCAACCCTTTTAGTCACCTCTTAAGACACTTGGGGATACGGTGTACCTATTCTAAACCGGGGTTACATACCGGGTACAGAGAGAGAAAATATGTGGACGCTTACACCAACGCCAGAACAGGGAGAGAAAAAGAATGCGTCCACCTGCTACGAACACTGGAACCGAGAGAGAGAATAAAATGGCGGTCGCTTCACCTTTTATTTTCCCTGGTCTAGAAAGTTCCCTCTGACATCACGTGCGCTCCAATCACCAAGCGCGACTCTATCGTCTCATCGTTCCTCAACCAATCGTCCTTCGGGGCGTGGCCACACAGCCATTCTTGATGCCAATTGAGAAGGTTCAGCTGGGCGGAGTAGTAGTGTCTGGGTGCTGTCGACGATCGGATTGTTGTAATTATGTGCCGAGTGCATGGCTGGCTGGGTAAGTTTTATAAGAACAAACAAAGGGAAAAATCACAGGGGCATTTACACACTAGGAATTTATCCTTACGCCCTATCTAGAATAGCTCCACCCCTCGCATGGAGACACAAACACTTACACGGACATTCGGCCCTAACTGAGATACATTGAGGTGGCTTCACGGCATAAGGAGCTCGCTAAACCTACACAACTCTATCTGGACTTAGGTATTTCATTACTTACACCCACACACGTAACAATATCTTGGCACTTTTGCTCCAAGAATGGGTATCATCCCTACATTGCGTTTTTATTTGGCATAAAAAATTTATTCATTTGTTTATATTAATCACAATGATCACAGATCCCAGTAGAGTGACACCCTATCCAATGAAGGTATGTATTAAGACATCAATGTAGAATGAGGGATGCCAGCCTTGCTTAATTAAATACACTTGGTTATATGAATTGCTAATTTCTTGAAATTCTCAGAATTCACTCCAGATTTTAGTCCACCGGATCCAATCTTCAAATCAAAAATGCAGATTTTGATTACATACTTTAATTGGACCGTGAGGAGTCATTGTAGTTCAAGGCAAGGTATCTTTGAGCAGGCCAAACACAATGTCGGCTTAAGAACCCAGCAATGTGACAGTGGGCTGACCAAGATGGTGGACCGCCATTTTGGCGATGCTTACTTTGGCTATTTTTGTCATGAGCATCCCCTAAATTATCTTCAAAATGGGTGTTTAAATTTTCCCAAGCACCCACTTTTCTTTCATGCACTCCCTCGGAGCATCTCCCTTTGTATGCATGCAAAGTTTCTGGTCACTAGGTTTCATGGAACTGGAGTTAGAGGCCGGACGCGTGCGCACTAACGCACGCATGCACACTTATTATTATAGTTCAGCAAATACAATCCGTCGCTCCACTGGCGGGACGGGAATATTAAGAGAGGGAGGGAAGCGGAGGAGGGAGGGGAAAGGGGGATGGGGATTGGAGGGGAAGAGATTAGGGGAGTGGAGGGAGAGAGGGGGAAGTGGAGATGGAGAGAGAAAGACTTTGACATTTGCATACCTTTATTTAAACAAGGTTAGAAAAAAAACAGACATCCCAATGAACAACAATCATAAAAGGAAGGTAAAAAAAATTAAAACATAAAACAGTACAAGTGCACCTTCAAAATGAAAAGGTGAGATCATTATAAACTACTTTACACAATAAGTTATTGTACAACAATTTTTGCTTTAAAAGATCTGAATTATTTAAGTTTTGGTGAAAATAAAACTCTGCACGTAGCCTGGCCATGGTAAGGGCCTTAAAAACTGTTAAAACATTGTAGCCAGAATCAAGGTTGGCAAGAAGTTTAGCTTTCCTGGTTTAATAAATTGCTAGCTTCACTTCAGCTATTAAAAAATTGGTGAGTACAGATATGACAGCATTTTTGGGATTCAACGGCAAACCAAAAATAAACATACGTAAAGAAAAAGAAACATTCATATGGCAGCACAATTGTGACAGCAAAGTAAAAAGTGGGGTTAGCCTTGAAACAGTCAAGATAAGCGTGATGTAAATCCTTAGAGGACATACAAAAGGGGCATGAAACAGAATTTAAAATACTAAAACGGTGTAATGAAACATTGGTAGGTAAAATCTTTTTTTCTTCTTCTTTTTTTTTGTATACAGAATCGAGGCTCGTGAAAGAGCTAACATTTATTTCACAAACAAATTAAACAGACAAACAAAATATATAAAAAGAGGGACCGGAAGACCAGATGGGGAGAGAAGGGGAAGCACACAAACACATTTGAGAGCAGGGAGACGTGTGGGAGGGAGAGGGCTTGGGGGGAGGAGGCGTGGGAAGGGAGGGGGGGGGGTGGGAGAAGTATAAAACACAAGGACACCAATGACTTCCAGGACAGAAGTTGGGATTTCAAAAAAGTGGATTTGGGGTGATATTAGTGGGGGTAGAAAAGATCAAGGATTTGGATGGGGGAAGATAAGAGATGGTGATGAACAGCTGTTTTAAAGACCTGGAGGGTGGAGTGGGATTGAAGAGAGTGAGGGAGTTTGTTCCAGAGGCGGGAGAAAAGAGGAATGAAGGAGTGAAGATGAGCAGAGAGTCTTGATTTTGGCAGTTTAACCATAAGAGGGTTGCAGGCAGATCTTGTGCGACCTGTAGGAATATTTTGGGGACAGAGCCCAGAGAGAGCTGGGGGGGGCAAGGCCAGAGAGGAGTCGGTAGAAGATGGAAAGACCACCAACCTGCCTGCGGTGAGTGAGTGAAAGGCCTTTGGAGTTAGCTTCATCGAGGGAGATTCCAATGATTCTGAACACTTTGGTTTCAACAGCATGAAGACGAGCTAGGTGTGAGGCAGGAGCACCAGCCCAGAGGGGAGAGCAGTATTCCATTGAGCTCCGGATGAAAGTCTTGTATGTGGTGAGGAGCTCAGGTGTGCCAAGGAAGGACTTCGCACGACAGAGGATGCCCAGTCGGCGACTGGCTTTGGAGGCCAGATTTGAAATGTGGTTTTCCCAGGAGAGATCATGGCAGATAGTGAGACCCAAAAGCTTGAGTGACAGAACTGCTTGGAGAGGATTATTCAGATGGCAGCAGCAGCTGGGGTACACTCAAGCTCAAAATACTCTAACCCCAGGTGGAGTTAAGTAAGAATCTACAATAGGACCAGCATGATAGGCTCGTAGCGGGGCCGGGCAATTCTGCTGGAACGTGAAATAGGGTGCCTAAAGGTGCCTGTGAAATAGGATGCCTGTGAAATAGGGTGCCAACGGAATAGGTAAAGCAATAAGGTTAAATAAAAAATAGATAAATAAATAAATAAATAAAAACAGGTACACCCAGAATACTCCAGCCCTAGATGGATTTAAGTTATATATACAATTTATTCATATGTACATTTGTATTTGTATTAGTTATATGTACAATTCTCCAAGAGATATCACCAGTCCGTTTTACAATTGGTGGGGCATACATGGTGACCCATTGTGGGCAAGGGGGAGACCCCAGAGGTCGCACCCCTTTCCCTAGGGATCCAAACCTATCCTTGCACACGTAAGGATGCCGAATGGCAATGCAGAGGTGGTACAGGCACTTTTTTTTACAGCATTAGGAAGTGGAGAGGAAGACAGGTGCACAATTCTGTTGATGCAACTGATGATATATGCACCTGATGAAGGGAGAGAACATGCATTGCAGCGTCATTGTTGTTGGCATCAATATGTCGTCCCAGTCCTCTGAAGGTACGCAACACTTCTTGGATAAGCTGGGAGACAGCTCTTACAGAGCGCATTCCAACAGCGGTTGCAATATGTCCTGCTGAGTGCCATGTTTCATTCCGGTTATTCTGCAGGTAACCTGCTGAGTGCCACGTTTCATTCGGGTTATTCTGCAGGTATCGTATGACGTACACACCAGAACTTGTGAAACATTGCACATACGTACGTGATCGAGGTATGTTGGGAAAAAGTGCATTGTAAAAGATAGGCTCATCATGGAAGTTGTTGGTATTGTAATGAGCCATATCTCGGCGTGCAGCAGGTCTTGGTAGAACAGAGGCAATGGGGAGATGTCAACACGTTGCAGGTCCATGAGAAAAGGTTCCTTGTTGAAATCAAGCACGCCAGCCATTTTCAACAGGTAGTTGGCAGTGAGCCGCCACGGCAACAAAGTGAAAAAAATAAAACGGTGAATAGTGGCGACTCGAAAAGCCATTAGGTCGGCTGATAATGTCAATGAGACCATGGCCACCTTCTGCCAATGGAGGGTAATGGACTTCAGGCTTGACCCAATGCTTGCCGCCCCAAAAGAATCCTGCAGATTTTTCTGGATTGTCAGCAACAGTGCTTCAGGAGGGTGCAAAGCAATCATTTTGTGCCACAAGGAAGCCACTACATTATTAATTACTAAGGCACGTCCTCTGTACGACAATGCAGATAATATTCCTCTCCACTTCTCTCGTATGTTATCAATTTATTAACTACATTAACCCAGTTCTTTGCCATGAAGACTGGGGTGCCAATGTACACACCTAGATAATGGATGTCTTCCTTCTCCCACTGCAAGCCTCTGGAAAGAGAAGGCACACCAACAGCAGGTGTATGGCCAATCCATAAAGCTTTACATTTGTTCCAATTTATTGCAGTTGTGCATGCCGAATAAATTTTTTCCAAATTGTTTAGTAGCATGGTGACATCATCACTGCTACGCACCACAACACACACATCATCAGCGTATGCTGAGGTGACAATTGGCCTTTCGGTTGGCATCACAGGAAAACCTGGTAATCTATTACAAAGGCGAATTAGTAGAGGTTCAATGCAGAGAGAGTAGAGAATGCCCGAAAAAGGACACCCTTGGCCGACTCCTCTTTCAACCGTTAGTGGTGCAGATAAACTGTTATTGACTTTAATTATTCTAAAAACATGGTTGTACAGCAAGGAAATGTGAGAAATAAAGGCTGCCCCAAAACCAAACTATTTTAATGTATGAAAAACACATTAATGGCTAATGGCGTCAAATGCTTTCTCTTGGTCAAGAAAAAACAGGCCAGTATTCTGTTTTTGTGCAGCACAGACAAGTCCCAAATTTAAAAAAAATATTATCACGAATAGACCGATTTAAAATACAAAAAGATTGATCAAAGTGTATTAAAAAACTAAGAAGGAGCTTTATGCAGTTTACAAGGGCTTTGGAAAGGATTTTGTAATCCGCACAAAGCAAAGAGATAGGCCACCAATTTTGTAAAGACTGTAAATCTCCTTTCTTCAGGATAAGGCACACAATTGCACAGCGACAACCTAGAGGTAACACACCCTCTTGTATATTATACTTTAAAACATCTAAAAGTGTCGGACCGAGCAAGTCCCAGAATGTTTTGTAAAATTCCACAGGTAAACCATCAAAGCCAAGTTCTTTATGATCATTAAGGCTATTAAAAGTTCATCCACTGTAAAATCTTATTCTAGAGAGCACTGCTGTCATTCTTCTAATTGTGGTAGATTTTTGGTAAAATCAAACACTTCTTGATCATTACTTTTCATTGTGGTAAAAACATTCTTTTAAAAAGTTTGATAAAACATTTCAACTGAGCATTCTCCTCACGGTGCGAGGTGCGAGGAGAGCTCGGCGGGTGAAGTACCAACCGAGAATGAAGGTGTGGAGGTTGAAAGAGGTGACAGTAAGGGAGGCATTAAAAGAGAGGCTGAGTAGGGTAGAGGATGATGTGGTTGGATGTCTTGAGCTTGAAAGGATGAGCTTGAAAGTGGTTGGATGTCAATGAAAGCTAGTCTGTTGGGAGCCGTTGGTGATGTATGTGGATGGACAAAAGGACCACCGAGGCACTCGGAAACATGGTGGTTGGATGTTGAGGTTGGAAAGAGGATTGACGAGAAGAGGAAGAAGTTCAAAGAGTGGCAGAAGGCGAAGGTTACGGGAGCAGAAACAGCAGAGCATGAAAGTTATAAGGCAGCCAGGAAGGCAGCCAGGAATGCTAATCACATGGCTTAGCAAAGAAAGAGGTAGCAAAGGCGCAGGAGGCATGTAGGAAAATGTTCGGAGAACGCTTGGATTCGGAAGAGGGTCAGAAAGCAGTATTCAGGATTGCAAAGCAGATAGCGAAAGAGAGGTGTGATGTGATGGGGGTGAGTTGCTTGAAGGATGAAGTGGGACAAATCGTTGTCGACCCAGATGGAATTAAAGGAAGATGGAAAAGATATATGGAAATGCTGTTGAATACAGAGAATGAATGGGATGGCAACATAGAGAGTAACCCAGTTTTAGGACCGGCAGAGAGGATAACTGAGAAGGAAGTTGAGGAAGCGATAAAAGCAATGAAGAGTGGAAAAGCGGGAGGGCTGACGGGAGTTGTGGGAGATATGTTGAAGGCAGCAGGAAGTTGGGGTGTGAAGAGAATGACAGAGATCTGTAATCTGGTGGTGAAAGAAGGCCGCATTCCAGTGGATTGGGAACTGAGTACCCTCGTCCCTCTATACAAGGGGAAAGGTGACCCTCTGGAGTGTGGCTCGTACCGAGCGATAAAGTTATTGGAGCATGGAATGAAGGTATTGGAAAGGGTGTTGGAGAGGAGGATAAGGAAGAAAGTGAAGATCGACGAAATGCAGTTTGGATTTATGCCAGGAAGAGGAACGACAGATGCGCTTTTCATTGTGAGGCAGTTGCAGGAGAAGTACATGGATAAGAGGAAGAAGTTGTTTTTTGGGTTTGTTGATCTGGAGAAAGCATTCGATAGGGTTCCACGCAAAGTATTGACATGGGCATTGAGGAAGTTAGGAGTGGAGGAATGGTTGATCAGAGTAGTGATGGCAATGTACAAAAGAGCACGCACAGCTGTAAGGACGAAGGACGGGAACAGTGGTGAGTTTGAGGTGAAGGTGGGAGTGCATCAGGGGTCGGTACTAAGTCCACTACTATTTGTAGCTGTGATGGAGGTGCTGGCTCAGACCGTAAAGGAGGGTTTACCGTGGGAGTTGTTGTATGCAGATGATCTGGTGTTGATTGCGGAAAGTATGGATGGACTGAAGGAAAAGATGAACAAGTGGAAGGAATGTATGGAGACAAAAGGTCTGAAGGTGAATATCGGAAAGACAAAGGTGATGGCAAGTGGTAAAGCATGTGGTGAGGTGGAAAGAACTGGGAAGTGGCCGTGTGCTGTGTGCAGGAAGGGTGTCGGAGTGAACTCCATTCAATGTACAATGTGTGCTGAGTGGGTTCATCAAAAATGTAGTGGTCTGAGAGGGTCATTAACCAGTGTGGCAGCTACATTCAAATGTAAGGTGTGCACAGAGGGAGCTGCAGATGGAGGAAATGTTGAGTTGGATCTTGGAGACGGCGTTAAGCTGGAAGGTGTGAAAACATTTTGCTACCTCGGAGACATGCTGAATGGAGAAGGTGGATCAGACTCGGCAGCGGTTGCTCGAGTGAGATGTGCATGGAAGAGGTTTCGGGAACTGAGTGGCGTGCTGATGAGGAGGAGAGTGTCGCTGAAGCTGAAGGGAAAGGTGTATGCTGCATGTGTGAGAAGTGTTATGATTTATGGGAGCGAGACATGGGTAATGAACGTAGAGCAGCAACGAAGGCTGGAAAGGGTGGAAATGCGAATGGTTCGATGGATGTGCAGAGTATCGTTGAGAGAGAGGAAGACAAATGATGAATTGCGAAAGATGATGGGAATATTGCCTGTGATTGATGCTGTGAAGAGGAACAGGTTGAGATGGTTTGGTCATGTATTGAGGAAGGATGAAAGTGACTGGTTGAGAAGAGTGATGGAAGTTAATGTAGAAGGAAGTAGAGGATGGGGAAGACCGAGAAAGACTTGGCTAAAGATGGTGGAAGAAGAAATGTGGGCAAGGGGGTTAACAAGGAGAGATGCAGAAAATAGGGCAAAATGGAGAAGATTGTCATGGGGACCGCAAGGCTAACCCCCGCTCTAGCAGGGAACATGGCCTTAAAATGCATGTTGTTGTTGTTGTTGTTGTATTCTCCTCACGAATGTGTCCATCACTTGAACGTAGGCTTAGCAACAATCGATTGGACTGTGCAGCCTTTTCAAAGCTAAAAAAGTCTTTACAACAAGTTTCTGAGGTAGATAGACCTTTTACTCGGAGTCGTGGTAGCACTCCGAGAGCATCATCTCGAGTTGACAGGCAGGAGCACCAGCCCAGAGGGAGAGCAGTATTCCATTGAGCTGCGGATGAAAGCCTTGTATGTGGTGAGGAGCTCAGGTGTGCCAAGGAAGGACTTCTTATATGGAGGATGACCACTCAGCGACTGGCTTTGGAGGCCAGCTTGGAAATGTGGTTTTCCCAGGAAAGATCATGGCAGATAGTGAGACCGAAAGTTTGAGCGACAGAACTTCTTGGAGAGGATTGTTGAGAAAGTAGATGGTAGGGTTGTCCAGTCGGTCTTTTCGGAGAGACATAGTAAGAGTGTGAGATTTGTCAGGATTGAAAGACATGTTCCACTTGTTTGACCAATCTGTGATTTTGTCCAGGTCTGCAGAGAGTGAGGAGGCTGCAGAATGTGCAAGACAGTAATCTGTTAACTTATACAACACCCAAATATCTATGTAGCATTCTCTCAAGCAGAGATCAAATACCAGTACATAACGTTTGAAATTTGTCTGAAGTAATTATTTACTTTTAACGATGTGCATATACGAATTAGGAAGAAGATAATTGGTTTTAGGTCGTTTGTTGTCACACTAGTATAAAGCCCGTCAAAAATGACGGGTTGGAACAGTTTTTTACGGTACAGCCATGTGAGCATGCTAAAGGCTGAAGTCTGGACCTTGTGTCAGGTGTGCCGATATCATTTTTATTTGTTGGACATCCTACAGACGTAAATGAACACTCGTTTTACCCTGCGCACATTGCACAGCATGTGCAGCAAATTTCACCTCCCTGTGCCTTGTATTTATTGTGATTAAAAAAATACCACTTCTGTACACCGACCTTGAGGCTCAATTTGCAAGCCACCGTCTACAATTCCAATGTAAGAGGCATAATTACTCTTCTTTTGGGTCTTCGGAGTCCTTGGGGTATTTTGTGTCCCTGGTGTCTTTTGTGTCCTCTGGGTCATTTGGGTCCTTGGGGTTTTCAGTGTCTTCAGGGTCTTTTGTGGCTTTTGGGTCTTCTGGTTCATCGGTGTCTTTTGGGTCATTTGAGTCTTTTGGGTCCTCTAGATCTTTTGAGTCATTCGAGTATTTTGGGTCCTCGATCTGGATTTTTGGGGTATTTAAGGGTCTTCATGGTATTTTGTATTGTTCGGGAATGTTAAAGGACTCAGGAGGCTCCGATATGACCAAACAGCTTTTACAAAAGCAATGCTTTATTAACTAATAATTCACTTGTTTCAATATAATAAAGAACTACAATACAATAACGAATTTGGTAATTCAAGTCGTTGGTTCTTCTTTGGTCGGTCTTCTGCGCTGTCCTCGCTCCGTACTCGTTCGTTCCGTTTGGGCAGAGATTCTGATGACAAGTGTCTCGACTCAAAGTATGTTCTCGTTTATATGGGCACACTCGTGTTAATCCTCTCTCCGCTAAATGCTCCGAGGTCATCTATGCTCACCCCCCTGCTGGGGAGTTCCTTCACCCTCTTTGCATCCCAATGTCCAAACAATAGTACGGGCTTGGGAATGTGTGTTAGCCCGGGGCCGTGATAAAGGTGGACAAAGGAACTCCCAGGTTCCATGTTCTGAGATACATTCCTGACATTCTTACGAACCACCTGGACTACCTGCTCCGTTACTAGTCCCAACCAATGAGTTACACTTCCACAATTCCCTCATCTTTTTGTTTTTGTTTATATTAACCATTAATCTAAACATCAATATAAGTAAACAATCAATCACTACAAGTAAACATCAATATAAGTAAACAATCAATCCCCTTAGGCATACACCGTCACCCTGCAAGAATCACAAAACATTTCGTTGGTCATTGACTCCTTCCATATTGTTAATTCAATCTATTTCACTTGCATCACAAATATCCTTGCAAACCAACACCTCACCATCACCAAGATACAACAATTTCACTTCACCATTTTCAAGTTTTATAAAGCATCTGCAACATCTGGCAAAAACGTTTGCCTCCAAACAAATGTTGCTTCTTTGTTTGAAAGGAAGGGCTGATCACTTGTGTTTGAATTCAGGTATGAAACATTTTCTTCTGTCTTCATAACACCTGCACTACTTCGTGTAGGATTTCACTGTTGTGGTAACAGTGCGGAGTCCTAGACTGACCCTGCTCTCCATGTAGCATTCTTGCCACTCTTGCTGTGAACCATAATGATTCCTGAACAAGGCCTTCGCCCAGTTGTAGTCGACTTGCCTCCTCCCTCATTATGAATGGGCAGCAAGTATTGGTGTGATGTTGATTGGCCAGCAAGATGTGGAACAGGGATGCCAGATGCATCCACAATGATGTTGGGACCATGTTGTTCAGGTCATCCATGGTCCATACCAGGAGCAACCCGCAGAATCGTGCACAGCTGTTGTGAAAAGGCACAGCCATTGGTTTGCAGCTCCATGCTGGTTCCCCGGAAGTTGGTGAAGTAATACCATATGTCCCCGCATTTCGTAGGGGTTGCAGGTAAAATGTTGTTGTCCTACAACTTCTGATGTGATGAATGTTCCAAGCCTTCGAACAAGAGTAAGTGATCGCCTTTCTTTCATATGTTGCAGTGTGATCCAGGCAAATGGTCACATAAATTTCCTTGGTGAAGGTAAGCATCCATCTCCAAGTTACACAGGAGAATGTCTTCATCATTCTTTGAGAAAGAGGGTGTATGCCACGATTAACTTCATTTTTAGCCACAAATTTTCTTTCTCGAACTTCTTCCCAATTCCGTTAGCACTCCCTTCAAAATGTGATCTCGTCTTATCCTTATGCTCAGTCACATCTGAATCTGCTTTCCACACACACTGAATCAGATAGGGTACATCTTACCATGAAATAAGCATAATCATGTATATCTTCCGACAGTTTCACATTCAACACTTTGTTGTTTTTCCCTTAACACATTCAAAAGGTTATATTCATTTATATGTGTCACACAAATAATATTCAATCAGGTATGTATTTCACTATTAAACTAAGCATAGCATCCACAATTGCTTTCAGGTTAATATAGTTCAAAAATTAACTCGTGCAGGCATTTTAGCACTACACAAAGAAAATAAATGCATTTATATCGAGTGTATATGATTACAATCACAAACAGGAATATCTAATTCCCAACAAATTTTGCAAACCAACAAATTAAGCATAATGTATTATTATCATAATTTTCTCCCCACTTCTTCTTCTTCTATTTTTTTTTTTTTCAAACAGTGTGTAACTTGTGGTGATAGAAGTTCACCGGTTGACACAATTCACAACATTTTTTGTTATGCCCTTATCTTAACTCTACTGTATTCATTTGCAACATCACTTGATTCATTCTTTTAACCTCGGTATTTATGTCGCCATAAAAGTCTTCCTCTTGTGGTTCCACATTTCTTTCCTCATTCGTCACTTCATGCATTATCATAGTGTTGTTGGTTACCTTATTCAAACACACCGTCACTAAGGCTTTCAAGCAAGCCACCACTAAAACAATTGTCAATATAACTACTAAACCCACAAACAAGTCTGCTACTCCTTGTATATGTTCATACCTATAACATAATTATATGTCGATGACATTCAACATTATATACCAAACTAACAAGCTTCCTAAAAGGTAAATAAAGAAAATCCCTTAATATGTAACATAAATCAGATTATTTGTCTTACCCTGATCCCCCTATCTCCCGGGGTCGAACTAAATCCCCTGATCATGAGTGTAGTTGTGATACATTATCACTCATGCTGTATTAATATCAGTAGGTAATTGTATGTCATGTAGGCAAATAAATGTCACTATCCCAAGTGGGAATATCACATGTTGAAAATGCAATGTTTATCAATGCAAGGGGTGTTAAAATGTAATTCAAATGACTGTAAATCACGACTGTCATTTATCTGCCACTGAATGTTCTGCTGGGCTGCTAGGTGCAGCCTCATTTTCTGTGGGACCGTCCTCCCTTGCCCCTTGCCCCATGTGCTCGCTTGCAATGAGAGGCATGAATCCAACTTTCTACTTTGGGTCCATTTTTTGTTTCTATTCTTATCAATCTCCTATGGTTTATCAGTTCGTTCCAAAATACCGCAACCAAAGGTTTTAACCAAAGTTCTACCAAACTATTTCCAATGTGAACTCAAAATGCCAGTGAAACAATGATTCGAAGAATTAACTTGAAGGGGTAAATAATTTTTTTTTTCTATAACCAGATCTAATTTTCCCATCCAATAGTTTGCCTTGCCGAGTGTCATATTATAGCACTTTAATAAAACTTCGAAAAATGTCTCTCATCTCAATAAATTCCCTTTTTCTTCCCAAATACTCATCTGTAAATTACATATTCAATTACAGTTTCTCCCAATTTGTTCGGTCTAAATGGCCGCAAAAGTGGCTGCCAGCATGCAGTACCGTTTTTTATCTACCAAGCAAGTGCTCGTCCACACAAGACCTCTACCAAAATGTTGTTTGTAAAAACAAATCTGCGATTTCTGATTACATGGATGCACTCTCAGGACATTTTCAGGCTGCTGTTAACAATCCACTATGATAAATTAATTCCTTTACCCACAATCAAATAATTAGTACAAATTGAGGATATTATCCCTATCACATTCATTTATAGATTCATTATGTTGGATCTAATTTTTTTTTCCAAGAATTTTCCACTGCTGTAAGGAAGAACAATAGCTCTCATAAGTCTTAGTAATATCGTACTTAATTTACCCAGCATCGAAGAATTTATTTACTATCCATTCTCATCTGTTAACCAGTGACTTTGTTTGAACTCCAAAACTTAAAACTCACAATAGTTCAAACCAGCAAAATTTTCTTTACTATTTTCCCATATCATCTATGCCTAATACACATCCATACATACAAAAAAAAAAAAAAAAAAAACACCTTTAGAGGCCATTTTTCCCCGCAAGCGGGGGTTGGCCTTTTTCGGGAACTGTGGTTGTTGTTGTTTTTCGGTCCCCTTTTTGAAGCAATGTTTTATGGCCGGATGCCCTTCCTGACGCCAACCCTTTTTGCCGCCTTTAACGACAAGCAGGGAATTACCAGTGAACTGGTACTCAATCCCTTAATTGTATAATACATACATACAGCACAATTTATATTCTGATCAAATTCAAGTTTATATATATATATATATAATCCGTGAGCAGAGTACTCTGGGAAGTCAGTGTAAGACCTCTCCCAAATTTGGCTAATTTTGTACTCCCACATTTTTATGAAGCTCATATCCATAAATAGCTTTGATTCTCATATAAATTCTATCAAAATGGAATCCCAAGATTACTCCCAATTTTACTATCAATGAATGGCTGCTCATAACTCAGCAAATCAAATCTTTATTCTCCATCTCCCTTGACAAAAGTGATAATTTTCATAATAAAATTATATTTCTATTTTTTTATATTTTACGAATTCTCTCGATATGCGATCCCATCCACATGGAACTATCTATTTTCAGACAAGGCACACTGTCGGTGTCAACAATCTTGTAAGATTGATACACAAAACAACACCAAACAAACACAAACATTGATACACAAAACACACACACACGCATGCATTATGCATATTCGTTTGCGTTGGAACCATTATTTACAGATCAGGATGGGTGTCAGTTTTTTATTTCAATTTCATAAAATTTGTCCTTCAATTTTATAAATGCTAATGCACAAATGGACCAAAAAGTTTATTCTTAGAAAACCACTATGATGTCACATTGAAATTACCCTTTCAGTTCCCACAATAATTTATCCAAATTTGACTACACGCCCATTTACATGTCAGTCGACCACTGACCTATCGATCATGCGGAACAATAGTCCGAAATTCCCACCTGATCATCATGTGACTCTTGTCACTCGGTTTCAAAAAATTTGCAACGCAATTGTTCCAAACTTTGTAAATTTAAAATTGCTGTGCCCAAAATAGAAGATCCAATTTTGGCATTTGATCAATTAATTATTAATTTGTTAACAAGCAAAAGAAAAAATGAATCATTCTTGGTCCGAAAACTTTTCAGACACAAGAATCATCGACAGTTATTCATGTTTGTCCAGTAATCGAATCTGTTGAGGCCAATCATCATTTGGGATTTGCAGCAATGAAGGCCTAATCATTGTCTGAGGTACCGGTAAGCACTGGTACACTTGATCTTGGTTTGCCCCATGAACTTGTCTTCCTGTTGACATACGGACATCTTCTTCTCCAATGTCCCATCTTTCCACACTCGAAACACCGGTTTCTGTCGTTGCCTGGTCTGTGCACCTGTGCACTTGTATTGCTGGGCTGCATCTCTACATCACTGAGTTGCCACTGCAATCTCTCGTTATCTCCTGAAACACGAAAAAATTCTCTGTACCGTCCTTTTTGGGGAGACAAATGGGAATCAGATTGGACAACTGTCACTTTCATTCCTAATTTCGGGGGTAGTTGTGCACTTGTCTCCTCCACTGTATCCTGTATCCTTTTTATTTTGCGTTCTAGGTCCGTTATCCGTTCTTGCTGTTCCCGTTGTTTGGATTCACCATCCCAAAGATGGAATGCAGGCCAGTCTACCATTAGATTCTGTCTCTTCCTGGCTCTCAATTTTTGTCCTAATCTTTCCAATCGACTTCGGTCAAATGTACCATCTCTTGGAAACTCCTTAGCATGTCCCTTTGTCCAGAAATACCAATTTTCAACCTCTCTAATCGCCTCTTCACAGTAGCGGTCGTACATATAATATGTACAAGTACCTTTTTGTGGAATCTCTGGTTGTCCTTGTGTATTCTTGCAGGCTCCATTTCCCATTCTGCCTGTATGTGAATAACACTCAGTAATCCCTCAATGTACCAGGTAGATTACTAGGATCTGCACTTTGGAATACACCTGTACACACCTGTACTATATATACTATAAATAAATCTACTGGGGTCTGTTCCACTTTTTATCAAAGTGACGTTGGATGTGTTGTAGCTTGTTCCAGGTTCCTCTAAAGCTTCACTCGTACCTCCAGGAAGGATCTCTCCACCTGTTCAAATGGTGACCTCCAGAGAATCTCTCTCACCTGTGGCTTTTGCACAACCCAATCTCACAGATCAGTAGATGAGCCAAACGGGTCAGTATGAAATGGGTGAATCCACAGGTATCTCGCTCTGTCGAAGGGAAAATCACACAATGGTAACCGCACATATATAATCTATATATAGACTCACCATCTTGCTCAATTTTCCAAGGTTGTCTTCACATTGATAATATCTCACAAAGATATCAAAGCTTCTTTCTTGAGACCGCATCCTCATCAATCAATCAATCAATTTATTCAATTAAATCAATTCAATCATTCATCAATAAATCAAATTAATCACTCTAGATGACTCCCTGTATATGCCCTTTCCCCAATGATGTCAGGATAGATCCATCCATTGACTGAGATTGAAGATCATCGGTCGTCACCTCAGATCCATAGCTCATGTTAATTGATGAATCACTGTTCTGTACTAGGGTCATATCTGACATATTTTCCCAATTTTGCCTGGTCACCACAAATTCTCTTTGCAACCACTAAAGGCAACTCATCCTTCATTCGTGAGACAGCCAAAATTGATGGCAGATATTAAAGTTCATTGGGTCCTGAAATGGGACTGTAAAATTCCTTCCAGCATGCTAAATTTTGAAACTCCATTGTTTGTAATACACAATTTATCCCATAGGGCTTGAAAGTTCTTTCCCAAGTTCGTGCAATCATTCTGCATTGAAACCCTATAATGTCATTAAACCATCAACTTGTAGATGCATTTATTTATATCCCATTAACCCAAGAACTCTCAATTGCTTGGTTTCTTTTTAGTAATGCCATATATCCATATTTCTTTTCAAAATGTTCCTAACATACACATTAATCCCATTAGACCTCAAATAACCTACAATCCGAAAATAAATTTGTGAAATTTCAACAATTATCACAATATCATTGTTCATATGTTCATATCTTAATCCAATCAGAAACTTGTCAATTTACCCTTAATATATGTCTGTATATATATATATTATTTTTTTACAAAATCCAACTACCATTAAACTGAAAAATTGTTTTGTTGGACTCATGCAAGGTCCCTTACAAATTTTGAAAATTTTCCAAAGACATAACTTCCATTTTCTTTGACAAATCCTAATATTTATCAAATATTAGGATTATCATCAAAACAATGAATGACTCAATTGCTTAATGACTGCACATCCAAACCTAGATATTTTGAGTTCCGTAATTTTAATACCTCAAATTTTCCATTTCTTCCCTCCCTGACCCTTAGATGTAGGGATGGGTTCTTTTTTTTCTTTTTTTAGGATCATGTTGCATCGACCATTATTTTCTTAATCGATTGGCTGATAGCATAACCAATCCACACGTGCTTCGTCCGAAGATGTGTCTTTTAGGAATTTAATTAAATAAGTCATTTATATAATTAAATAATGAATTGATTAAATGATTAATCAATAAATCAAAATATCCTTGTTAGCCACATCACTTGGTCACTGTCATGTCCAAATATCAGCTTCCTTAACTCAAAAGGTGCCTGAGATATTGGCCAAATGAGAAAGAAATGTAATTAATTAAATAAGTACTTCATTAATTGCTAACAATTTTCAAAATCCTCAATTTTCATCCGATTTACTTGAAATTTGAATTGGATTTACTTATCAGCAAACTGAAATTGAACCAACAACTATTTATTCAACATAGGCCAAAGTCAACAACAATTTCAAAAATCCTTAATTTTCATTCGGTTCACTTGTCATTCGAATGGGATTTATATATCAGTCAACTAGTTCAATCAACAACTATTTTATTCAACATAGGCCAAAAGTCAACAACAATTTTCAAAAATCCTTAATTTTCATTCGGTTCACTTGTCATTCGAATGGGATTTATATATCAGTCAACTAGTTCAACCCACAACTATTTTATTCCACATAGGCCAAAAGTCAACAACAATTTCAAAATCCTCAATTTTCATTCGGTTCACTTGTCATTCGAATGGGATTTATATATCAGTCAACTAGTTCAATCAACAACTATTTTATTCAACATAGGCCAAAAGTCAACAACAATTTTCAAAAATCCTTAATTTTCATTCGGTTCACTTGTCATTCGAATGGGATTTATATATCAGTCAACTAGTTCAACCCACAACTATTTTATTCCACATAGGCCAAAAGTCAACAACAATTTCAAAATCCTCAATTTTCATCTGATTGACTTGACATTCGAATGGGATTTAAATATCAGCCACCTAATTCAACCAACAACTTTTTTCTTCAACATAGGCCAAAGTCAACAACAATTTAAAAAATCCTCAATTTTCATCCGATTTACTTGACATTCGAATGGGATTTAAATATCAGCCACCTAATTCAACCAACAACTTTTTTCTTCAACATAGGCCAAAGTCAACAACAATTTCAAAATCCTCAATTTCATCCGATTTACTTGACATTCGAATGGGATTTAAATATCAGCCACCTAATTCAACCAACAACTTTTTTTTTTCAACATAGGCCAAAGTCAACAACAATTTCAAAAATCCTCAATTTTCATCCGATTTACTTGACATTCGAATGGGATTTAAATATCAGTCAACTAATTCAACCAACAACTTTTTTTTTTCAACATAGGCCAAAGTCAACAACAATTTCAAAAATCCTCAATTTTCATCCGATTTACTTGACATTCGAATGGGATTTAAATATCAGCCATCTAATTCAACCAACAACTTTTTTCTTCAACATAGGCCAAAGTCAACAACAATTTCAAAAATCCTCAATTTTCATCCGATTTACTTGACATTCGAATGGGATTTAAATATCAGTCAACTAATTCAACCAACAACTTTTTTTCTTCAACAAAGGCCAAAGTCAACAACAATTTAAAAATCCTCAATTTTCATCCGATTTACTTGACATTCGAATGGGATTTAAATATCAGCCACCTAATTCAACCAACAACTTTTTTTTTTCAACATAGGCCAAAGTCAACAACAATTTCAAAAATCCTCAATTTTCATCTGATTTACTTGACATTCGAATGGGATTTAAATATCAGCAAACTGAAATTGAACCAACAACTATTTATTCAACTTAGGCCAAAGTCAACAATAATTTTCAAAATCCTCAATTTTCATCCGATTTACTTGAAATTTGAATTGGATTTACTTATCAGCAAACTGAAATTGAACCAACAACTATTTATTCAACTTACATTGCCCCCATGCCAAATAATTAAATATCCTACAGCGCGGCATTGCAGCGGCATGTCATAGAGGCTGCATTTGGAGGGAGAGGTGTACGCTAATTGATTGATTAATTGTATAATTAAACTCAATAAAGATTATCACAAAATATTTTCTTACTCAATTGGCTAATAGCATAAGTAAACCACAAGTGCTTCATCCGAAGATGTATCTTTTAGGAATTTAATTAAATCAACCCAAGTGAAACAACGTCAAGCACTGCGAGCCCAGGGAGCAGAGGAAAACACAAAAAACAAAAGCACTGGCTCTGCTTCCTGGAAGCTTCCTGCAAAACGTTTTGCTTCTCGAAAAAACGTCCGCCAATGGGAACTAGAGGGAGGGGAGGGAGAAGGAGCGGGAGCAAGAGACAGGTAGCCAAAATGTAAATGAGGGACAATGAGGGACAATGAGGGAAAAATGTTCGATTTTTCCCTGGGGCGTCGGTATGCAATTTTCATCCAATCGCCATCTTTCATAATAATTCTGGACCCGGCATCAGATGGCGTTGTCTGTCATTAATTTATATGTTAATCGAACGAGTTTTAGGTGTTATAAGAAATGGCGGGATTTTTTTTCCCTCTCCTCCACCCTTTTTCCTTGGACCCGCGGTTTCCGTCCTACACAATTTCGTTTAATTTGTCTAAATCCAACTCGCCGTTTCAAAGATATAAGCCATTTTGTCGCGGTATTATAAATTGGAATGGGGGAAAATATATATATTTAATTCCATTGTCCGCTTCCTATCCTCCGCCAAGCGAGTCGCCTACCATTTGGGCAGGCAACTCAAAAGTACGTTGTAAGTGCTACAAACGAGTGTACACGATTGTACATGTGTACGGGCCTTACAGAACCGGCAAACAAATCGCCCCATGGTGCACTTCATGGGTCGATTCGCCTCCAGTACAGAATGAGGCTTTTAATAACCAGCATCCTCGCCAACACACGGTCCGAATTGCAGGCAAGCCTACAGACGCGCGTTTCTCAGTGACGCGTGTGAGACGAACTGGCGCATTTATTTACACAGCGCAAAAACCCATATTTACAGATCGCTAGAAAAAACACGAATAATAGCTAAAACCGTTTGTCCTGTTCCATCCGTGACTTTGTCCGCTCATTCACTTTTCCTGATTCGCATCAAGGATCTCCATCATCAGACAGCGTACTTAATTCCGCATTTTAATGAGAATTCAACAGGATTTTACAACTCAAAGGAAAAAGAACGAGCAGGCCTTTTGCAGGACGATCGTTACAAAAATCGTTACATATATTAAAGTATTTATAATGTCGACAAAAATCATATCTTAATTCTTACAAAATTTGGTTCTTTGAATAAATCACAGCACCGGGAGTCCCGCTCCAATGGATCTTTTGTGTTTATTCAGCACCCTAGTAATTGGTTCTTTGTGTACTAATTAATTACACAGCACCCAGGCCCCACTCATATGGATCTTTTGTGCAGCGCTACACAGCACCTGAGCAAAAGGGGTCTCATCTACATTTTCATAATCAGGGCTTCCGTGCACCAATAGTGCGTGGAGAAGCCCAAACACCACATCCTCCATGTATATACAGAATAACTATTCCCACGTTCGTACATCATATTGGACAAGAACAAGAACATGCTTACCTCTCAGAAAGATCTTGCCGATGTGTCCAATTGGTCCCCGTACGGGCCACCAGATTGTTCGGGAATGTTAAAGGACTCAGGAGGCTCCAATATGACCAAACAGCTTTTACAAAAGCAATGCTTTATTAACTAATAATTCACTTGTTTCAATATAATAAAGAACTACAATACAATAACGAATTTGGTAATTCAAGTCGTTGGTTCTTCTTTGGTCGGTCTTCTGAGCTGTCCTCGCTCCGTACTCGTTCGTTCCATTTGGGCAGAGATTCTGATGACAAGTGTCTCGACTCAAAGTACGTTCTCGTTTATATGGGCACACTCGTGTTAATCCTCTCTCCGCTAAATGCTCCGAGGTCATGATTGCTCAGCCCCCTGCTGGGGAGTTCCTTCACCCTCTTTGCATCCCAATGTCCAAACAACAGTACGGGCTTGGGAATGTGTGTTAGCCCGGGGCCGTGATAAAGGTGGACAAAGGAACTCCCAGGTTCCATGTTCTGAGATACATTGCTGACATTCTTACGAACCACCTGGACTACCTGCTCCGTTACTAGTCCGAACCAATGAGTTACACTTCCACAGTGTCTTAGGGCTAATTTGGGGTCCACTGGGTCCTTGGGGTCTTTTGGATTGTTTGGGTCTTTGGGGTCTTCCAGGTCTTTAAGGGTATATACGGGGTATTTTGGGTCTACGGGGTATTTTGGGTATTCGGGGTCTTTTCGGTCTTCTGGGTCTTTTCAATATTTTCGGTCTTCTCGGATTTTTTGATCTTCTCAGTCTTCAGGGTATTTAAAGGTCTTTGGGAGTATTTTGGGTCTTTGGAGTATTTTGGGTCTTCATGGTCATTTGGGTCTTCAAACAGTCTTCAGAGTGTTTTGGGTCTGCAGGGTCTTTATGGTCTTTTGGGTCTTGGGGTCTTTTGGGTATCTGGGGTCTTTATGTGCCTTTGGGTAATTTTAGGTCTTCAGGTTCTTTTGGGTTTTTGTGGTCTTTTGGATCTTTAAGGTCTTGGTTTCTTTGTGGTATTTTGGGTTTTCAGGGTCTTGTTGGTCTTTTAAGTCCTCTGGGTCATTTGGATCCTTGGGGTCTTCAAGGTCTTTAAGGGTCTTTGGGGTAATTTGGGTCTTCAGGGGTATTTAAGGGTATTTGGGGTATTTAAGGGTCTTGGGGTATTTTGGGTGTTTGGGGTATTTTGGGTCTTTGGGGTCTTTTGGGCATTCAGGATGTTTATTGTGTTTTCTGGGTCATTAAGGTCTTCGGGGTCATTGGGTCTTTAAGGATCTTCAGGTTTTTTGAGTCTTTGGAGTATTTACAGTCTTTGACAGTCTTTTTTTTTTTTTTTTTTTTTTTTTGTATACAATATCGAGGCTCGTGAAAGAGCGAACATTAATCACACAGAAAGACAAACCGACACATAAAACATATAACATAGGGAGCGGTAGACAAGATGGGGAGAGAGGGGGAAGGACACAAACACAACATTTGAGAGCAGGGACCGAGAGACATGGAGACATCGAGAGATCTGAGAGAGGGCGAGGGCTTGGGGGGGGGGCGTGGGAAGGGGGCAGTGGGAGAGGTATAAAACATATGGACACTGCCAGGACTTCCAGGAAAGAAGTTGGAATTTCAAACAAGGTGGATCTGGGGTGAATTAGCGGGGGTAGAAAAGATCAAGGTTTTGGATGGGGGAAGATAAGAGATGGTGGTGAACAGCTGTTTTAAAGACCTGGAGGGAGGAGTGGGATTGAAGGGAGTGAGGGAGTTTGTTCCAGAGGCGGGAGAAAAGAGGAATGAAAGAGTGAAGGTGAGCGGAGAGCCGAGATTTCGGCAGTTTAACCATCAGAGGGTTGCTGGCAGATCTTGTGCGACCTGTAGGAATATTTGGGGGACAGAGCACAGAGAGAGCTGGGGGTGCAAGGCCGGAGAGGAGTCGGTAGAAGACAGAAAGACCACCTACCTGCCTGCGGTGAGTTACTGAAAGGCCCTCAGAGATAGCTTCATCGCGGGAGATTCCAATAATTCTGAAAGCTTTGGTTTCAACAGCGTGAAGCCGAGCTAGGTGTGAGGCAGGAGCACCGGCCCATAGGGGAGAACAGTATTCCATTGAGCTGCGGATGAAAGCCTTGTATGTGGTGAGGAGCTCAGGTGTGCCGAGGAAGGACTTCGCACGACGGAGGATACCCAGTCGGCGACTGGCTTTGGAGGCCAGCTTGGAAATGTGGTTTTCCCAAGAAAGATCATGGCAGATAGTGAGACCCAAAATCTTGAGCGACAGAACTTCTTGGAGAGGATTGTTGAGAAAGTAGATGGGAGGGTTGTCCAGTCGATCTTTTCGGAGAGACATAGTAAGAGTGTGAGATTTGTCAGGATTGAAAGACATGTTCCACTTGTTTGACCAGTCTGTGATTTTGTCCAGGTCTTCAGAGAGTGAGGAGGCAGCAGACTGCCGATCTGAGGGAAGAGGCATGGAGCGGCAGAGAGTGAAGTCATCAGCAAAGAGATAGAGAGGATTTTCGAGAGAGTCAGAGAGATCATTGATGAAGACCAGAAAAAGCACGGGGCCCAGAACACTGCCTTGGGGAACTCCAGCCTGAACAGGAAGAGGAGATGAGAGAAACCCATTCAGGGCCACACGTTGACGACGACTCGAGAGGAAGTCCGCCAGCCATGCGTGGAGATTTCCATGGATACCAAAGGAGGAGAGTTTGGTGAGCAGAGCGGGGTGCCAGACCGTGTCGAAGGCACGTGATATGTCGAGGGAGACAGCTCTAATTTCCTGTTTGGCATTGAGGACCTCCATCCATTGTTGAGACAGCAGAAGCAGCATGTCCAGAGTAGAGTGACCTGGTCTGAAACCAAATTGATGATCAGAGATCAAGCCATTGGAGAAGAGGAAAGATTTCATATCAGAAGCAATGATGGATTCCATGACTTTGCTGATAATTGGGAGAAGGCTGATTGGTCTGTAGTTGCTAGGATCTGTTTTTGCACCTTTTTTGTGCAAAGCGGTGATGTTGGCTGATTTCCAAGCAGATGGCAGTTGACCTTGAGCAAAAGAGAGGGTGAAGAGAACAGAGAGAGGGTGAGATAGAGCAGCAGAGCAGGATTTTAGGACCCGTGGGCTGATGCCGTCGGGTCCAGTTGCAGAATCAGAGTCGAGGGTTGACAGAAACTTTTCCACCTTGTCAGGAGGAAAGGACACGGAGTCCAGGAGCAGCAGGGTACGACTGGGTATGGTGGGTACAGAGAGGGATGGGTTTGGGACACAAGATTTAGAGGCAAACACAGAGTTGAGGCATTCAGCTTTTTCACGTGCGGAGTCAGCTGTGTAGCCGTTTGAGGTAAGGGAGGGGATGGAGGGGGAACAAACACCAGAAACGGATTTGACCAGACGCCACCAGGATTTGGAAGAGGGAGACAGATAAGAGAGTTCGGTCTTGAGAACGGAGAGATATTGTTTCCTGGCTCTCCTGAGGGTGGACACACACTTGTTTCGGGCTTTGTGAAAGGAAATGAGATTTCCTTCCGTTGGATTTGCTTTCCAGGAGACGAAGGCAAGTTGTTTCTGGGCAACAGCCTCACCACAAGATTCCGTGTACCATGGACGGGAGGAAGGGTATGACAACTGAAGACGAGATGGGATAAATCTGTGCATGAGAGAGAGCAATTTACTTTGGAAGAATTCCCAGGATGAGTTGATGTCAGAGGTGGTAGAGATGGGAGACCAGTCCAGATGATTGATGGCTGCTTGAAGACCGTGCCAGTTGGCCTGAGTGAAATGCCAGACTCGTCGACGCTGAGCAGGCTCCCTGAGGATGGTCAGAGAGATGTCCACTTTAACAAGGACATGATCAGATGATCCGATCGGAGCAGAAGAAGAGCAGCAGACATTTTCAGGGAAGTTAGTCATAACCAAGTCCAGAAGAGAAGATGTTCCGTTGACTGAGATCCGGGTCGGGAAATTGACAGATTGTGTCAGTCCCAGTGAGTCGCAGAAGTCCTTTGCTGAGGAGCCATGGCTGGTGAGAGAGGTACCCACACCCAGCCAACTGGCATGATGACAGTTGAAATCACCACATATGAGGAAGAGAGAGTTGGGATGAGTAGATAGAAGTTGGTCCATATCATCAGACAGCGAGATGTAGATGGAGTCATCACTGTTTGGTGGACGGTACAACACACATATGAACAAGAGGTGGGAGCGAAGGGGAAGCCGTAGCCAGAGGTATTCCTGGGGGTGAGGTGGAGAGAGTGCAGTGCAAGGCGAGTGAGGAAGAGAGTTTTTGATAAAGATAGCAACCCCGCCTCCAGGACGAGGCTCAGGTCTATCATACCGGAGGAGGGAGTAGCCCGGGAGAGATACTATGGAATCAGAGACATCATAAAGGAGGAAAGTTTCTGTTAAGCAGATCACGTCTGGTTTGACAGAAGCAACCTGTATGGAGAGATCAGTTAAGTTTGAATGAAGGCCCCGGATGTTTGAGGTCCATACCGTTAATGAAGAGGAAGGGGGAGCATCAGATACAGAACAGGGGGGAGGAGGGGTAGGGTAAGATGTGGAAGAGGTGGAAGAGGTAGGGAGAGCTGTTGAAGGTGTGTCAGAGATTTCAGAATAGCTCGGAGAAAGGGAAGGATGGGGCGGACAAAAGGTTTGATGGTGATTGGGTGAGCCACAATGAGGTGTTCTTTGAGGAGGGGGAAGAGCGAGGCAGAAGGTTGGGGGAGATGGAGGTGAGAGTTTGAAGGGGGAAGAAGCGGGGAGGACGCTTTGAGGAGGGGGAGTGAGCGGGGGGAAATTGAGAAGCAATGAGGGTGGGGAGATTTGAAGGGGAGGGGTGAGGGGGGAGTTTGGGAGGGAAGGGACAAGGGGAGGGATTTGAAAGGGATGGGATATGGGGGAGATTTGGAGGGGAGGGGTGAGGCAGGAGTCTAGGAGGGGAGGGGCGAGGGGGCGTCTTGGCGGGGAGGGGTGAGGGAGTAGTTTAGGAGGGAGGGGGGCAAGGGGAGAGATTTGAAAGGGATGGGTGATGGGGAAGATTTGGAGGGGAGGGGTGATGGGGAAGATTTGGAGGGGAGGGGTTATGGGGAAGATTTGGAGGGGAGGGGTGAGATTGGATTTTTGAAAGTGTACGATTTATGGGAAACGAACATTTATTGCAAAATGAGTTTCTTGTGACCTTCGAGTTAAAAATACGTTTAAGGACGCTGGATGGAGGATGGAGTGCAGGAGAGTTTAGGGAATGTAGAACAAAGGCACTATAGGAGATGGATATTTTTTTTGGGATGAATTGATTTGGTGAGCAAGTCGAAAGCAGCCTTTTAAAGAAGAAGAAGAAAAAGGTGTTATAAAATATGACGGAATACATAACTTGAGGGGAAAGTGTAAACATTGAAGGTTAATGAGTGAAAACTATCTGGGGAAATGGGGGAGAAACACGTGGTCGAAGAACGAACGAACGAATAAGAATGAATAAACGAATGAGAACAGAGAAGGAAATGTTTTTTTTTTTTTTTTTTTTGTTTTTTTTGAGTTGAGATTTACACAAGGAAGTAGGCTATGGGTGAAAAGACTGGGAATACAGAGAACGAAAGTTATTGGATCACAAACGACGGACCACTGAGAGAAAAACAAAGCCTCAAGGTTGTACAGTGCACACTGTACAAGGCCTTGCTCGCGACACGGCAAACAGACGATCAATTTATGAAAGATAAACACCGAGAAACAACCAAAGTTGCACACAATAACTTCACACACCGAATGATAAATACAGTCTTCAGTGTCTTCGGGGTCTTCATGGTATTTTGGGTGTTTGGGGCCCATTGAGTCTTCATGGTATTTTGTGTCCTTGGGGTCTTCTGGGTCCTTGGTGTATTTTGGATCCTCTAGATCATTTTGGTCCTCTGGATTGTTTGGGTCTTTTGAATCCTTGGGGTATTTTGGGTCTTCCGGGTATTTTGGGCGTTTGTGTTCCATTGGGTCTTTTGGGTGTTTTGGGTGTTTGGGGTCCATTAGGTCTTCAGGGTCTTTTTGTTCTTTTGGGTCTTTGGGGTATTTTGGATCTTCAGAGTCCTTGGGGGTCTTCTCAGTCCTTGGGGTCTTTTGTGTCTTCCGGATATTTTGGGTGTTTGTGGTACATTGGGTCTTCAGGGTCTTTTGGGTCTTTGGGATATTTTGGGTCTTTGGGATATTTTGGGTCTTTGGTGTCCATTGGGTCTTCAGGGTCTTTTCAGTATTTTGTATCTTTGATGTCCTTTGGTTCTTGAACAGTCTTCAGGGTGTTTTGGTTCTTCGGGGTCTTTTGGGTCTTTGGGGGTCCATTGGGTCTTCAGGGTCTTTTCAGTCTTTTGGGTATTTGGGGTATTTTGGGCCTTCGGAGTATTTTGGGCCTTCGGGGTATTTTTGGTCTTCAGAGTCCTTGGGGTCTTCTGGGTCCTTGGGGTCTTCTGGGTCGTCATGGTCTTTTGTGTCTTAAACAGTCTACAAGGTATTTTGGGTGTTTGGAGTCTATTGTGTCTTTGGGGTCTTCTGGATCCTCGGGGTATTTTGGGTCCTTGTGGTCTTCTGGGTCATCATTATCTTTTGTGTCTTTAACAGTCTACAGGGTATTTTGGGTGTTTGGAGTCCATTGGGTCTTCAGGGTCTTCTGGGTCCTTGGGGTCTTTTGGGTCCTCAGAGTCTTTTAGGTCTTTTAACCAGTTGACACAGTCATGTTCAAAGATTTCCCCTTAAAACCCCCCACTAAAATCCCTCCTAAAGCACGACTCAAAGCCTTTAAGACCTATCTTTATGAAGGGGGACAGACACACAAACACACACAAACACACACACACACACACACACACACACACACACACACACACACACACACACACACACACACACACACACACACACACACACACACACACACACTGTGCTTTATATGGTAGATATATTTTCGCCATATCTCGTGGGATTGTGTCTGTGAGTTGGACAGGTGACGTTGATGGGCCATGAGCTGCACATGGACATGTCTTTTCCGCATATCTCGTGGGATTTTGAGTTGGACAGGCGACTGTGACAGTTGGACAGGGGAAGGGGGTTTGAAGGCTTGAAACGGGGAGGGGATTGGCATTCTCAAACAGGGCTTCAACCCATGGCTTTATAAAAGGTCTTTGTCCGAGGACATTTTTACCCTGCGCTCGCGAAGCGAAAAGCATGGTTTGGTTTTCGGCTGCGAACGTGTGTATGTTTGGCGTACATGTCTGCATTTTAAAAATACATTTTCTCTGCAACTGTCGGTCTGATGGACACTAAATTTTCACCATAGGATCACCTCCTTCTGTAGAATATTGTAATGATTAATTATGATGTAATAGGTCATGTGGTACAGGCGCCAACTTGGAAAAACTGAAAACAGTTACGCCTCTATATCTCCAAAACCGCTCCATGGAAAAAATTGAAGCGTGACTCATTGTTAAGAACTTCACATGGGGAATAAGTGTTGTTAACGATGAGTGTTGTAATTATGATGTCATAATTTGACATATTTGTACTCGAACTTGTCAACCCTTGAAATGCACACTTTGGCCAACAAACCTATGATGTCATAATCACAAACTGGTCAAACACGTGGAACATGTCTTTCGATCTTGACAAATCTCACACTCTCACTTTGTCTCTCCGAAAATACCGTCTGGAAAACCCTCCCATCTACTTTCTCAACAATCTTCTTGAAGAAGTTCTGTCACTCAAGCTTTTGGGTCTCACTATCTGCCATGATCTTTCCTGGGAAAACCACATTTCCAAGCTGGCCTCCAAAGCCAGTCGCTGAGTGGTCATCCTCCATATAAGAAGTCCTTCCTTGGCACACCTGAGCTCCTCACCACATACAAGGCTTTCATCCGCAGCTCAATGGAATACTGCTCTCCCTCTGGGCTGGTGCTCCTGCCTCACACTCAGCTCGGCTTCACGCTGTTAAAACCAAAGCGCTTTTTTATCCAGGTCTGCGGAGGGTGAAGATGCTGCTGCCTGCCGATCTGAGGGTTGAGATATGGAGCGGCAGAGAGTGGAGTCATCAGTAAAAAGATAGAGAGGATTTTCCAGAGTTTCGGAGAGATAATTATTGATGAAGATTAGAAAAAGCACAGGGCCCAGAACACTGCCTTGAGGAAGTCCAGCAGGGGCAGGAAGAGGAGTTGAGAGAATTCCATTTAGAGCCACGCATTGACTATGACAGGAGAGGGAGTCAGCGAGCCATGCCTGGAGATTTCCATGGATAAATATATTTTTAATACAAGCTTTACAGGCTTGACCCATGTAACACATGAGATACCCCAGAGGCAGACAATGCTTACCTACTCTCGCAAGATGTACATTGTGGCAAATTTGGACAACCATACTTTTGTCTGCAAACATTAACCAATAAATTTGGCAACCGAACATGAGGATTGTTCGATTCATTAATGCATCATTAATCACCTCTCCTGATTAATCACCTCAACTCTCCTGATTCACTTCTCCTGATTCATTAAACCGTCAGATTAATTAATTGTATCAAAACATCGGTGACCTGATCACACAATCAAATCGGTGACTTTTACTCACATAGATCACATAAATCATGTAAGTTTAAATTCCGTTTACAATTTAATAAAACTGCATAGTGAAATAGAACAGCATTTGTGTATTGCCTCACTGATTTGGGAAACCAACTATTTTTGAGGTCAAGCAGTCAAAGGTCAACTCAAGGTCAAACTTCTAAAATCATTTTTCATCTGAAAAATCATCACTTTTCTTCCTGTTGACCCAAGCTTTGATCAATATCGCAATTTTTAATCTTCATGAAATGGACAATTTGCTGTATCAATGGAAAACTTTCACTGAATTCAACCACCAACTATTTTTGAGGTCAACATAGGCCAAAGATCACCATCTTTGCCAAATTTCTAAAATCCTCCATTTTCATCCGATTAACTTTAAATTTGAAGAGGACTTGCATATCTGGTCACTGAATTCAACCACCAAGTATATTTGAGGTCAACATAGGCCAAAAAAAAGGTCAACATGGGCCACATTTCTAAAATCCTAAATTGAAATCTGATTGACTTGAAACTTGAAGAGGACTTGCATATCTGGTCACTGAATTCAACCGTGTATTATATTTTAGGTAAACACAGGCCAAAAGGTCAACATAGGCCAAATTTCTAAAATCACCAATTTTCATTTGATTGACTTGAACTTCTCAGAGGATTTATATATATGGTCACTGAATTCAACGACCATCTATTTTTGAGGTCAACATAGGCCAAAAGGTCAACATAGGCCACATTTCTAAAATCCTCAATTTTTATCCAATCGACTTGAAATTTGAAGAGGACTTGCATATCTGGTCACTGAAATCAACCATCAAGTATTCTTGAGGTCAACATAGGCCAAAAGGTCAAAATAGGCCAAAAGGTCAACATAGGCCAAATTTCTAAAATCACCAATTTTCATCCGATTGACATGAAAATTGAGCAGCATTTGCACACCGAGTCACTAAATAGGGAAACTAACTGGTTTTGAGGTCAAAAGGTCAAAGGTCAACTCTATGTCAACCTTCCAAAATCATCGTTTTTCTTTTGAAAAATCGTCAATTTTCATTCTGTTGACCCGAGCTTTGATCAAGATTGTAAATTTTATTCTTCATGAAATGTACAATTTGCTGTATCAATGGAAAACTTTGGGGGCGGGGGGGAGGGGGGACTTTGCAATTATCGTGCAACGCATGACGTCCTCTTGTTTGTCTGTCTTTGTTTGTTTGTCACCGGCCTACAGGTCACAATTTTCAACCGATCTTCACGAAACTTCACCAATTGGTGGAATGGGTCAAATGCAAGAAGCCTATTGTTTTGGGGTCAAAAGGTCAAAAGGTCAACATGGGCCAAAAGGTCAACATAGGCCAAATTTTTCTAAAATCCTCAATTTTCATCCGATTGACTTGAAATTTGAAGAGGACTTGCATATCTGGTCAATGAATAGTCGTGGTGAAGGAGACAAAGGGAGAGAAGTTGTCTCTGTAAATAACAGCCACGCCCCCACCCCGAGAGGAGCAAGGAAATGACTGCAGGGTGTATCGAAGTGGGGTGAGATCAGCACATCTCGCTTCGTCGCCACTGGGTCAGAGCCAAGTTTCGGTCAGAAAAGCACGTCGATATCGTTATCTTGAATAAAAGAGGTAATTTCGGTTCGCTTTTCAGGACTACTTACAGACTGAGCATTGAATAAGGCGAGAGACACGTCAGAACGGTGTTGTTCTACAGCAGGGGAGGCGAACCCGCAGCTCGCGAGCCGCATGCGGCTCTTAGCCAGCTCTTGTGCGGCTCACGAAGGGCTGCTCTATCGGTGCATGTTTTTACATTTTAAAATGTATTTCTATAATAAAATCAAAATGCATTTGAATATTTGACTATACTGCCAATAAATTTGACAATATTTTAAAAATAATAGACAATTTTGTGGTAATATGTTTGACAGAAATCTCCCACTAGTCATGCATGAGCCCAAACATGAAACACACTTTCGCGCGTAGAAACACACTTGCGCACGCAGACCCGGAAGTTTGTTAGCTAGGCTAGCACTAGCCCAGCGGCAGTGACCGAATCACCATGGCAGATCACTCAGTTTTTTCGGAAATTAACGAAGCACTCAGAGACGGTCACATTCGTATCATATCAGTTGGCATGGAACATTGCTCGAGCTAAAAAGCCATACAGTGAAGGGGAATTCGTAAAAACGTGTCTCAGAGATGTTATTGCCATCCTCACTCCTGAAAATGACAGTTTGAAGCGTTCTGTGTCAGACCTGCAGCTATCACGGCACACCGTTGAACAGAGAATATCAGATGTTAACAACTCCATTGAAACACAGTTGCATACGGATCTTGAAAAATGTCGGTATTTCAGCATTGTTTTGGATGAGTCTTGCGACATTCAAGATAAGCCACAGTTGGCAATATTTGTACGGTCTGTGTCAGAAGACTGCACAATTAAGGAAGAGCTGCTTGACATTGTGCCGTTAAAAGATAGGACCCGCGGCATCGACCTGAAAGAGACACTCACGAATTTTGTTGAGAAGGCAAATTTGCAATTACCAAAACTAACAGCAATATCCACAGACGGTGCACCAGCTATGTTGGGATCTGCAAATGGCCTTGCAGGGCTGTGTAAAGCTGACGATCGTTTCCCTGATTTTCGGACATTTCATTGCATCATCCATCAAGAGAACCTGGTGTCTAAGAAGCTGAACTTGGACCATGTCATGAAACCTGTGCTAGAAATTGTGAATTTTTTTCGCACTCATGCTCTCAAGCACAGACAGTTCAAAAACCTCATAGCTGAACTGGATGAAGACCTTTCCAATGATCTGCTACTCCACTGCACTGTGAGATGGCTTTCAAGAGGTAACATGCTTTCCTGTTTTTTTTGAACTTTTGGACCCAGTGAAGCTGTTTCTGGCAGAGAAACATAAGGACTATCCTGAGCTACATGACCCCCAGTGGATGTCAGATTTGGGGTTTCTGGTCGACATGCTGCATCATCTGAATAAACTGAATCTAGATCTGCAAGGGAAGTTAAAAATGCTGCCTGACCTGGTGCAAAGTGTTTTCACATTTGTGAACAAACTCAAGCTCTTCTAGACCCATCTTCAAAAGGGAGAGCTCACACATTTTCCCTCCGAGTTGAAGGCAAATGGAGAAGCAGCTGAGGTTACAAAAAGGAGCATTGCACATTATGCAACACTGGTTGAAAATCTGCAGCAGAGTTTTGAGGACAGATTCTGCAACCTGAAGAAACAACGGCCACAGATCACATTCCTCATCAACCCTTTCACTGCTGAATCGGATTGTTTAAAAGCCCCCTTAGTGACAGATGAAGCAGCATCCCAGTTGGAGATGATTGAACTTTCTGAGGATGACAGACTTAAATATGTCTTGAGAGAAGGAACCATAGGCACAGAGTTTTGGAAAATTGTGCCCACAGACAGATACCCCAGTGTCAAACAGGCTGCACTCAAACTAATGTCAATGTTTGGATCAACTTACGTCTGCGAATCAGTTTTTTCTCCACTGAAACAAGTGAAGTCAAGACATCGCTCTGTTCTTACGGACACACATGTGAAAGAGTTGCTCCGAGTGGCCACAACTGAGTACAAGCCAGACCTGAAAATGATTGTGGAAAACAAAGACTGCCAGGTGTCCCACTGAGGAAATAAACGACCTATGAAAACTGTTAAGCTATGTATTATGATAATTATGACATACCCATTATACATATAATTATTTATTATGTCATTAGGCCTATAAGTTGCTGTTGTAGTGAGAGCATGCAGGTGTTTTGCGGCTCTTTGCAATGGTGTGAGGGGTTTTTTTGGCTCTTTATGCTGGACTGGTTAGCCACCCCTGCTCTACAGGGATAGATGAGGTTATTGGAAGTTGACAGGGGACACTTTTTCGCAGGAATTATTAAAATGTGGGCCGGGCCGTCGCTGGTCGGGAAGAGAAATCACAATCGGTATTTTTCTCTGCTTTCTCCTCCCGCCTCGCTTTTTGCGTTTTCTCGGGAGACCAACGCCGATTTCAAGTTCTCTAAGGCCTGAGACGAGTCCAAGAGTCAATCGAGTGGTGTTGTTTAAAGGCAAAAGTTTTTGCCGAGTGTAGCGAATAGGCCTCGGGACAGAGGAGTTAGAGCGGATGGTCGAGCTCGGTACATGCAGCGGTGCGTGCAGAGGTGGGGCGAGCAGTGGGACGAGCAGTGGGACGAGCGATGGGGCGAGACGGGGAAAAGAACTGTCTTGTTGAGAGGCGCACACCGGGGCTGTGTGAGGCGCAGTGAAAAAACATGGCGGGTACTCACAGTTCGAAATTGTCAACTTGGTGGCGAGTAAAATCCAAAGTACTGCAAATCTCACGTGCAGACACGACGCCAGAAGCAAGGAAACGAAACAGGGATCCATCACAGTCATTCACACAAAGCACAACACGACAGCACATGCTAAATCCAACGGAATCAATCAAATACACAGGACGACAGACTCAGCTCAGCCTGCTAGGCGAGTGACCCTGAAGTGGATAAGGTTATGTGACCCGAGTGAACCGTGAATTTTCATCCGATTGACTTGAAATTTGAAGAGGACTTGCATATGTGGTCACTGAATTCAACCACCAAGTATTTTTGAGGTCACCGTAGGTCAAAAGGTCAACATAGGCCACATTTCTAAAATTTTCAATTTTCATCCAATTGACTTCAAATTTGAAGAGGACTTGCATATCTGGTCACTGAATTCAACCACAAATTATGTTTTCGGTAAACATAGCCCAAAAGGTCAACATAGGCCGGATTTCTAAAATCACCAATTTTCATTTGATTGACTTGAAATTTTAAGAGGATTTTTACATATATGGGCACCAACTATTTTTGAGGTCAACATGGGCCAAAAGGTCAACATAGGCCAAGTTTTTTAAATCCTCAATTTTCATCCGATTGACTTGGAAATTGAACAGCATTTGCACATTGAATCACTAAATAGGGAAACGAACTATTTTTGAGGTCAAAAGGTCAACTCAAGGTCAACCTTCCAAAATCATCATTTTTCACCTGAAAAATCGTCACTTTCCTTCCTATTGACCCAAGCTTTGATCAAGATTGTCAATTTTAATCTTGATGAAATGGACAATTTGCTGTATCAATGGAGTTATTTTTTCTTGGGGGGGGGGGGGCGGATTTTGCAAGTATCGTGCTCTGCATGGCGTCTTCTTCTTTATTTGTTGGGGTGTTTGTTACTTGCCGGAAAATATTCCGGCGAGTATGTTGGTTGGTTGGTTTGTCTGTTTTTGTGCAGTACTACGTCTACACCGTAGCACATAGAATCGCCAAACTTTACACACATATTTGTCTTGCCCTGGAATAGACTGTGCCCAATTTTTAACTCTCTTGGCCCAAGACCTCCATTATGACGACATAATTTGATAATTCGACAAGTACAAAACCTCATCCAATCAAGATGCAATTTCTTGAGCGACATGACGACATAAACTGGTGGAGTAAAAAAAAAGAATGATGGCGTCATCGGTCACATGGTTCAGCCACTATCTTGGAAAAACTTTGCACCTCTATATCTCCGAAAGTGCTGAATAGAAAAAATTGAGACATGGCTCATTGTAAACAACTCTCCATGGGGAATAAAATATGTTAATGATAATGTCAATGGTTCCTCCATTATGCCGTCATAATTCAACAAGTACAAAACTTCATCTGATCAAGATGCAATTTATTGAACGCCATGTTGGCATAAACTGGTGGAGAAAAAAAATGATGATGTCATCGGTCACGTAGTTCGGCCGCCATCTTTGAAAAACGGAAAAACTTTGCAGCTCTATATCTCCGAATGTGCTGAATAGAAAAAATTGAGACATGGCTCATTGTAAAGAACTCTCCATTGGGAATAACATATGTTAATGATGATGTCATAGGTGCCTCCATTATGACATCATAATTCGACAAGTACAAAACTTCATCCGATCAAGATGAAATTTATTGAGCATCATCAAGGAATAAATTAGTTTAGAAAACAAATAATGATGACGTCATCGGTCACGTGGTTCGGCCGCCATATTTGTCCAAAATGGCCCATAAAAAAGTACATTCCGGCAAGTTCTCGGTCTCTGACCAATTTTTCATATGTCTGTTTGTCTGTTTGTCTGTCTGTGCGCAGTACTACATCTACACCGTAGCACATAGAATCACCAAACTTTACACACATATTTTTCTTGCCCTGTAATAGGCTGTGCCCAATTTTTAACTCTCTCGGCTCAAGGCCTCCATTATGACATCATAATTCGATAATTCGACAAGTACAAAACTTCATCCGATCAAGGTGCAATTTCTTGAGCGCCATGTCAGCATAAACTGGTGGAGAAAAAAACAATGAAGACATCAACGGTCACGTGGTTCGGCCGCAATCTTGGAAAAACCGAAAAACTTTGCACCTCTATATCTCCAAAAGTGCTGAATAGAAAAAATTGAGACATGGCTCATTGTAAAGAACTCTCCATGGGGAATAAAATATGTTAATGATGATGTCATAGGTGCCTCCATTATGACATCATAATTCGACATGTACAAAACTTCATCCGATGAAGATGAAATTTATTGAGCATCATCAAGGAATAAATTAGTTAGAAAACAAATAATGACGTCATCGGTCACGTGGTTTGGCCGCCATATTTGTCGAAAATGGCCGATAAAAAGTACATTCCGGCAAGTCCTCGTTTTCTGACCGATTTTTCATTTGTTTGTTTGTGTGTGTGGTTGGATGGATGGGTGGCTGGTTGGTTGGGTGGGTTGGTGGGTGGGTGGTTGCGTGGGTCGGTGGGTGGGTGGGTAGTTGGTTGGGTGGATGGATGGATCAGTTGCGTGGGTGGGTGGGTTTGGGTGGTTGGTTGGGTGTTTGGGTGGGTCGGTTTATGGGGGGGGGGGGGTGGTTTTTAGTTGGTTGGGTGGTTGAGTGGGTCGGTTGGGTGGGCGGCTGGGTGGTTGGGTGGGTTTGGGTGGTTGGTTGGTTGGGTGGTTGGGTGGGTCGGTTGGGTGAGTGGGTGGGTGGGTGGTTTTTTGGGTTGGTGGGTGGGTGTTTGGTTGGGTGGGTGAGTGGGTGGGCTTGGTTTGGGTGGTTGGGTGAGTGGGTGGTTGATTTTGTATTAATTTGTTTATTATTATTTTTAAATTAAGGTTTGACTTATAAATGAAGTTGCAATGAATTAAATTACAAATTACTGTTTACAAATATCTCGAGTAATGTGTAATTTGAATAGTAGGTTATAAAATATATTAAAATTAACTTTGCATTAATTATGCCTGAGAGGCCAACTCAAACTCAAGAGTCCACATGCTTGATTGGGCTCCTTTGACCAACATTAGTGCGATTTCATAATTTTTCATAAAATAACCCAACACAATTCCCTTCTGGTTCATGTTCTCATTTATATAAGGGAATGAAATAGCGCAAGAAAACATGTGAACAAGAAAGGACTAAGGTAAGTGAAAATGCAACCATATTGTCTTGCTTCGACAATATGTTTTTGTTTTCACCCATGTCTGGTTCTCTATTTGTCTGTTAAGTAGTGGATGGATTCGGACAAAATTTGGCAGAGATGTAGCATATGTGACAAGGACGAAATGATTACATTTTGTGGAAGATCCAGATGTGGATCTGAGAATTTTTCCAAGTGATTCTTCACCATTGAGAGATCGGGCAAAAAACGATATATAGCACGGTATTTTAAAATGTTATGGACGGATTTGGGCGAAACTTGGTGGACGGGTTGGGTGTGCGACAAAAAAGAATCGTTTCAATTTTTGGAAAGATCCGAATCGGGATCGGGATACGAAAAATTTTCATTTTTTAAATGGATTCTTCATCAGTGAGTGACAAGAATAATATGCAGCACGATATCTCAAAAAGTTGTGGATGACTTATTACAAAACTTGGTGGATGAGTTGGGTAAGTGACAAGAACAAAACGATTAGATTTTGGTTCAGGTCCGAATCCAGATCCGACCTGTTGGTGGGATACAAAACATAACGTGTTAAGTCTGGCGGAGGTATGCTCTCTACCAAGTAACGTTCGAGTTACTTCTGCCACCGAAGGTTGTGCTTTCAGCACTGTCTGTTTGTGTGTTTATTTGTGAACGAATATCTCATAAAATTGTGGACGGATTCGGATGAAATTTGGTGGAGAGGTAGCGTCTGTTACAATGACGAAATGATTAGATTTTGTGGAAGATCCGGATGTGGATCTGAGAATTTTTTTCGTCATTCTTCACCATTGAGTGACAGGGCTAAAACTGATATATATCACCATAGCTCAAAAAGTTGTGGACAGATTCAGACGAAACGCGGTGGACAGGTGGGGTGTCTGGCACGGAATAATCGGTTCGATTTCGGTGAAAATCCGAATACGAATCCGGATACAATAATTATTTCATATTTTAAATGATTTTTCACCATTGAGTGACAGGACCAAAAACGTTATCTAGCACAATATTTCAAAAAGTTGTGGACAAATTATGATTAAAATGGTGGATGAGTTGGGTAACTGACAAGAACAAGCCGATTCGATTTTGGTTCATGTCAGGTCCTAATCCGCCCTGTTAGTGGATACAAAACGTAAACTGGTAAAACGCCTGGCAAAGGTATGCTCTCTAACAAGGTAGGGGTAATTCATTTTGAAGTAAATTGATGTCTTCACATCTTTGTCCTGCATGTTGTTTATGCATAGGTTCTATTATGACAAGCTGGCATGATAGCCTAGAGGTCTGCAAACTCGCCTCGGAGATGTTTAGTCAGGGCTAGAATCTCGACCCAACTATAAAATGTCATCCTGGTGTTCATATGTACGGTGCGCAATCAATGAGTGTCGCTGTTTTGGATACTAAACTGGGTGCCTTGACTACCAGCATTAGTTGGTGTAATTTACAGATCGCATGGTGTCCTTAGTGAATAGAAGACAAACCTCGCTGCACCCTGGTCAAAGTACAAATTCATGCCATGACTGAATGTTGGAAGGGCAATGGCAAACCACTCAGCATATCTATTGCCAATAAACTGCTTTTGCAGGACCAACGCTCTTGAACGGGTAGATGGTACATCTCAGTCATTAACTCCGCCACCAAAGGTGGATGGAGGTTATGTTTTCACCCCTGTCTATCTATTTATCTGTCTGTCTGTGAACAAGATATCTCAAAAAGTCGTGGACGGATTCGGACGAAACTTGGTGGACCGGTTGGGTGTGTGACAAGACCCAATTGATTTGGTTTTGGTGAAGATATGCATACAGATTCGGATACGATAATTATTTATTTTTTAAGTGATTCTTCATAATTGAGAGATCGGGTGAAATGCGACATATAACATGATATTTCAAAGTTGTGGACGAGTTATGACTAAACTTGGTGGACGAGTTGGTTTGGTGACGAGAACAAGCCGATTAGATTTTGGTTCAGGTCCGAATCCAGATCCGGCCATCAGTGGATACAAAACATAAACTCTTCAGCCTTGAGTGTCGGGCTAGTTTTGTCTGTGATCGTGAAATTAATCAAAAGAAAGTGCATTGGGAAGAATAAATAACAACCGGTTACTTGATAATAAAAAAAGTAATCTCATACACATGGATGAGTTTGTTAACGTGTACATTTCTTACATGCAGGAGCATGCCATTAGGAGATGCGAGTGAACTTCCACAGGAATGGCAAGAACCCTTTTTAGACAATTTAGAGTGTACCTTACAAATATTATGTTCAAAACAGAGTAACCGACAAATTAATACAGCACGTTGCATTTGAACTTGGTTTCCCACATTCAAAACAAAGTGTTAAGATGGAAACACCAACCCACATATAGTCAGAGTGAAAATTGATGTAACAGATACTTTTCTTTTTGCATTTACATCTATTTCAACATAAATTTTATTTTTTCGCATGTATCAGTTTAAGCACTTTACTGACCAATCATACTTATTTTGTTTTTAAAATTGGGGCTGACAGGATTTTCCTAGAGGTATGCACAACCACTGACCACTAACATGTCTGGACTGGGTTCGAATCCCGGCCCAGCTATAAACGGTTTTCCCGGTGTTTCCTGCACAGGTTGATTCATCAATGTGCCGTCCCTCGAATGGACGTTTAGTGGGTGTCCCGTCCACTTGTATTCGTTGGTGGACATTAAAGATCCCACGGTGTTCTTCGAGAAGAGTAAGTTCACGAAGATTAAAATCAGTGACCTAAGAGTAGGACCTTAGCCGAACCTAATTTATTCCCACCTTAGCCGAACATCAGGCCTGGCAAACGGGTTCGTGAAAGCCTTGGTCCAAGCTTCAACCGGCCAACCCACAAATAGTGTGGGAATAAATGTGGCTGTTCAAGAAGAGAAAGAAGAAGAGGACAATAAATGCTTCATTATTTATTGCAGGGCAGACTTAACAATGATAAACAACACACATCTCCAGGTTATTTAGAGGTAGTCAACTCAATTGTGAGTCTCCTCATCTGCACCTGATTCTCCAAACCTGATGCTTCACTCGTCGGACATTTATGGGTACAACACCTTTCAGACAGGCTGCGATAATTCACAAATGAATCCAATTCCAGTATGCATTCACATTCATGCATTCACAAATAAAAGTAAATTCGTGTTCATGTGCATGACCATTTGCCTTGGTATGTGATGAATATGTTGTATCACTTTGTCATTTGAATGAAAGTTGACATGTATACTTCAAATAATTCTCACATCATGGGATTTTTACACATATAAGAAAGCTAAATGAGAATAATGCTCCTCCTTGTGTTCGACTGTTCCTCATGATATAATGTAATTTTAGAAGTGTCTGTTTGTGTGTTTGTATAATGTGTGTGTGTGTATATATATATATATATATATATATATATATATATATATATATATATATATATATATATATATATATATATACACACACTATATATATATAATATATATATATATATATTTACAATTGACCTATTGAATTGGTTTTGACATATATGTATATATATATATATATAAATGCACTCATGAACCACTGGAGAGAGTGAGTTAAACACTAATGATGTACTCCGGTGTGTAAGGGAAAGTTTTAGGTGGTAAAGAAAATTCATTGTCCTGGAGGTTTAGGGTAGGAGGACGCAAATGATCTTATGTAAATATGAATGGCATCACGCTGCTCCCCTGGGATGGGAAGTATATTATTGGGCAATGATCCTGTCTGTAAAGATGGGTTTGATACTCTTGTAGACAATTATTGTAAACAAATGCTAAAAGAAGCATTGGCTTTTACAGAAACGTTTGTTTGATAATAAAAAATACTCGAGATAACCCGCTTCCACCGGGCTGTTGTAAGGAAATTCGTTTGTAATAGAGTGTGGAATATTTTGGGAGTTTGACCGGAACGTCATTTGACAGCATAATTGCAGGAGCCCTTGGAAACTCAGTGTATTTTGGGTCTTTATGAACTTTTGGGTCTTTTGGGTATCCTGGGTATTTAAGGGTCTTTGGGGTCTTAAAGAGTCTTGAAAAGACTAAGGGGCTTCAGTAGGCTAAACGTTCAAAAGGTACATTCCAATAGCATATAATTAATAGACAGGATGCAACTTACGTTTAAACAGTGCATAATTAGACATATAGTCAGACGGCTAATCGGACAGACGGCTTCACAGACGGACGGATGGACGGCTTCACCAACCGTGTTTTTTGGTTTTATATATTTTAATATATAGCTAGATATTGACAGATGAATTGAATTTTTTATTTTTTTTACTTCCTATATATGTGCAAACCAATGACTGAGCATATACACCACGTGCACACAAAAATGCATATAACTAGAGATTGCATGAATAACAATTATTTTAAACCTCCACAAGCACTGTCTGGACGCAAGAGCTCATAAATGATGTATCATTCAGCATTGTTTGTGTTGTGGATATGACGTTTACCTTGATCAGATGCAATCAAGAGACTTGCATTTATATGTGTTGCAACGTAATAAAAAATACATATTCTGTTGATTATGTAGACTTTGAAACGTTTAAAATGAAAATGTATTGTGTTTGCAGAAAGTATGAATACAACGGATGTTGTTGGCTCTTTACCACTCAAGGTCAAGCTGGACATCTCAGGCATTGATCTGCACAATGGAAAATTATTATTGATTATTTTTACAGCCATTATGTTCATTTCTGTGTTATCAAATATCACGGTGATATCAGCTTGTTTCTCCCGAAGATTTAATTCCCCAATGCTGTTGTACATTACTTTAGCTTCAATCGCTGATCCATCTTGGGGGATCGTGGGGATATCTGGCCTCGTAAGTCGTATAATTCTATCCCGGCAAGAAATATCGTTCAGTGAGTGTTTGTTTCAAATGTTTTGTTTACACATATCAAACTTTCAACAGTTTATCACTATGTGGTTGATGTACGTTGACCGACATTGGGCGATTTTCTACCCGTACAGTTATGTGGCTTTGATAGCGAACAAAGGTGGTGCTTTTAAACTCGCAGCACTAGTTTGGACAATTGGGTTGTTGTTAAGCATCAGTTTTGTTGTGGTTGCAACGCAGTTAGAGTTTTGTAACACAGCCGTGGTGATTCCTGATGCTCTTTGTGCATTTTCTACCATTGCAAAGTCATCCTGTCGAAATTCTGATTCTGCAAACATGTATACCGTTTGTACCATATACTTGGTGTTGGGTATAACGGGATTTACTGCAATATACTCAACTTTGTGTATCGTCCGAAAATGTCGTAAATCAACTGAAGAGGCCAATATCAAAGCTTTACACACGTGTTTTACACAGCTGTTTGTGTGTTTGGTACAGTTTTCATCTCTTGTTGTCATATCTGTGTTTAAAAGATTTGTAAGAAACCCAAGAGTTGGTTTCATTATGGACCTCATAGGAGTCACAACACCGGCTTTTATCAATCCGTTAATATTTGGTTTCAGGATCCAGGAGGTTCGTTTGACGTTATTTATCGTTTATCAAAAACTAAGGTTAAAATACAACACTTCATTACTTTCTAGAAAATGTACAAGCATTACCACGACAGGTCCTGAGTCAAAAAACAAGTTCAAAGAATTGCATTAACGTTTTTTGACTTCAGACAATAACATACAGTCGTGAGTTCAAGAAACATCAGGATTCATAAACAAGAGTAAAATTGAATGTTCTTTTTGAAATGTTGCAAAATGAATTTCAAAAAACATGTGGATTGTGCTGAAGAAACATCCTTATTGTGAACAAGATTACACTCGTACATTGAACATTTCCCTTGACTTGTGAGGTGTGGTTGATGGGGAGGGGATGCTGTGGGTGCAATCAACATTGTTGTCCTTCATTCTGGGCTCATGGATGTTGAAAGACCCTTGATATATTTGGGAGGAAGAAAAACTTGCCAGTATCCTGGTAAATTTTGCTGACTTTTCAAAGTAAATATGCCTTGCAAGCCAAAAGGGCCCATGTAAATATCACTGGGAATGTGCATTCATCTTTGAAACGGCGACTCAAGTGTTTCGATATTGAAGCTAATGATCATCCCTTTAATCTTGCTGTATTGTTTCACTATTAAATGCTTATTTCCCCCTATTGTCATCCTCTCCCCTTTAAAACGTTCTATGTTATATGTTAGCTCTTCACGAGCCTCGACTTAGTATACAAAAAAATCCTGCATATGTTATAATCCCTGCCTCCTCCCAAACCATGCACCCACTCCCTCCGGACTTCCATCCCATCCCTTCCCCTCCTCCTACCACTCCCTCCAGACTCCCACCTCTTCCCCTTCCCACCCCCCGTCTGCCTTCTCCCACACCACTCCTTTCCCTCCTCCAACCCCACTTCTTCCCCTCTTTTCTCCCATCACCCCTGCCCCTCCCTCCTCCCACCCCTTCGCTCCTCCCACCCCTTCCCACCCCGCATCGTCCGCTCCCCTCCCCTCCAAGTCACTGACATTGAATAAAGCATTTTAATTACGTTTGGGGGAAAAAGTTTTTTAAATAAAGGCCGCTTTCGATTCCTACCAACCCGCGTTTCATCGTTTCCACATGTCTTGTTGAAATCTGCCCTCTGAGGAACGTTCATCGATATGGCTGAAAGAAGTCATGGTATATATACATATGTTTACCCTAATCGGCATGTTATGAATCTGGGTTGTGTTGTTACCATGTTTCTTGTAGAGTGCTCTCCAAGTGGCTCAAGCACTCAAGCAAGCACTCCATTCGAAGTTGTCGATAAGCAATGGCTGGCATGGCAACCGCCAGCTAGCTGCTTGAAAACTGAACACACAGCAGACAGTATACATACAAAATTCGTCAAAAGGACATTTTTCTTCTCCAATTTAAAGACTTTAAATCAGGGAGTACGCCGGTACACTCTATGTAGGGATAGCGCGGAAAGAAATGTCGGTCCCATCTGCTCCATACAAAACTAAAGTTGAGGTATCTTCTTTAAAAAGTCTCTTCGGCTACATATGAGAGCCGACTTGGTCGGTTCAGTTGATTGTCGAGGTAGGGATCCCTTTTCAGTTCTCCAGACGATGGAAAAAGCAAAAAAAAACAAAGAAACGAGATTGGTCAAACCAGGGAATTAATCTTGTCGTTCATAATGATACGAGCAGAAGTACCTGGCGTTGCCGGGTGGGGAAGGGGAAGGGAGCGGGAGGGGAGGGGGGAAGGGGAGGGGGGAAGGGGACGGGAGGGGAGGGCGGGGGGAAGGGGAGGGCAGGGGTGCAGGGGGAGGGGAGGAGGAGTGGGGGGAGAGGAGGGGTGGTGGGAGAGGATTGGTGGAGGGGGAGGGGATGGGAGGGGGAAGGGGTGAGGAGGGGGGAAGGGGAGGGGAGGGGGGAAGGGCAAGAGGAGGAGGAGGGGGAGGGGGGAGGAGGGAGGAAGGGGAGTGGCTCACGTGTCTGAGTGAATGTGGCTCACGTTTCTGAGTTAAGTGTGATGCCGATCAGGAAGAAGAGGAAGCCGTACAACCAAATTCGTACACTTCCGGAATTGTTTGATTTATTTGTATTCAAATGTCTGGTAATTGTTTTGTATTTATTTATGCGAGTGTGTACTTGTGTGTAACTGTCATTAATTAAAAAAGGCTTCGGCACTATCGAGCCATTTCTTTTTTAACTCCAAAAAAAACAATTTTTTTTTTCATTTTTTTTTGTTGCTTTGTTTGCTTAGAACACTCCCAGGCACTCACTGATGAACCTCTGAAAGTTTAATGAAGATCCATTCAGCCATCTCTGAATAAAATGTGGACACACACACACAGACAACTCGCGTTTATATATACACTAGGGCATGCCCGTACTATATATATATCTAAAATTATATCCCCCCCCTCTATTTACATGAAATGGTTTGGTCCAAAGCGAACGGCTTGCGAGTACGGTGACAATCCCCCCCCCCCCCCCTCTATTTACATGAAATGGTTTGGTCCAAAGCGAACGGCTTGCGGAGTTTGGTAAAGAAATCGCCATAGCGTGCACAAACGCGCAGGAAAGCGAAAGAATCGCAAATTAGTTTTAATTAGTTTTAAAACATAGTTTAACGCCAACATAGCGGCAACATAGTTTGCCAACGTGAAATAAATGAATACGCTCTCAAATGTGCCGTCCGAGGCAGAGTCTGTTCGCCACGTTCGGCACACGTGATAGCTCGCTGCTCTCTGATTGGTTGAATCGTTTTTTGGACATAGCTCGCTAACTACATGTCCGATTAATATGAAACCTTGAAAAGGCACATCCTCGGGTCCCCAGCAATATACCTGGCAAGTTTCAAGTATATCGGACCCGTGGTTGTCGAGAAACAGCGGTCACAGACAGACACACAGAGATTACTGGCATTATAGATAGATATATATATATAAATTGGGATTTAAATTTAATTAAAAAATTGATCCAGACGTCTATTCTCTTTCAAACATTCAAACCGACAGAGGAAGTTATTTATCACAGCATCTGTAGAATTTTCACCCTTTTACTCAACTCCGTTTCGCTGTTATTTGGTGGAGCAAAAAGTCAACTGAGCTTTATAGATATTTAGAATAATCTTCTTCAGACGGCATATTACCGAGCTGCCTCTATCAAATATAAATAATGATTCTGCTACCATCCGACAGAGTTTTACTTCCTGCAACATGCTTTGGATTATAATTCTCGGAGCTTGAAAGGATTCCACGAAAAGTACGCAAAACTACATTCCTTTGTAAAAGAATAGGTCTGGGATAGGCGTGGCTATGACTGTCAATCAGCTTGATGGGGGCCGAGCCACAAGACACATTTGCCTCAGTGTCGACGTTAAGCGTGGTAATGTGAAATCAAATAATATCAGCAGAAATATCATGCCTCAGGACAGGGCCAGCCCGAGGATTTTGGTGGCCCTAAACAAGATTTTGTTTGCGGCCCCAAAACACTCCCAGTGCAACCACCAAAGCACACTGCTCATAACTGAATGGACACACACACACACACACACACACACACACACACACACACACACACAAACACGCAATGGAGATGGACAAATGAATTAACAACAAATCTCTTACTTTATTTGAAAACAATGTATATTTAAAATATATAAAAATTTGAGAAGTTAAGAAACAATTAAGTAGACAATGACAAATGAACACCAATAAAAACAAAAATATTTTGACAATTAAATAGCAACGAACAATCAATACGAGTGCAAAATATTCAAAATAAATAAGGTGAACATTACAAAAGTGTTAACTATTGTACAAAACAACAGCTATAGGCTACTGTAGAAACTATAGCTATCCATCCTTTCACCACCATCCAACATCAGTGAGAAAGTCGTCAAAATCTTTGCCTCCTTGATTTTCTTGAAGCAAAATCGTGAATGACATCATCGTAAGACACATGCCTGCCAACCTCATGGTTAATACTGTCGTGCGAATCCCGGATGTTAATCCCGGATGTTAATACCAGGGATCGCAGATGGACCAAACGGATTTACTGGAGGCGACGACCAAACACGGATTTTGCTTTGACTCGCGGGAAGAGGAAGGGAAGAGGAAGATGCGGCAAAAGCGCTTACCTTGGGCGAACCGACGGCAGCTCCGATCCTGCAGGGAATTAATGAACTCGAACAAACAAGAGTTAATGTACAAAAATAGAGATTTATTCTATGGAACCCGATAACAAGAAACGCGACGGTAATCAAATAAACTAAATCCTATATTGGGATCCCACACACCTCACTTCAAATACGAGACGGGGGAAAATGAATTAATAAGATAACACGTTCGTCGTGGGTTTGTGCAATGTAGTGTGAGCTTATCTGTCCGTCGGTTGCAGTGTATCCCCAACGAGGCTCCGAGCTCCGGCACGATGGAAACCCTTCATCCGCTTCGCCCATGCTCTGCCAGACCCGAGCCAACACCCTCACTCCAATCCCCTCGCCGTTCGCACACGAGGTCCGTTCGTTCACAGCACCGAGCCTCGCTCCCGCACCATGCAGATGGTGAACCAACAACAACCAGGACCTCTCAAGACCAAGAAGGGAAGCACAGAGACAAGCGACCAGCGAAGAAGCCCAGAGCGAAGAGGAAACCACGAGCACAAGGAAGCCAGGAGAGAGCTGCTAGCTAAGAGCTGCTGAAATTTCGTGCAGTGCAAGACAGCCAGAGAGGGACATGCAGCGCAAGAGCAAGAGAATGTCGTCCGGCACGCCCTTCTTATATCCCTGCCTGTGACGTCAGCCTTGGCGCGCCACCCAATCAGCCCCTTCCAGCCTCCCGACGTTCAGCGGACCTTCTCGCATCTCTCCACGTCACCGCCTCTGATTTGCCCCAGGTTCGCGCCTTCAGCACTGATTGGCTGGAGGTTCGCGCCTTCCGCATCAACCAATCACACGTTCCCTGGGCATGGTCACAACTCGTCTTTACGCCATGTTACCAGGCCAGCTAATGGTGCGGCCGGTGGCAGGCTCTTGGCTTCTTGCTTCTTCTTCTTCTTCTTCTTCTTCTTCTGGCTTCTTGCCTGTTTTCTTCCAAAGTCTTTGTAAGGGAAGGGGATTTAATTAATTGTGTGCACTAAAGGGCCTATCTAAGTGTTTATATGGGTGCGTTTCCATGAGGGACAAAGGAATGATTACCAGGTCTGACACACAAGGGGTGTTATCTTATTCCTGACACTATTTAACACCCGAACATCCTGGTATGTTCACAGGTATATTCTTCTCCCGACAAACCGCCGAAAAACACAGAACTTATTTCAAGGTTGATTCCCTATCGCGACAGTCGAATACCTACCAACACAGATCTATCTGGCTCTAGATATTCCTCTACCCAAATTCATAACAATAATAATGATGGCAAGTCCAGTGAGGCAGTCTTGTCTCTTGTGCCATAGATGATCGCAGGTATGTCTTTATCAGCTTAAGCTTTGAAAAGCTTCTTTCAGCTGATGCCACTGTCACTGGCAGAGTACAGGCAATCCTCAGGGATATCTAAAGATTTGGATACAACTCTGTCATTTCCTTCTTGTGGACAAAGTCCAGCAGTTCAAATGCAGTCATCCTGTTTGTGGTTAACTGAGGAAGGTTCCTGATTTCCATGGCCAGCTCTCTCCCATCAATGTCGGCTTCCTCTCCACTCCTCAGTGTGTTCTCAAGCTCCTCACATTGTTTCTCCAGTGCGTCATCATCCAAGGTTGGGAAATTTAGCAGTATCCCAAACTTGCTTTTAACTTGTCCAAGTGTTTCAAACCGGTCGTCCAAAGATGCAATGGCAGAGTCGACGACCACATTGAAAAATGTGGTCTCCAGCCTCTTCAGGGCATCACTGACTGGCTCATCTGGTGCTTCATAGGCAAAGTGAGTCTTCGTGCTTCGCAGTCTCTTCTCTTTGAGTACGGTATCCACATGCATTTCCTCACATGCATCTTTTGCAGAAGCTTGTGCAGCAGCAAAGCCATCGTTTCTGTAGCTTAACAGATGGCTCTTAGTACTCTCCAGGAGGTTGACTGCCACATCCAACTGCATTGTGGAAAACTGCAGTAGCTTGCTGACTGTGTTGATCTTGGAGAGGACGTCATGCCACACAACTGTGCAAATCTGGAATCTGAATGACCCAACCTCCTCTGCCAAAGATTGGGCCTCGATTTTTGTGATGGCATCTGTTGCCTTTTCCCTGACTTCTAACAATGCATCCCTTATGCCAGATGCCTGGTATCGCAAAGGGATGATGCTGGTGACACCTCGCTCTCCCACCTTGTCTCACTCCAGGATTTTACAGTAATGGTGACTTGCCATTTCAAAATGGCCCATCTTTGGGGAGCAGCTGAGAATAGAGTGTAGATCTTGTGAACATTGCCAAAGAAACTGGTAGCATCTATAGAGTTCTTGGCAGCGTCAGCCACAACAAGATTCAATGTATGAGCCCCACAGGGGACATACAGGGCACGAGGGTTCTTCACCAAAATCCTTGCCTGCACTCATTTGTTTTTACCCTTCATGTTGCCACCATTGTCGTAGTATTGCCCTCTGCAATCACTGAAGGGAATGTTCAGCTCTTCCAGGCTGCTCAAAATGAGATCAGACAACCCAAGACCTGTCAATTCCGGTGCAACCAGGAAGCCCAAAAAGTGCTCCTTGATCTCAGGTGTTTCTTCCAGCTTGACTGTTCTGATCACAACAGACATTTGCTCCAGGTGGCTGAGATCTGGGGTACAATCCAAAATTATGGCATAATATTTGGACAGTTTAATTTCAGCCACCATTCTCTCCATCATTTTGTCACTGATGCAAGTAATCAGTTCATTTTGAATTGTTTTGCCTAAGTCGGTGGCTTGAGAATTCATTCCACTTTCAATTTGGCTGATGTGTTGCCTCATTAATGGGTCAAACTTGGCTAAAAGTTCCACCTCTTTCAAGAAGTTGCCATTATTCTGACTGTACAAAGTGTCAACAGTTCCCCTGAGAGCCAGGTTTCTTTCTGCTAATGACTGAATAATAGCGACCAGGTGATTGAGAACCTCCCTCCAGCGTTTTTGTGATGCTTCTATAAGGGACATTTCTACCTGGTCAATTGTCTTCCCTTTCTTGAGTCGAAGCTCCAGTTCTTTCCATGTGACCATATGCTTTTTGTGTGATCAGGGTTGTTTTCATGAGTTTTCAACAAGGCCCCAATGTTCATCTGGAGAACAGTTTGCAACAGAAGCAGTAAACTGCATTGTTTTTCCTGGAGTAGACGAGCCAGCTCCGCTTAATTGTTTCCTCATTTACCAGTGTCCTGTATGTGTAGTGGTGATGAAAACATCTACCATCCTGCCTTCTTGGAAAGGTGAACGCTGGCTCAACCTGAAACGGCCCTCTGCGTACAATATCTGTCCTGTCTGCATCTGACAGGATAGATGGCCATGCAAATGGATCTTGCGGTTGTGCTGCAACTGGATATTGGGAGGTGGCAGATGGAATATCAGTGGATGATGTAGAAGGCTGTGGAACCTCAGTTACGACCTCTGCAGCAGACGCAGTCACGTCAGAGGAGGGAGTGGATGCCCCTGAAGTCTCTGAATCTGACAATGTACCCTCAGCAGCAGTCATGTCAGCTGACGAGGTAGATGGACCTGGTGCAGCAGAGGTTGCTCCAAAATATTTCAATAACACCCCTGAAAAGGTTATACATTGGATTTTTTTTTTTAATATAGGCTAGAAGACATTACATGGGTATGTTATATGTATCTTCCAGGCCTATTTATATGTAGTCAGTTCATCCAAATAATGCCTATTTGGAACAGGCATGTTTTGAACGGGCACTGCACTAGTTATTTTAAAAGACGACTTTAATGTTGCAAGAAAAACGACTGTCAGATTCATTCAATCAGAACAAACAAACAATCACATGCCTTTATCCTGTGTTCTTTTTACCATCTCCAACTTTCTCTTCTTCCTCCCTTGAGCGCCAGACATACATTTTCTTTTCGGAGCCATTTGTGTACTCTGTTGGTCAAAATAAGTTGCGAATGGGAGATTGGGAGAGAGAAGGGCAGATGCTGGCGATGGCGCTGCCACATAACAACAAAACGTTGACGGCAACGTTACCCCAGCGTTACATGGCTACACACTGAGTTAGACGTGTGTGCAGGCCGCCCCCCCTCCCCCCTAGCGGTTGTGGCCCTAAACAACCGCATAGAGTGTTTATACCAGCGGCCGGCTTTGCCTCAGGAAATGCCTTGTTTTTCATTGTTACATTTATGAAAATAAAATAATAGCGAGGTACCAGTGCTACACACCGCACACGGGACACGTGAACTCAAACCCTCCAGTCACGAACCATGTGATCAACAACCATCTATGGTCACGGTTTCTCGGCGGATGATTTGCTACGTCCCCGCAGCACGAATGCCGTCGTATAGAACAGCCTGAACAGGGGATCCACTCGACCTCTGAATTGAATAAATATTTGAACTGGCAGTGTTCCTTTTATCTTTGTGTTGGCATACTTCATCGGCTGGACTGGTCAATGGTCAATTAATTGATATTTAAATATAACTAGCCGAAACCCGTGGAACATCCACGGAAGGGAGGATGTGGTGTATGGATAGAGTGTACCATTATGGATGGCATCGGGGATTTGCTTGTCTGAGTAAGAGTTAGGAAGAAAGATGACAATGAAGAGTGCGTATATGAACAACGTATTTATTGCAATCTACTTAAATGAAAACGCTGCGATATACTTTTGTAAAATGAATGGATTCGTAATGGGAATCGGCATAGCACCGCTCTGGCCACACTGGCGCAGTGGTATGTGTCAATGGAAAGGAACAGCAGTAGAACCATAGACTTTAAAAAAATGAACGGGTTAGTAAATCGACTGGAATTAGCCCCATACTGGCGCATTGGTATGCGTCAATGTCAAGGCAGAGCAGTAGGAATATAATACAATGAACGCAGTATCAGAGGTTGAAATTATTTTAAAACTTCTGGATAAACAATGTTTGGGGGTAATAGTCAAGCCTCTGACGACTCCTTGCGTACTCGTATTATCAATTTCCATCGGGTAATATTACGATGAGAGATCAGCCGATACCTTTATTATGTCCATCAGCATCCATGGCACTTAGAAAAAAAAAAACGTGGCATCAGCCAGCCGCAGCCAACTATCACGTACCGTCTCGAAGTCAATGCCATCCTTCTATCTCTTCGTATACAACTCACTGATTTCTACTTTATCGTGAACAGTGTAAAGCCGACTTTGATAAATCATGAACGGTGGCAGATGCAGGAGTTGGTGAAACGAAGGGAGGGGGGGGGGGCGGCTGATCATGACCCACCCTACGCCACATGGCCTACGCCATTTGTTGAGATCATGGCCACAACGGAAACACAACAACTGGATAGGTAGGGCCTAGGCCTACTCCTACTTTTAGTCACTCGGCGAAGTACACTTTGTTTTAAGCTTTCAAAAGCTGACGCCTTGGTATTTATTGCTTTATATGATACTGATGGGCTGCTGATCGGTTTCACTTCGTTGTAATCAGAGTCTTCGCCTTCACCCAGCAGACGCCAATAAGATGGCGTCGTATCAGCAGGTAATCGGATGCTTTTGGGCCCCAACGTCGGCTAATTCAGATTTTTCGAGTATGGCTGTACGTGATAAACAGCGCAGTTCGTAGATCGTAAATCCATTAGTGCCATGGGCATCGGGTCACTGGGTGCGGCGTAAAAGGGATAACAAAGTCGAGTCCTTACGCTATTATTATATAGATTAGAGGTGCATTAGATTGTGAATCAAACAAAGATGGGTGAGACAAACTCCTATTGAACTTTTTCGCAATATTTTTATGCAAACTTCCGCATCCGGTCGATGGCGGCCTCCATTGAGTGATTTGGTTTTAGAAATATTTTTTCAAATGCTCGAATCTCATTGGTTCCGGTGTTTGGTGACGATTTTCGTTGAAGATAACCAGGCCCGTGCGGGCCGAGGTTGGTCTTAAAGTATTTTAATTATCAATTAGAGGTGCATAAGATTGTGAATCAAACAAAGACGGGTGAAAGAAACTCCTATTGAACGTTTTTCAATTTGTTATGCATACTTCCGCATCCGCAAGATGGTGGCCTCCATTGAGCTTCGGAATTCTCAAGCCAAGGCATAATCTGGTTTTCGACATAATACGTACGCATTTATTGACAACACCGGCTTCGCCGACTCCGACATAATACGGACGCGTTTTTTGACAACACCGGCTTCGCCGGCTATTAATAGTTTTGTAAAATTAACTTCAATGAAGAACTTTATCAAGACAAGATACAAGTACTTATCTGAAGTATCCAAATCGTAGTTCTGAGAAATCAGAAGACCTTGGTAATACGTGAGTAGATTTTTGCAAAAACAAAAATTGTCACGATAAATTTATCAGAAAGCCGTTAGTCAAACACACTGTACAGTGAAACGCTTTGTTATCTGAGCATGCGCATAGCAAGGTTCAGGGTTGATCGAGTAGGGAAACTGGGATCATCTATATAATAAAAGCGTAAGGACTCGACTTTGTTATCCCTTTTACGCCGCACCCAGTGACCCGATGCCCACGGCACTAATGGATTTACGATCTACGAACCACGCTCTTTTTTATCACGTACAGCCATACTCGAAAAATCTGAATGAGCCGACGTTGGGGCCCAAAAGCATCCGATTAACTGCCGATACGACGCCATCTTATTGGCGTCTGCTGGGTGTAGGCGAAGCAAGCCGTCCGCTGATTGGACAGTCTAAGGCGACAGCAAGCCGTCCACTGAGTGGACAATCCTGAGCATGCATTTGTGCCGGTGTCGTCGATCGCGGTGTACGCTAACCTCATCAGGTGGGTTTACCATAATTTCTTCCATATACTGTGATTACAACAAAGTGAAACCGATCAGCAGCCCATCAGTATCATATAAAGCAATAAATACCAAGGCGTCAGCTTCTGAAAGCTTAAAACAAAGTGTACTTCACCGAGTGATGAAAAGTAGGAGTATGCCTAGGCCCTACCTATCCAGTTGTTGTGTTTCCGTTGTGGCCATGATCTCAACAAATGGCGTAGGCCATGTGTCGTAGGGTAGGTCATGATCAGCCCCCCCCCCCCCTTCGTTTCACCAACTCCTGCATCTGCCACCGTTCATGATTATCAAAGTAGGCTTTACCCTGTTCACGATAAGTTAGAAATCAGTGAGTTGTATACGAAGAGATAAAAGGATGGCATTGACTTCGAGACGGTACGTGATAGTTGGCTGCGGCTGGCTGATGCCACGTTTTTTTTTCTAAGTGCCACGGATGCTGATGGACATAATCTAGGTATCGGCTGATCTCTCATCGTCATATTACCCGATGGAAATTGATAATACGAGTACGCAAGGAGTCGTCAGAGGCTTGACTATAACCCCAAAAATTGTTTATCCAGAAGTTTTAAAATAATTTCAACCTCTGATACTGCGTTCATTGTATTATATTCCTACTGCTCTGCCTTGACATTGACGCTTACCAATACGCCAGTATGGGGCTAATTCCAGTCGATTTACTAATCCGTTCATTTTTTAAAAGTCTATGGTTCCACTGCTGTTCCTTTCCATTGACACATACCACTGCGCCAGTGTGGCCAGAGTGGTGCTATGCCGATTCCTATTACGAATCCATTCATTTTTCAAAAGTATATCGTAGCGTTGTCATTTAAGTAGATTGCAATAAATACGTTGTTCATATACGCACTCTTCATTCTCATCTTTCTTCCTAACTCTTACTCGGACAAGCAAATCCCCTATGCCATCCATAATGGTACACTCTATCCATACACCACATCCTCCCTTCCGTGGATGTTCCACGGGTTCGGCTAGTTTGAAAAATATTTTTTTAAAGCTTATTACGCATTTCAGAGGCTGAAAACGGCGTCAAATATTCTAAAATTGACGAAGAATTATTTTTTAGAAATCTCGCGGCCGAAGGGGATAGTTTTTCTGGGTCGGAAATATCCGAAGTTGAGACGGAATTCACCGAATTAATCAAGAAGTACATTTTATCAATTTTAATCTCATCCAGAATGCAAATGGTGTCATTTTGAACTCGGTACGGTACCTACTACACCTACCTACTATCAACTACCTAACCTACTGATGCCATGATGATGGGTAAAATAGTGGCAAGAGGCTTTGGCTTCGCCGGCTCATTGCGGCTTTGCAGTCGGGTACTAGTAGCCGGCGAAGCCGGTGTTATCAATAAACGCGTACGTATTATGTCGAAAACCAGATCATGCCTTGGCTTGAGAATTTCGAAGCTCAATGGAGGCCGACATCTTGTGGATGCGGAAGTATGCACAACAATTATAAGAAACGTTCAATAGGAGTTTCTTTCACCCGTCTTTGTTTGATTCACAATCTTATGCACCTCTAATTGATAATTAAAATACTTTAAGACCAACCTCGGCCCGCACGGGCCTGGTTATCTTCAACGAAAATCGTCACCAAACACCGGAACCAATGAGATTCGAGCATTTGAAAAAATATTTCTAAAACCAAATCACTCAATGGAGGCCGCCATCTTGCGGATGCGGAAGTATACATAAAAAATTGCGAAAAAGTTCAATAGAGGCGTTGGCTTCGCCGGCTCATTGCGGCTTTGCAGTAGGATCATATTATTATCAGAGTGCGCTGGTACTCTCAACTCTACGTACTAACGTAGGGATGACGTGGATAAAAAATGTCGGCAAACAAAACGAAAGTTGGAGTATCTTTTCGTACTCTTATAGTTGTTTATCTAGGACACAGGCAGTTCGAGTGTTTAATACGTTTTATTGACACTTCAAGTAAGCAAAACAGTAAAAACCACGAGTGTCATTCACGTCCGGCCGTGTAAAAATTCCTCTCGAGAGGCTATGCCCCGCCCCTCTGTCCCCACCCTATTGGCCAGAGCAGTGGTTCCCAACCTTTTTGTACTCACGACCCCTTTCTCAAAACCCCGAAACACACGCGACCCCCCTGCCATCAGCCGTTTCAGTTTTACAAATTTTTCTGAGAAGGAAAAGGGAAGAAAGAGAAAACAATCATTAATTCATCAATTTTTACAAATTTTACTACAATATTCCTTGCACATTATAAAATTCGGGTAATTTTAGTTCGTTCGTCAAACCAAGCTCATCATTTTTTCTCACTGCCATCTATCGTCACACAATCCATGATCGTCATCACTAACATATCATCATCTCTCCAACCGGGCTTGTGGGATGGTTGGGGTTGCATCTGAGCAGCGAGTCTTGGAATTCGTGACGGGGTGTTTGTCAGAGCCAATCTCATGTCATCCTCAACATCCAATCTGTTTCTGGTCTTCGTTTTGATGTGGACGAGGGCAGAAAATCCGGCCTCGCAGAGGTAGGTGGGGGGAAATGGAAGGAGAACACGTAAGGCCAGCATGCTGACTTTGGAATATGATTGATACATAGCGCACCAGATTTGAGTCACCAATTTCTCCTGCAACAGGTCACGCGCCGGAGAGTCGTTGCGTAGATCCAATAATTCATCTTTATCATGACGTCAACAGCTTTTGTAGTGGTTTAAAGTGCACGACAGAAGAGGATTTCTTCTTTGATGTCGTCTGAATGAATGTACCTCACAAAGACAAGCAACTGAGAACATGAACTCACATCCATTGATTTGTCGAGTTGAAAGGAGAACAACGGAGAATCTTTGATTTCATCCAAAACCTGCTCTTTCACATCCATAGACATATAAGAAATACGCCTCTGAAGAGTATTATTCGACAAAGATACTTGCTGCATCTTCTTCGTGCTGGCTTCCCCGAGCCTAGCTGTCCGAGGCCTGCGCTATCTACACGCCACGCTCACGAGCGAGCAAAGCGAAGAACGCACCACACACACACATCCTCTTTGTTCATTTCATCGTCTGCCCTGTGGTTTGTTTAATAAGTCTGTCGAGTGGGAGTACTCCATATAGGGGGTTTAAAGCATCACATTTCTTTGTTCTCGGAACCGTTAATAAATCGTTGTATTATTTTCTGTACATACTTGAACGCAGTTTTCCGGGTAATTGATTCAATAGATAAGGCTGCGGTGGCTCTCGCCGCTTTCCTTCATCCCGCGTGCTTGAGTAGCTTCGGTTGCAGAATCCGCCATTGAGTTTCCGCCTCGGGAGTAAAGCCTTCGTGATTGGCATCCACAACTTTGGTGTTAATCGGAGTTGCGCGACAGTAGTGTAATAATGTTGCTTCTGGGACACCTCCGTTTAACATGGGAAATCCCTATCTAATGTCATTTACCCCCTTGTCTTTTTCAAAAATCATAAACACCTCTATTTCTCCCACCCTCATCTTTATGAACCTTTTGTCTGTAGTACCTATCCTTAATGTTGTTCATTAGACCACTCAAACACTACAAATATTTGTTTTCTCTTATAGACCTATCATCCTTCTTCTACATATCATCTGGCAGATTAATCTTTGACCCACTCAAACATTGACCCATTCACTTCCATATTAATTCTTTCCCTCCCTCATTGCCCCTAAAGACCTCTATTTCTCTCACCCTGTTCTTTACGAACCTTCTAACCTTTTGACATGTTATCCTTATTCATTAGACCACTTAAACACCTGTGATCCTTCTGACCTTATGGACCTTTTAACCTTTTACTCTTAATATCATCTGGTGAATATAACCCACTCAAACATCGATCCGACAAATATTTGTTTATGCGTGGGAAATAATTTAATTCTCTTGCCACTCTCTTCACCATCTAATATATTAACAAAAAATATGTTTGAGTTTGGTTCTTTATTAAGATATTTTAACTGAGCTAAGATAAAATGGTAAACCTCCCTCAATGTTCTTGTTTGAGCACCTCCAGTGCCACATACCATTTTAAAATTAAAGTATATATTTTCCTGACAACCATCAAAGTTTTCCGTCCACTCAAAAATATTTCCATCTTTTTTACCCAATTCACCGGTATTTAAATTAATTCTCTTATTTGTTTTGTGAATTTTTTTACCAGTTGCCTTTTCAATTATACCTATTTGATATTTTTCACATTCATTATGTTTTCCATTTATATACCAAGGTTGATTACACCTCCACTCTTTAGTCTGGTTGATACTTGGTTCTATCATTTATATAATAGTAAAAAAGGCGGCGGTAGCCCGTTAAAATCCCCAACCCCCCCCCCTTTTTAACTTATCACTTATATATATCTTATCACTTATATATATCTTATCACTTATGTATATCTTATCACTTATATATATCTTATCACTTATATATATATCTTATCACTTATATACTTATATAACCATAAGGGAGACTATCAATTCCATTTTCTAAAATAAACCTCTTATCATCAAAAGCCCCCAATGCTTTCTTATTTATCTCTTCTGAATATAATTGATGTTTATAACTTCTTATTCCATTAATCTTTCTAAACTCTTCTTTCTTTGTTGTTAAACAGTTATAATAATCCTTAAAGTTTATTGTTTCTTTAATAACATTTTTCTTTACACCTTTTAACTTCTTATCAGTCTTTTCAACGTTATTCACAATGTATTTATAAGCATAAGCCTTTGACCTCAATCCCACAAATTCACTCATAACATTTCCTCCTAATTCATCCTTGAACTTTCCAATCACCTTTTTATTTTTAGAAGAGAACAACTCACTCTCTGGACTGTAATTACTCGTGTCATAGATATTAATGTCTCTTTTCATGTCTGAATAAACATCGTTGGTATTAATTTTCAAAATAAAACTATCTGTATCCATATAAAGTAGATTAACATCATTTTGATATTTCTTCCTCAAGTTATTATAAAAGTAATCATACATTAATGACTTTGATAAATCAAGAATTGTTGTTCCAATATAAATAGGTTTGTTCATTTCAATACTCTCTTTAATCAAATGGATCGCACAAAAGTTCTCAGTAAAGACCTCAGCTCGAGTAAAACTCGGTCTATTAATTAATTTTGATGCTTGTTCCCAAGATGTTGATAGTCTGATATTTTGTCTTTTCCTCACATTCTCCATAGTCTTACCAAAGACCGCATTATTCATCAATTTATAAAAGTCTTTCTCAAAATCTGTTTTTGACTCTGTTCTTCTTTGTGTATTAAAATCAATGTACCCCTTTAACCAATGACTTTGATTGAACTTTAGAACCCTATGGATCTTCTCTACTCTTAGACCTTTTGATAAATATTGTCGCAAATTTCTTTGGTGTAGAACATAATTTTTCTTGTTATATAATGTAGTAAGTAATTTTTCTGTTGATTCACCTATATCAAACGATCGTTGATAATCACTCAACCATTCTTTCTTTGGACTTTCTTTCTCACAAGCAAATGGGAGATCTTTGTGTAGGTTATGGAGTTCCTCTGGATATTTTAAATCAATTTCAAAATAATAACCAACTTTTTCTTCATCCAATTCTTTTTGTGTAGAGATACATACATCTTGTAAAACGTTTTTGTAGTCTTTTTCCTTTACCCATCTAAGTTTTCCATAAGGAAGAGCCTGAGACATTGCCCAGCCATACAGGTTGTTCGCGTCATAGTACATCAAGTAAGAACTCTCTTTCGTTGGATCATAATTTGGAAGATATTTGTTATTTGCTTTTGCGTATCTACTCGAGCAGACTTGTGAAATTCCACCTCTTTTTGCCTTTTCAATCATCAAAAGCATATCAACATCGGTTATCAAATCCAAATCTTGTTTTGTCATTTTCAACATCGCACTCCAGGCCAATCCAGGTGCTGTGTAGTAGTGAGCAGGATCCAATCCATATCCAGTGCGACAAACAGATCTAAAGGCTTCAAATACATCGGCCAATAAAAGCACATCAGTTTTGAGATACAAATCGTGATACTCGCCAAGATTCTTGATGTTATATTTTTCCCAAACATTTTGTGCGTGTACATAATCTTTATCAGATATATGACTATTATTTAATTTGTTATAGAAATTTTCTTTTGAAGGAAGTTGTGTTTCATTGAATCTCTCAAATGAGTCCATATAGTCATAGGGGTAAATTCCCTTTTGTGTTAGAAAATCTTTATCTAAAAAATACTCTGAAAGACATGGAAACTCTTTTAGATTTTGAACCAAGTTAACCAATGGACTTGCCATGAATTTAAATGTCTGATATGAGTAATAGGAGATGTGTGAATTGTTTTTGTGAATGAAATGTATTTCTGATCCGTGTTTGGAATTGCTGAGATACTTCCAGAAGTCTTTGAGAGTTCCTTGATAAATAGATGTGTATCATAATGAGCGTTGTTATGAAGAAAGACAGGAATGAAAGAGGGGAGTTGATAATTAATATTACAACTTTGATGAGCCGGACCTCTATATTTACCAGTGAGATGACAATGGTCTCTAACCTTTAGACCTTTACCAATTTTCTCCTCACAAATATGACAGACATTGTTTTTTATAAATTCCCTTTTTTCTTTACTTGTTAAGGACATTGGTTTATTGGTTTCTCTCATTATCTTGGTTAATCGAACACAGTCTTTTTCTAGTCGTTTCACAAACTCCTCTGGGGTATTTGAGCCTCTATACATCTCTAACTTGTTATATTTATCACCAACGGATGATTTGATATAATAACAAAAACCACAAGGAGTATGTTTTTGATATTTATTTGTGTATGATTCTTTTGGATCTTGAGAAGCAGTATCAATTTTTTCTAAAATACTTTCAAAATCAGCATATATAACAAATGGATGTTTGATCTTTTTATTTTCATCTTTGAATGTGATCTTTGAGCCTTCTTTAGGCATATTGATTACCGTTGATTTATGTTCGCCACAATAATTTGAATGTTTATCTAATCTTTCTTGTGAATTGAAGAAGTTAAGACAACGCAAACAAATATATATTTTATTTGTTCTCTTACAGACTTGTGGTTTTATTAATTTAGCAATATCTTTGATGTATGTATAATGTGAATTTTCGTCTGAATTAAAATATAGAAGATTAATATGAGTTTGTTTACAATTGTCAGAAAGCTTTAAAACCTGAATGTTGTTTGTTTCTGTTAGACCATAAACATTAACTGATAAATTATTCATCTTTTCAAATTTAGGAATATCATTTAAAGTCATCGGAAACTTTAGATCTTTCGTATTTAATGTATTCTCATATTTTTTATAATGAGATACTCTTTCATCATGAAAATGTGGAGGATGTAAGTGTGCTAAAATAGACCAGAGAAAACATTTATTGTCTTTATTTTTGATATTGATAACTGCTTTTCTATTTTTGATAACACTGGGTAAATCAATGTAAGAAGAAGCTTTTAGAGGATCTGATTTAAGAATATGAATGTCTATGTAAATAATTTTTCCTATATTGAATCCACTTCCTACGATTGAATTATCCACATCTTGCTCTTGTTTAATAAGTTCATCATAGACTCCTGATGTTTTAAAATCTTGATATGAAGATATAAAGTGTGGCTCAGTTCTCATGTATGGTGCATCTATAACTCCTTCATCCTTTGTCATTTCTAATTTTACTCCCATATAAAATTTAAGTGGTTTCATTTCCTTTAGTGTTTTTTCAATCAACGTTTGAACAGCAGGTTTAACTATTTCTACAGCATCAACTATAGACTCTGGTTCAGGAGGTTTGAAGTTAAAGACTCTTATTTTAATATGTCCTTTGAATGCTCCATCAGAGTTTTTAGTTGTGATAAAATTTGATAAATGTAGATTTGTTTTAAGATGTATTTTGAAGCCTTTCTTGAGGATATTTTTATTACATGTAGAACAGTGTTTTGTTTCAGGTGGAAGAGGGGAAAGTTTGTTTAAAATGTTGTATGTATGTTTTGCGGTGAGAATATGTTGTTTATAATATTTTACTTCCTTCTCGCAAGTATCACAATAAACCATATTTATAGCGTGAGAAAACGTGGTGTTTTATATATATCACTGTGCTTAAAATAAAACACTTTTGAGCTTTACAGCTCCGTTTTATATATATCACTGTGCTTAAACTAAAACACTTTTTCACTCAGAATCATCTAAGTCATAACTATCACATGAATACTCAGAATCATACTCAGAGTCATCAATAAAGCTACTCTCATAACTATCATTTGAGCACAAACTATTAGTATCATAACTATCATCTGTGTTCAATGAAATACTATCATCACCATCATCCAAGTTCAATGAAATACTATCATCACTATCGTCCGAGTTCAATGAAATAGTAAAATCTTCACTGCTGTATTGACTCATATTTAATTAGCAAGAAAAATATTCCCATCAATATCTATATACTTTCTTTCATTAACAGATTCAATCTCTACAATTTTTATATCAAAAGTTATCTTTAAATAATCTCTAACTATCATAGAACGAAATGACATTTCACCAGAAATATTAACATCATTCATTTTACTTAGATCTACACCCTTTGGATTATTAAAGAAAATACAAATGTCTCCTCTAGAATTATTAATGGTCTTATCATTCTTTTTCAAAGTATCGTGGTCAATCACTTTTTCAAGCTTTGAATAAATTGCCAGGAGTAGAGGAGAAACTTTTGTTAGATTTACTTTAATGGATGTCTTTCCAGGTATAGTTAGAGCTCTTCCTTTAAATGAAATAGAGGGGCTCATGTTATTTTCCATAACTGGTTTTACCCAAAAATTTCCATATTTATCTTTGTTCAATTTAACATCTTTGACATATTTTTCTATATCTTCCACCGAAGTAGAGATTGATTGAAATTTGTCTTTTGTGCTTTGAAACATTGTATTTATTAATGAATAAACTTGCGTTTAGTTTAAGTAAAAATTTACCACATAAATATGATAAGTTCTGAAGGATATTTAGAATTTCCAGACTCTCCATATGATAAATTAGAGAATTGTCCGGCTTGTGATAGAGTGGGGCTTAATGATGAGGATTCATATAAACAATGTTTATTCTGTGATTATATTCTAATTAATGATAATAAGAAATATAAAAAAACATATAACTCTTTTAAATTAGAACCAAAAATGAATTACTTTACAAGATTAATAAGAGAGATGAATGTTAAGCATTATGGTGATAATACACCATTTCTTACAAGGAAAGAGACTCTTTGTATTGAGGAAATGTATAAGGGTTTAATGATATTTATTATTCAAAATAATTTTAATGGAAATGTTAATACAAGATACTACATAAATAAAATAATGAATTATTTTGAAATTAAACCAGAACTCAGGATAAAATATAGAGTTTCTAAAATAGCTCAAAAAAAGTTGGATGACTTGTTTTCCAAATATATAAATGAATGATTTTTTACCCGTTTGGGAAAATAAGATAAAATTTAATAACCATAAAAACATTCCAAATTCATTGAGATGTCTAATAGTTGGTTCAAGCGGATGTGGGAAAACCTGTTTACTTTTAAAGATGCTCCTTGGTCCTAATTTTTTAGATTATGATAATTTAATAATTTTTACAAAGTCAGGTTTTCAACCCGAGTATCAACTACTCTCACAGGGTTTTAATGCAGGTCTTAAAAAGGAAGACATTATCGGTTTATTTAAACTTCAAAACAAACTGAATGATTATAATATTGAAGATATAATACAATTATTTTGTGATACACAGAAATCAAAATCGAAACCCATAACTTGTATTCTCAGTGATAATACGGATGATATACCTTCACCTCAAGATTTAGATAAATCAAAAAAGAACCTCGTCATCTTTGATGATTGTGTTAATGAGAGAAACCAAACAGTAATGGATAGCTACTATACAAGAGGGAGACATTCTTCTTGTAATTGTATATATCTTAGTCAATCATATTTTCAACTCCCTCGACGCTCAATAAGAAACAATGCCAATACTTTTATTTTATTTAAGTTAAATTCAATAGATGTAAATAATTTTTGGAGAGATAATTGCTCTACGTTATGTAGTAAAAAAGAATTTGAAAATTATATGAAACACACGATTGGAAAATATAAATATATTGTTGTGAAACAAGATGAGATACTAAATGATATTTTTCAATAAATAAATACAGAAAATGAATACTGACGAAAGAGAAAGAAAGTTTAAGGAACATCAACAATTAGTTTCAAAAGTTGTTAAACAACAGGAAGAGATAAAGAAGAAACGGAGACAGAAACTAACTGGTGAAGAAGCCTTTGAAAGAAAACAAGAGAAATTCTTTAAACCACTTTTGAAAACTCAACACTCACCTACAGTACCCACGGTAGAATTTACTCCGAAAAAACTTCAAATGCTCAAAGATTTTAGTCAGATAACAAAACAAGAACTTGGTGAATTAGAATATGATGACGAGGGATTATTTCGGAAACTTGAGGAGGTAAATCAACCCCCTAATTATGTTGTGGAAGCTCTTCAAAACAATGAATATTCGGCGGGTTCAAAAACCAGAGCAGGTCTCATTCCAACAGAAGAACCAGCAGTGTTTCATCTTGTGGAAGAAAAGGTATTGATATTTAATGATGAATTGATGTTCTTGAGTTCTACTCAACCAAATGTTAAATTAACTCCAAGATTAATGTTTCTTCTAACAAACCCCGGATTCAGCGGTTCAAAATATTTTGAGGAACCACTTGATATGGAAAGAGAGGAAGATAGGGTATATATTGAGTTGCTAAATGCACTTGATTATGGAGTTTCTGTTGCTGGTAAAAGTAAGAAGAATGAGAAGGAGAAACATATTATTGATGCTTTAAGTAAGCTTGGTTCGGGTGTTAGTTTTCTTCCAAATGACCCATCACAATTAGTTAATAGGCTATTATTGTTGTTAGGTAGTAAGAAGGCTGGAAACAACAATTGTTTTAATGAATCCTCAGCCATTTTAGATCAGTTGATGAACATGAAAATAATTAATAAATGTCAATACAAAGATATTTTATTAGATATTAAATAAGATGAGAAGCACAATTCTTAGTTTTAATTTCACAACGAGCGATTACACAGCTTCATTCCCTTACCCACTACAACTTGACCCCCTTACCTCATATGAGGCATCTTTGTTGTCAATGGAAACTTACAATACCCTTTTTAATATCACAGAGAAAAACAACAAGTTTAGTTATAATCCAGGAAGTGGATATAAAACTATAACCGTTTCACCTGGAGCTTACGAGATTTCTCAAATATCTTCAGAAGTCTCTCGCCTTATGAAAGAAAAAGGTGATGAACCAAAAAATATTGTAATAGATATTCAAAAACACACTTCAAAATCAACTATTAAACTTAAAAATAATTATAAAGTTGATTTCACGATTGAAAATTCGTTTAGAGAGCTATTGGGTTTCTCTTCAAAAAAGATTGAAAATAACGGGACGTTTTACAGTGATAATGTTATCCAAATATCCTCCGGTATAAATTCAGTATTAATTCATTGTGATTTGATTGATGGTGCTTATAACGATGGAATAAGAACAAATACAATATTTTCATTCAGTGCATACTCAACCCCGATTGGTTATAAATTTAATATGGAACCAAAAAATCTTGTCTATTTACCTGTGTCAGGAAAAACCATATACAGAGTAAATTTTAGGATAACCGACCAAGATAATCGTATGATATCCTTTAATGATGAAATTATATCCATCAGAATTCACCTACGTGAAGTTTTTCAATAAATAAATAATGGTTATTGTGAGAAAACACGAGTTGGGAAAATATAAAATAATTACAGGGGAGGGCATGTTCCTTTCACCAGACTATACAAGGTATGTGGGTAGAGGATACTATAAACCTAAGAGACAACGAGGTGTAGGTCATCAATTTCGAAATAAAGGAGATGGGATAATTGATACTCTAATGGGTATTGGTTCAACCATCCTTAAACATAAAGACCTAATTGGTTCAACTGCTTCTGCCGTGGGCTCCGTTGCGGGTGCTATAAAGAGTATAAAAGATGCTCAAAAGGAGTCTCATAAATTACAAGCAATCAAAGAAATAAAAAAAGGTAAAACTCAACTATCTTCACAAGAACGACAAAAAATCATTAAAATACTTGGGTCAGGGTTTCAACAATTTTAATGCTATATAAATACAAGTATGGAAGCGATTGATAGTATCTATGATTTGGATGATACGATTATCATTTCAAACTCCACTAAAAAGGAAGACTATTTTAAGGTAAATGCTATAACAGGAACAGACTGGAATTCAAACGGAACAAAAAGTTTTGAAATAAATAATCAACAAACTTACTTGAATATAGCTGATAGTTTCTTGCTGTGTAAATTTAAATTCACTAAGGCTGCGAATAATACTAATGCTACACTCGTAAATGATTTCTTCTGGAAAATGTTTGACAGTGTCCGCCTGTATATTGGAACACAAGAGGTTGAAGCGGTTGATTATGTCTCTGCTACATCTGAAATGATGAAATTTACACTATATTCGTTTAGTGATAGAATGGGTAAGGGAGCTGTTGAGGGTTTTATTCCTGATATGTCAACGGGTACAAACGCAGACCCTGGTTATAGTCAAAGGAAGTCAATGTATAATGATGACGCAAAAGCTGAGAATAGTTTTACCGTAGCAGTACCTCTGAAAGGTATATTTGGATTTTGTGATTATGATAAAGTTTTGTATGGGCTTAAAATTAGATTTCAACTACAAAGGAATGATAATGTAAATAGATTGCTTTTTGGGGATGAAAATGCTTTTGGAGAAAATAATAAATTTGTTATTAATGATTTGTGTTGGTATATCAGTGAATATACTCCTAATCTTAAAACGGAAGAGATGTTAAATAGAAGACTTAACTCAAAGAAACCGCTAAATGTATCATACCTTAAAAGAAGATGTCAACACGTTAAACTGGAACACACTACCTACACTTGGAATTTAGGTGTTCTTCAAGGAAAGCCACGATACCTCTGGCTCATTTTTAAAAAACCAGATGGAGAGGACGGTACTAATAAGAATAATGCCCTGAGTGATAATGCAAAGGTGAAACAACTTCGGGTTTCTCTTGATGGCACATTTTATCCGCGAGATAGATTGGAAATTGATTGGGAAAAAAATGATTATGCGGAAGCCTACAAGTCCTACCAAAAGGTGTGTGAAAGTAATGGTAATAATGATCCTATTTTGGATATGGTTGCGTTTCAAAAACTTTATACAATCTACGCAATTGACCTGAGTTCTCAAAAGGAAACTATAAAGTCTAATCGAGTGGATACTTCTCTATACATTGAAAGAGGGGAGAGTGAAGAGGTTAATGCATATTGTTTGCTTTTGGAGGAAACAGAATTACAGATTAATACAGATAATGGTGTTATGATTAATATCACATAGGTTTTTTCTCATAAATAAATGGTTGGGGTATATGTTAATCAAATCAATCTTAATAAATTAACATCTTGTATTCAAAATCAAAAGCCTTGTATTATTAATGTTAATACAATTCAAAGAAAAGGAGCTGTAAGAATTGATGTTTTACTCACACACACACAAGTAAAAACACTAAATGATGTTGGATCACTTAAAATTAAAATGACGAAACCTATGTTAAAGAAATATTCAATAGACGAGTCAAGAGGAGGATTTCTCCCGTTTCTAATTCCTTTATTTGCTGGTTTAAGTGCGGCGGGAGCATTGACTGGTGGTATTTCAGCAGCGGTAAAAACTGCTAACGAAAGGAAGGCACAACTAAAAGCTCAAAAAGAATTGGAAAGACATAACAAGGAGTTGGAGAAACAAATTAGTGGAAGTGGTGTAATTGTAGATTTTGCTCAAAAACTTGAAAGTCTACCTGATAAAGCTAGATTGTTGGTTGGAGATATGCTTTCCTCTATCGCTCAAGCGGGTGTTAAACTAACTAAACGGGGTAATGGATTGTATCTTTCTCATAAATAAATGGATAAATGGTTTAAACAATTTGGAAAGAATACAACGTCAAATATAGAACTAGCTAAGTATTGTAAAACACTAAAAATTGATAATGTGGTTATTTGTATGAGAGATGAATTAACACATATAAATAAGAATACAAAGAATATTATTATGAATTTAGACACACAGAATGGTTCTCATTGGGTTTGTATTCATAATAGTCAGGATAAATATTATTTTGATAGTTATGGTATGCCACCACCTGTTGAAGTAATACAATTCTTACAGAATGGTGTTTATCAAACATTCCAAGTTCAAGAAATTAATTCTAAATGTTGTGGCCAATTATGTTTATATGTATTATTTCAACTCAACAATAATGAAAATTTTTATGATATCATTTTTTATCTAATATAAATGACCTATGTTGGAAAAGATGGTTCTATCTTTGGAAAATCCTCTCAGGATATTGATTTATCAAATTATTATACAAAGGCACAGGCTGAACGACAAAAATATAGTGTAAGTAAAAATATTAATATGAAGAATACTTATAAATTAATCAATTATCCAAACCCTACAGATGCGAATGACTTGATTAGATTCAGTGATTTATCACAATATATATCTTTAAAGAAAACAGCACGTTTTGTGAAACAAGTAAAATTTACAACCACAACACCTGGTTATACTGACCATACACCTTTCCTCATTGAATTTAACTACCTGCTTACAATTAAATTTTATAAAGAAGGACATTTAGTTAATATGCGAATTAATAAATGGGGGTATGATATGCCTGATTTAGGGTATAATTGGTCTTTTTCAATAAACATAGAAGACCTACATGATTTAAATCAGTCTCGTAAAGAAGAATATTATCCACTTGGTGAAGATAAGGATTTATGTGGAAGTACTATTAGTAAACAACAAATACGTGATTTTAAGAAAATAAAAATATATGATAGTATAGCGATGGTTCGCATGACAAAGAAGGAAGGTAATGAGATAAGGATAGAAAGCCGAGGAATACAAACCGATTTGGTAGTGGGAAGATGGGGTGGTATTACCTGTCATAATATTAATCTCACATATATTTCTGATACATAAATGGCAGGAAGAAGACTACAAGAGAATTATAATTTTTGTATTCAAGGATACCTACAAGAAAAGGGTGCTCGGTATTACATACCTTATGATTTGGAGCATATACATGGGAATTTTGTCATTAAAAACTGGCCTTATACTGATATTGTTAAACCCACAAATAGAGACTTGTTTAAAATATTAAATAAAAATGAACTTCTCAAAGTTATGAAATATAAAACTCTTTTAGAAATCGTCAACAAATCTTATTGGTATCCTATTATGAGAAAAATAATTATAGATACAAGAATATCTCAAAATCCAGATGAGTATATGTATAATATTCTTTGGGGTTCAAACTCAAGGGTAGCAAGGGATGAGGAAGGAGTTGAAGAAGAGAAGGAGGAAAGAGAGAAAAAGGAGAAGGAGGAAAGGGAGAGGGAGGAGAAGGAGGAGAGGGAGAAAAAGGAGGAGAAGGAGGAGAGGGAGAAAAAGGAGAAGGAGGAAAGGGAGAAAAGGGAGAAGGAGGAAAGGGAGAAAAGGGAGAAAAAGGAGAAGGAGGAGAGGGAGAAAATGGAGGAGGAGGAGAGGGAGCAAAGAGAGAGGGAGGAAAAATATAAAAAGATGGAAATCAGTGAGATTCATAAAAGATTGAGTGTATTAAAGCAAATAAATCAATCTCAACGCACCGAAGAGGAAATTAAAGAATTAACAACTCTTATGAAGATAATGGTTTCAAAAATAAGAACGTCAATGTCTTCAATTTCAGGGAGGAGATTTAAACGAGAAAGTGGTGAAGAAGAAGAAGAAGAAGAAGGAAAAGATTATGTGATTGATGATGTTGGTGTCATTGACTTTAGTTAGTTTTTATTTGTAAATAAATGGAGGAGAGAGTGAAGGCATTCCTTAGGATTCTTTATGTTTTAAAAATAAAGATTGAAATGTATATGTTGAAAACCAAAAAGGTTTTGATACTCTGTCGGAATTTTTCTGATAAATAAATATGAGTTATTGTCTCAAATGTAAAAAGAAAACTAAATCTAAAAATATCTCTTATGTTAAAGCTAAAAATAATAGAGTTTATCAAAAAGGAATATGTCAAGTATGTGGCTCTAAAAAGTGCCAATTCATCTCTCCTAAAAGAGGAGGAGACATACAAAAGTTTCTGTCAGGAAGTAAATTTACAACAACTGGAATTCCAGGGGAATTACACCTTCCAGGGTATTCTTTCTGTGGTCCAGGAACAAACTTGGATAAAAGATTAGATGAGGCTGACAATCCTAAACCTTGGTCTAAACCTACAAATAGGGTTGACGAAGTGTGTATGAAGCATGATATTGCTTATGGGAAAACCACTACGTTGACTGAAAAACATAAAGCCGACAGCGAAATGTTGTATAATTTGTCTTTGATACAAAATCCAACGTTGAGAGAGAAAGTTGATAGGTTTATTGTGAGAAATTTGATAAATGCTAAATTGAAACTTGGTCTTGGTTATTCCTCAAAAAACTATTAGGCTCTAATGATGTCAAGACTGAGGAGCTTTTGGCTGAAGAATTACACAAACCTATAATCACAAAGTTTAAAAGAAGGAAGGTTTATTCTAAATACACCGACCACATATGGTCCGCTGATTTAATTGAATTGAATAATGACAGGGGATACAGGTATGCTTTAACCGTTATTGATTTGAGGAGTAGATTTGCCTGGGTTGTCCCTTTAAAAAAAAAAAGGGGTGATACTTTAATGTTAGCCTTTAAGCTAATATTTGATCGGGATAAAAGGAAACCAAAGAAGTTATGGACTGATGAGGGAACAGAGTTCTATAACAAAATATTCATGAAATTTCTTAAGGGGAAGGGTATTAAATTATACAGCACCTTTAATGAAGGAAAGGCAGTTGTTATTGAGCGTTTTAATCGTACTTTGAAAGAGAAATTATATAAAAAATTCACACAACTCGGTTCTCAAAAATGGGTGTATTTAATTCAGGATATTGTAGATAATTACAATAATACAGTTCATTCATCAACAAAATCAAAACCATCAGAAACATTTACAAAATTAGAATATGAAAAGGAGATTAATTTGAGAAAGCCCAAGTTCAAAGTTGGTGATATGGTAAGGATATACAAATGGAAAAGCCATTTTGAGAAAGGTTATACACAAAAATGGACTCGTGAATTATTTAAAATCATTGATGTAATGGATACAGTCCCTTGGACTTACAAATTAAATGATTTAAATGGAGAAGAAATCTTGGGTTCATTTTACTCGCAAGAATTACAAAAAACAAAGCTAATAATTCATTAAACAACATTTCTATTCACCCCACCCAGATTAGCTAATTTAATTAGTGGTAATAAAAAAAATATTAAATAAACAAAAATCATAAGCCACACCCACACAGACCACGCCCACACAGACCCCACCCACACAGACCCCGCCCACACAGACCCCGCCCACACAGACCACACCCATCATCCCCCACCCCCAGTGCGTCCCCCACCCTTGATCCCCCCTCATCCCACCCCCACCTTCCCCACACACACAAGGGGAGGGGAGGGGTGGGATGAGGGGGGGCCAAGGGAGGGGGACGCACCTTCCTGTCCCTTTTCCTTTATTCTCTTTTTGTAATTAAGAATTAAATAATTGTAAACAAAACAAATATATATAAATATTGAAAACATTAAAATCTTTATATTATTAAAACATTTTTCTTGAGGTATACATTCAACTTCTCCCCAGCATAAGTCATCAATTTCTTCCCAGCACAAGTCAAAGGTTGGTTCAGCAGATGTCTTCAGGTTTTGAATCTCTTTCTATTAAAGACAAGAGGGGAGAGATATTTATTTCATATTTATGTTCCATGTCAAAGCGTCTTGAAAAGCGCTATACAAAATAAATGTATTATTATTATTATTATTAATATAGGGTCGGATGCCCTTCCTGACACCAACCCTGAATCACCTCTTACGATGCGCAGGGATATGGTGTACCTATTATAAACGGTGAACCACACACACGTACACACATGCTTACCTCGAAAAAATCCAGCTTAGCGTCAAGATCGTTGAGTTGAAAATGTAGAGGTTCACAGGTTGGTAGGAAATAACCACTCCTTGGGGGATCAAAATCATCCCACTCAAAATTTTGGTCTTCGAGGTTAATACTGCAAACAAAATAAGGAGAAATTACTATTATATGCTGAAGTAAGCCTGACAAAACATCACACACACGCACACACACACACACACACACATTCACAGATACATACACACACACACACACACACACACACACATACACACACACATACACACACACACACACACACACACACACACACAATCTCATTTTTTCATTTCTGTTCCTCACAATTCGATCTCTCTATTTTAATCACAGACACACATGCACACACATACACATACACACACACACATGCACACACACATGCACACACACACACACACACACACGCACACACACACACACACACACACACACACACAGAGATTACTGGAATTATAGATAAGATGACAAAAAAAAAAAAAACTCATCGTGTGTGTGTGTTTGTGTGTGTTTGTGAAAAACAGGAAACAAGACAAAGAGAATTCCTTGGAAGTTATCCAAGTGAAACAACGTCATTTCTCAACAGTGAGCTATTAATTAGAAAAGGTTCGAGTGGTATATAAATGGAAAACAAAATGAATGTAAAAAATATCAAATAAGTATAATTGAAAAGGCAACTGGTAAAAAAGTTCACAAAACAAATAAGAGAATTAATTTAAATACCGGTGAGTTGGATGAGACGGTGAAGAGAGTGGCAAGAGAATTAAATTATTTCCCACGCATAAACAAATATTTGTCGGATCGATGTTTGAGTGGGTTATATTCACCAGATGATATTAAGAGTAAAAGGTTAAAAGGTCCATAAGGTCAGAAGGATCACAGGTGTTTAAGTGGTCTAATGAATAAGGATAACATGTCAAAAGGTTAGAAGGTTCGTAAAGAACAGGGTGAGAGAAATAGAGGTCTTTAGGGGCAATGAGGGAGGGAAAGAATTAATATGGAAGTGAATGGGTCAATGTTTGAGTGGGTCAAAGATTAATCTGCCAGATGATATGTAGAAGAAGGATGATAGGTCTATAAGAGAAAACAAATATTTGTAGTGTTTGAGTGGTCTAATGAACAACATTAAGGATAGGTACTACAGACAAAAGGTTCATAAAGATGAGGGTGGGAGAAATAGAGGTGTTTATGATTTTTGAAAAAGACAAGGGGGTAAATGACATTAGATAGGGATTTCCCATGTTAAACGGAGGTGTCCCAGAAGCAACATTATTACACTACTCGCGACATTTGGTGTCAGGTAGTAGGGATTTGAACCCGTCGAACAAATTTTTTTGTCCACGGCGAGACATCGACACAGTCGGATGTACATCGCGCCCGATGTTCCAACGCAAAATTTTTTATAGTCGAGGCGGAGAAATTTGAATAGTCAATTGGGTGTACGGAGCGCAATATTGCGTCTTTGACAAATTTAAATTTTGTGCTTTTGGAAGTCAAATAAATACGCGCGCGGGAAACGACCTTCCAAAAAGCGGATGTCGGAGGTCGACGAGATGGTGGTATGCAGCAGGGCCTCCGTCAGTGTAGGGAGTGAGCCGGAAATTGGGGAATTAAAGGTGAGCCTTGGAACCTCCCCCGTCCCGAGCATCACCCTATCCCCCTCCCCTACCGGGGAGTCGGGAGCAGTAGGGACGGCCCCGATGGATTTCCAGGCCTTTTATGAAAACATAATGAAGGCAATGAATGTTCAGACTGAGAGCAGTTTTTTTTTTTTGTATACTGAATCGAGGCTCGTGAAAGAGCTGACAACCGCGAGGGAAAGACAGTACAGGGGGAACACGAGGGAAAGACAGCACAGGGGGACCACGAGGGAAAGACAGCACAGGGGGACCATGAGGGAAAGACAGCACAGGGGGACCACGAGGGAAAGACAGCACAGGGGGACCACGAGGGAAAGACAGCACAGGGGGACCACAAGGGAAAGACAGTACAGGGGGACCACGAGGGAAAGACAGCACAGGGGGACCGCGAGGGAAAGACAGTACAGGGGGACCGTGAGGGAAAGACAGTACAGGGGGACTGTGAGGGAAAGACAGTACAGGGGGACCGCGAGGGAAAGACAGTACAGGGGGACCACGAAGGAAAGACAGTACAGGGGGACAATGAGGGAAAGACAGCACAGGGGGACCACGAGGGAAAGACAGTACAGGGGGACCACGAGGGAAAGACAGCACAGGGGGACCGTGAGGGAAAGACAGTACAGGGGGACCGCAAGGGAAAGACAGTACAGGGGGACCATGAGGGAAAGACAGTACAGGGGGACCGCGAGGGAAAGACAGTACAGGGGGACCGTGAGGGAAAAACAGTACAGGGGGACCGCAAGGGAAAGACAGTACAGGGGGGACCACGAGGGAAAGACAGCACAGGGGGACCGCGAGGGAAAGACAGTACAGGGGGACCGCGAGGGAAAGACAGTACAGGGGGACCATGAGGGAAAGAGAGTACAGGGGGACCGCGAGGGAAAGACAGTACAGGGGGACCGCGAGGGATAGACAGTACAGGGGGACCGCAAGGGAAAGACAGTACAGGGGGACCGCGAGGGAAAGACAGTACAGGGGGACCACGAGGGAAAGACAGCACAGGGGGACCGTGGGGGACCATGAGGGAAAGACAGTACAGGGGGACCGCGAGGGAAAGACAGTACAGGGGGACCGCGAGGGAAAGACAACACAGGGGGACTGCGAGAGAAAGACAGCACAGGGGGACCGCGAGGGAAAGACAGCACAGGGGGACCGCGAGGGAAAGACAGTACAGGGGGACCACGAGGGAAAGACAGCACAGGGGGACCACGGGGGAAAGACAGTACAGGGGGACCGCGAGGGAAAGACAGTACAGGGGAACCGCGAGGGAAAGACAGTACAGGGGGACCACGAGGGAAAGACAGCCAATGAACGAAACCTTGCAGAAATTCGGGGAATGAATGACAAAATGGATGCTCAGAGTAATAAAATTGATGAGTTGGAAAATAGCTGGGATGCTCAGATTGAGCAGATGAAGCGAGTGATTAACAAAATGGATGCCAGGACGAGTGAGTTGAAGGAGGAACTAAAGAATGGTGCCAACGGGGCACAGGAGAAGCCAAATGTGGCAGGGTTTGAATCTGAACGGGGGAAAGGCAAATTGGGAATTGCACCAGGAATGGCAAATGAAGAGGCTAATGGGGAATGCCTACAGGTAAACGTGGAATGCGTACAGGTGAGTGTGGAGTGCGCCCAGGTAGATAGGGAGACTGAATGTGGAAATGGTAATGAAGGATGTTTCCCACCTGCTGGCCTGGTTGTTTGTCGGGACCGGGTGGATGTCACAACACCTCAACTGGGGGATGCATTGGGATCCTTGCAGCACCAGGGCGATGGTGCAGAGCAAAAGGGGGTAGAGTTATTGGGGGTCCGTGCGATTGAGCCGGACCGGGTATTTATTGGGGATATTGGGGAAGACCTGTCAGAGACGGGGTTGATGGGGGATGATGACGAGCATGATGTGATTCAGCGGCTGGGGACCTGGGACAGTCCCATGGAGGACGAGGTTGAACAGGCCCAAAGGAGTCTGGGTAATGAGTTGGTCCGAGGAGGTGGTTGTAATGACCAAGGGGACTCTCACCGTACACTACGATTTGGTAACTGAGGCTCCGAAATTGAACAACCAGTTGGGGGAGTGTGTTGACTCCGGGCTGGATTTGGATCTTGGAGGCTTGGGAGATAGAGCCTCTGGAGATTTGGTCCGCGTAGGGAATGTGGACCAGCTGCAGAGAGGGGCAGAACAACCGGTGGTAGAGGTTGTTACCTGCAGCTGTGGTTTGGGATGGCAAATCAAAATTTTTAAAAGTAAATCTAAAAGAAAATTAAAATGGGAAATTGAATTGGAGCAGCCCTGGTTGGAGTTGGTCCCCAGGCTGCGGGATTTGGTCATGGCGAGGTCAATGGTGATGGCCTCAGGGAAAAGTTGCCCCTTTAAAAATTTGGGTTTGCCAGCCAGCTGTGGGGCTGTGCTGGCGAGATTGGGATGTGGGGTTCAACATTGGGTGTCGAGGTACGACCTGGGCCCCACGGGGGTTCTGGTGGAGTGTGGTGTCCCTTGTCCGTCGGGGCGCCGTCCGAGCTGGTGGCTCGGGCCAGCAGGGCCACTGGACCCTGGTGGGGGTTAAGACCTCAAGGGGGTCCGAGGTGGTTTCTCAAGCCTGCGATGGTATTTATTGAGGACCACTAGGGGGAGGTGTTGTGGGTCGCGCTTTGGTGGCGGCACCGCGGAAGGCCAGCCTGGGCCTGATGTAGTGACCACCCGGGCATGCGACCTGACACCCTCTACCTGAGACTTTGGGACAGCCGGCATGTGGTGACCTGACATGTTGTGCTGGGCTATGGACACGGGTCGAACCGAATGGACAGGGATGGACATAGCCTGCTGGACAACCATTGGGGCATCTGTGGAACGTGATGGTGTGAGTGACCTTCCACAGATGTTCCGTTATGATTTATGGACTCTCGGGTTGGGAAGAGAGCCATGGGGTTGGTGAATCGGGAGATGTGTAAAGAGCCGAGCATATGGGCCATGCTCAGCTGGCATGTGTATGGCAAAGCATCTTTCTTTGGTGAAATGAGTGAAATGTGAAAAATGTTTGGCATGGGTAATCTGTGGGTTAGATGTTAATTAAGGGGTGAATTTTGTGAAGAGAAATGGTGGACACTGTATAGTGACGCCATTATTGATCCAGGTGTGTTAGACCAAAGTGTTGGAGGCTGTGATAAAATTGACAGGGTATCAGAACACAGCTTTCAACTGGTTGCGGGGGCGACTGTTCTGATATTTGGGACGCGGGATTTATATGGGGATATAGTTGTGTAGCCTGAGGGTCAACGTGGTGCTGTGCGTGTCCGAGGTGTGTGGACCATGTCTTCTGGGTGGGTCTCCTGGTGGAGCATTGCTGTTGACAGGTCCTTGGTGTGGTCAAGTGTGGGTGAGCACTGGGGGGGGCTGCGGTTCTGTGGAATGGGGGATGAGAGGGCGGCGTAGGTGACGTGAGGGGAATGCCACGCACTGCGACCGTCTCCCCCAGGGCCGAGGTTGTGTGTGCGGTAGTGTGTGTTGTGGCAGCAGGTGCTTACCACATTGGCCAGCTGGGGCTGGTGCAGCTGTTTTCCTCGCAGGGGAGCCGAAGGATGGATGGTGGGTCGCACCCTTATGGACGCTCATGGGCCATGTTGGCGTTTTGACTGCTCACCTTGTCCTGATGACCCTTGCACGGTAGAGGTGCAGAGCTGTCGTGGCCACAGGTAATTGTGTAGTGATGATCACCGTTGGATGCAGATCCACATACCTGCCAGTGTAGTGGGACAAAAGAGATATTTGGAAGAATTTGGTAGGCCCAATGTGAAATTTTGGGATTTTGAAGGGTGGATTGCACTTTGGACCTGACCAACCGGAAATTACCTGCACTTGAGGTGAGTGTTTTGAGGTGTACTGTCCCAGGCTTCAGGACCTGCTTATGGGAAATTTTGGGGACATGTAATTTGGAGTTGGGAGGCGGGTGAGAGTGATGACATGGCCGGTGAGGGGATTGGATTGTGTGCCACAAAGTCTTGTGGGTGGAGTTTGTGTTGGTGTTGTGGTTATGTGTTTTGATGTGGTCGTGAGAGTGGAAACCTGAGGATGAGTGATGATTATTGGAGACAATGAGGGGTGATTATTGTGCTTTTGGAAATGTGTATCGGTTAAATGTGAACTGTGGCATTTCACATGTGGCAGGCCATGGCACATCTTTTGTAATGTAGCGGCTACCGCTGGGTTTTCACAATCGCCTTGCACCTATCAAGGACGCGGAGCGATCACCATGCCGGGCTCGTCCAGGACGCCCGGGCAGGCCCGCGCTCAACTTGCCAGGCCTCGGTCGGGACGCCCGGGCAGGCCCGCCCTCAACTTGCCAGGCCGCAGCCAGGACGCCTGGCCACGCCCCCTCTCGCCTTTCCTGGGCAAACACTCCGGGATAATGTGTGTATATATATTACTGCCCGATAAACGGGCTTTTCAGAGTACCTGAGTGTTTTGTTTGAATAAAGCAACTCGGACGAATTCCAGCTTTTTGTCGCGTCCATTCTTCCGATCGACGTGGGAGCCCGAGCTCCTTCATTGGTGACCTACCGACATGGACACGGCAGTGGCCCTTAAACTGCCTACCTTCTGGGAGGCTCACGCGGCGGTTTGGTTCGCACAGGCGGACTCCCTGTTCGCCCTGCGAGGCATGACGGCCGACGACACCCGCTTCCACCATGTGGTAGCAGCGCTCGGTTCAGCCACCGCGGCCCGCGCCCTGAGCCTCCTTGAGAGCCCGCCAGCCACTGACAAATACGGTGCGAATAAAAAGCTCCTCCTCGACGCTTTCGCCCTCCCATCGGTGGAACGCGCACGGCGCCTGCTCGACCTGCCCGAGCTCGGCGACACGCGCCCTTCCGAGCGAATGGACTACATGCTTTCGCTGCTCGGCGAGCACTCTCCGGCATTCCTGTTCCGGGAGCTGTTCCTCCGTCAGCTGCCTAGCCCGGTACGCCTCACCCTGGCAAGCACGACGATCACGGATCCCCGTGCCCTTGCCAGGGAAGCCGACAAGATCTCCGCCGCAGGCCAGCACATCGTAGCAGCGACCTGGGGCCCACCGCCGTCTGACACAACACCCATGGCGCCCGAGCACCTGGCACGGTCGACGACCGAACTGCCGACGCAATTGGCGGCCGCTACACTGAGCCGACCACCTCCAGCACGACGACCGGGGCCTCCACCTGACCAAGCATGGTGTTACTATCATGCCAGGTTCGGACAGAAGGCCCGGACATGCCGACCCCCGTGCACCTTCGGCAGGCCGGGAAACGGCCGGGCCGGCGTTCATTACCAGCCATGAGCGCCGGCCACACGGGCAACTTACTGTTCATCACGGATAAAGCGTCCCGACGGCGCTTCCTGTGCGACACCGGCGCCCAACTGAGCATCATACCTGCCTCTGACCAGGGCAGGCAGTCTGCGGTTTGCGGCCCCTCCTTGGTTGTGGCCAACGGATCGGCCATCCGCACCTTCGGCCCGCGCAACGTCACCCTCTGCTTCGGCGGCCAACGCTTTGCTTGGACGTTTGTAACCGCAAATGTGCCCATGGCACTGCTAGGCGCCGACTTCCTCTGCGCACACGGAATGCTGGTGGACGTCCAATGGCGTCGTTTAATCAACGCCGAAACCTTCAGCTCCCTGGTATGCACATTGAGCAGCTCCGCGCCGACCGAGCTGGCATGCGCCCTCCCGGCGGCGAACGAGTTTGCTCGCCTGCTCACGGAGTTCCCGGCCCTCACGCGGCCGACATTTTCGGCCATCGCAGTACGGCATGGGATCGAGCACCACATACCAACCACGGGCCCGCCGGTCTACGCCAGAGCCCGCCGCCTCGACCCAGCCAAGCTCGCCGTGGCCAAAGCCGAGTTCGACGCTTTAGAACACCTCGGCATCGTGCGGCACTCTGATAGCGCGTGGGCTTCGCCACTACACATCGTCCCAAAGCCAGGGGGCGGCTGGCGCCCATGTGGCGACTACCGCCGCCTTAACGACGCTACCATCCCCGACAGGTATCCGATGCCGCACATCCAAGACTTCTCCGCCCATCTGGCGGGACGGGTCATTTTTCGAAAATTGATCTCATACGGGGATATCACCAGGTACCTGTCAGGGCGGCCGACGTCCCTAAAACGGCAGTCATCACGCGGTTCGGCTTATTCGAATTCTTATGGATGCCGTTTGGTATCAAGAACGCGGCTCAGGCGTTCCAGCGCTTGATGGACGGCGTGCTGCGTGACCTGCCGTTCCTTTTCGTTTACCTGGACGACATCCTCGTCACCAGCACGTCCCGGGCCGAGCACCTCCTCCACCTCCGAACACTGTTCGGGCGCCTCAGCGAGCACGGCCTCATCGTCAACCCAGCCAAATGCCACTTCGGCACAATGGCCGTTGAGTTTTTGGGCCACCACATCACCAAGAACGGGGCCGTGCCGCTGCCAACCAAGGTCGAGGCCATCACCACGTTCCCGCGTCCCCGCCACATAAAGGCCCTGCAGGAATTCCTGAGAATGGTGAATTTTTATCACCGCTTCGTGCCCCGCGCTGCTCAACTCATGCGGCCCCTCTACGAAGCCCTCCGGGGCAAGCCGGCCAAGCACGACATCGCCTTGTCCGCAGCAATGGACGCGGCCTTCCAAAGCTCAAAGCGGGCCCTCGCCGACGCAACACTGCTCGCTCACCCGGTGCTCAACGCTCCCATCGCCCTCACCACGGATGCCTCCGACTACGCGGTGGGCGCCGTACATGAGCAATGGGTGAATGGGGTTTGGCAGCCACTCGCTTTTTTCAGCCGGCAGCTCCGGCCGAACGAGCTCAAATACAGCACGTTTGACCGTGAGCTCCTTGGTCTACACCTGGCCATCCGCCATTTCCGCCACCTCCTGGAGGGCCGACCTTTCACGGCGTTCGTCCACCACAAGCCATTGGTTTACACAATGGCCAAGGTCACGGAGCCGTGGTCGGCCCACCAACAGCGCCACCTCTCCGCCGTGTCGGAGTTTACCACGGACATCCGGCACGTCGCCGGCAAAAACAACGCCGTGGCCGACTGTCTTTCCCGGGCCAGCGCGAACGCGGTCCACCTGGGCGTGGACTTCGCGCTTATGGCGGCGGACCAAACCACCGACACCACTGTGCAAGCCCTCCGGGCGGCAGACACGGGCCTCCGCCTGGCCGACATCCCCTTCGCGGACACTGTCCTGCTCTGCGACGTCTCCCAAGGCCAGCCTCGCCCCATCGTGCCCGTCACCTGGCAACGCCGCATCTTCGCCTCCCTCCACGGCCTTTCCCACCCGGGCCGGAAAGCTTCCCAGAAGCTGGTGTCGGCGCGATTCGTCTGGCACGGCCTTCGTCGGGACGTCCGCGATTGGACCAGCACCTGCACAGCCTGCCAACAGGCCAAGGTCCACCGACACACCCAGGCCTCGCTGGCACCTTTCACCGTGCCTGAACGACGTTTCGACCACGTCAACGTGGATCTGGTGGGCCCCCTCCCCCCGTCACGGGGGTTCACACACCTGCTCACCATGGTGGACAGGACCACCAGGTGGCCGGAGGCCGTTCCCCTCATCTCCACCACCACCGCCGACGTGGCGCAGGCTTTCATCGCCACCTGGGTCACCCGCTTCGGCGCACCGGCAGACATCTCGTCAGACCGCGGACCACAGTTCACCTCCGAGCTATGGGGCGCGGTCGCCCGCAACCTGGGGGTCAAGCTCCACCGTACTACGGCCTACCACCCCCAAGCAAACGGGTTGTGCGAGCGATTCCACCGCTCCATGAAGGCTGCGCCCATGGCCGGCCTTCAAGACGGCGGTTGGGCCGACCGGCTGCTGTGGGTCCTTTTGGGCCTCCGCACAGCCCCCAAGGAGGACCTCCAGGCATCCACCGCCGAGCTTGTCTACGGCCAGGCACTACGCGTCCCGGCGAATTCGTGCCCGACGCTACCAGTCCCTGGTCCGCAGCTCACCAGCGCTCGGACCTCCAGGAGGCCGCCCGACGGTTTGCCCCCGTGCCAACATCCCACCATGGTGACCCCCAGTCCTACGTCCCCCCAGCACTTCGCACAGCAGAGTATGTTTTTGTGCATCACGACGCACATCGGGGGCCACTCTGGCCGCCGTACGACGGGCCCTTCCGGGTCCTGCGATGGGACGACAAGTCGTTCGTCATCGACATCGGCGGCAGGTCGGACCGGATTGCGGTGGACCGCCTCAAGCCGGCGCACGTGGACGGCAACCAACCACCACGGGTGGCCCTTCCGCCGCGGCGAGCCCGCCCCCCGTCCACGGTGCCCCCCACTCGACCGCCCACCACCACACCGGACCCCCCCCCCCACGACCCGCCAGGGGTCACTTCGGCCGGGTCATCAGGACCCCCCTCAAATTGACCCTGCCGGTGCAAGTCGATTCTGGGGGGACGTGTGTAGCGGCTACCGCTGGGTTTTCACAATCGCCTTGCACCTATCAAGGACGCGGAGCGATCACCATGCCGGGCTCGTCCAGGACGCCCGGGCAGGCTCGCCCTCAACTTGCCAGGCCGCAGCCAGGACGCTCGGCCACGCCCCCTCTCGCCTTTCCTGGGCAAACGCTCGGGGATAATGTGTGTATATATATTGCTGCCCGATAAACGGGCTTTTCAGAGTACCTGAGTGTTTTGTTTGAATAAAGCAACTCGGACGAATTCCAGCTTTTTGTCGCGTCCATTCTTCCGATCGACGTGGGAGCCCGAGCTCCTTCAGTAACATCTTTTACACCATCGATGGAATTGTGCTGAGTTGTGTTGAGAATTGAATGGCAGCGGGGGAGGAAGTGTGTTTTGGGGTCTTGTGGGTGGGGTAGGTGTGTGTGGCCGCAGGTACGGATCCAGCTCTGAGGAGCGATGCCTGCAGCCCCCCTCTGCGGCAATTACCCCTGGCAGCCGGTGATATCTGGAAATTGGAGCTCGTCGGTGGAGGGTCTGGTTGGGCACCGCGGAGTGAGGAAGTCCCCCGGTGACCCGTGTTGCTGCGCTGGAGCAGGAGGCCGCGGAGGAGCCTGGTGTGTGTGGAGACCTTCACCGGCGAGGTAACGGCAGAAAGGGGCTGTTGGGCTGCCATGGGCCAAGAGGTAAAGGGGGGGGGGGGGGCAATGAACTTGAAAGTCGGTTGACTTGTTTTTGGGACTGCGGGCACCACAGCCTGAAGCGCCCCCACCATCTTCTTGTGCGGTACCTCCCCGCTGCCTAGTTGAGGAATGCACACACACGAATGACATCAATTCCTGGTCCTGCAAGGGGGGTGAAATAAGTGCTGGTAATGATGATTTTGTGTAGTAATGAGTGGTGGAAGGAGAATGAGTGGTTAAGGGGTTTGTGTTGAATGAATGGGGGCGAAATCCACCGAGCCATGTCACTCACCTGTATCACCTGGACATGGCCCGTTGAAATTTAGGGGGTGCATTGGGGATAGGCCCGCAGGTAAGGTTGTGTCTTGTGGCATCCACCGGGGGACGCGGTCTGTAGACCGGGGTATGTACAAAGGTTAGAGTTTTGAATTTTTGAATAAGGTTAAGTTTTGTGGATAAGGTAGGAGTTTTGAGTGTTGTTTGTTTCCTCCCTCTGAAGGAACAATGAAGACCAATGAATGTACATACTTGCATGATTGTTAAGGGGTTTAGCTTGTGAAGGAAGTGTAGGTAAGTAGTCCGACTCACTTCCCACAGCCCTTCCTGTTTTATTTTATAGGTTAATTACGTGTGAGACTAAGTATTAAGGCTGGAATGGTAGCGCCTGCAGCGAACCTTGCAGGAGCTAGGGTTCCAAGGGGGGGGGGGGGGGAGGGGCTGTGTTATGAATTTGGGTAGTAATATATAGAGCAGAATAGATCTGAGTAGGTGACATGCTCCGGGATGTCGCGATAGCTAGAACCCACTATGTACCTTTAAGTTGGTATGTGTAGCCGTAGGCCGGGGTTATTGCGTATGTATTTCCTGTACGGGGACAGGAAGTGCTAAGTAGTCAGGGTGATAAGGGTAACTTTGTGTGTTTTCCCACCTCTGTGGTCAATCCAATGTCCCTTTTGGCACCGCATCTAGACGGTAGGAATTCGTGCCCCTAGCACACCCACATTAATTAATTCCCTTCCCTTTCACATCAATGAAACAACACCCACCAAAACGGGCAGGCTGAGACACGCCCTGCCGAGACACGATGAGAAGGGAGCGGATCTTTTGACGTCATGGGGGAGGGCGGGACGGAGGACCGGAGGGAAGTTACGACACAAGGAGAAGAAGAGAGTTCGGAGTTGGACACGAGGCAGAGCAGACGCCATTTGGGAGAGCTGAGAGAATTCAGTCGTGATAGAGTGCACTGGACATTTTTCCCTCTCGTTCCCCCCTGCCTTCGTTCCCTCCCATCTTCCCTGCGATCGGATCGCGTGCTTGCGTGGGTGGCTGTTGTGCCGAGGTTCGCCCCATTGGTGGCCGCATCCGTGGCCTCGTGCGTACCATCGCCAACCACTCATGATCTCCAAAGCACCGAGCAGAGACGACAGCCCCAGGAACCGCGGTCCTTCGGATGGGGCGGCGAGCGTTTGAGAGTTGCGGTGCAAGAGGACCGGGGGCGGCGAGCGAGTCACCTCGGGGAGACCCCTCCTGCCCACGTGTCAGGGCCTAGCTGTCCAAGGCCTGCGCTAGCTCTATGCCACGCTCCCGAGCGAGCAAAGCTAAGAATGCACCACACACACACACCCTCTTTGTTCATTTCGTCGTCTGCCCTGTGGTTTGTTTAATAAGTCTGTCGAGTGGGAGTACTCCATATAGGGGGTTTAAAGCATCACATTTCTTTGCTCTTGGAACCGTTAATAAATCGTTGTATTATTTTCTGTACATACTTGAACGCAGTTTTCCGGGTGAGTGATTTAACAGATAAGGCTTCGGGGGCTCTCGCCGCTTCCCTTCATCCTGCGCGCTTGAGTAGCTTTGGTTGCGGAATCCACCATTGAGTTTTCCCTTCGGGAGTAAAGCCTTCGTGATTGGCATCCGCAACTCTGGTGTTAATTGGAGTTGCGTGACAATAGATCCAAGAATTCATCTTTTTCATGACGTCAACAGCTTTTGTAGTGGTTTAAAGTGCACGACAGAAGAGGATTTCTTCTTTGATGTCGTTTGAATGAATGTACCTCATGAAGACAAGCAACTGAGAACATGAACTCACATCCGTTGATTCGTCGAGTTGAAAGGAGAACAACGGAGAATCTTTGATTTCATCCAAAACCTGCTCTTTCACATCCATAGGCATATGAGAAATACGCCTTTGAAGAGTATTATTCGACAAAGATACTTGCTGCATCCTCTTCGTGCTGGCTTCCCCGAGAACGAGCTTCACCATCTTCAACATGCAGGGTTTGAGAAGTGTCTCTCCAATGGTGTGAGGCTTTTTTGTGTTTGGCAATTTCCAACGCAACTTCATATGAGGCCTCCACTGCTGCTGCACGATGTTGCTGAAAAGACCCACTAGCATCGAGCTTTTGACGTTTGAGAAGAAGCTCATGGCGTTTGAAGAACTCCAAATCATTCTCTGCGTATTCCAGATGCTTTGTCTCGAGGTGACGCTTGAGTTTCAGAGGTTTCTTCGACTCCGCACTCAGGACAATATGGCACAAGATGCATTTTTTTTTTTTTTTTTTTTTTTGTATACAAGATCGAGGCTCGTGAAAGAGCTAACATTAATCACACAAAAAGACAAACCGACACACAAAACACAAAAAACAAGGGGAGCGGCAGACAAGATGGGGAGAGAGGGGGAAGGACACAAAAGAGAGGGGGAAGAGGGGGAAGGACACAAACACAACATTTGAGAGCAGGGACATCGGGAGGACTTGGGGGGAGGTGGCAGAGGAATAAAACATATGAACACTGCAAGGACTCTGGGGTGAATTACCGGGGGTAGAAAAGATCAAGGTTTTCGATGGGGGAAGATAAGAGATGGTGGTGAACAGCTGTTTTAAAGACCTGGAGGGAGGAGTGGGATTGAAGGGAGTGGGGGAGTTTGTTCCAGAGGTGGGAGAAAAGGGGAATGAAAGAGTGAAGGTGAGCAGAGAGCCTAGACTTTGGCAGTTTAACCATAAGAGGGTTGCAGGCAGATCTTGTGCGACCTGAAGGAATATTGGGGGGACAGAGCACAGAGAGAGCTGGGGGAGCAAGGCCGGAGAGGAGTCGGTAGAAGACAGAAAGACCACCAACCTGCCTGCGGTGAGTGAGTGAAAGGCCCTCGGTGTTGACTACATCGCAGGAGATTCCAATGATTCTGAGATTTCTCTACGCCGTTGTTGGCGAGTACTGTGGTGAAGCCAATGTTGAGGTCGTCTTCCGAGTATTTACGCCTTTTAGCCATTGCTTCAGATCTGTAAATACAAAAACCCGGAAATAGCCAATGTTCCACTCATATCGGCAACACATAAAAAATAGCGAGCAAAAACTATAGCCAACTCCACCGGCACAACATTATGTTGTGTGTTCTAGGTATCAGCGAAATGAAAGTTTTGGTAATGTTCCCTTCTCCCAAGGCTACCAAGTTCTCCCAAGGCTTCTCGACCCACCCAGCCCACCCGCCGCGACCCCCTGGGGGTCACAACCCACAGGTTGGGAACCCCTGGGCTAGAGGGAAACCACATCAGTTACATTCGAGGAGCTAACGGATGTTATCCGGTCTCTTAAAACGAAAGAGCCGCTCCAGTAGCTACCTCCAATATGCCTTCTGACCACCTGGGAAAAACAAACGTACCAATTCACAGCAGAATGTCAATGATGGAAAGTCAGACAAGAAAAAGAAAGCTGTTAAAAACAATACCACCCACCCCTCCCCCAGACAGCCAATATACAGGAATGGCCTTATCATAGGTACTATTCCATCACTGAGGAATGGCAGCGCTCAGCATGCAATATGCTCTGTCTTGTTTTCGTCAGGTCCAATGGTACAAGTCGTGGTGGTCCACATGTGATTTTTACATGTCCAGAATATCATAGGTTTCAAAAAATCAAAGGGGACGGTAACTGTTTATTTCGCTCATTTGTACATATAATCACTGGCTCGCAACTACAACACGGAGCTGTGTGTTCTGCAATTGTCACATACACTAGGGCATGCCCGTACTATATCTATATCTAAAATTATATCCCCCCCTCTATTTACATGAAATGGTTTGGTTCATGAAATGTTTTGGTCCATTCGCAACGCCAAAGCGAACGGCGAACGCTTTACATGAAATGGTTTGGTCCATGAAATGTTTTGGTTCATTCGCAACGCCAAAGCGAACGGCGAACGGCTTGCGAGTACAGTGACAATCCCCCCCCTCTATTTACATGAAATGGTTTTAATTAGTTGTAAAACATAGTTTAACGCCAACATAGCGCCAACATAGTTTGCCAACGTGAAATAAATGAATACGCTCTCAAATGTGCCGTCCGAGGCAGAGTGTGTTCGCCACGTTCGGCACACGCGATAGCTCGCTGCTCTCTGATTGGTTGAATCGTTTTTTGGACATAGCTCGGTAAGTAATTGTCCGATTAATATGAAACCTTGAAAAGGCACATCCTCGGGTCCCCAGCAATATACCTGGCAAGTTTAAAGTATATCGGACCCGTGGTTGTCGAGAAACAGCGGTCACAGACAAACAAACAAACACCCAGAGATTACTGGAATTATAGATAGATGTCTGATATTGAGCCATTCATACTTTCCACTTGTGTGTCCAGTGTTGAAGCCAACATAAGAGCTTCGCGTATGGACAGTGCAGGTACTTGGGGTACAGAAAACGAAATTCTTACTCTCGCACATTTGCTGAATACCCCAGTGTATGTGTACAACAGTGAGAGTATGGATTGGGTAAGGTACTCCCCGATGCATGTTGACGAAAATTTGCATGATAATGTCATGCAGTTGGCTATGTACATCAGGCTGCAGCATGATCACTTTGATGTTGTTTTCTCGACTGTAAATTCACAGTAACTTTTTTGGGCATTTCTAAGTGCAGGTCATTGTGTGGCCTGAAGCTGGATGAAGACATTACTCTTGAGAAACGAGCAATAAGACAGAGCTGCAAGAAACAGTCAGGGTTACGTTAGACAATATAGGAACACATGCAGTGTTTGACATTGTTGACTGAGATATTGTCGCGTCCCCGGGGTTAAGACACCTGGGTGAAGGATGGCAAACCGAGCTTTAACTCCGAGGCGTACGAGCCGAAAATATGGCGGTCCCTTTATATGGCACACGAGGGAAACGGAGGTCTCTCCGTCTTAATGGAACGGATGGATGCGACAAAGTGTTTTCCGAAACCACAAGCAAATGAACGTACAGGACAAGAGCTTGGAAATGCAACAAATAAGGGTTGAATGAAAATAATGCAGGTGCAGAATTATAAAGACCTCTACAGGCCAGGAGTAGGCGAGTTATCGTAGGCATTCAAATTCAAACTTGTCCCTGATCCTCTTAATTAATAAAATGTATTGTAATGACAATGAGATAGAAATAGTTTAGTTATTTGATGAATCTTAATAATACTATGCTATAGTTCATAATGATCTTGTAGGAAAGGATTTATTATATTATTAAGGATGTGTATATATATATATATATATTGTTACGGGTCGCGGACAGATGTTATATTGACCGAGCGGTGGTGTATTACCGCGACCGTTACAGGATCCCCGACTCACCCGATTCCACCCAAACGTTGGCCGGATCGCACCGCAGCTGCTCAATGAGGGAAAAGACTAAAACGACGAATGCAAAGAGGAAAACGACGGCAAAGAAAGGTTTGGAAATACTACTGAATTTATTGACTATTTACACACATAAGCAAAAAGAAAGCAGTCACGTTTATTTACAAGCACATCAGACGCAGGTGACACAGTGAAATCTTTAGCTTACCTACACAAGCTTAATTAACCCAGGACAGAACAAACGGAACAAACTCACGTACACAAGAAGGGTGGAAAGGCAGGAGGTGGATGGCTGGAGGGAGAGGGAGGTCCAAGGGGGTCCTGCAGCTCGATCGGCGCGTTTAGCAGCCGCCGTTCCTTCACGGCCTTGCTCAAAACCGCCGTCCAGGCCCCAAGTGGCTGTTGGGTGGTGTTGCTGCTGCGGCCTCCGCTGCTTTCCCAGGACTTGTCTGACTCATTGGTCCAAACCCTCAACTCTTTCTTGGTCCCTCACTCTTTACCACCGACTCCTCACCGCAACCAACGCAACCACTGGCCACCACCACCGACTCCTCACCGCAACCAACTGACCACCGACTCCACTGACTGACTCTTCACGACTCTCTTTCTTGACGACCAACTCAGCTCTCTCTCACCAAGACCAACTCTCAACCAACTCAGACCAACTCACGACTCACTTCCGTCCGCGCCTTTTATAGCGCCTCCAGCGATTAAGCCGCCGGCCTTCAGGACACGCCCATCGGGGTGCTCACCTCGGCCCTGGTTGGTCGCGCGACCCTCGGGCTCCGCCCTTGATGACGACGGGCGGGCACGCCCCTCCTCCCCTCTATGACGAGGTGGAGACACGCCTTTCTTCCCCGACTCGAGCACATGGTCAATGGTGGTTTTGGAGGGGATGTAATATGGGCAATCGAGGGTCGGCAATGACGAGAGGGGATGTAAAGGAAATGGGGATTTTTGGGGATGGGAATGAAAGGGGATCTATTCTCTTTCACTGGTGCAATGGAGTACTTCAATTAATGGGAGACACAGCCTTACCCTAGAACACAGAATAAGAGATAACTATCAACAGGGGTATTCTATTACTTGGCTGACGTGTATGCTTGTGGACTAATTATGGGATGCCCTTTCACCTTTACACAGCTCCGGAGGTAGGGGGGCGCAGAATAACCAATAATAATAATAGTACAGCACACAATCAAAAAAATACAGTCCTCATCTCCGCAACAATATATATATATATATATATATATATATATATATATATATATATATATATATTGTTACTGATCGCGGTTTAGATGGTATGATGGGCCGAGCGGATGGTCCAACCGCGACCGTTACAGGATCCCCGACTCACCCGATTCCACCCAAACGTTGGCCGGATCGCACCGCAGCTGCTCAATGAGGGAAAAGACTAAAACGACGAATGCAAAGAGGAAAACGAAGGCAAAGAAAGGTTTGGAAATACTACTGAATTTATTGACTATTTACACACATAAGCAAAAAGAAAGCAGTCACGTTTATTTACAAGCACATAAGACGCAGGTGACACAGTGAAATCTTTAGCTTACCTACACAAGCTTAATTAACCCAGGACAGAACAAACGGAACAAACTCACGTACACAAGAAGGGTGGAAAAGGCAGGAGGTGGATGGATGGAGGGAGAGGGAGGTCCAAGGGGGTCCTGCAGCTCAACCGGCGCGTTTAGCAGCCGCCGTTCCTTTACGGCCCTGCTCCAAACCCGCCGTCCAGGCCCCAAGTGGCTGTTGTGGCTGCTGCGGACGTCGCGTGCTTTCCCAGGCCTTGTCCGACTCGTCTGGTCCAAACCCTCAACTCGTTCTTGGTCCACTCACTCTTTACCACCGACTCCTCACCGCAACCAACGCAACCAACTGACCACCGACTCTACTGACTGACTCTTCACGACCCTCTTTCTTGACGACCAACTCTCAACCAACTCACGACTCACTTCCGTGCGCGCCTTTTTATAGCGCCTCCAGCGATTAAGCCGCCGGCCTTTTGGACACGCCCATCGGGGTGCTCACCTCGGCCCTGGTTGGTCGCGCGACCCTCGGGCTCCGCCCTTGATGACGACGGGCGGGCACGCCCCTCTTCCCCTCTATGACGAGGTGGAGACACGCCTTTCTTCCCCGACTTGAGCACATGGTCAATGGTGGTTTTGGAGGGGATGTAATATGGGCAATCGAGGCTCGGCAATGACGAGAGGGGATGTAAAGGAAATGGGGATTTTTGGGGATGGGAATGAAAGGGGATCTATTCTCTTTCACTGGTGCAATGGAGTACGTCAATTAATGGGAGACACAGCCTTACCCTAGAACACAGAATAAGAGATAACTATCAACAGGGGTATTCTATTACTTGGCTGACGTGTATGCTTGTGGACTAATTATGGGATGCCCTTTCACCTTTACACAGCTCCGGAGGTAGGGGGACGCAGAATAAACAATAATAATAATCATACAGCACACAATCAAAAAAATACAGTCCCCATCTCCGCAACACTGCACCCTCCTCCTCTTAGGCACGTCCCGGGCCTACAACTTTTATTTTTAGTGTGACACGTAGGTGTAGTTCCCTCTATTTTTAACCTGACCCTGAGTGCGACAGTTTTAAAACAGAAATAAATGTGTCCCGCTGCTCCATTGCACCCTGCCTAACAGACTTACGCCCACAGTTAACCGAATTGCGGAATGGTCTTCAAACTATACACTGACGGTGGGAAGCATTATTTACAATGACGCTATTTTTATTTACAAAACTAACCCAGGACCTGTGATTGTTCTTTCTGGGGGGGAGACAGTCTGCTCTGCATCGACGCACCATGAACGCACCCAAAAACGCACCAATACAAGCACCCAAGCACCAATCGGTGCAGTCACCATTGTTCAAGAGTGTTCAACAAAAATAAATTCAACAACCCCTAACCCTGCAGGTGGTCTCTTGCTCTTCGGCTCCCTCTGCTGGTCATTATTATTTGTTCTTCCAGATGTTGTCATTCTTTCATTTTCTTACTGGCGGCCTATTTGCAATAAAGTGTGCCCAATGTGTCCTTTTTATTTTCTTTATTTATGGCCCACAGGGCCGACTACGTGTGGTTCACCTGTGGGGCATCGGTGCCCTGTGGCCAAGGTCCGCCAGCAAGATTTCGGGCCCTCATGGCCGGTTCCAGCAGAGGGGCCATGCCCCAACCCATGGGGTCCATAAGTGGTGCTCGGCCACAGACATGTGGTCCATAATGTGGTGCATCGATGCAGACAGCTGGTTCTGGGAATTTCGGGCGCACAATGGCCGACCCACGCACACTCCCCTCGGCGCCCCATAGCGCACAGGTCATGTGGGAGACAAAAGGGGAAAGACCAATGAGCGAGGGGTAAGGTCACAAGGGTACACATCAATAAGGCAATGCAAGGCGAAATGCGTACGGAGGGCGAAGTGAGAAAGCTCGTCCCTACCGTACGTCACCCCCCTGTCACCTACACTACCCTTGCCCTTACCCCATATTTACAAAATCTACCCATTTACAAATTCGTCACTACTGTCACGTCTTCCCCATATTTCTCCTATACCAAATTCGTCACCACAATCCCTCTATCCAAAATTTGCCATCACCAAATTTATCATCAATCCTCATAAGGAGGAAGAGATGGAACACAAAGCACAATGTCACACCCACATCATGATGCGTCTCACAATCCAAACATTTGCATCATAAAAAATAATCAAACCATGGCATGGTGTGGAGTACCTGTCACCTCAGGTGAGTGGATGCAGATGGTGCGAGGAGATCCTTCATCCTAACTATCCTCTAAATGATTTTAACACACTTTACACTACCCGGGGTCTTTCCCTGCCAATCCATTGGCCACTTACACTATGGGTTCTAACAACCAATTCCCATTGACCAAACTGTGGTGCTTCTCAATTTGGGGTCTCACTCCCCCGATTCATCTCCCGGTGCCCTCGCACAATTTCTGGGCTGCGACGTGTAGCTCTCCCAGCAGGTCTACCCACCTGCACACCTCCACCACTGCAGTTGCCACCCGAGCTTACCTAGCTCCTCACCCTAACCTAACTAACTGGGGAAGGCCCTCTCCTGGCTCTGTCACCCCTTGGTGCCCTCTGGCACTGGGCTACCCGGGTCCGTCCTCTGGATCCTCGGGCCCCATCCACAACTACCGGCTCCCAGAGCCCACCTGCGGCCTCACCTGGCCGACATCCTCACAGTGGTGGAGTGCCCAAACCAACTACACACACTAACAGGCTACACGCCCAGCCATTTCCACAACACTAATGCACCCATCCAAAGACCATTCTTTCACCCTCACCACAGATGCCAATATCCAACCACAATTTACCTGTACCCTCTACCTAACACTTACACTACCCGCCCCGGGTATCCGTGATGGGGGTCCACTCTTCCCCCATTCACACCTTCGCACCATCCACTCCACTCCACAATTTCCACCATACTCACTCCACGACCATCCATTCCAATACTCCATACCATTTATTCCATACACCTGTCCTCCATTCACCTGTCGTTGCACACCTGTGCAATCATACCTGGTGCCACCCGCACCCTCCTCCTCTTCCTGGACCAGTTGGTCAACACAACACACATCACCATCACTCACTCATACACTGCTCCACACACCTGTTCAGTTGCACACCTGTGCAATCACACCTGTTCAATCACACCTGTTCAATCCTCACACACACGGCATCATCTCAGCTGACTACTCCCCTCTGAAACTTGCGCTTCCCAGTCGTCCCTTTAAATTATTGCGCTCCCACGTCATTATCATCCACACTAAACTACCTGCGTCCCCACTACAGGTATCAGTCACTAACTAATCTTAACGTTACCTAATGTCATCTTCGCTAGATCCCTATCAATATAACCTAACCCACCCGGGCTAGTTTTCACTGCCATACACCCCATAAACTATAGCGCATTTGCCCCACCATGTGAGGGATGGGGGATTTGCCATCCCACCACATCAGGGAGGTCCTACTATCAATTTCGCACACCTAAATCCAACCAATCAAAAATTCTGCCAATCATCGTACCAATCATCAAATTTCGCCTTTTTCTAATTTTGGGTCCAAAACACGAAACTCATCACCCGTCTACTTATTACATCCTCCCGGTGCGCCAATTCCCTTCCAAAGCTCGGCTTCGTACAGCCGAGCAATGAATGCGGGTTGTTTGGTGCCGGCGGCTGGATGCGTCCGGCACTCGGTGCAGGGACGGGGGCTTACCCGTGCCAAGATCCCACGCACCACCTCGGCGTGGAGCCATCCAATGTCCCGATCTCGACCTGCCGGCACGTCTCAATAGAAAGTGGTCGCCATGACGACCCTTCCTATCGGGCTGCCCGCTCCGCCTAGTGGAGCACGGACGCGGTCGTTCAAAGCGCGGCCCGGCGTGGATCGCGTACGGCGGTTCTTTCGAAACCGCCGTGGTTCGGATCCCCGCTGGTCCTCGCGGCACGCGAAGCTGCCCGACGCGCACCGAGGGCCCGATTCGGCTATAAGTCGTTCTAACCTCTAACCCGGTTACCGTCGATGCCTCACCTGGATTCTTACATGCATACGCTACCCCTTTCTTGCTCATACCTCCAGCCATTCCCATGCTCCTCGTACCTTTCCTTACACACCTCGGTACACTCATTCCGCTCACAGACTTGGTCACACACCTGACCACCGAACACCTTGGCACACATTCGTCGCTCGCACACCTCACCAACACACCTCTTCGCGCCCCTTCCTCGGTCACCTCCTCTGTGACAATCACAGGTGTGCTTTCACTCGCACACCCAACCACGTGCCTCACGACCAACTCAAGTGTGCATTCCCACTCACGCTCTACCATTCCAGGTGTGCATCCTTCCATTCCAGGTGTACATCCTCGCTCACCTGTCATAACCAACTCACGCTCCTTGTCACTCTCACTACTTTCACCTCCATTCTTGACAGCGCACTCACCCTTACTCTCGACAGCACACTCTTTCCTCATGCACCCGTCCATTACACACCTTTCTCGCGCACACTCTTGCACACACTCTCCCTTTACATCCTCTGTAACACTCACCACAGGCGTACACTTTCTCGTTACATCCTCGGTAACACTCACCACAGGCGTGCATTCCCCCTCACTCTTGACAGCGCACTCTTTCCCCATGCACCTGTCCGTTACACACCTTTCTCGCGCATCCTCTTGCGCACACTCTTTCGTTACTTCCTCTGTAACACTCACCACACCGCGCTTCCATGTGCTCCCTCGCACACGCGCTTCGATCAACTCACTCTTGACGGCACACTCACTCCTCGGCGTGCACTTTTTCCTCACACACCCCATGGTCGGACATTCTCGCACACCTCTTTTTTCACACACCAGACCTGTCGCACACTTCACCAACGGCCTTTCACGAACACCCGGATCCAAACCAATCCCCAAGCCGACTGAAGCTTTCCTCACATCATATACATTGCCACTCACCTCCGTACCTCGTCGTCGCACCTCTTTTGCCACCTGCAAACTCTTTATTTGGTTAGTGAGCATCACATTATGAGTTGAGCACCGACCTTGTACATATTCCATTACCTCCTCCTGGATTTCTCTCTTAGTTTCTGTCCGTCTCTTCTTAATTTCACTCACCTCTTCTTCCACTTCCTCTAATTTTTGTTTAACCTCTTTTATTTCTCGGTGCGTCTCCTCAAGTTCGTCCTCTAAGGCTACCGTGACCGTCTCTATGTGCATCCTCACCTGCCGGTCCTTTGTCTTCATTATCTCTGTCACCTCGTCCACCCTCATTGTCAGTTCCTCACGTACCATCTGACATTGCCTCTGTGTCGCTATTAATTCGTTTTTAATTTCTTTTTGTGTCACCTTTAACCCTCCGAGTACTGCAGTGTTCCTTTGAACCTGCTCCACTAACTCAGTCTGTCCCTCCGTCAGCTGTTCCACCTCCTCCGTCAGATCTTCTATTCCCCCTTGTAACTTCGCCGTATTATTTCTCACCTCTTTCTCCATACGCTTCTCACCTCGCTTTACCTCCTCGCGTAGCCCCGAAACCTCCTCACTCACACCTCGTCGTATCTCCTCTTTCATCTCCTCCCTTTCTTTTGTAGATGCCACCCTCATCTGTCCCAATTCATCCCTCTGAGCATCCAATTTGGTTTCTACCCCGATTTTTACCTCCTCTATCTGCTCTCCCATTCGTTTGATTTCCCGGGCAGATTGTTCCCCTATTTCCCGCAATTTGCCTTCCATTCTGTTTTCTAACCCCTCTAACCCCTTCTTTACCTCTTTTATCCCGTTGTCTAACGCCTCACCGGTACCCCTCACTTCGTCCCTCATTACCCACAATTGCTCACCCTGAGCATCCATCCGGTTCCCCATTACCCCCATTTGGCCCTCCAATCGCTCACCCTGAGCTCCATCCGGTTCCCCATTTGCTCACTCTGAGCCTTAATTTGCTCACTCTGAGCATCCATAAGGGCCTTCATTTGGATCATAAGAAGGCCCCAATCCATCGGCGGTGCTGCTACGGTCACGGGCGTGGCAAAATTTGGTGCCGCTACACCCACGTGCGCGAGGACGCCATTTTGCGCGCCTGATACTCCCTCAACCGCCTCCTCATTGCTCCCCTCCATTTGATCCTGGGTTACTCCTAACCCCTCTATCTCTCCCACCGGCATCCCGTCGCCTTGACCAGCCATGGCGCGATTTCAAAGTTCAGGTTTTGTAAAACAAAACAAATTTCGGCCGCTCCAAATTTTTGACCAAATTTTTTTTTTTTTTTAGATGTTTTCAAAATTTGGTTCGGGCCCCGAATCTCACTCCCAGACACCAATTGTTACTGATCGCGGTTTAGATGGTATGATGGGCCGAGCGGATGGTCCAACCGCGACCGTTACAGGATCCCCGACTCACCCGATTCCACCCAAACGTTGGCCGGATCGCACTGCAGCTGCTCAATGAGGGAAAAGACTAAAACGACGAATGCAAAGAGGAAAACGAAGGCAAAGAAAGGTTTGGAAATACTACTGAATTTATTGACTATTTACACACATAAGCAAAAAGAAAGCAGTCACGTTTATTTACAAGCACATAAGACGCAGGTGACACAGTGAAATCTTTAGCTTACCTACACAAGCTTAATTAACCCAGGACAGAACAAACGGAACAAACTCACGTACACAAGAAGGGTGGAAAAGGCAGGAGGTGGATGGCTGGAGGGAGAGGGAGGTCCAAGGTGGTCCTGCAGCTCAACCGGCGCGTTTAGCAGCCGCCGTTCCTTTACGGCCCTGTTCCAAACCCGCCGTCCAGGCCCCAAGTGGCTGTTGTGGCTGCTGCGGACGTCGCGTGCTTTGCCAGGCCTTGTCCGACTCGTCTGGTCCAAACCCTCAACTCGTTCTTGGTCCACTCACTCTTTACCACCGACTCCTCACCGCAACCAACGCAACCAACTGACCACCGACTCTACTGACTGACTCTTCACGACCCTCTTTCTTGACGACCAACTCTCAACCAACTCACGACTCACTTCCGTGCGCGCCTTTTTATAGCGCCTCCAGCGATTAAGCCGCCGGCCTTTTGGACACGCCCATCGGGGTGCTCACCTCGGCCCTGGTTGGTCGCGCGACCCTCGGGCTCCGCCCTTGATGACGACGGGCGGGCACGCCCCTCTTCCCCTCTATGACGAGGTGGAGACACGCCTTTCTTCCCCAACTCGAGCACATGGTCAATGGTGGTTTTGGAGGGGATGTAATATGGGCAATCGAGGCTCGGCAATGACGAGAGGGGATGTAAAGGAAATGGGGATTTTTGGGGATGGGAATGAAAGGGGATCTATTCTCTTTCACTGGTGCAATGGAGTACTTCAATTAATGGGAGACACAGCCTTACCCTAGAACACAGAATAAGAGATAACTATCAACAGGGGTATTCTATTACTTGGCTGACGTGTATGCTTGTGGACTAATTATGGGATGCCCTTTTACCTTTACACAGCTCCGGAGGTAGGGGGGCGCAGAATAAACAATAATAATAATCATACAGCACACAATCAAAAAAATACAGTCCTCATCTCCGCAACAATATATATATATATATATATATATATATATATATATATATATATATATATATATATATATATATATATATCAGTCACTATGCGACCTTCATATCATCAGTGGAGAACCGCCAGCAAGGTGTCCCATACAGCTGCTGCTGCACCTTGCTGGGAGCGATAAGCACCGCCTGCCACGCGGTGACGTTATCTCTGGTATCCACTCATCATATGGAGTCGACCTGGTTGCGGTTGGGAGTTACTAATAATGGTATCTGTAATCTGGTTCTCCAGATATATATATATATATATATATATATATATATATATATATATATATATTTATATATATATATATATATATATATATATATATATATATATATATATATATATATATATATATATGTGTGTGTGTATTACAAACTAAGGAATTCAAGAGTATAACTCAGAATCTGGTAGACTCAAAAGTCGCCTTGTGATGGGAAGATATACATATTGTTACGGATACGACTTTGATGGTATGGTGGGCCGAGCGGGATGGCCGCCGTATCCGTACAAGTTACCCCGATTGCACCCGGGGTTGACTAATCGCGCTATGCTGGCTCAATAAGAAAAAGAAGACACCCGGCTGGATTATAATGACACAATACGACACCAGGGGTTCAGTTCTCAAGTATATTCGTACGGAAAAAGGTTAGATTACAACTACAAGAGGGACAGCATAGGAAGACAGGCACTTAGACACACTCTTATATTAACCCTAGACAGACCACAGATAAACGGGACAACGCTGACTCACACGGGATTTGATGGCAAGGAAAGCGGCAGTCGATGGCTCAGGTGCACCTGGCTCAGGGACAGAATCACGTACGGTGGTGTCCAGCAGATGCGGGGAGGTCGCTCAGCGCTCGTGGGTCGCGACTTTGGTGGAGATGCCGGGGAGGTCGCTCAGCGCTCGGGAGGGTGGCGTCTTGTCCTTCCAAGCTCGGGGCGCATCTGACGTCACGTCCGGCGCGGGGCCGCGTATATCCGGCGGGGAGTCACGCCCTCGCTCGTTAGCTCCGCCCCATATGGCATCGGCCCATGGCTTCTCATTGGGTGCGGGGGTTACCGGCTCCGCCCTTGACGAGGGGCCGACAGGGAGCCCCCTTCTGGGTAACCCCGTCGAGCACATGTTCAATGGCGGCCAACCGAGCCGGAGTGAGGACGCAAAGCCGCTGTTGTTGTGGTTGTTGTTGGAGCTTGAGATGATGGGAAGAGATGCGGGGAGGTATGGGAAGGTCCTAAACTCCTACTGGTGCCATATCATCACATTCTGGTGCAACGAAGAGTCATAATTAATGGAAACAAGTCCTTAACTGACATAGATTAAGAATAACTAGCAAGATGTCCTATAATTGTCTACGTGTGGTGCGGGGGACCTGGGCACGACATTTAATGGGGGAATGAAGGGGAAGATCGGCTCTAATGGGTGTTGTTTACAGACAATGGGACTAGGGAATGGGGTAAGGGGAGAGTTGGGGAGTATCGGAGAAAATAGGGGAATATTTACAAGCGGATATGGCGGCCAAATTCCATATTCGCAACATTGCACCCTTCTCTACCCTCGGGGCGTCCCGACCCGATAAATTTTTACCTACTTTAGTGTGGCACGCAATGTAGTTCCCTCTACTATTAACTCTACCCTGAGTGCGACAGTTTTACAGATATTCACAAATGAGTAAATATGTCCCCCTGCGACGTTGCACCCTTCTCCTCACAGAAACACACCCACAGGATAACCGAATCCGGAAAGAATTCTCAAACTAAACATACAGCCGGTAGGGAGCATTATTTACAAGACTACGCTGCTATTTACACTACGATCCAGGACCTGTTTTTGGAGGAACACATGCAGATGTTATGCATAGAGAGAGAGCGCGCTTGCCAACATCGATACACCAACCCACGAGTGCTCTGTGGCCGACGGCCTTTAATAACGTGCAGAGCACCCTTGCCCGAGCATCAACAGCACCACCCCACCACCAATCGGTGCAGTCACCATTGTTCATTGGAATAAAAATAACTTCAACAACCCCTAACCCTGCAGGTGTCTCTTGCTCTTCTTGTGGTGCACTTGGTGGTGTTAACTATTAGTGGTTCACCTGTATGGCATAGGTGCCACGTTGATCCATAGGTCCATCCCCGGGTGGTGCTTGGCCGCAAACGAACTGCGGTCCATTGTGGGTGGCCACAAACATTGCGGTCCATATGGTGTACCGATCCAGGCAGCGAACAGCGAAAGTGCAGGCCCACAACTGCGCAGCCAGCACCTCTCTCTCCTCTCTCTCTACCCCAAAGCCAGATCCTCGGAGGTGGGAGACAAAAGAAGCAGACAAGTGAGTAAGGTGGTAAGGGCGCAAAAGTGCACGCAATGTAAGGTAATGCACACTGGGGGCACATGGGAACCAGGTGAGACAGGTACGTTCCTATCGTACGCCCCCCCCCCACCAGGTAACCTACATGGCCCCTCCCTTACCCCTTACTGCATCCACACAACACAACACTACTCATAAACATCTACTTTACAAATCAACAAACATCCCTACTGTCTTCCCCGTTCCTCCCATATACCAAATTCGTCTTCTCTCCCTCCTAACCAATCAAATTTGCCATTTTCAACTCTCATCAAAATTTGCCATCTCCAACTGAACATCAAAATTTGCCATCACCAATTCATCATCAGTCCCTCCTAGGGAGGGAGAGATGGAATCACCCCAATGTCTCATCCACGTCGTGATGCGTCTCACAAATCCTCACAGCAATCTCATTTCCTGCAACACAAACAAAGAAAACACAGGTGTGGAGTCATCATCATCACCACAGGTAAGTGGCTGCGTATGGTGCGACAGGTTCATCAATCCTAACTATTTCCTAAATGACTTTAACAACTTTACACTACCCGGGGTCTTTCTCCGGCCAAACCATTGGCCCTCTTACACTATGGGTTCTAAAAACCAATTCCCATTGGCCAAACTGTGGTGCTCTTCAATTTGGGGTCTCACTCCCCCGATTCATCTCCCGGTGCCCTCGCACAATTTCTGGGCTGCGGCGTGTACCTCTCCCAGTGGGTCTACCCACCTGCACACCTCCACCACTGCAGTTGCCTCCGAGCTTACCTGCTCCTCACCCTAACCTAACTACCTGGGGAAGGCCCTCTGGCTCTCTCCCCACTCCGTGCCCTCTCTGGCACTGGGCTGCCCGATCCACACCCGGGATCCTCAGGCACCCACTCACAACTACCGGCTCCCAGAGCCCACCTGCGGCCTCACCTGGCCGACATCCTCACAGTGGTGGAGTGCTCAACCAACTACACACACTAACAGGCTACACGCCCAGCCATTTCCACAACACTAATGCACCCATTCACAACACCATTCTGCAACCGCACCACAAGTGCCAATATCCAACCACAATTTACCTGCACCCTCTACCTAACACTTACACTACCCGCCCCGGGTACTCGTGAAAGGGGTCCACTCTTCCCCCATCCACACCTTCGCACCATGCACACCACTCCGTACCACTTACTCCAACTCTCTCCACACACCTGTACCTGCACACCTGTGCTCTCACACCTGGTGCCACCTGCACCCTTCTCTCCCCAAGCGCATTCGCGCTGATCCACACACTCATTACTCATACACTGCTCCACACACCTGTCCAGTTGCACACCTGTGCAATCACACCTGTTCAATTCTCACAAACACGGCATCATCTCAGCTAACTACTCCCTTCTGAAACTTGCGCTTCCCAGTCGTCCCTTTAACTATTGCGCTCCCTCGTCATTATAATCCACACTAATCTACCTGCGTCCCCACTACAGGTATCAGTCACTAACTAATCTTAACGTTACCTAATGTCAATCTTCGCTAGATCCCTACACACCATATCCTAACCCACCCGGGCTAGTTTTCACTGCCATACACCCCATAATCTATTGCTCCTTTGCCCCCCTCACATGGGAAAGGTGGCAGGGATGCCACCCTCTCCCACCGGGCCTATCGCTCCTCAATCCCCCAGTCCTCTGGCACTAATAAGCCCCCCTTATTCAGAGGTACTGGGTCCCGCCTCGGCATCTAAAGCCGAGGCGATCCACGGGGGCGCCTGCTCGCCGGTGTAAGGTCTTATCCGGTCGGCGTGGACGATCCGAGGGAGGGCTCGTGGCCCCATTTTGATCTTAAAGACCACGTCACAGATTTGCGACAGGACGACTCCTGGGCCTTGCCAGGGGGAGGTGAGTTTTGGGCACCTTCCCTTCCGCCTCCGGGGATTAAAGAACCAAATCTTCATCCCCGGAGCGTATTGACTCCCCTGGCTCCGGTCGTCGTACCTGCGCTTCATCTTTTCCCCCGCCAGATGGAGTTGGCGGCGGGCGAAGGCATGGACTAGCTCCATGCCTTCCTCTAGGTGACGTGCGTACCCCTCCCTCGGCGGGTTAACCACTGTGTCTGGCACGGGACCGCATAGCAAGTCGGCGGGAGCCCGTAACTCCCGCCCATACATAAGCAACGCTGGACTGCATGCGGTGGCCCCGTGCTGGCTGGTTCGGTAGGCCATGAGCAAGTAAGGGAGATGTTCGTCCCAGTCATCCTGACGGGTGGTGGTGAACAGTGCCAGTTGTTGGATTAAAGTTCGGTTGAATCTTTCCACCATCCCGTCAGATTGAGGTCTTAAAGGCGTTGTCCTGGTTTTTCGAATTGACAGGAGACTGCACACATCTTTTAGTAATTTGCTCTCAAAATTTCGTCCCTGGTCGGTGTGCAACTCCTGTGGAATCCCATGCCGGCACACAAATCCTTCCACGAAGGCCTGCGCTACCACCCCTGCTTCTTGGTTGGGGAGGGCGTAGGCCTCCGGCCACTTGGTGAAGTAGTCCATCACAACGAGGATATACTTATTACCTTGGCGGGTGCGGGGCAGCGGTCCTAGAATATCCATAGCCACCCGCTCAAGGGGGGCCCCCACCTGATGTAATTGAAGGGGGGCCCTCATCCTCCGTGCTGGTCCCTTTTTGGCAGAACAGGCGTCGCATCTCCGACACCAGTCCTGTATGTCGCGCCCCATATTCACCCAATAGAACCTCCGGCGGACCCGAGATATTGTCTTTGTCCTGCCCAAATGGCCGCCGGAGCGGGTACCATGCACCTGTTGCAATATGACGTTCTTGAATTTGTCAGGGACTATCACCAGCCAGGAAGTTCGATCAGAGGGAACCTCCACCCACTTGCGATACAAGATGTTGCCTTTCAATTCCAGGGTCTGCCACTGAGCCCAATATGCCTTTGTCTGCGCCCCGAGGGGGGTGACCTCTTCCCCCTTCGGTCTTTGCCCCAATTTGACCCATTGGAACACCGGCCCCAGAACAGGATCCTCCTGCTGGGCCGTGCTCCAAGCCAACTCTCCAAATTCCTCGTCCGCGGTTAGTGGCAAAATTGGCCCTCTCACCCGGGTTGCCCGGACGACGAGAATCGGGGCGGAATCGCCCAATTGCTCCCTCTCCTCGTGTCTCGCACAAAATTTACAGTTTTCCCCCAGACAAGGACGCCGAGAGAGTGCGTCCGCATTACCATGGGCCTTCCCGGCCCTATGGGCCACATCAAAATCGTACTGCTGCAACTTTTCCAACCACCTTGCAATTTGGCCCTCCGGTTCCTTGAACCGAAGGAGCCATTGCAAGGAGGAATGGTCAGTTCTAACCAAAAATTTCCGCCCGTACAAGTACGGGTGGAAATGGTTCATGGCAGCCAGCATAGCCAATAACTCTTTGCGAGTGACGCAATAATTTCTCTCGGGCCTACTTAAGGCCCGGCTATAATAACCAATCACTCTCTCCACGCCCTCCTGTGTCTGAGACAAAACTGCGCCCAATCCTTCCTGGCTCGCATCCGTGTCCAGGGTAAATGTCCCGTCACTAGTGGGGTAAGCTAGAAGGGGTGCGGATGTTAGACACCCCTTCAATTTTTGGAAGGCCTCGTGGCACTCCCGTGTCCAATTAAATCGCGTCCCCTTCTCCGTAAGCCGGTGGAGGGGACGGGCCAACTCCGCAAATTTCGCCACAAAGCGCCGGTAGTAGGAGCAGAGTCCCAAAAATCCCCGCACCTCTTTGATGGTACGTGGTGCGGGCCACTCCTCTACCGCTTTAATTTTGTCTGGGTCTGTTTTTACCCCCTCGCGGCCAATCACGTGACCTAGATAGGCCACCTCTCTTGCAAACAAAGTGCACTTACTCGGGTTCAGCTTCAACCCTGCCTGTCTGAGGCACCCGAACACCTGGTCCAAATTAGCTAGTGCCTGGGGGAACGTTTGGGCATGTACCAGGACGTCATCCAGGTACACCAGGCATGACTGCCATGGCATGCCGCCTAGTACATGCTCCATCAATCTCTCAAAGGTGGCGGGGGCGTTACACAAACCAAACGGCATCACAGTAAACTGATACAGTCCCTTACCTGTGGAAAATGCCGTTTTCTCCTTCCCTGCCCTATCCATCTCCACCTGCCAATACCCACTCTTGAGGTCCAAAGTTGTGAACCAATTTGAGCCCGCAACGGCATCGAGGGTGTCATCAATCCTTGGCAGGGGATATGAGTCCTTGAGTGTCACGTTGTTTAGCTGGCGATAGTCCACGCAGAACCGCGTGGTCCCATCCTTCTTTTTGACCAGCACAACAGGTGACATCCAAGGACTTCCCGAGGGCTCGATCACACCTGCGTCGAGCATTTTTGCAACCTGCTCGTCAGCTTCCGCCCTCTTGCTCCAAGGGAGCCGTCGGGCGGCCTGACGAATAGGCCGGGCCTCACCGGTGTGGATCTGATGTTTCACCAGGCCCGTACGTCCAATATCCTCGGTGGACAGGGAGAAGAGGTCCAAATGGGACCCAACCAGTTTGTGTAAGGCCTCCCTCTGGGTACCTCCCAACTCTACGCTACTACGATTTACCATCTCGCAAATGGGATCGGGCCAATTCCTACTTGTTATTGAAGGCTCCCCCCGGGGTCGGCTCGGCTGGACGTTCTCGCCCCTCACTGTCGCGACTTCCTCAACTGGGGTGCAGCCAGCTACCCTCGTGCCCCTTACTATAGTGCGTGGTTCTGTACTCACATTTACTACTCGGACGGCCACTACCGGTCCGTCCGTTTTTACAAGGGTGCGGCCCACGATTAAACCCGGTATGGACTGCGCTGCCACCGGTTCGACCAGGCCGCAGGACTCCTGCCATGTTGGGCGAGCTGCCCACCGGGCCGGCACTATCGCCTCGGCCCTGGGGGGGATGGTCACGGCCTCGGAAGCCTCCAGCTCCGCTCTCTCGGCCGTGCTCACTCCCCCTAACGGCAGCTCTTCTACTCCCACCTGCAGGATCCCCCGGCACAAGTCGATTTTACAACCGCTGGCAGTCAACAGGTCCAACCCTATTAAACATGGGTCGCACACCTCCGCCACCCAAACATCTATCTCCCTCCTTACCGACCCTAACTTGAGGGTCACAGAACCACGCCCTATGATCGGGGCCGTTACCCCGGTAGCAAGCTGCAAACTATAATTTTGCAGGCGCTGGATCTTATCCCAGCCACCTGCGCTCGAATCAAGGACCACAGGGCTGATGATCGTGGCGCTAGCTCCTGTGTCCACGACGGCGTCTACCCCCACGCCGGCAATTTTGCATCTAATTGTCAGGCTACCGGTTCCAATTTGGCCACAATAAATGACCCGTCGCGTCAATGAGGGCTCTCCTCCATCCTCTGCTGCCGAACACCGCCCTACGTGCCCGACACCTTCTAGTTTCCCGGGGTCTGGCGGGGGGGTGTCTGGGGTCGGCTAACCCGCTCCCCCCTGGGCGGAGTTGAGGACCTCAACTGCCGGGGATCATCCCGGCGCGCGTTTCGACAGTGCCGCGCCAGGTGACCCAGGCGGTTGCAGGTATAGCACCTCACCTGATAAGGTGCTTGCCTCCGGAATTCCAAATTCCCCCCCCTGTAGGTCCGAATTGGATTACCCGCTCGTGGTCCACCGCGGGCCACCTCCGGGGCCGCCTGCCATGGTCCAGGTCCTGCCAGGCGCTGGTCCACCAGCCTCCGGACCATGCCCGCCAGGTCAGGACCCACGTCGGGGGCGGGCCCCCTAAGGGGTCCGCCCTCCATCGGGGGTCCCATCTGGCGGACCGCCATTGCGAGACGCTCGCCCCCCCGGGCCAGGGGCCTCGCTGCTTCCCAACGGGCCGCAGCGTCAGCCGCCTGGCTCAGAGTCTGCGGGCGCCACATGGCGAGCTGTTGCCGGAGCTCAATATCCGGGAGGGCCTGGATAAAATGGTCCAGCGCCAGGCTTTCCCGGGAATCCGCTGCCATGCTAGCATGTGCGATCCCCACTGCGCGGCGAATGTCGTGGGCAAGTTCCCCGATGGCTTCCTGGGGCTTGCGCTTTCGCAGCGCGAGCTGAGCTTTAACAAGCTCGCTCTGCTGTTCTATTCCAAATCGATTAATTAGGGCGTCGCGGAGGGCTGGCAGGGTGAGAGCACCCGCTGGTAATGCCGTCAGCACCTCCGCCGCCGCGCCGCGCAATGCGGCCACCAGGTGTACTCCACCTTCGTCCTCACCCCAACCGTTACCCTTACACACACAGTCGAACTGCGCCAGGTACGCGCGTAGATCACTCTTGCCGTCATACGGCGCGAGTGGGACCTTGTGGGACCACCTCGTATGCGAGTCGTTGCCCGCCGGCCGGACCCCGTGCGTCGCCCCTTGCGGGGTCAGCGCGGGGCCGAACCGGCCGGGCCCCCACAGTACACTACCCCCAAGGGGCTCTCGTGCCTCCCCGGTCCCTCCAACAACTACCCCTGTTGGTGTCGATGCATGGGTCACACCTCCGCAACCCGCTACCCATTCCATACCACCACAACCTTGCTCACCCACACCTCGCACCTCTCGTTCCATACCCTCCGGACCAGCCATACACCTCACTCTTGGCCTCTCACGAACATCCGGGTCTATCTCGACCCCCAAGCTTATTAAATCACCTGGCGCATCATACGCACGACCATATTGGTCACCACTTACACCGGGTCCTCTTTCTCTTCGCTTCTCCTCCATCACCTGCGAATCCCTCATCCGGTTAATGAGCACATCATCACGATCCGAACACAGACTTTGGACCAATTCTTTTACTTCCTCCTTTATCTCTTTCTTATCCTCTCTCCGTCGCTTCTTAATTTCGCTCACCCCTTCTTCCACTTCCTCTAATTTTTGCTTCATCTCCTTCATCTCTTCGTGCGCCCCTTTAAGTTCTTCCTCTAACTCCACTTTATTTTTTTCTATGTGCTCCCGCACCTCCCGCTCTTTAACCTCCATTACCTCTACCACCTTGTCCATTTTCCTCGTCAGGTCCTCATGTACCGTCTGGCACTCTTTTTTAATTACCCCTACGTCCTTTTTCATCTCCTTTTGTGTCGATTTTAAACCCTCTATTACCGCTGTGTTCTTCTTTACCTGGTCCCCCAACTCCTTTTGTCCCACTGTCAGTTGTTCTACTCCCAGCGTCAACTCCTCTATACCACCTTGCAATTTTACAGTCCCCTTTCTCACCTCTTTCTCCATGCGCTCCTTACAGTGCCTCACCTCCTCGCGCACTCCTCCGACCTCCTCACTCACTCCTCTTCGGATCTCCTCTCCCATCACTTGCATCTCCTGCCCAGATGCCACCCTCATCTGCTCCATTTCCTCCCTGTGAGCATCCAGTTTGGTTTCTACCCCCATTCTGACCCCCTCTATCTGCTGCTCCATTTGTTTAACTTCCCTTTCCGCTTGGTCCCTCATGTCCCTCAATTTGCCTTCCATACTGTTTTCTAACCCCTCTAACCCTTTTTGCATCCCTTCCATTTGATTCTCTTGAGCGGCCATTCTGTTTTCTACCCCCGTTAACCCCTCCTGTATTTCCCCTAATCTATTGTCTAACCCCTCAAATTTGTTGTCTAGTCCCTCAAATTTGTTTCCTAATCCCTCTATTCTACTCCCTAACCCTCCGATCTGGGCCCCCATGTCCTCCCTCAATTTCTCGCTATTGGACCCCATCCTTTGTTCTAACCATTGGCTATTGGCCCCCATGTCATTCCTTAAACCCCCGATCTGGTTTCCCATGTCATCCCTTAATTGCTTGCCCATTCTTTGTTCCAATTGTTCGCTATTCTGGGCCAACAGGGCCCCTATTTGCGCCATGAGGACTTGCATGTCCATCGGCGGCACGGGTACCGCTACTGCAATCCCCTGCGCGGCGCCGACCTGTTGTTCACGCTCCTCTTCCCCATGCCTAGCGCCGCCATTTTGCGAACCTGCCGCCCTCACTGCTTCGCTCTCCTCATGTCCCTCAATTTGGTCCTGGATCGACCCTGCTTCACTCTCCCCTACCGGACCCCAGCCGTCTTGATCCGCCATAGCGCGACTTGCAAAATTCGAGTTTCGTAAAACAAAACAAATTTCGGCCGCTCCAAATTTTGACCAAATTTTTTTTTTTTTCCTCTATTCGTTTTTTTTTTTCAAAATTTGGTCGGGCCTCGAATCCCACTCCTGACACCAATTGTTACGGATACGACTTTGATGGTATGGTGGGCCGAGCGGGATGGCCGCCGTATCCGTACAAGTTACCCCGATTGCACCCGGGGTTGACTAATCGCGCTATGCTGGCTCAATAAGAAAAAGAAGACACCCGGCTGGATTATAATGACACAATACGACACCAGGGGTTCAGTTCTCAAGTATATTCGTACGGAAAAAGGTTAGATTACAACTACAAGAGGGACAGCATAGGAAGACAGGCACTTAGACACACTCTTATATTAACCCTAGACAGACCACAGATAAACGGGACAACGCTGACTCACACGGGATTTGATGGCAAGGAAAGCGGCAGTCGATGGCTCAGGTGCACCTGGCTCAGGGACAGAATCACGTACGGTGGTGTCCAGCAGATGCGGGGAGGTCGCTCAGCGCTCGTGGGTCGCGACTTTGGTGGAGATGCCGGGGAGGTCGCTCAGCGCTCGGGAGGGTGGCGTCTTGTCCTTCCAAGCTCGGGGCGCATCTGACGTCACGTCCGGCGCGGGGCCGCGTATATCCGGCGGGGAGTCACGCCCTCGCTCGTTAGCTCCGCCCCATATGGCATCGGCCCATGGCTTCTCATTGGGTGCGGGGGTTACCGGCTCCGCCCTTGACGAGGGGCCGACAGGGAGCCCCCTTCTGGGTAACCCCGTCGAGCACATGTTCAATGGCGGCCAACCGAGCCGGAGTGAGGACGCAAAGCCGCTGTTGTTGTGGTTGTTGTTGGAGCTTGAGATGATGGGAAGAGATGCGGGGAGGTATGGGAAGGTCCTAAACTCCTACTGGTGCCATATCATCACATTCTGGTGCAACGAAGAGTCATAATTAATGGAAACAAGTCCTTAACTGACATAGATTAAGAATAACTAGCAAGATGTCCTATAATTGTCTACGTGTGGTGCGGGGGACCTGGGCACGACATTTAATGGGGGAATGAAGGGGAAGATCGGCTCTAATGGGTGTTGTTTACAGACAATGGGACTAGGGAATGGGGTAAGGGGAGAGTTGGGGAGTATCGGAGAAAATAGGGGAATATTTACAAGCGGATATGGCGGCCAAATTCCATATTCGCAACAATATCTTTCATGTGGTCTTGTGTAAATACTAAGTTGGGAATAGAGTTTGTGAAACAAACCACAAAACTTCTCTGTTGTTGTTACCCGCTGAGAAGATAATGGCTATCAAACTTCCTCGGCCCCAAATCAATCCCCTCCCTACTTCTTGCTTCATCAGTGATCCCCGTCCCCCAGATCTACCCCTCCCTAATCCTTTATCAGAATCCCTCAGCTCCCGATCTCCTACCCCCTACCCACTCCTTCTGTGAAAACCCAATCATCATTCCCCTATTGTTCAAAATGATATAAATTGAGTTAAGTTCGCTCAATCGGTGAAGAATGCTCATTTCGACCTGGGTCCTGTGCTGTGTGAGTTTTATATATATGATGTATTTCTGTTGTAACCAAATGAGTATTTTCCCAGGGTTATTAAAAATATTTACAAGTGTTCATGACTTTGTTTATGCACACAAACCTGTTCTTCAACAGTTGAAGTGTTCATGGCTTTGTTTATGCACACAACTTCAACACAGGCATCAAAGATATGAACGCATGGTAAACTAAGATTCCTAAATGAGGGACCCTCCTCTCGGACTCATATACAGACACAGGGAGAAAAAAAAAAAGTGGTGTGGTGTGTTGGCCAGTACTCAGCTCTAGTCTCCTCAAACGGCCATCGAACCCTGGTGGTCGTTGAATGGGTCCCCAAGGCCTTGCGCGGGAAAAACGCCTGATGGCGTGAAGTCACGACACAGCCAGCCGCCCATGCGAGGCAGCCGGAACCCTTCCTCCTCATATTGCACAATTCACCAGGCTTCTACCACGTGCCTCGTGAGCGTGTATCGCCCAAAGCACAGCCGCTTCCACCGAAGGCCCAGGGATAGAGAGAGAACAAACTGTGACCGCCTGTCACGAATGCCGGAACAGAGCGAGCAATCATGAGCCAAACTGTGACCGCCTGCCACGAAACCAGGAGCAATTACGAGCCAAACTGTGACCGCCTGCCATGAAACCAGGACAACAATAACAACAAAAACAAAAACAACAGACATTTTAAGGCCATTTTCCCTGCTAGAGCGGGGGTTAGCCTTGCGGGCCCCATGACAATCTTCTCAATTTTGCCCTATTTTCTGCATCTCCCCTTGCCCGCATTTCTTCTTCCACCACCTTTAGCCAAGTCTTTCTCGGTCTTCCCCATCCTCGACTTCCTTCTACATTCATTTCCATCATTCTTCTCAACCAGTCACTTTCATCCTTCCTCAACACATGACCAAACCATCTCAACCTGTTTCTCTTCACAGCATCCATCACAGGCTCTATTCCCATCATCTTTCGCAATTCATCATTTGTCTTCCTCTCTCTCAACGATACTCCACACATCCACCGAACCATTCACATTTCCACCCTTTCCAGCCTTCGTTGCTGCTCTACGTTCATGACCCATATCTCGCTCCCATAAATCATAACACTTCTCACACATGCAGCATACACCTTTCCCTTCAGCTTCAACGACACTCCCCTCCTCGTCAGCACGCCACTCAGTTCCCGAAACTTCTTCCATGCACATCTCACTCCAGCAACCGTTGCCGAGTCTGATCCACCTTCTCCATTAAACATGGCTCCTAGGTAGCAAAATGTTTTTACACCTTCCAGCTTCACGCCATCTCCAAGATCCAACTCAACATTTCCTCCATCTGCAGCTCATTCTGTGCACACATTGCACTTGAATGCAGCTGCCACACTGGTTAATGACCCTCTCAGACCACTACATTTTTGATGAACCCACTCTGCGCACATTATGCATTGAATGGAGTTCACTCCGACACCCTTCCTGCATACAGCACACGGCCACTTCCCAGTTCTGTCCACCTCACCACATGCTTTACCACTTGCCATCACAATAGTTTTTCCGATATTCACCTTCAGACCTTTTGTCTCCATACATTCCTTCCACTTGTTCATCTTCTCCTTCAGTCCATCCATACTTTCCGCAATCAACACCAGACCATCTGCATACAACTCCCACGGGTAAACTCTCCTTTACATTCCGAGCCAGCATCTCCATCACAGCTACAAATAGTATTGGGCTTAGTACTGACCCCTGATGCACTCCCACCTTCACCTCAAACTCACCACTGTTCCCGTCCTTCGTCCTTTCAGCTGTGCGCGCTCTCTCGTACATTGCCATCACTACTCTGATCAACCATTACTCCACTCCTAACTTCCTCAATGCCCATGTCACTACTTCACGTGGAACCCTATCGAATGCTTTCTCCAGATCAACAAACCCACGAAACAAGCTCTTCCTCTTCTCCATGCACTTCTCCTGCAACTGCCTTACAATAAAAAGTGCGTCTGTCGTTCCTCTTCCTGGCATAAATCCAAACTGCATTTCGTCGATCTTCACCTTCTTCCTTATCCTCCTCTCCAACACCCTTTCCAATACCTTCATTCCATGCTCCAATAACTTTATCGCTCGATACGAGCCATGGTCCAGAGGGTCACCTTTCCAATTGTATAGAGGGACGAGGGTACTCAGTTCCCAACCCACTGGAATGCGGCCTTCTTTCACCACCAGATTACAGATCTCTGTCATTCTCTTCCCACCCCCAACTTCCCACTGCCTTAAAAATATCTCCCACAACTCTCGTCAGCCCTTCCGCTTTTCTCCTCTTCATTGCTTTTAAAGCTTCCTCCACTTCCTTCTCAGTTATCTTCTCTGCCAGTCCGAAAACTGGGTTAATCTCTGTGTTGCCATCCCATCATTCTCTGCATAAAACAGAATTTCCTTTTATCTCTTCCATCTTCCTTTAATTCCATCCGGGTCCACAACGATTTGTCCCACTTCATCCTTCAAGCAACTCACCTCCATCGCATCACATCTCTCTTTCGCTATCTGCTTTGTAATCCTCAATACCGCTCTCTGACCCTCTTCCGAATCCATACGTTCTCCGAACATTTTCCTACATGCCTCCTGCACCTTTGCTACCTCTTTCTTTGCAGCCTTTTGGCTGCCTTATAACTTTCATGCTCTGCCTTTTATGCCTCCGTACCCTTCGCCTTCTGCCACACCTTGAACTTCTTCCTCTTCTCGTCAATCCTCTTTCCAACTTCATCATCCCACCACCATGTTTCCGAGTGCCTTGGTGGTCCTTTTGTCCATCCACATACCCCACTAAAGGCTCCCAACAGACTATCTTTCATTGACTTCCAACCACTTGCAAGCTCAACCACATCATACTCTACCAAAAGTCAGCCTCTCTTTTAATGCCTCCCTCACCGTCTCCTCTTTCAACCTCCACAGTCCACACCTTCATTCTCCCTTGGTACTTCACCCGCCGAGCTCTCCTAGCACATTTCACCCTTATGTCGCAGACAACCAAGTGGTGCTGTGAAACAGCCTCCTCCCCCTGGATCAGCTTTGTGTCCCGGAGGTGCCCCCTATCTCGCCTACGCCCCATCAGGTTAACGGTTGTCGTCGACCCACCTGACGTGTATGTAACAAGCTTATTATCCTCTTTCTGGAACTGAGTATTACAAATCAACAAACCTCCTACCACAACAACCTCCTCATCTTTCACGTTTTCCATCAGCTTCTCTATTGCACACCAGAACTTGTCATTCTCTTCATCGTCCCGACCGACCTGCGGAGCATATCCCGAGATGATGTTCACCAAGAGCTTTCCAATCATTTTCACCATCATCAACCTTTCACTCACTCGAGTCACACTCACCACACTGTCTACAAACTCCTCAGAAAACAGGACACCAACACCATGCATGCCTTCTGTCATCCTTGCCACACAAACTTGTATTTTTGTCCCAGCCTACAATTCACCATTCTCACACCACTTCCCTTCAATCTCGCCTCCTGTACGCAACATATGTCCACTCTTCTTCTGACCAATACTTCCACCACTTCTCCTGATCTCCCTGTCATTGTCCCTACATTCCATGTCCCAAACCTCAGAAACCAATCTCCATGTGGGGCAACAGACGTTTGGTCGTCGTAAATGGAGTGATTTCCACCCTTGCTTCGATCGGGTTCCCCACCTTGATTTTTTTCAAGAGGGAGTGAGGTCCCCCACGGGTTACTTCGGGCTGTACCCTGCCCATATGTCATTGTAATTGCCATGGTTCCCTTTTTGAGGCAATGTTTTATGGCTGGTTGCCCTTCCTGACACCAACCCACTTCCGTTTCCGGTCTTGCTGGCGAGGGTTCGTTTATTCTCAGCTCTCCATGCTATCCATCAAAATCGAAGTTAAGTAATTGTTCCCATTTGTATTTTCGTTATAACTATTTATTTTATGGTGTATATTGTTACGGATCGCGGATTAAGATGTTATTTACCGAGCGGTGGTATTGCCACGACCTAACAGTTATTCCCCGACTAGACCCCGATTCCACCCGACGTTGACCAAGTCGCGCTACACTAAATCAATGAAGGAAAGGACACAACGACTGGGATAAATGAAACGACACAAGGGGTACAGTTCTCAAGACCTCCGGAGGAGGATATAATTAGTGGTGGAAAAGAAGGGTAGATTACAAGGTAATGAGGTAAAGCACAGAAGAGATAGGCACTTAGTTACAGTCTTATCTTATCCCCGACAGACCACAGACAAACGGGACAAGACTGACTTACACAGGGATTGATGGCAGGGAAGGACAGGCAGTCGATAGCACAAGGTGCACCTTGGCTCAGGGACAGGATACAGCTCGGTCCAAAAGATGCAGGGAGGTGTCACAGCGCTCGGAGGTGGCGTCCTTCTCTCCTCAAGCTCAGGGTGCATCTGACGTCACCTCCCTCTTCCTGCGCATGCTCAGCGGGGAGTGACACGCCCTCGGCTCGTTGGCTCCGCCCCAGATGGGATCAGTCCGCCGCTTCTATTGGGTGCGGGGGTTACCGGGCTCCGCCCTTGACGAGGAGCTGACAGCGAGCCCCTACGTGGTAACCCCGTCGAGCACATGTTCAATGGCGGCTCGTTGGAAAGGCTTGGTGCCCTTTCAACACCCCCTACCAACCAAGCCGGAGTGAGGACGCGCACTCCCCGCGCCGCCGCCGTTGTTGTTGTTGTTGTTGTTGTTGAACCGTGAGGAAGAGCTGTGGGGAGGTATTGGGAGGTCCTAAACCTCCTAACGGTGCCATACAATCACATTCTGGTGCAACGAAGAGTCAGAATTAATGGAAACGAGTCCTTAACTGACATAGACTAAGAATAACTAGCAAGATGTCCTATAGTTGTCTACGTGAGATGCGGTGGACCTGGATGCGACATTTAATGGGGGAAATAGGGGGAGGTCGGGTCTACAGAGTGTTGTTTACAGGAAATGGGACTAGGGAATGGGGGATTGGGGATAGTTGGGAAGGATGAGGAAATAGGGGAATATTTACAAGCGGATATGGATGGATGTAAATCCCATATCCGCAACATTGCACCCTTCTCTACCTCGGGGCGTCCCGACCCGATAAATTTTTACCTACGTTAGTGTGGCACTCAGATGTAGTTCCCTCTACTATTAACTCAACCCTGAGTGCGACAGTTTTACAGATGTTCACAAATGAGTAAATATGTCCCCCTGCGACGTTGCACCCTTCTCCTCACAGAAACACACCCACAGGATAACCGAATCGCGGAAAGAATCCTCAAACTAAACATACAGCCGGTAGGGAGCATCATTTATAGAAGACTACACTGATATTTACACTACGATCCAGGACCTGTTCTTTGAGGAACACATGCAGATGTTATGCATAGAGAGAGAGCACGCATGCCAGCATCGATACACCAACCCACGAGTGCCCTGTGGCCCTACGGCCTTTAATAATGTGCAGAGCACCCCGTCCAAGCACCAAAAGCACCACCCCATACACACAGTCAGCACCATCCGGTGCACCAATAAAGTGTTCAATCAAAATGCACAATCAAGTGTCCATGGTCACCGGTGGTGTCGCAGCCGGCCGATGTTCTGCCGCTGGTCTTGCCTTCCTGGAGTGCACTTGGCCTTCTGGCTTCTTTAAAAATAAAGAAAGGCGCCAACCGCGTCCATTTCTAAATTGTGGCCGTCAGGGGGGCCAACTAAAAGTGGTTCACCTGTATGGCATAGGTGCCACGTTGACCCAGAGGTCCATCCACGGGTGGTGCTTGCCCGCAAAAGAACTGCGGTCCATGGTGGGCGGCCACAAAAATTGCGGTCCATATGGTGTATCGATCCAGGCAGCAAGCAGCGAAAGTACAGGCCCACAACTGCAGAGCCAGCACCTCTCTCTCCTCTCTCTCTGCCCCAAAGCCAGATCCTCGGAGGTGGGAGACAAAAGAAGACAAGTGAGTAAGGTGGTAAGGGCGCAAAAGTGCACGCAATTTAAGGTAATGCACACTGGGGGCACATGGGAACCAGGTGAGACAGGTACGTTCCTACCGTACGCCCCCCACCCCCACCAGGTAACCTACATTGCCCCTCCCTTACCCCTTACTGTATCCACAAAACACAACACTACCCATAAACATCTACTTTACACATCAACAAACGTCCCTACTGTCTTCCCCGTTCCTCCCATAAACCAAATTCGTCTTCTCTCCCTCCTAACCAATCAAATTTGCCATTTCCAACTCTCATCAAAATTTGCCATCTCCAACTCAACATCAAAATTTGCCATCACCAATTCATCATCAGTCCCTCCTAAGGAGGGAGAGATGGAATCACCCCAATGTCTCATCCACGTCGTGATGCGTCTCACAAATCCACACAGCAATTCTCATTTCCTGCAACACAAAACAAAGAAAACACAGGTGTGGAGTCATCATCATCACAGGTAAGTGGCTGCGTATGGTGCGACAGGTTCATCAATCCTAACTATTTCCTAAATGACTTTAACAACTTTACATTACCCGGGGTCTTTCCCTGCCAATCCATTGGCCAACTTACACTATGGGTTCTAAAAACCAATTCCCATTGACCAAACTGTGGTGCTTCTCAATTTGGGGTCTCACTCCCCCGATTCATCTCCCGGTGCCCTCGCACAATTTCTGGGCTGTGACGTGTAGCTCTCCCAGCAGGTCTACCCACCTGCACACCTCCACCACTGTAGTTGCCACCCGAGCTTACCTGCTCCTCACCCTAACCTAACTAACTGGGGAAGGCCCTCTCGCACTCTCACCCCCTCAGTGCCCTCTCTGGCACGGGCTGCCCGATCCACACCCGGGATCCTCAGGCACCCACTGACACTAACGGCTCCCAGAGCCCACCTGCGGCCTCACCTGGCCGACATCCTCACAGTGGTGGAGTGCCCAAACCAACTACACACACTAACAGGCTACACGCCCAGCCATTTCCACAACACTAATGCACCCATCCAAATACCATTCTGTCACCCGCACCACAGATGCCAATATCCAACCACAATTTACCTATACCCTCTACCTAACACTTACACTACCCGCCCCGGGTATTCGTGATGGGGGTCCACTCTTCCTCCATTCACACCTTCGCACCACCCACTCCACTCCATCGTTTCCACCATACTCACTCCACGACCATCCATTCCAATACTCCACTTATTCCACACTCCATGTCTTCCACACAACCATTTATTCCATTCACCTGTTGGTGCACACCTGTGCACTCACACCTGGTGCCACCTGCACCCTTCTCTCCCCCAAGCGCATTCGCGCTGATCCACAACACTCACTACTCACACACACCTGTCCAGTTCTCACACAGCATCATCTCATCTAACTACTCCCCTCTGAAACTTGCGCTTCCCAGTCGTCCCTTTAAACTATGGCGCTCCCACGCCATTATCATCCACACTAAACTACCTGCATCCCCACTACAGGTATCAGTCACTATCTAAACCTTAACGTTACCTAATGTCATCTTCGCTAGATCCCTACACACAATATCCTAACCCACCCGGGCTAGTTTTCACTGCCATACACCCCATAATCTATAGCGCATTTGCCCCACCATGGGAAGGGTGGCAGGGATGCCACACTTACCCACCGTCATACGGCGGGAGTGGGACCTTGTGGGACCACCTCGTATACGAGTCGTTGCCCGCCTGCCGGACCCCGTGCGTCGCCCTTTGCGGGGTCAGCGCGGGGCCGAACCGGCCGGGCCCCCACAGTACATTACCCCCAAGGGGCTCTCGTGCCTCCCCTGTCCCTCTAAAAACTACCCCTGTTGGTGTCGATGCATGGGTCACACTTCCGCAACCCGCTACCCATTCCATACCACCACAACCTTGCTCACTCACACCTCGCACCTCTCCCATCACCGGACCCTCTCGCTCGCACCCTCGTTCCATACCCTCCGGACCAGCCATACACCTCACTCTTGGCCTCTCACGAACATCCGGGTCCATCTCGACCCCCAAGCTTATTAAATCACCTGGCGCATCATACGCACGACCATATTGGTCACCACTTACACCGGGTCCTCTTTCTCTTCGCTTCTCCTCCATCACCTGCGAATCCCTCATCTGGTTAATGAGCACATCATCACGATCCGAACACAGACTTTGGACCAATTCTTTTACTTCCTCCTTTATCTCTTTCTTATCCTCTCTCCGTCGCTTCTTAATTTCGCTCACCCCTTCTTCCACTTCTTCTAATTTCTGCTTCACCTCCTTCATCTCCTCGTGCGCCCCCTTAAGTTCTTCCTCTAACTCCACCTTATTTTTTTATATGTGCTCCCGCACCTCCCGCTCTTTAACCTCCATCACCTCTACCACCTTGTTCATTTTCCTCGTCAGGTCCTCATGTACCGTCTGACACTCTTTTTTAATTACCCCTACGTCCTTTTTCATCTCCTTCTGTGTCGATTTTAAACCCTCTATTACCGCTGTGTTCTTCTTTACCTGGTCCCCCAACTCCTTTTGTCCCACTGTCAGTTGTTCTACTCCCAGCGTCAACTCCTCTATACCACCTTGCAATTTTACAGTCCCCTTTCTCACCTCCTTCTCCATGCGCTCCTTACAGTGCCTCACCTCCTCGCGCACTCCTCCGACCTCCTCACTCACACCTCTTCTGATCTCTTCTCCCATCACCTGCATCTCCTGCCCAGATGCCACCCTCATCTGCTCCATTTCCTCCCTGTGAGCATCCAATTTAGTTTCTACCCCCATTCTGACCCCCTCTATCTGCTGCCCCATTTTTTTAACTTCCCTTTCCGCTTGGTCCCTCATGTCCCTCAATTTGCCTTCCATACTGTTTTCTAACCCCTCTAACCCCTTTTTCATCCCTTCCATTTGATTCTCTTGAGCGGCCATTCTGTTTTCTACCCCCGTTAACCCATTCTTTACCTCTTTTATCCCATTGTCTAACCCCTCACCGGTACCCCTCGCTTCGTCCCTCATTACCCCCATTTGGCCCTCCAATCGCTCACCCTGAGCATCCATCCGGTTCCCCATTACCCCCATTTGGCCCTCCAATCGCTCACCCTGAGCATCCATCCGGTTCCCCATTACCCCCATTTGCTCACTCTGAGCCCTCATTTGCTCACTCTGCAGGTTGAGGGACGCCTGCATTTGTACCATAAATTGCTCCATGAGGGCCTGCATTTGGGCCATCCCTCCCACTTGTGCAGTGGGTGCGGCCGCCGTAGCCATGTGCGAGGCGCCATTTTGCGCGCCCGCAACCTCGTGCGCGAGGACGCCATTTTGCGAACCTGCCGCCCTCACTGCTTCGCTCTCCTCTTGTCCCTCAATTTGGTCCTGGATCGACCCTGCCTCACTCTCCTCTACCGGAACCCAGCCGTCTTGATCCGCCATAGCGCGACTTTCAAAATTCGGGTTTTTATTTTAAAACAAAACAAATTTCGGTTACTTGCAATTTTGAGCGCGTTAAGCGCGCTTCGGGTCCGATCTCACTCCTCGACACCAGTTGTTACGGTAATAACACAATTGGTGTCCAAAATTTGGGCTAAATAAATTTAGTCCCAGGTTCGAATCCCAACTCCTGACTACCAGTTGTTACGGATCGCGGATTAAGATGTTATTTACCGAGCGGTGGTATTGCCGCGACCTAACAGTTATTCCCCGACTTGACCCCGATTCCACCCGACATTGACCAAGTCGCGCTACGCTAAATCAATGAAGGAAAGGACACAACGACTGGGATAAATGAAACGACACAAGGGGTACAGTTCTCAAGACCTCCGGAGGAGGATATAATTAGTGGTGGAAAAGAAGGGTAGATTACAAGGTAATGAGGTAAAGCACAGAAGAGATAGGCACTTAGTTACAGTCTTATCTTATCCCCGACAGACCACAGACAAACGGGACAAGACTGACTTACACAGGGATTGATGGCAGGGAAGGACAGGCAGTCGATAGCACAAGGTGCACCTTGGCTCAGGGACAGGATACAGCTCGGTCCAAAAGATGCAGGGAGGTGTCACAGCGCTCGGAGGTGGCGTCCTTCTCTCCTCAAGCTCAGGGCGCATCTGACGTCACCTCCCTCTTCCTGCGCATGCTCAGCGGGGAGTGACACGCCCTCGGCTCGTTGGCTCTGCCCCAGATGGGATCAGTCTGCCGCTTCTATTGGGTGCGGGGGTTACCGGGCTCCGCCCTTGACGAGGAGCTGACAGCGAGCCCCTACGTGGTAACCCCGTCGAGCACATGTTCAATGGCGGCTCGTTGGAAAGGCTTGGTGCCCTTTTAACACCCCCTACCAACCAAGCCGGAGTGAGGACGCGCACTCCCCGCGCCGCCGCCGTTGTTGTTGTTGTTGTTGTTGTTGTTGTTGAACCGTGAGGAAGAGCTGTGGGGAGGTATTGGGAGGTCCTAAACTTCCTAACGGTGCCATACAATCACATTCTGGTGCAACGAAGAGTCAGAATTAATGGAAACGAGTCCTTAACTGACATAGACTAAGAATAACTAGCAAGATGTCCTATAGTTGTCTACGTGAGATGCGGTGGACCTGGATGCGACATTTAATGGGGGAAATAGGGGGAGGTCGGGTCTACAGAGTGTTGTTTACAGGAAATGGGACTAGGGAATGGGGGATTGGGGATAGTTGGGAAGGATGAGGAAATAGGGGAATATTTACAAGCGGATATGGATGGATGTAAATCCCATATCCGCAACAATATATTGTCTCCCGACGAAGATTTTCGGTGCAAATCTTTCATACCTGTATTGAAAATCGTGTTAATTCGGGTCGTGTTTTGAGGCCTTGTAGTTGTACAGTGAACACTGTACAACCTTGAGGCTTTGTTTTTCTCTCAGCGGTCCGTGTTTTTGTGATCCAATAACTTTCGTTCTCTGTCTTCCCAATCTTTTCACCCCATAGCCCTCTTCCTTGTGTAAATCACAACTCAAAAAAATCCAAAAAAAAAACATTTCCTTCTCTGTTCTCATTCGTTTATTCATTCTTATTCGTTCGGTCGTTCGTTCTTCGACCACGTGTTTCTCCCCCATTTCCCCAGATAGATTGTCAAATTTCAACTCGTTATTTTATCGTTCATGCGTTATTGTTTTGATTATAGTTACTTTTGGTTTGAATTTCCTGTAACTTGTAATTATTTAATCGTGTTCTGCTCCTCGTGTGCGGCCTTGTAGTTGTACCCCCGTCGGTGTTTGTTATCTTAATCGTGTTTTGCTTGGCTCTTAGTTTTTTTCCCTTCTACCCCGAACATAATACTCTGTCTAACGTTCTAAATCCCCACCTCCCCCCCCCCTACCCCCAAAAACCAAACAAACAAAAAAAAAACCAAAAACATTTATTTTCCTTTCTCCACGTGTACTGTTGACTCATCCTGTATTTTCTGTCCAGGTGTGCTGTTCGCCCCGCCCCCATTAACTCCTTGCCATCCACCGTTTGCCCTTCACGTGACTCGTGGTGGTCCCTTTCGGCTCTCCCCCCGTTGGTATTTTTGTGCACATAAGATTGTTCCCGGTTCTGTTTAAATATTATTTAAATATGTATAACCTTTCCCCTTCAGTGTTTTACTCAGTGGTATTTTACAACACGCTGTTTTTCTTCCTATTTAAAAGGCTTTTCTCAATTTCCTCTCCAACTCATTCCACCTCAAAAAAAAGAAATTCAATATCTTATACGTCTCCCTCACTACATGGTCTAAATTCACATTCATTCCATCCCTCCTCCATCATTCTGAACCGGATTGCTAACTTGAAAATCACAACAAACCCAATTTGTTTTCAATGTTCGTCTTTCATTAATCATCCACTTTCTAAACTCCCCTCTTGCCCCTCCCATCCAAATCCCTCCCCTTGCACCTACACTCCTAAACTCCCCCCTTGCCCCGCCACTCTTAAACTCCCCCCCTACCCCTCCACTCCTGAACTCCCCCCTTGCCCTTCCACTCCTGAACTCCCCCCTTGCCCTTCCCCTCCTAAACTCCCCCCTCACTCCTCCCCTTCAAAACTCCCCCCCAACCCCTCCCATTCAAATCTCCCCACATACCATTCCTCTCCAATTCTCCCTCCTCCCCCCTCCTCCTCAAAGCTGCCTCCTCCCCACTTCGTCTCCCTTCTATCTCATACCTCCACCCCCACCAACCTTCTTCTTTCCTCTGCCCCCCCTCAAACAACCCCTCTCTGTGCCTCATCCCTTCACCTTCAAACCTTTCATCCTCCTCATCCTTCCCTTTCTTGGAACTCTTCTGCAATCGCTGACACACTAACAACTGCTCTCCCTACCTCCCCCTCTCATCCTTCATCTTACCCTACTCCTCCCCTCCCCTGTCCTGTACCCGATGCTCCCCCTCTCTCTTCATTAACGGTATGGACCTCAAACATCCGGGGCCTTCGCTCAAACCTGACTGATCTCTCCATACAGGTTGCTTCTGACAATCCAGACTTGATCTGCTTAACAGAGACTTTCCTCCTTCAAGATGTCTCTGATTCCTTAATATCTCTTCCTGGTTACTCCCTCCTCCGGTATGATAGACCTGAGCCTCGGCCTGGTGGTGGGGTGGCTATCTTTATCAAAAACTCTCTTCCTCACTCTCCTTGCACTGCCCTCTCTCCTCCTCACCCCCAGGAGTACCTCTGGCTACGGCTTCCTCTCCGCTCCCACCTTTTGTTCATTTGTGTTCTGTACCGTCCCCCAAACAGTGATGACTCCATCTACATTTCACTGTCTGACAACATGGACCAACTTCTATCCACTCATCCCAACTCTCTCTTCCTCATATGTGGTGACTTCAATTGTCATCATGCCACCTGGTTGGGTGTGGGTTCCTCTCTCACCAGTCACGGCACCTCAGCAAAGGACTTCTGTGACTCACTGGGATTGACACAATCTGTCAATTTCCCGACCCGGATCTCAGCCAATGGAGTATCTTCTCTTCTAGACTTGGTTATGACTAACTTCCCTGCTAATGTCTGCTGCTCTTCTTCTGCTCCAATCGGTTCTTCTGATCATGTGCTTGTCAAAGTGGACATCTCTCTGGCCATTCTCAGAGAGCCTCCTCAGCGTCGACGAGTCTGGCATTTCACTCAGGCCGACTGGGACGGTCTTCAAGCAGCCATCAATCGTCTGGATTGTTCTCCCATCTCCACTGCCTCTGACATCAATTCTTCCTGGGAATTCTTCCAAAGCAAACTGATCTCTCTCATGCACAGATTTATCCCATCTCGCCTTCAGTTGTCTTACCCTTCCTCCCGTCCATGGTACACTGAATCTTGTGGTGAGGCAGTTGCCCTGAAACAACTTGCCTTTGCCTCTTGGAAGGCTAATCCAACTGAAGGAAATCTCAGTTCCTTCCACCAAGCTCGGAACAAGTGTGTGTCTACCCTCAGGAGTGCCAGGAAGCACTATCTCTCCTCACTCAAGAATGAACTCTCAAACCTGTCTCCTTCCTCCAAATCCTGGTGGCGTCTGGTCAAATCCGTTTCTGGTGTTTGTTCCCCCTCCATCCCCTCCCTTACCTCAAATGGCCACACAGTTGACATCGCACGTGACAAAGCCGAATGCCTCAACTCTGTGTTTGCCTCAAAATCCTTAATCCCAAACCCATCTCTCTCTGTTTCCACCTTTCCCAGTCGAACCAAACTGCTCCTGGACTCTGTGACCTTCTCTCCTGACAAGGTGGAGGAGTTTTTGTCAAACCTCGACTCTGATTCTGCAACTGGACCAGATGGCATCAGCCCACGGGTCCTAAAATCCTGCTCTGCCGCTCTATCTCACCCTCTCTCTGTTCTTTTCACCCTATCTTTTGCTCAAAGTCATCTGCCAGCATCCTGGAAATCAGCAAACATTACCGCTTTACACGAAAAAGGTGCAAAAACAGATCCTTGCAACTACAGACCAATCAGCCTGCTCCCAATTATCAGCAAAGTCATGGAATCCATCATTGCTTCGGATATGAAATCTTTCCTCTTCTCCAATGGCTTGATCTCTGATCATCAATTTGGTTTCAGACCAGGTCACTCTACTCTGGACATGCTGCTTCTGCTGTCTCAACAATGGATGGAGGTCCTCAATGCCAAACAGGAAATCAGAGCTGTCTCCCTTGACATATCACGTGCCTTCGATACGGTCTGGCACACAGCTCTGCTCACCAAACTCTCCTCATATGGTATCCATGGAAATCTCCATGCATGGCTTGCGGACTTCCTCTCTGGTCGTAGTCAACGTGTGGCCCTGAATGGATTTCTCTCATCTCCCCTTCCCGTTCAGGCTGGAGTTCCCCAAGGCAGTGTGCTGGGCCCTGTGCTTTTTCTGGTCTTTATCAATGATCTCTCCGACTCTCTGGAAAATCCTCTGTATCTCTTTGCTGATGACTCCACTCTCTGCCGCTCCATTCCTCTTCCCTCAGGTCGGCAGTCTGCAGCCTCCTCACTCTCTGAAGACCTGGACAAAATCACAGACTGGTCAAACATGTGGAACATGTCTTTCAATCCTGACAAATCTCACACTCTTACTATGTCTCTCCGAAAAGATCGACTGGACAACCCTCCCATCTACTTTCTCAACAATCCTCTCCAAGAAGTTCTGTCGCTCAAGCTTTTGGGTCTCACCATCTGCCATGATCTTTCTTGGGAAAACCACATTTCCAAGCTGGCCTCCAAAGCCAGTCGCCGACTGGGCATCCTCCGTCGTGCGAAGTCCTTCCTAGGCACACCTGAGCTCCTCACCACATACAAGGCTTTCATCCGCAGCTCAATGGAATACTGTTCTCCCCTATGGGCTGGTGCTCCTGCCTCACACCTGGCTCGGCTTCACGCTGTTGAATCCAAAGCTTTCAGAATCATTGGAATCTCCCGCGATGAAGCTATCTCTGAGGGCCTTTCACTCACTCACCGCAGGCAGGTAGGTGGTCTTTCTGTCTTCTACCGACTCCTCTCCGGCCTTGCTCCCCCAGCTCTCTCTGTGCTCTGTCCCCCAAATATTCCTACAGGTCGCACAAGATCTGCCAGCCACCCTCTGATGGTTAAACTGCCGAAATCTCGGCTCTCTGCTCACCTTCACTCTTTCATTCCTCTTTTCTCCCGCCTCTGGAACAAACTCCCACACTCACTTCAATCACACTCCTCCCTCCAGGTCTTCAAAACAGCTGTTCACCACCATCTCTTATCTTCCCCCATCCAAAACCTTGATCTTTTCTACCCCCACTAATTCACCCCAGATCCACCTTGTTTGAAATTCCAACTTCTTTCCTGGAAGTCTTGGCAGTGTCCATATGTTTTATACCTCTCCCACCCCCCCCCCCCCCTTCCCATGCCTTCCCCCCAAAGCCCTCTCCCTCCCACAGTTCTCTCGATGTCTCCATGTCTCTCGGTCCCTGCTCTCAAATGTTGTGTTTGTGTCCTTCCCCCTCTCTCCCCATCTTGTCTACCGCTCCCGATGTTATTTGTTTTGTGTGTCTGTTTGTCTTTCTGTGTGATTAATGTTCGCTCTTCCACGAGCCTCGATCTTGTATACAAAAAAAACCAAAAAAACAAACAAAAAAAACCCCTTTTAGTCACCTGTTAAGACACTTGGGGATACGGTGTACCTATTCTAAACCGGGGTACACACCGGGTACAGAGAGAGAAAATATGTGGACGCTTACACCAACACCAGAACATGGAGAGAAAAAGAATGCGTCCACCTGCTACGAACACTGGAACCGAGAGAGAGAATAAAATGGCGGTCGCTTCACCTTTTATTTTCCCTGGTCTAGAAAGTTCCCTCTGACATCACGTGCGCTCCAATCACCAAGCGCGACTCTATCGTCTCATCGTTCCTCAACCAATCGTCCTTCGGGGCGTGGCCACACAGCCATTCTTGATGCCAATTGAGAAGGTTCGGCTGGGCGGAGTAGTAGTGTCTGGGTGCTGTCGACGATCGGATTGTTGTAATTATGTGCCGAGTGCATGGCTGGCTGGGTAAGTTTTATAAGAACAAACAAAGGGAAAAATCACAGGGGCATTTACACACTAGGAATTTATCCTTACGCCCTATCTAGCATAGCTCCACCCCTCGCATGGAGACACAAACACTTACACGGACATTCGGCCCTAACTGAGATACATTGAGGTGGCTTCACGGCATAAGGAGCTCGCTAAACCTACACAACTCTATCTGGACTTAGGTATTTCATTACTTACACCCACACACGTAACAATATCTTGGCACTTTTGCTCCAAGAATGGGTATCATCCCTACATTGCGTTTTTATTTGGCATAAAAAAATTTATTCACTTGTTTATATTAATCACAATGATCACAGATCCCAGTAGAGTGACACCCTATCCAATGAAGGTATGTATTAAGACATCAATGTAGAATGAGGGATGCCAGCCTTGCTTAATTAAATACACTTGGTTATATGAATTGCTAATTTCTTGAAATTCTCAGAATTCACTCCAGATTTTAGTCCACCGGATCCAATCTTCAAATCAAAAATGCAGATTTTGATTACATACTTTAATTGGACCGTGAGGAGTCATTGTAGTTCAAGGCAAGGTATCTTTGAGCAGGCCAAACACAATGTCGGCTTAAGAACCCAGCAATGTGGGTAGTGGGCTGACCAAGATGGTGGACCGCCATTTTGGCGATGCTTACTTTGGCTATTTTTGTCATGAGCATCCCCTAAATTATCTTCAAAATGGGTGTTTAAATTTTCCCAAGCACCCACTTTTCTTTCATGCACTCCCTCGGAGCATCTCCCTTTGTATGCATGCAAAGTTTCTGGTCACTAGGTTTCATGGAACTGGAGTTAGAGGCCGGACGCGTGCGCACTAACGCACGCACGCACACTTATTATTATAGTTCAGCAAATACAATCCGTCGCTCCACTGGCGGGACGGGAATATTAAGAGAGGGAGGGGAGAGGAGGAGGGAGGGGAAAGGGGGATGGGGATTGGAGGGGAAGAGATTAGGGGAGTGGAGGGAGAGAGGGGGAAGTGGAGATGGAGAGAGAAAGACTTTGACATTTGCATACCTTTATTTAAACAAGGTTAGAAAAAAAACAGACATCCCAATGAACAACAATCATAAAAGGAAGGTAAAAAAAATTAAAACATAAAATAGTACAAGTGCACCTTCAAAATGAAAAGGTGAGATCATTATAAACTACTTTACACAATAAGTTCTTGTACAACAATATTTGCTTTAAAAGGTCTGAATTATTTAAGTTTTGGTGAAAATAAAACTCTGCACGTAGCCTGGCCATGGTAAGGACCTTAAAAACTGTTAAAACATTGTAGCCAGAATCAAGGTTGCCAGCTTTCCTGGTTTAATAAATTGCTAGCTTCACTTCAGCTATTAAAAAATTGGTGAGTACAGATATGACAGCATTTTTGGGATTCAACGGCAAACCAAAAATAAACATACGTAAAGAAAAAGAAACATTCATATGCCAGCACAATTGTGACAGCAAAGTAAAAAGTGGGGTTAGCCTTGAAACAGTCAAGATAAGCGTGATGTAAATCCTTAGAGGACATACAAAAGGGGCATGAAACAGAATTTAAAATACTAAAACGGTGTAATGAAACATTGGTAGGTAAAATCTTTTTTTCTTCTTCTTTTTTTTTGTATACAGAATCGAGGCTCGTGAAAGAGCTAACATTTATTTCACAAACAAATTAAACAGACAAACAAAATATATAAAAAGAGGGACCGGAAGACCAGATGGGGAGAGAAGGGGAAGCACACAAACACATTTGAGAGCAGGGAGACGTGTGGGAGGGAGAGGGCTTGGGGGGAGGAGGCGTGGGAAGGGAGGGGGGGGGGGGGGTGGGAGAAGTATAAAACACAAGGACACCAATGACTTCCAGGACAGAAGTTGGGATTTCAAAAAAGTGGATTTGGGGTGATATTAGTGGGGGTAGAAAAGATCAAGGATTTGGATGGGGGAAGATAAGAGATGGTGATGAACAGCTGTTTTAAAGACCTGGAGGGTGGAGTGGGATTGAAGAGAGTGAGGGAGTTTGTTCCAGAGGCGGGAGAAAAGAGGAATGAAGGAGTGAAGATGAGCAGAGAGTCTTGATTTTGGCAGTTTAACCATATGAGGGTTGCAGGCAGATCTTGTGCGACCTGTAGGAATATTTTGGGGACAGAGCCCAGAGAGAGCTGGGGGGGCAATGCCAGAGAGGAGTCGGTAGAAGATGGAAAGACCACCAACCTGCCTGCGGTGAGTGAGTGAAAGGCCTTTGGAGTTAGCTTCATCGAGGGAGATTCCAATGATTCTGAACACTTTGGTTTCAACAGCATGAAGACGAGCTAGGTGTGAGGCAGGAGCACCAGCCCAGAGGCGAGAGCAGTATTCCATTGAGCTCCGGATGAAAGTCTTGTATGTGGTGAGGAGCTCAGGTGTGCCAAGGAAGGACTTCGCACGACAGAGGATGCCCAGTCGGCGACTGGCTTTGGAGGCCAGATTTGAAATGTGGTTTTCCCAGGAGAGATCATGGCAGATAGTGAGACCCAAAAGCTTGAGTGACAGAACTTCTTGGAGAGGATTATTCAGATGGCAGCAGCAGCTGGGGTACACTCAAGCTCAAAATACTCTAACCCCAGGTGGAGTTAAGTAAGAATCTACAATAGGACCAGCATGATAGGCTCGTAGCGGGGCCGGGAAAATTCTGCTGGAACGTGAAATAGGGTGCCTAAAGGTGCCTGTGAAATAGGGTGCCTGTGAAATAGGGTGCCAACAGAATAGGTAAAGCAATAAGGTTAAATAAAAAATAGATAAATAAATAAATAAACTAGAACGGGCACTCGGTAGAGCGCATACCTTCGCCGCAGCTACTGTTCTGTACTTGGCATGGGAGTGTAGGGAACAGAACAACAAAAATACGATTTTGACCTTTTCGTGACCTTGACCTTGACCTTTGACCCGATTGCTCCCAAAATCTAATCAAATGTGTCCCGTATAATAACCAATCATCCCACCAAATTTCATGCAATTCGGTTGAATACTTTTTGAGTTATGCGAATAACATACACACACACACACAGACATACAAATAAATACACAGCGATCAAAACATAACCTTCCGCTTTTGCGAAGGTAATAAAAACATAGGTACACCCAGAATACTCCAGCCCTAGATGGATTTAAGTTATATATACAATTTATTCATATGTACATTTGTATTTGTATTAGTTATATGTACAATTCTCCAAGAGATATCACCAGTCCGTTTTACAATTGGTGGGGCATACATGGTGACCCATTGTGGGCAAGGGGGGGACCCCAGAGGTCGCACCCCTTTCCCTAGGGATCCAAACCTATCCTTGCACACGTAAGGATGCCGAATGGCAATGCAGAGGTGGTACAGGCACTTTTTTTTACAGCATTAGGAAGTGGAGAGGAAGACAGGTGCACAATTCTGTTGATGCAACTGATGATATATGCACCTGATGAAGGGAGAGAACATGCATTGCAGCGTCATTGTTGTTGGCATCAATATGTCGTCCCAGTCCTCTGAAGGTACGCAACACTTCTTGGATAAGCTGGGAGACAGCTCTTACAGAGCGCATTCCAACAGCGGTTGCAATATGTCCTGCTGAGTGCCATGTTTCATTCGGGTTATTCTGCAGGTATCGTATGACATACACACCAGAACTTGTGAAACATTGCACATACGTACGTGATCGAGGTATGTTGGGAAAAAGTGCATTGTAAAAGATAGGCTCATCATGGAAGTTGTTGGTATTGTAATGAGCCATATCTCGGCGTGCAGCAGGTCTTGGTAGAACAGAGGCAATGGGGAGATGTCAACACGTTGCAGGTCCATGAGAAAAGGTTCCTTGTTGAAATCAAGCACGCCAGCCATTTTCAACAGGTAGTTGGCAGTGAGCCGCCACGGCAACAAAGTGAAAAAAATAAAACGGTGAACAGTGGCGACTCGAAAAGCCATTAGGTCGGCTGATAATGTCAATGAGACCATGGCCACCTTCTGCCAATGGAGGGTAATGGACTTCAGGCTTGACCCAATGCTTGCCGCCCCAAAAGAATCCTGCATATTTTTCTGGATTGTCAGCAACAGTGCTTCAGGAGGGTGCAAAGCAATCATTTTGTGCCACAAGGAAGCCACTACATTATTAATTACTAAGGCACGTCCTCTGTACGACAATGCAGATAATATTCCTCTCCACTTCTCTCGTATGTTATCAATTTATTAACAACATTAACCCAGTTCTTTGCCATGAAGACTGGGGTGCCAATGTACACACCTAGATAATGGATGTCTTCCTTCTCCCACTGCAAGCCTCTGGAAAGAGAAGGCACACCAACAGCAGGTGTATGGCCAATCCATAAAGCTTTACATTTGTTCCAATTTATTGCAGTTGTGCATGCCGAATAAATTTTTTCCAAATTGTTTAGTAGCATGGTGACATCATCACTGCTACGCACCACAACACACACATCATCAGCGTATGCTGAGGTGACAATTGGCCTTTCGGTTGGCATCACAGGAAAACCTGGTAATCTATTACAAAGGCGAATTAGTAGAGGTTCAATGCAGAGAGAGTACAGAATGCCCGAAAAAGGACACCCTTGGCCGACTCCTCTTTCAACCGTTAGTGGTGCAGATAAACTGTTATTGACTTTAATTATTCTAAAAACATGGTTGTACAGCAAGGAAATGTGAGAAATAAAGGCTGCCCCAAAACCAAACTATTTTAATGTATGAAAAACACATTAATGGCTAATGGCGTCAAATGCTTTCTCTTGGTCAAGAAAAAACAGGCCAGTATTCTGTTTTTGTGCAGCACAGACAAGTCCCAAATTTAAAAAAATATTATCACGAATAGACCGATTTAAAATACAAAAAGATTGATCAAAGCGTATTAAAAAACTAAGAAGGAGCTTTATGCAGTTTACAAGGGCTTTGGCAAGGATTTTGTAATCCGCACAAAGCAAAGAGATAGGCCACCAATTTTGTAAAGACTGTAAATCTCCTTTCTTCAGGATAAGGCACACAATTGCACAGCGACAACCTAGAGGTAACACACCCTCTTGTATATTATACTTTAAAACATCTAAAAGTGTCGGACCGAGCAAGTCCCAGAATGTTTTGTAAAATTCCACAGGTAAACCATCAAAGCCAAGTTCTTTATGATCATTAAGGCTATTAAAAGTTCATCCACTGTAAAATCTTATTCTAGAGAGCACTGCTGTCATTCTTCTAATTGTGGTAGATTTTTGGTAAAATCAAACACTTCTTGATCATTACTTTTCATTGTGGTAAAAACATTCTTTTAAAAAGTTTGATAAAACATTTCAACTGAGCATTCTCCTCACGGTGCGAGGTGCGAGGAGAGCTCGGCGGGTGAAGTACCAACCGAGAATGAAGGTGTGGAGGTTGAAAGAGGTGACAGTAAGGGAGGCATTAAAAGAGAGGCTGAGTAGGGTAGAGGATGATGTGGTTGGATGTCTTGAGCTTGAAAGGATGAGCTTGAAAGTGGTTGGATGTCAATGAAAGCTAGTCTGTTGGGAGCCGTTGGTGATGTATGTGGATGGACAAAAGGACCACCGAGGCACTCGGAAACATGGTGGTTGGATGTTGAGGTTGGAAAGAGGATTGACGAGAAGAGGAAGAAGTTCAAAGAGTGGCAGAAGGCGAAGGTTACGGGAGCAGAAACAGCAGAGCATGAAAGTTATAAGGCAGCCAGGAAGGCAGCCAGGAATGCTAATCACATGGCTTAGCAAAGAAAGAGGTAGCAAAGGCGCAGGAGGCATGTACGAAAATGTTCGGAGAACGCTTGGATTCGGAAGAGGGTCAGAAAGCAGTATTCAGGATTGCAAAGCAGATAGCGAAAGAGAGGTGTGATGTGATGGGGGTGAGTTGCTTGAAGGATGAAGTGGGACAAATCGTTGTCGACCCAGATGGAATTAAAGGAAGATGGAAAAGATATATGGAAATGCTGTTGAATACAGAGAATGAATGGGATGGCAACATAGAGAGTAACCCAGTTTTAGGACCGGCAGAGAGGATAACTGAGAAGGAAGTTGAGGAAGCGATAAAAGCAATGAAGAGTGGAAAAGCGGGAGGGCTGACGGGAGTTGTGGGAGATATGTTGAAGGCAGCAGGAAGTTGGGGTGTGAAGAGAATGACAGAGATCTGTAATCTGGTGGTGAAAGAAGGCCGCATTCCAGTGGATTGGGAACTGAGTACCCTCGTCCCTCTATACAAGGGGAAAGGTGACCCTCTGGAGTGTGGCTCGTACCGAGCGATAAAGTTATTGGAGCATGGAATGAAGGTATTGGAAAGGGTGTTGGAGAGGAGGATAAGGAAGAAAGTGAAGATCGACGAAATGCAGTTTGGATTTATGCCAGGAAGAGGAACGACAGATGCGCTTTTCATTGTGAGGCAGTTGCAGGAGAAGTACATGGATAAGAGGAAGAAGTTGTTTTTTGGGTTTGTTGATCTGGAGAAAGCATTCGATAGGGTTCCACGCAAAGTATTGACATGGGCATTGAGGAAGTTAGGAGTGGAGGAATGGTTGATCAGAGTAGTGATGGCAATGTACAAAAGAGCACGCACAGCTGTAAGGACGAAGGACGGGAACAGTGGTGAGTTTGAGGTGAAGGTGGGAGTGCATCAGGGGTCGGTACTAAGTCCACTACTATTTGTAGCTGTGATGGAGGTGCTGGCTCAGACCGTAAAGGAGGGTTTACCGTGGGAGTTGTTGTATGCAGATGATCTGGTGTTGATTGCGGAAAGTATGGATGGACTGAAGGAAAAGATGAACAAGTGGAAGGAATGTATGGAGACAAAAGGTCTGAAGGTGAATATCGGAAAGACAAAGGTGATGGCAAGTGGTAAAGCATGTGGTGAGGTGGAAAGAACTGGGAAGTGGCCGTGTGCTGTGTGCAGGAAGGGTGTCGGAGTGAACTCCATTCAATGTACAATGTGTGCTGAGTGGGTTCATCAAAAATGTAGTGGTCTGAGAGGGTCATTAACCAGTGTGGCAGCTACATTCAAATGTAAGGTGTGCACAGAGGGAGCTGCAGATGGAGGAAATGTTGAGTTGGATCTTGGAGACGGCGTTAAGCTGGAAGGTGTGAAAACATTTTGCTACCTCGGAGACATGCTGAATGGAGAAGGTGGATCAGACTCGGCAGCGGTTGCTCGAGTGAGATGTGCATGGAAGAGGTTTCGGGAACTGAGTGGCGTGCTGATGAGGAGGAGAGTGTCGCTGAAGCTGAAGGGAAAGGTGTATGCTGCATGTGTGAGAAGTGTTATGATTTATGGGAGCGAGACATGGGTAATGAACGTAGAGCAGCAACGAAGGCTGGAAAGGGTGGAAATGCGAATGGTTCGATGGATGTGCAGAGTATCGTTGAGAGAGAGGAAGACAAATGATGAATTGCGAAAGATGATGGGAATATTGCCTGTGATTGATGCTGTGAAGAGGAACAGGTTGAGATGGTTTGGTCATGTATTGAGGAAGGATGAAAGTGACTGGTTGAGAAGAGTGATGGAAGTTAATGTAGAAGGAAGTAGAGGATGGGGAAGACCGAGAAAGACTTGGCTAAAGATGGTGGAAGAAGAAATGCGGGCAAGGGGGTTAACAAGGAGAGATGCAGAAAATAGGGCAAAATGGAGAAGATTGTCATGGGGACCGCAAGGCTAACCCCCGCTCTAGCAGGGAACATGGCCTTAAAATGCATGTTGTTGTTGTTGTTGTTGTTGTATTCTCCTCACGAATGTGTCCATCACTTGAACGTAGGCTTAGCAACAATCGATTGGACTGTGCAGCCTTTTCAAAGCTAAAAAAGTCTTTACAACAAGTTTCTGAGGTAGATAGACCTTTTACTCGGAGTCGTGGTAGCACTCCGAGAGCATCATCTCGAGTTGACAGGCAGGAGCACCAGCCCAGAGGGAGAGCAGTATTCCATTGAGCTGCGGATGAAAGCCTTGTATGTGGTGAGGAGCTCAGGTGTGCCAAGGAAGGACTTCTTATATGGAGGATGACCACTCAGCGACTGGCTTTGGAGGCCAGCTTGGAAATGTGGTTTTCCCAGGAAAGATCATGGCAGATAGTGAGACCGAAAGTTTGAGCGACAGAACTTCTTGGAGAGGATTGTTGAGAAAGTAGATGGTAGGGTTGTCCAGTCGGTCTTTTCGGAGAGACATAGTAAGAGTGTGAGATTTGTCAGGATTGAAAGACATGTTCCACTTGTTTGACCAATCTGTGATTTTGTCCAGGTCTGCAGAGAGTGAGGAGGCTGCAGAATGTGCAAGACAGTAATCTGTTAACTTATACAACACCCAAATATCTATGTAGCATTCTCTCAAGCAGAGATCAAATACCAGTACATAACGTTTGAAATTTGTCTGAAGTAATTATTTACTTTTAACGATGTGCATATACGAATTAGGAAGAAGATAATTGGTTTTAGGTCGTTTGTTGTCACACTAGTATAAAGCCCGTCAAAAATGACGGGTTGGAACAGTTTTTTACGGTACAGCCATGTGAGCATGCTAAAGGCTGAAGTCTGGACCTTGTGTCAGGTGTGCCGATATCATTTTTATTTGTTGGACATCCTACAGACGTAAATGAACACTCGTTTTACCCTGCGCACATTGCACAGCATGTGCAGCAAATTTCACCTCCCTGTGCCTTGTATTTATTGTGATTTAAAAAATACCACTTCTGTACACCGACCTTGAGGCTCAATTTGCAAGCCACCGTCTACAATTCCAATGTAAGAGGCATAATTACTCTTCTTTTGGGTCTTCGGAGTCCTTGGGGTATTTTGTGTCCCTGGTGTCTTTTGTGTCCTCTGGGTCATTTGGGTCCTTGGGGTTTTCAGTGTCTTCAGGGTCTTTTGTGGCTTTTGGGTCTTCTGGTTCATCGGTGTCTTTTGGGTCATTTGAGTCTTTTGGGTCCTCTAGGTCTTTTGAGTCATTCGAGTATTTTGGGTCCTCGATCTGGATTTTTGGGGTATTTAAGGGTCTTCATGGTATTTTGTGTTGTTCGGGAATGTTAAAGGACTCAGGAGGCTCCGATATGACCAAACAGCTTTTACAAAAGCAATGCTTTATTAACTAATAATTCACTTGTTTCAATATAATAAAGAACTACAATACAATAACGAATTTGGTAATTCAAGTCGTTGGTTCTTCTTTGGTCGGTCTTCTGCGCTGTCCTCGCTCCGTACTCGTTCGTTCCGTTTGGGCAGAGATTCTGATGACAAGTGTCTCGACTCAAAGTATGTTCTCGTTTATATGGGCACACTCGTGTTAATCCTCTCTCCGCTAAATGCTCCGAGGTCATCTATGCTCACCCCCCTGCTGGGGAGTTCCTTCACCCTCTTTGCATCCCAATGTCCAAACAATAGTACGGGCTTGGGAATGTGTGTTAGCCCGGGGCCGTGATAAAGGTGGACAAAGGAACTCCCAGGTTCCATGTTCTGAGATACATTCCTGACATTCTTACGAACCACCTGGACTACCTGCTCCGTTACTAGTCCCAACCAATGAGTTACACTTCCACAATTCCCTCATCTTTTTGTTTTTGTTTATATTAACCATTAATCTAAACATCAATATAAGTAAACAATCAATCACTACAAGTAAACATCAATATAAGTAAACAATCAATCCCCTTAGGCATACACCGTCACCCTGCAAGAATCACAAAACATTTCGTTGGTCATTGACTCCTTCCATATTGTTAATTCAATCTATTTCACTTGCATCACAAATATCCTTGCAAACCAACACCTCACCATCACCAAGATACAACAATTTCACTTCACCATTTTCAAGTTTTATAAAGCATCTGCAACATCTGGCAAAAACGTTTGCCTCCAAACAAATGTTGCTTCTTTGTTTGAAAGGAAGGGCTGATCACTTGTGTTTGAATTCAGGTATGAAACATTTTCTTCTGTCTTCATAACACCTGCACTACTTCGTGTAGGATTTCACTGTTGTGGTAACAGTGCGGAGTCCTAGACTGACCCTGCTCTCCATGTAGCATTCTTGCCACTCTTGCTGTGAACCATAATGATTCCTGAACAAGGCCTTCGCCCAGTTGTAGTCGACTTGCCTCCTCCCTCATTATGAATGGGCAGCAAGTATTGGTGTGATGTTGATTGGCCAGCAAGATGTGGAACAGGGATGCCAGATGCATCCACAATGATGTTGGGACCATGTTGTTCAGGTCATCCATGGTCCATACCAGGAGCAACCCGCAGAATCGTGCACAGCTGTTGTGAAAAGGCACAGCCATTGGTTTGCAGCTCCATGCTGGTTCCCCGGAAGTTGGTGAAGTAATACCATATGTCCCCGCATTTCGTAGGGGTTGCAGGTAAAATGTTGTTGTCCTACAACTTCTGATGTGATGAATGTTCCAAGCCTTCGAACAAGAGTAAGTGATCGCCTTTCTTTCATATGTTGCAGTGTGATCCAGGCAAATGGTCACATAAATTTCCTTGGTGAAGGTAAGCATCCATCTCCAAGTTACACAGGAGAATGTCTTCATCATTCTTTGAGAAAGAGGGTGTATGCCACGATTAACTTCATTTTTAGCCACAAATTTTCTTTCTCGAACTTCTTCCCAATTCCGTTAGCACTCCCTTCAAAATGTGATCTCGTCTTATCCTTATGCTCAGTCACATCTGAATCTGCTTTCCACACACACTGAATCAGATAGGGTACATCTTACCATGAAATAAGCATAATCATGTATATCTTCCGACAGTTTCACATTCAACACTTTGTTGTTTTTCCCTTAACACATTCAAAAGGTTATATTCATTTATATGTGTCACACAAATAATATTCAATCAGGTATGTATTTCACTATTAAACTAAGCATAGCATCCACAATTGCTTTCAGGTTAATATAGTTCAAAAATTAACTCGTGCAGGCATTTTAGCACTACACAAAGAAAATAAATGCATTTATATCGAGTGTATATGATTACAATCACAAACAGGAATATCTAATTCCCAACAAATTTTGCAAACCAACAAATTAAGCATAATGTATTATTATCATAATTTTCTCCCCACTTCTTCTTCTTCTATTTTTTTTTTTTTCAAACAGTGTGTAACTTGTGGTGATAGAAGTTCACCGGTTGACACAATTCACAACATTTTTTGTTATGCCCTTATCTTAACTCTACTGTATTCATTTGCAACATCACTTGATTCATTCTTTTAACCTCGGTATTTATGTCGCCATAAAAGTCTTCCTCTTGTGGTTCCACATTTCTTTCCTCATTCATCACTTCATGCATTATCATAGTGTTGTTGGTTACCTTATTCAAACACACCGTCACTAAGGCTTTCAAGCAAGCCACCACTAAAACAATTGTCAATATAACTACTAAACCCACAAACAAGTCTGCTACTCCTTGTATATGTTCATACCTATAACATAATTATATGTCGATGACATTCAACATTATATACCAAACTAACAAGCTTCCTAAAAGGTAAATAAAGAAAATCCCTTAATATGTAACATAAATCAGATTATTTGTCTTACCCTGATCCCCCTATCTCCCGGGGTCGAACTAAATCCCCTGATCATGAGTGTAGTTGTGATACATTATCACTCATGCTGTATTAATATCAGTAGGTAATTGTATGTCATGTAGGCAAATAAATGTCACTATCCCAAGTGGGAATATCACATGTTGAAAATGCAATGTTTATCAATGCAAGGGGTGTTAAAATGTAATTCAAATGACTGTAAATCACGACTGTCATTTATCTGCCACTGAATGTTCTGCTGGGCTGCTAGGTGCAGCCTCATTTTCTGTGGGACCGTCCTCCCTTGCCCCTTGCCCCATGTGCTCGCTTGCAATGAGAGGCATGAATCCAACTTTCTACTTTGGGTCCATTTTTTGTTTCTATTCTTATCAATCTCCTATGGTTTATCAGTTCATTCCAAAATACCGCAACCAAAGGTTTTAACCAAAGTTCTACCAAACTATTTCCAATGTGAACTCAAAATGCCAGTGAAACAATGATTCGAAGAATTAACTTGAAGGGGTAGATAATTTTTTTTTTCTATAACCAGATCTAATTTTCCCATCCAATAGTTTGCCTTGCCGAGTGTCATATTATAGCACTTTAATAAAACTTCGAAAAATGTCTCTCATCTCAATAAATTCCCTTTTTCTTCCCAAATACTCATCTGTAAATTACATATTCAATTACAGTTTCTCCCAATTTGTTCGGTCTAAATGGCCGCAAAAGTGGCTGCCAGCATGCAGTACCGTTTTTTATCTACCAAGCAAGTGCTCGTCCACACAAGACCTCTACCAAAATGTTGTTTGTAAAAACAAATCTGGGATTTCTGATTACATGGATGCACTCTCAGGACATTTTCAGGCTGCTGTTAACAATCCACTATGATAAATTAATTCCTTTACCCACAATCAAATAATTAGTACAAATTGAGGATATTATCCCTATCACATTCATTTATAGATTCATTATGTTGGATCTAATTTTTTTTTCCAAGAATTTTCCACTGCTGTAAGGAAGAACAATAGCTCTCATAAGTCTTAGTAATATCGTACTTAATTTACCCAGCATCGAAGAATTTATTTACTATCCATTCTCATCTGTTAACCAGTGACTTTGTTTGAACTCCAAAACTTAAAACTCACAATAGTTCAAACCAGCAAAATTTTCTTTACTATTTTCCCATATCATCTATGCCTAATACACATCCATACATACAAAAAAAAAAAAAAAAAAAACACCTTTAGAGGCCATTTTTCCCCGCAAGCGGGGGTTGGCCTTTTTCGGGAACTGTGGTTGTTGTTGTTTTTCGGTCCCCTTTTTGAAGCAATGTTTTATGGCCGGATGCCCTTCCTGACGCCAACCCTTTTTGCCGCCTTTAACGACAAGCAGGGAATTACCAGTGAACTGGTACTCAATCCCTTAATTGTATAATACATACATACAGCACAATTTATATTCTGATCAAATTCAAGTTTATATATATATATATATAATCCGTGAGCAGAGTACTCTGGGAAGTCAGTGTAAGACCTCTCCCAAATTTGGCTAATTTTGTACTCCCACATTTTTATGAAGCTCATATCCATAAATAGCTTTGATTCTCATATAAATTCTATCAAAATGGAATCCCAAGATTACTCCCAATTTTACTATCAATGAATGGCTGCTCATAACTCAGCAAATCAAATCTTTATTCTCCATCTCCCTTGACAAAAGTGATAATTTTCATAATAAAATTATATTTCTATTTTTTTATATTTTACGAATTCTCTCGATATGCGATCCCATCCACATGGAACTATCTATTTTCAGACAAGGCACACTGTCGGTGTCAACAATCTTGTAAGATTGATACACAAAACAACACCAAACAAACACAAACATTGATACACAAAACACACACACACGCATGCATTATGCATATTCGTTTGCGTTGGAACCATTATTTACAGATCAGGATGGGTGTCAGTTTTTTATTTCAATTTCATAAAATTTGTCCTTGAATTTTATAAATGCTAATGCACAAATGGACCAAAAAGTTTATTCTTAGAAAACCACTATGATGTCACATTGAAATTACCCTTTCAGTTCCCACAATAATTTATCCAAATTTGACTACACGCCCATTTACATGTCAGTCGACCACTGACCTATCGATCATGCGGAACAATAGTCCGAAATTCCCACCTGATCATCATGTGACTCTTGTCACTTGGTTTCAAAAAATTTGCAACGCAATTGTTTCCAAACTTTGTAAATTTAAAATTGCTGTGCCCAAAATAGAAGATCCAATTTTGGCATTTGATCAATTAATTTATTAATTTGTTAACAAGCAAAAGAAAAAATGAATCATTCTTGCTCCGAAAACTTTTCAGACACAAGAATCATCGACAGTTATTCATGTTTATCCAGTAATCGAATCTGTTGAGGCCAATCATCATTTGGGATTTGCAGCAATGAAGGCCTAATCATTGTCTGAGGTACCGGTAAGCACTGGTACACTTGATCTTGGTTTGCCCCATGAACTTGTCTTCCTGTTGACATACGGACATCTTCTTCTCCAATGTCCCATCTTTCCACACTCGAAACACCGGTTTCTGTCGTTGCCTGGTCTGTGCACCTGTGCACTTGTATTGCTGGGCTGCATCTCTACATCACTGAGTTGCCACTGCAATCTCTCGTTATCTCCTGAAACACGAAAAAATTCTCTGTACCGTCCTTTTTGGGGAGACAAATGGGAATCAGATTGGACAACTGTCACTTTCATTCCTAATTTCGGGGGTAGTTGTGCACTTGTCTCCTCCACTGTATCCTGTATCCTTTTTATTTTGCGTTCTAGGTCCGTTATCCGTTCTTGCTGTTCCCGTTGTTTGGATTCACCATCCCAAAGATGGAATGCAGGCCAGTCTACCATTAGATTCTGTCTCTTCCTGGCTCTCAATTTTTGTCCTAATCTTTCCAATCGACTTCGGTCAAATGTACCATCTCTTGGAAACTCCTTAGCATGTCCCTTTGTCCAGAAATACCAATTTTCAACCTCTCTAATCGCCTCTTCACAGTAGCGGTCGTACATATAATATGTACAAGTACCTTTTTGTGGAATCTCTGGTTGTCCTTGTGTATTCTTGCAGGCTCCATTTCCCATTCTGCCTGTATGTGAATAACACTCAGTAATCCCTCAATGTACCAGGTAGATTACTAGGATCTGCACTTTGGAATACACCTGTACACACCTGTACTATATATACTATAAATAAATCTACTGGGGTCTGTTCCACTTTTTATCAAAGTGACGTTGGATGTGTTGTAGCTTGTTCCAGGTTCCTCTAAAGCTTCACTCGTACCTCCAGGAAGGATCTCTCCACCTGTTCAAATGGTGACCTCCAGAGAATCTCTCTCACCTGTGGCTTTTGCACAACCCAATCTCACAGATCAGTAGATGAGCCAAACGGGTCAGTATGAAATGGGTGAATCCACAGGTATCTCGCTCTGTCGAAGGGAAAATCACACAATGGTAACCGCACATATATAATCTATATATAGACTCACCATCTTGCTCAATTTTCCAAGGTTGTCTTCACATTGATAATATCTCACAAAGATATCAAAGCTTCTTTCTTGAGACCGCATCCTCATCAATCAATCAATCAATTTATTCAATTAAATCAATTCAATCATTCATCAATAAATCAAATTAATCACTCTAGATGACTCCCTGTATATGCCCTTTCCCCAATGATGTCAGGATAGATCCATCCATTGACTGAGATTGAAGATCATCGGTCGTCACCTCAGATCCATAGCTCATGTTAATTGATGAATCACTGTTCTGTACTAGGGTCATATCTGACATATTTTCCCAATTTTGCCTGGTCACCACAAATTCTCTTTGCAACCACTAAAGGCAACTCATCCTTCATTCGTGAGACAGCCAAAATTGATGGCAGATATTAAAGTTCATTGGGTCCTGAAATGGGACTGTAAAATTCCTTCCAGCATGCTAAATTTTGAAACTCCATTGTTTGTAATACACAATTTATCCCATAGGGCTTGAAAGTTCTTTCCCAAGTTCGTGCAATCATTCTGCATTGAAACCCTATAATGTCATTAAACCATCAACTTGTAGATGCATTTATTTATATCCCATTAACCCAAGAACTCTCAATTGCTTGGTTTCTTTTTAGTAATGCCATATATCCATATTTCTTTTCAAAATGTTCCTAACATACACATTAATCCCATTAGACCTCAAATAACCTACAATCCGAAAATAAATTTGTGAAATTTCAACAATTTATCACAATATCATTGTTCATATGTTCATATCTTAATCCAATCAGAAACTTGTCAATTTACCCTTAATATATGTCTGTATATATATATATTATTTTTTTACAAAATCCAACTACCATTAAACTGAAAAATTGTTTTGTTGGACTCATGCAAGGTCCCTTACAAATTTTGAAAATTTTCCAAAGACATAACTTCCATTTTCTTTGACAAATCCTAATATTTATCAAATATTAGGATTATCATCAAAACAATGAATGACTCAATTGCTTAATGACTGCACATCCAAACCTAGATATTTTGAGTTCCGTAATTTTAATACCTCAAATTTTCCATTTCTTCCCTCCCTGACCCTTAGATGTAGGGATGGGTTCTTTTTTTTCTTTTTTTAGGATCATGTTGCATCGACCATTATTTTCTTAATCGATTGGCTGATAGCATAACCAATCCACAAGTGCTTCGTCCGAAGATGTGTCTTTTAGGAATTTAATTAAATAAGTCATTTATAAAATTAAATAATGAATTGATTAAATGATTAATCAATAAATCAAAATATCCTTGTTAGCCACATCACTTGGTCACTGTCATGTCCAAATATCAGCTTCCTTAACTCAAAAGGTGCCTGAGATATTGGCCAAATGAGAAAGAAATGTAATTAATTAAATAAGTACTTCATTAATTGCTAACAATTTTCAAAATCCTCAATTTTCATCCGATTTACTTGAAATTTGAATTGGATTTACTTATCAGCAAACTGAAATTGAACCAACAACTATTTATTCAACATAGGCCAAAGTCAACAACAATTTCAAAAATCCTTAATTTTCATTCGGTTCACTGGTCATTCGAATGGGATTTATATATCAGTCAACTAGTTCAATCAACAACTATTTTATTCAACATAGGCCAAAAGTCAACAACAATTTTCAAAAATCCTTAATTTTCATTCGGTTCACTTGTCATTCGAATGGGATTTATATATCAGTCAACTAGTTCAACCCACAACTATTTTATTCCACATAGGCCAAAAGTCAACAACAATTTCAAAATCCTCAATTTTCATTCGGTTCACTTGTCATTCGAATGGGATTTATATATCAGTCAACTAGTTCAATCAACAACTATTTTATTCAACATAGGCCAAAAGTCAACAACAATTTTCAAAAATCCTTAATTTTCATTCGGTTCACTTGTCATTCGAATGGGATTTATATATCAGTCAACTAGTTCAACCCACAACTATTTTATTCCACATAGGCCAAAAGTCAACAACAATTTCAAAATCCTCAATTTTCATCTGATTGACTTGACATTCGAATGGGATTTAAATATCAGCCACCTAATTCAACCAACAACTTTTTTCTTCAACATAGGCCAAAGTCAACAACAATTTAAAAAATCCTCAATTTTCATCCGATTTACTTGACATTCGAATGGGATTTAAATATCAGCCACCTAATTCAACCAACAACTTTTTTCTTCAACATAGGCCAAAGTCAACAACAATTTCAAAATCCTCAATTTCATCCGATTTACTTGACATTCGAATGGGATTTAAATATCAGCCACCTAATTCAACCAACAACTTTTTTTTTTCAACATAGGCCAAAGTCAACAACAATTTCAAAAATCCTCAATTTTCATCCGATTTACTTGACATTCGAATGGGATTTAAATATCAGTCAACTAATTCAACCAACAACTTTTTTTTTTCAACATAGGCCAAAGTCAACAACAATTTCAAAAATCCTCAATTTTCATCCGATTTACTTGACATTCGAATGGGATTTAAATATCAGCCATCTAATTCAACCAACAACTTTTTTCTTCAACATAGGCCAAAGTCAACAACAATTTCAAAAATCCTCAATTTTCATCCGATTTACTTGACATTCGAATGGGATTTAAATATCAGTCAACTAATTCAACCAACAACTTTTTTTCTTCAACAAAGGCCAAAGTCAACAACAATTTAAAAATCCTCAATTTTCATCCGATTTACTTGACATTCGAATGGGATTTAAATATCAGCCACCTAATTCAACCAACAACTTTTTTTTTTCAACATAGGCCAAAGTCAACAACAATTTCAAAAATCCTCAATTTTCATCTGATTTACTTGACATTCGAATGGGATTTAAATATCAGCAAACTGAAATTGAACCAACAACTATTTATTCAACTTAGGCCAAAGTCAACAACAATTTTCAAAATCCTCAATTTTCATCCGATTTACTTGAAATTTGAATTGGATTTACTTATCAGCAAACTGAAATTGAACCAACAACTATTTATTCAACTTACATTGCCCCCATGCCAAATAATTAAATATCCTACAGCGCGGCATTGCAGCGGCACGTCATAGAGGCTGCATTTGGAGGGAGAGGTGTACGCTAATTGATTGATTAATTGTATAATTAAACTCAATAAAGATTATCACAAAATATTTTCTTACTCAATTGGCTAATAGCATAAGTAAACCACAAGTGCTTCATCCGAAGATGTATCTTTTAGGAATTTAATTAAATCAACCCAAGTGAAACAACGTCAAGCACTGCGAGCCCAGGGAGCAGAGGAAAACACAAAAAACAAAAGCACTGGCTCTGCTTCCTGGAAGCTTCCTGCAAAACGTTTTGCTTCTCGAAAAAACGTCCGCCAATGGGAACTAGAGGGAGGGGAGGGAGAAGGAGCGGGAGCAAGAGACAGGTAGCCAAAATGTAAATGAGGGACAATGAGGGACAATGAGGGAAAAATGTTCGATTTTTCCCTGGGGCGTCGGTATGCAATTTTCATCCAATCGCCATCTTTCATAATAATTCTGGACCCGGCATCAGATGGCGTTGTCTGTCATTAATTTATATGTTAATCGAACGAGTTTTAGGTGTTATAAGAAATGGCGGGATTTTTTTTCCCTCTCCTCCACCCTTTTTCCTTGGACCCGCGGTTTCCGTCCTACACAATTTCGTTTAATTTGTCTAAATCCAACTCGCCGTTTCAAAGATATAAGCCATTTTGTCGCGGTATTATAAATTGGAATGGGGGAAAATATATATATTTAATTCCATTGTCCGCTTCCTCTCCTCCGCCAAGCGAGTCGCCTACCATTTGGGCAGGCAACTCAAAAGTACGTTGTAAGTGCTACAAACGAGTGTACACGATTGTACATGTGTACGGGCCTTACAGAACCGGCAAACAAATCGCCCCATGGTGCACTTCATGGGTCGATTCGCCTCCAGTACAGAATGAGGCTTTTAATAACCAGCATCCTCGCCAACACACGGTCCGAATTGCAGGCAAGCCTACAGACGCGCGTTTCTCAGTGACGCGTGTGAGACGAACTGGCGCATTTATTTACACAGCGCAAAAACCCATATTTACAGATCGCTAGAAAAAACACGAATAATAGCTAAAACCGTTTGTCCTGTTCCATCCGTGACTTTGTCCGCTCATTCACTTTTCCTGATTCGCATCAAGGATCTCCATCATCAGACAGCGTACTTAATTCCGCATTTTAATGAGAATTCAACAGGATTTTACAACTCAAAGGAAAAAGAACGAGCAGGCCTTTTGCAGGACGATCGTTACAAAAATCGTTACATATATTAAAGTATTTATAATGTCGACAAAAATCATATCTTAATTCTTACAAAATTTGGTTCTTTGAATAAATCACAGCACCGGGAGTCCCGCTCCAATGGATCTTTTGTGTTTATTCAGCACCCTAGTAATTGGTTCTTTGTGTACTAATTAATTACACAGCACCCAGGCCCCACTCATATGGATCTTTTGTGCAGCGCTACACAGCACCTGAGCAAAAGGGGTCTCATCTACATTTTCATAATCAGGGCTTCCGTGCACCAATAGTGCGTGGAGAAGCCCAAACACCACATCCTCCATGTATATACAGAATAACTATTCCCACGTTCGTACATCATATTGGACAAGAACAAGAACATGCTTACCTCTCAGAAAGATCTTGCCGATGTGTCCAATTGGTCCCCGTACGGGCCACCAGATTGTTCGGGAATGTTAAAGGACTCAGGAGGCTCCAATATGACCAAACAGCTTTTACAAAAGCAATGCTTTATTAACTAATAATTCACTTGTTTCAATATAATAAAGAACTACAATACAATAACGAATTTGGTAATTCAAGTCGTTGGTTCTTCTTTGGTCGGTCTTCTGAGCTGTCCTCGCTCCGTACTCGTTCGTTCCATTTGGGCAGAGATTCTGATGACAAGTGTCTCGACTCAAAGTACGTTCTCGTTTATATGGGCACACTCGTGTTAATCCTCTCTCCGCTAAATGCTCCGAGGTCATGATTGCTCAGCCCCCTGCTGGGGAGTTCCTTCACCCTCTTTGCATCCCAATGTCCAAACAACAGTACGGGCTTGGGAATGTGTGTTAGCCCGGGGCCGTGATAAAGGTGGACAAAGGAACTCCCAGGTTCCATGTTCTGAGATACATTCCTGACATTCTTACGAACCACCTGGACTACCTGCTCCGTTACTAGTCCGAACCAATGAGTTACACTTCCACAGTGTCTTAGGGCTAATTTGGGGTCCACTGGGTCCTTGGGGTCTTTTGGATTGTTTGGGTCTTTGGGGTCTTCCAGGTCTTTAAGGGTATATACGGGGTATTTTGGGTCTACGGGGTATTTTGGGTATTCGGGGTCTTTTCGGTCTTCTGGGTCTTTTCAATATTTTCGGTCTTCTCGGATTTTTCGATCTTCTCAGTCTTCAGGGTATTTAAAGGTCTTTGGGAGTATTTTGGGTCTTTGGAGTATTTTGGGTCTTCATGGTCATTTGGGTCTTCAAACAGTCTTCAGAGTGTTTTGGGTCTGCAGGGTCTTTATGGTCTTTTGGGTCTTGGGGTCTTTTGGGTATCTGGGGTCTTTATGTGCCTTTGGGTAATTTTAGGTCTTCAGGTTCTTTTGGGTTTTTGTGGTCTTTTGGATCTTTAAGGTCTTGGTTTCTTTGTGGTATTTTGGGTTTTCAGGGTCTTGTTGGTCTTTTAAGTCCTCTGGGTCATTTGGATCCTTGGGGTCTTCAAGGTCTTTAAGGGTCTTTGGGGTAATTTGGGTCTTCAGGGGTATTTAAGGGTATTTGGGGTATTTAAGGGTCTTGGGGTATTTTGGGTGTTTGGGGTATTTTGGGTCTTTGGGGTCTTTTGGGCATTCAGGATGTTTATTGTGTTTTCTGGGTCATTAAGGTCTTCGGGGTCATTGGGTCTTTAAGGATCTTCAGGTTTTTTGAGTCTTTGGAGTATTTACAGTCTTTGACAGTCTTTTTTTTTTTTTTTTTTTTTTTTTTTTTTGTATACAATATCGAGGCTCGTGAAAGAGCGAACATTAATCACACAGAAAGACAAACCGACACATAAAACATATAACATAGGGAGCGGTAGACAAGATGGGGAGAGAGGGGGAAGGACACAAACACAACATTTGAGAGCAGGGACCGAGAGACATGGAGACATCGAGAGATCTGAGAGAGGGCGAGGGCTTTGGGGGGGGGGGCGTGGGAAGGGGGCAGTGGGAGAGGTATAAAACATATGGACACTGCCAGGACTTCCAGGAAAGAAGTTGGAATTTCAAACAAGGTGGATCTGGGGTGAATTAGCGGGGGTAGAAAAGATCAAGGTTTTGGATGGGGGAAGATAAGAGATGGTGGTGAACAGCTGTTTTAAAGACCTGGAGGGAGGAGTGGGATTGAAGGGAGTGAGGGAGTTTGTTCCAGAGGCGGGAGAAAAGAGGAATGAAAGAGTGAAGGTGAGCGGAGAGCCGAGATTTCGGCAGTTTAACCATCAGAGGGTTGCTGGCAGATCTTGTGCGACCTGTAGGAATATTTGGGGGACAGAGCACAGAGAGAGCTGGGGGTGCAAGGCCAGAGAGGAGTCGGTAGAAGACAGAAAGACCACCTACCTGCCTGCGGTGAGTGAGTGAAAGGCCCTCAGAGATAGCTTCATCGCGGGAGATTCCAATAATTCTGAAAGCTTTGGTTTCAACAGCGTGAAGCCGAGCTAGGTGTGAGGCAGGAGCACCGGCCCATAGGGGAGAACAGTATTCCATTGAGCTGCGGATGAAAGCCTTGTATGTGGTGAGGAGCTCAGGTGTGCCGAGGAAGGACTTCGCACGACGGAGGATGCCCAGTCGGCGACTGGCTTTGGAGGCCAGCTTGGAAATGTGGTTTTCCCAAGAAAGATCATGGCAGATAGTGAGACCCAAAATCTTGAGCGACAGAACTTCTTGGAGAGGATTGTTGAGAAAGTAGATGGGAGGGTTGTCCAGTCGATCTTTTCGGAGAGACATAGTAAGAGTGTGAGATTTGTCAGGATTGAAAGACATGTTCCACTTGTTTGACCAGTCTGTGATTTTGTCCAGGTCTTCAGAGAGTGAGGACGCAGCAGACTGCCGATCTGAGGGAAGAGGAATGGAGCGGCAGAGAGTGGAGTCATCAGCAAAGAGATAGAGAGGATTTTCGAGAGAGTCAGAGAGATCATTGATGAAGACCAGAAAAAGCATGGGGCCCAGAACACTGCCTTGGGGAACTCCAGCCTGAACAGGAAGAGGAGATGAGAGAAACCCATTCAGGGCCACACGTTGACGACGACTAGAGAGGAAGTCCGCCAGCCATGCGTGGAGATTTCCATGGATACCAAAGGAGGAGAGTTTGGTGAGCAGAGCGGGGTGCCAGACCGTGTCGAAGGCACGTGATATGTCGAGGGAGACAGCTCTAATTTCCTGTTTGGCATTGAGGACCTCCATCCATTGTTGAGACAGCAGAAGCAGCATGTCCAGAGTAGAGTGACCTGGTCTGAAACCAAATTGATGATCAGAGATCAAGCCATTGGAGAAGAGGAAAGATTTCATATCAGAAGCAATGATGGATTCCATGACTTTGCTGATAATTGGGAGAAGGCTGATTGGTCTGTAGTTGCTAGGATCTGTTTTTGCACCTTTTTTGTGCAAAGCGGTGATGTTGGCTGATTTCCAAGCAGATGGCAGTTGACCTTGAGCAAAAGAGAGGGTGAAGAGAACAGAGAGAGGGTGAGATAGAGCAGCAGAGCAGGATTTTAGGACCCGTGGGCTGATGCCGTCGGGTCCAGTTGCAGAATCAGAGTCGAGGGTTGACAGAAACTTTTCCACCTTGTCAGGAGGAAAGGACACGGAGTCCAGGAGCAGCAGGGTACGACTGGGTATGGTGGGTACAGAGAGGGATGGGTTTGGGACACAAGATTTAGAGGCAAACACAGAGTTGAGGCATTCAGCTTTTTCACGTGCGGAGTCAGCTGTGTAGCCGTTTGAGGTAAGGGAGGGGATGGAGGGGGAACAAACACCAGAAACGGATTTGACCAGACGCCACCAGGATTTGGAAGAGGGAGACAGATAAGAGAGTTCGGTCTTGAGAACGGAGAGATATTGTTTCCTGGCTCTCCTGAGGGTGGACACACACTTGTTTCGGGCTTTGTGAAAGGAAATGAGATTTCCTTCCGTTGGATTTGCTTTCCAGGAGACGAAGGCAAGTTGTTTCTGGGCAACAGCCTCACCACAAGATTCCGTGTACCATGGACGGGAGGAAGGGTATGACAACTGAAGACGAGATGGGATAAATCTGTGCATGAGAGAGAGCAATTTACTTTGGAAGAATTCCCAGGATGAGTTGATGTCAGAGGTGGTAGAGATGGGAGACCAGTACAGATGATTGATGGCTGCTTGAAGACCGTGCCAGTTGGCCTGAGTGAAATGCCAGACTCGTCGACGCTGAGCAGGCTCCCTGAGGATGGTCAGAGAGATGTCCACTTTAACAAGGACATGATCAGATGATCCGATCGGAGCAGAAGAAGAGCAGCAGACATTTTCAGGGAAGTTAGTCATAACCAAGTCCAGAAGAGAAGATGTTCCGTTGACTGAGATCCGGGTCGGGAAATTGACAGATTGTGTCAGTCCCAGTGAGTCGCAGAAGTCCTTTGCTGAGGAGCCATGGCTGGTGAGAGAGGTACCCACACCCAGCCAACTGGCATGATGACAGTTGAAATCACCACATATGAGGAAGAGAGAGTTGGGATGAGTAGATAGAAGTTGGTCCATATCATCAGACAGCGAGATGTAGATGGAGTCATCACTGTTTGGTGGACGGTACAACACACATATGAACAAGAGGTGGGAGCGAAGGGGAAGCCGTAGCCAGAGGTATTCCTGGGGGTGAGGTGGAGAGAGTGCAGTGCAGGGCGAGTGAGGAAGAGAGTTTTTGATAAAGATAGCAACCCCGCCTCCAGGACGAGGCTCAGGTCTATCATACCGGAGGAGGGAGTAGCCCGGGAGAGATACTATGGAATCAGAGACATCATAAAGGAGGAAAGTTTCTGTTAAGCAGATCACGTCTGGTTTGACAGAAGCAACCTGTATGGAGAGATCAGTTAAGTTTGAACGAAGGCCCCGGATGTTTGAGGTCCATACCGTTAATGAAGAGGAAGGGGGAGCATCAGATACAGAACAGGGGGGAGGAGGGGTAGGGTAAGATGTGGAAGAGGTGGAAGAGGTAGGGAGAGCTGTTGAAGGTGTGTCAGAGATTTCAGAATAGCTCGGAGAAAGGGAAGGATGGGGCGGACAAAAGGTTTGATGGTGATTGGGTGAGCCACAATGAGGTGTTCTTTGAGGAGGGGGAAGAGCGAGGCAGAAGGTTGGGGGAGATGGAGGTGAGAGTTTGAAGGGGGAAGAAGCGGGGAGGACGCTTTGAGGAGGGGGAGTGAGCGGGGGGAAATTGAGAAGCAATGAGGGTGGGGAGATTTGAAGGGGAGGGGTGAGGGGGGAGTTTGGGAGGGAAGAGACAAGGGGAGGGATTTGAAAGGGATGGGATATGGGGGAGATTTGGAGGGGAGGGGTGAGGCAGGAGTCTAGGAGGGGAGGGGCGAGGGGGCGTCTTGGCGGGGAGGGGTGAGGGAGTAGTTTAGGAGGGAGGGGGCAAGGGGGGAGATTTGAAAGGGATGGGTGATGGGGAAGATTTGGAGGGGAGGGGTGATGGGGAAGATTTGGAGGGGAGGGGTTATGGGGAAGATTTGGAGGGGAGGGGTGAGATTGGATTTTTGAAAGTGTACGATTTATGGGAAACGAACATTTATTGCAAAATGAGTTTCTTGTGACCTTCGAGTTAAAAATACGTTTAAGGACGCTGGATGGAGGATGGAGTGCAGGAGAGTTTAGGGAATGTAGAACAAAGGCACTATAGGAGATGGATATTTTTTTTGGGATGAATTGATTTGGTGAGCAAGTCGAAAGCAGCCTTTTAAAGAAGAAGAAGAAAAAGGTGTTATAAAATATGACGGAATACATAACTTGAGGGGAAAGTGTAAACATTGAAGGTTAATGAGTGAAAACTATCTGGGGAAATGGGGGAGAAACACGTGGTCGAAGAACGAACGAACGAATAAGAATGAATAAACGAATGAGAACAGAGAAGGAAATGTTTTTTTTTTTTTTTTTTTTTTTTTTTTTTGAGTTGAGATTTACACAAGGAAGTAGGCTATGGGTGAAAAGACTGGGAATACAGAGAACGAAAGTTATTGGATCACAAACGACGGACCACTGAGAGAAAAACAAAGCCTCAAGGTTGTACAGTGCACACTGTACAAGGCCTTGCTCGCGACACGGCAAACAGACGATCAATTTATGAAAGATAAACACCGAGAAACAACCAAAGTTGCACACAATAACTTCACACACCGAATGATAAATACAGTCTTCAGTGTCTTCGGGGTCTTCATGGTATTTTGGGTGTTTGGGGCCCATTGAGTCTTCATGGTATTTTGTGTCCTTGGGGTCTTCTGGGTCCTTGGTGTATTTTGGATCCTCTAGATCATTTTGGTCCTCTGGATTGTTTGGGTCTTTTGAATCCTTGGGGTATTTTGGGTCTTCCGGGTATTTTGGGCGTTTGTGTTCCATTGGGTCTTTTGGGTGTTTTGGGTGTTTGGGGTCCATTAGGTCTTCAGGGTCTTTTTGTTCTTTTGGGTCTTTGGGGTATTTTGGATCTTCAGAGTCCTTGGGGGTCTTCTCAGTCCTTGGGGTCTTTTGTGTCTTCCGGATATTTTGGGTGTTTGTGGTACATTGGGTCTTCAGGGTCTTTTGGGTCTTTGGGATATTTTGGGTCTTTGGTGTCCATTGGGTCTTCAGGGTCTTTTCAGTATTTTGTATCTTTGATGTCCTTTGGTTCTTGAACAGTCTTCAGGGTGTTTTGGTTCTTCGGGGTCTTTTGGGTCTTTGGGGGTCCATTGGGTCTTCAGGGTCTTTTCAGTCTTTTGGGTATTTGGGGTATTTTGGGCCTTCGGAGTATTTTGGGCCTTCGGGGTATTTTTGGTCTTCAGAGTCCTTGGGGTCTTCTGGGTCCTTGCGGTCTTCTGGGTCGTCATGGTCTTTTGTGTCTTAAACAGTCTACAAGGTATTTTGGGTGTTTGGAGTCTATTGTGTCTTTGGGGTCTTCTGGATCCTCGGGGTATTTTGGGTCCTTGTGGTCTTCTGGGTCATCATTATCTTTTGTGTCTTTAACAGTCTACAGGGTATTTTGGGTGTTTGGAGTCCATTGGGTCTTCAGGGTCTTCTGGGTCCTTGGGGTCTTTTGGGTCCTCAGAGTCTTTTAGGTCTTTTAACCAGTTGACACAGTCATGTTCAAAGATTTCCCCTTAAAACCCCCCACTAAAATCCCTCCTAAAGCACGACTCAAAGCCTTTAAGACCTATCTTTATGAAGGGGGACAGACACACAAACACACACAAACACACACACACACACACACACACACACACACACACACACACACACACACACACACACACACACACACACTGTGCTTTATATGGTAGATATATTTTCGCCATATCTCGTGGGATTGTGTCTGTGAGTTGGACAGGTGACGTTGATGGGCCATGAGCTGCACATGGACATGTCTTTTCCGCATATCTCGTGGGATTTTGAGTTGGACAGGCGACTGTGACAGTTGGACAGGGGAAGGGGGTTTGAAGGCTTGAAACGGGGAGGGGATTGGCATTCTCAAACAGGGCTTCAACCCATGGCTTTATAAAAGGTCTTTGTCCGAGGACATTTTTACCCTGCGCTCGCGAAGCGAAAAGCATGGTTTGGTTTTCGGCTGCGAACGTGTGTATGTTTGGCGTACATGTCTGCATTTTAAAAATACATTTTCTCTGCAACTGTCGGTCTGATGGACACTAAATTTTCACCATAGGATCACCTCCTTCTGTAGAATATTGTAATGATAATTATGATGTAATAGGTCATGTGGTACAGGCGCCAACTTGGAAAAACTGAAAACAGTTACGCCTCTATATCTCCAAAACCGCTCCATGGAAAAAATTGAAGCGTGACTCATTGTTAAGAACTTCACATGGGGAATAAGTGTTGTTAACGATGAGTGTTGTAATTATGATGTCATAATTTGACATATTTGTACTCGAACTTGTCAACCCTTGAAATGCACACTTTGGCCAACAAACCTATGATGTCATAATCACAAACTGGTCAAACACGTGGAACATGTCTTTCGATCTTGACAAATCTCACACTCTCACTTTGTCTCTCCGAAAATACCGTCTGGAAAACCCTCCCATCTACTTTCTCAACAATCTTCTTGAAGAAGTTCTGTCACTCAAGCTTTTGGGTCTCACTATCTGCCATGATCTTTCCTGGGAAAACCACATTTCCAAGCTGGCCTCCAAAGCCAGTCGCTGAGTGGTCATCCTCCATATAAGAAGTCCTTCCTTGGCACACCTGAGCTCCTCACCACATACAAGGCTTTCATCCGCAGCTCAATGGAATACTGCTCTCCCTCTGGGCTGGTGCTCCTGCCTCACACTCAGCTCGGCTTCACGCTGTTAAAACCAAAGCGCTTTTTTATCCAGGTCTGCGGAGGGTGAAGATGCTGCTGCCTGCCGATCTGAGGGTTGAGATATGGAGCGGCAGAGAGTGGAGTCATCAGTAAAAAGATAGAGAGGATTTTCCAGAGTTTCGGAGAGATAATTATTGATGAAGATTAGAAAAAGCACAGGGCCCAGAACACTGCCTTGAGGAAGTCCAGCAGGGGCAGGAAGAGGAGTTGAGAGAATTCCATTTAGAGCCACGCATTGACTATGACAGGAGAGGGAGTCAGCGAGCCATGCCTGGAGATTTCCATGGATAAATATATTTTTAATACAAGCTTTACAGGCTTGACCCATGTAACACATGAGATACCCCAGAGGCAGACAATGCTTACCTACTCTCGCAAGATGTACATTGTGGCAAATTTGGACAACCATACTTTTGTCTGCAAACATTAACCAATAAATTTGGCAACCGAACATGAGGATTGTTCGATTCATTAATGCATCATTAATCACCTCTCCTGATTAATCACCTCAACTCTCCTGATTCACTTCTCCTGATTCATTAAACCGTCAGATTAATTAATTGTATCAAAACATCGGTGACCTGATCACACAATCAAATCGGTGACTTTTACTCACATAGATCACATAAATCATGTAAGTTTAAATTCCGTTTACAATTTAATAAAACTGCATAGTGAAATAGAACAGCATTTGTGTATTGCCTCACTGATTTGGGAAACCAACTATTTTTGAGGTCAAGCAGTCAAAGGTCAACTCAAGGTCAAACTTCTAAAATCATTTTTCATCTGAAAAATCATCACTTTTCTTCCTGTTGACCCAAGCTTTGATCAATATCGCAATTTTTAATCTTCATGAAATGGACAATTTGCTGTATCAATGGAAAACTTTCACTGAATTCAACCACCAACTATTTTTGAGGTCAACATAGGCCAAAGATCACCATCTTTGCCAAATTTCTAAAATCCTCCATTTTCATCCGATTAACTTTAAATTTGAAGAGGACTTGCATATCTGGTCACTGAATTCAACCACCAAGTATATTTGAGGTCAACATAGGCCAAAAAAAAGGTCAACATGGGCCACATTTCTAAAATCCTAAATTGAAATCTGATTGACTTGAAACTTGAAGAGGACTTGCATATCTGGTCACTGAATTCAACCGCGTATTATATTTTAGGTAAACACAGGCCAAAAGGTCAACATAGGCCAAATTTCTAAAATCACCAATTTTCATTTGATTGACTTGAACTTCTCAGAGGATTTATATATATGGTCACTGAATTCAACGACCATCTATTTTTGAGGTCAACATAGGCCAAAAGGTCAACATAGGCCACATTTCTAAAATCCTCAATTTTTATCCAATCGACTTGAAATTTGAAGAGGACTTGCATATCTGGTCACTGAAATCAACCATCAAGTATTCTTGAGGTCAACATAGGCCAAAAGGTCAAAATAGGCCAAAAGGTCAACATAGGCCAAATTTCTAAAATCACCAATTTTCATCCGATTGACATGAAAATTGAGCAGCATTTGCACACCGAGTCACTAAATAGGGAAACTAACTGGTTTTGAGGGCAAAAGGTCAAAGGTCAACTCTATGTCAACCTTCCAAAATCATCGTTTTTCTTTTGAAAAATCGTCAATTTTCATTCTGTTGACCCGAGCTTTGATCAAGATTGTAAATTTTATTCTTCATGAAATGTACAATTTGCTGTATCAATGGAAAACTTTGGGGGCGGGGGGGAGGGGGGACTTTGCAAGTATCGTGCTACGCATGACGTCCTCTTGTTTGTCTGTCTTTGTTTGTTTGTCACCGGCCTACAGGTCACAATTTTCAACCGATCTTCACGAAACTTCACCAATTGGTGGAATTGGTCAAATGCAAGAAGCCTATTGTTTTGGGGTCAAAAGGTCAAAAGGTCAACATGGGCCAAAAGGTCAACATAGGCCAAATTTTTCTAAAATCCTCAATTTTCATCCGATTGACTTGAAATTTGAAGAGGACTTGCATATCTGGTCAATGAATAGTCGTGGTGAAGGAGACAAAGGGAGAGAAGTTGTCTCTGTAAATAACAGCCACGCCCCCACCCCGAGAGGAGCGAGGAAATGACTGCAGGGTGTATCGAAGTGGGGTGAGATCAGCACATCTCGCTTCGTCGCCACTGGGTCAGAGCCAAGTTTCGGTCAGAAAAGCACGTCGATATCGTTATCTTGAATAAAAGAGGTAATTTCGGTTCGCTTTTCAGGACTACTTACAGACTGAGCATTGAATAAGGCGAGAGACACGTCAGAACGGTGTTGTTCTACAGCAGGGGAGGCGAACCCGCAGCTCGCGAGCCGCATGCGGCTCTTAGCCAGCTCTTGTGCGGCTCACGAAGGGCTGCTCTATCGGTGCATGTTTTTACATTTTAAAATGTATTTCTATAATAAAATCAAAATGCATTTGAATATTTGACTATACTGCCAATAAATTTGACAATATTTTAAAAATAAAAGATAATTTTGTGGTAATATGTTTGACAGAAATCTCCCACTAGTCATGCATGAGCCCAAACATGAAACACACTTTCGCGCGTAGAAACACACTTGCGCACGCAGACCCGGAAGTTTGTTAGCTAGGCTAGCACTAGCCCAGCGGCAGTGACCGAATCGCCATGGCAGATCACTCAGTTTTTTCGGAAATTAACGAAGCACTCAGAGACGGTCACATTCGTATCATATCAGTTGGCATGGAACATTGCTCGAACTAAAAAGCCATACAGTGAAGGGGAATTCGTAAAAACGTGTCTCAGAGATGTTATTGCCATCCTCACTCCTGAAAATGACAGTTTGAAGCGTTCTGTGTCAGACCTGCAGCTGTCACGGCACACCGTTGAACAGAGAATATCAGATATTAACAACTCCATTTAAACACAGTTGCATACGGATCTTGAAAAATGTCGGTATTTCAGCATTGTTTTGGATGAGTCTTGCGACATTCAAGATAAGCCACAGTTGGCAATATTTGTACGGTCTGTGTCAGAAGACTGCACAATTAAGGAAGAGCTGCTTGACATTGTGCCGTTAAAAGATAGGACCCGCGGCATCGACCTGAAAGAGACACCCACGAATTTTGTTGAGAAGGCAAATTTGCAATTACCAAAACTAACAGCAATATCCACAGACGGTGCACCAGCTATGTTGGGATCTGCAAATGGCCTTGCAGGGCTGTGTAAAGCTGACGATCGTTTCCCTGATTTTCGGACATTTCATTGCATCATCCATCAAGAGAACCTGGTGTCTAAGAAGCTGAACTTGGACCATGTCATGAAACCTGTGCTAGAAATTGTGAATTTTTTTCGCACTCATGCTCTCAAGCACAGACAGTTCAAAAACCTCATAGCTGAACTGGATGAAGACCTTTCCAATGATCTGCTTCTCCACTGCACTGTGAGATGGCTTTCAAGAGGTAACATGCTTTCCTGTTTTTTTTGAACTTTTGGACCCAGTGAAGCTGTTTCTGGCAGAGAAACATAAGGACTATCCTGAGCTACATGACCCCCAGTGGATGTCAGATTTGGGGTTTCTGGTCGACATGCTGCATCATCTGAATAAACTGAATCTAGATCTGCAAGGGAAGTTAAAAATGCTGCCTGACCTGGTGCAAAGTGTTTTCACATTTGTGAACAAACTCAAGCTCTTCTAGACCCATCTTCAAAAGGGAGAGCTCACACATTTTCCCTCCGAGTTGAAGGCAAATGGAGAAGCAGCTGAGGTTACAAAAAGGAGCATTGCACATTATGCAACACTGGTTGAAAATCTGCAGCAGAGTTTTGAGGACAGATTCTGCAACCTGAAGAAACAACGGCCACAGATCACATTCCTCATCAACCCTTTCACTGCTGAATCGGATTGTTTAAAAGCCCCCTTAGTGACAGATGAAGCAGCATCCCAGTTGGAGATGATTGAACTTTCTGAGGATGACAGACTTAAATATGTCTTGAGAGAAGGAACCATAGGCACAGAGTTTTGGAAAATTGTGCCCACAGACAGATACCCCAGTGTCAAACAGGCTGCACTCAAACTAATGTCAATGTTTGGATCAACTTACGTCTGCGAATCAGTTTTTTCTCCACTGAAACAAGTGAAGTCAAGACATCGCTCTGTTCTTACGGACACACATGTGAAAGAGTTGCTCCGAGTGGCCACAACTGAGTACAAGCCAGACCTGAAAATGATTGTGGAAAACAAAGACTGCCAGGTGTCCCACTGAGGAAATAAACGACCTATGAAAACTGTTAAGCTATGTATTATGATAATTATGACATACCCATTATACATATAATTATTTATTATGTCATTAGGCCTATAAGTTGCTGTTGTAGTGAGAGCATGCAGGTGTTTTGCGGCTCTTTGCAATGGTGTGAGGGTTTTTTTTGGCTCTTTATGCTGGACTGGTTAGCCACCCCTGCTCTACAGGGATAGATGAGGTTATTGGAAGTTGATAGGGGACACTTTTTCGCAGGAATTATTAAAATGTGGGCCGGGCCGTCGCTGGTCGGGAAGAGAAATCACAATCGGTATTTTTCTCTGCTTTCTCCTCCCGCCTCGCTTTTTGCGTTTTCTCGGGAGACCAACGCCGATTTCAAGTTCTCTAAGGCCTGAGACGAGTCCAAGAGTCAATCGAGTGATGTTGTTTAAAGGCAAAAGTTTTTGCCGAGTGTAGCGAATAGGCCTCGGGACAGAGGAGTTAGAGCGGATGGTCGAGCTCGGTACATGCAGCGGTGCGTGCAGAGGTGGGGCGAGCAGTGGGACGAACAGTGGGACGAGCGATGGGGCGAGACGGGGAAAAGAACTGTCTTGTTGAGAGGCGCACACCGGGGCTGTGTGAGGCGCAGTGAAAAAACATGGCGGGTACTCACAGTTCGAAATTGTCAACTTGGTGGCGAGTAAAATCCAAAGTACTGCAAATCTCACGTGCAGACACGACGCCAGAAGCAAGGAAACGAAACAGGGATCCATCACAGTCATTCACACAAAGCACAACACGACAGCACATGCTAAATCCAACGGAATCAATCAAATACACAGGACGACAGACTCAGCTCAGCCTGCTAGGCGAGTGACCCTGAAGTGGATAAGGTTATGTGACCCGAGTGAACCGTGAATTTTCATCCGATTGACTTGAAATTTGAAGAGGACTTGCATATGTGGTCACTGAATTCAACCACCAAGTATTTTTGAGGTCACCGTAGGTCAAAAGGTCAACATAGGCCACATTTCTAAAATTTTCAATTTTCATCCAATTGACTTCAAATTTGAAGAGGACTTGCATATCTGGTCACTGAATTCAACCACAAATTATGTTTTCGGTAAACATAGCCCAAAAGGTCAACATAGGCCGGATTTCTAAAATCACCAATTTTCATTTGATTGACTTGAAATTTTAAGAGGATTTTTACATATATGGGCACCAACTATTTTTGAGGTCAACATGGGCCAAAAGGTCAACATAGGCCAAGTTTTTTAAATCCTCAATTTTCATCCGATTGACTTGGAAATTGAACAGCATTTGCACATTGAATCACTAAATAGGGAAACGAACTATTTTTGAGGTCAAAAGGTCAACTCAAGGTCAACCTTCCAAAATCATCATTTTTCACCTGAAAAATCGTCACTTTCCTTCCTATTGACCCAAGCTTTGATCAAGATTGTCAATTTTAATCTTGATGAAATGGACAATTTGCTGTATCAATGGAGTTATTTTTTCTTGGGGGGGGGGGCGGATTTTGCAAGTATCGTGCTCTGCATGGCGTCTTCTTCTTTATTTGTTGGGGTGTTTGTTACTTGCCGGAAAATATTCCGGCGAGTATGTTGGTTGGTTGGTTTGTCTGTTTTTGTGCAGTACTACGTCTACACCGTAGCACATAGAATCGCCAAACTTTACACACATATTTGTCTTGCCCTGGAATAGACTGTGCCCAATTTTTAACTCTCTTGGCCCAAGACCTCCATTATGACGACATAATTTGATAATTCGACAAGTACAAAACCTCATCCAATCAAGATGCAATTTCTTGAGCGACATGACGACATAAACTGGTGGAGTAAAAAAAAAGAATGATGGCGTCATCGGTCACATGGTTCAGCCACTATCTTGGAAAAACTTTGCACCTCTATATCTCCGAAAGTGCTGAATAGAAAAAATTGAGACATGGCTCATTGTAAACAACTCTCCATGGGGAATAAAATATGTTAATGATAATGTCAATGGTTCCTCCATTATGCCGTCATAATTCAACAAGTACAAAACTTCATCTGATCAAGATGCAATTTATTGAACGCCATGTTGGCATAAACTGGTGGAGAAAAAAAATGATGATGTCATCGGTCACGTAGTTCGGCCGCCATCTTTGAAAAACGGAAAAACTTTGCAGCTCTATATCTCCGAATGTGCTGAATAGAAAAAATTGAGACATGGCTCATTGTAAAGAACTCTCCATTGGGAATAACATATGTTAATGATGATGTCATAGGTGCCTCCATTATGACATCATAATTCGACAAGTACAAAACTTCATCCGATCAAGATGAAATTTCTTGAGCATCATCAAGGAATAAATTAGTTTAGAAAACAAATAATGATGACGTCATCGGTCACGTGGTTCGGCCGCCATATTTGTCCAAAATGGCCCATAAAAAAGTACATTCCGGCAAGTTCTCGGTCTCTGACCAATTTTTCATATGTCTGTTTGTCTGTTTGTCTGTCTGTGCGCAGTACTACATCTACACCGTAGCACATAGAATCACCAAACTTTACACACATATTTTTCTTGCCCTGTAATAGGCTGTGCCCAATTTTTAACTCTCTCGGCTCAAGGCCTCCATTATGACATCATAATTCGATAATTCGACAAGTACAAAACTTCATCCGATCAAGGTGCAATTTCTTGAGCGCCATGTCAGCATAAACTGGTGGAGAAAAAAACAATGAAGACATCAACGGTCACGTGGTTCGGCCGCAATCTTGGAAAAACCGAAAAACTTTGCACCTCTATATCTCCAAAAGTGCTGAATAGAAAAAATTGAGACATGGCTCATTGTAAAGAACTCTCCATGGGGAATAAAATATGTTAATGATGATGTCATAGGTGCCTCCATTATGACATCATAATTCGACATGTACAAAACTTCATCCGATGAAGATGAAATTTATTGAGCATCATCAAGGAATAAATTAGTTAGAAAACAAATAATGACGTCATCGGTCACGTGGTTTGGCCGCCATATTTGTCGAAAATGGCCGATAAAAAGTACATTCCGGCAAGTCCTCGTTTTCTGACCGATTTTTCATTTGTTTGTTTGTGTGTGTGGTTGGATGGATGGGTGGCTGGTTGGTTGGGTGGGTTGGTGGGTGGGTGGTTGCGTGGGTCGGTGGGTGGGTGGGTAGTTGGTTGGGTGGATGGATGGATCAGTTGCGTGGGTGGGTGGGTTTGGGTGGTTGGTTGGGTGTTTGGGTGGGTCGGTTTATGGGGGGGGGTGGGTGGTTTTTAGTTGGTTGGGTGGTTGAGTGGGTCGGTTGGGTGGGCGGCTGGGTGGTTGGGTGGGTTTGGGTGGTTGGTTGGTTGGGTGGTTGGGTGGGTCGGTTGGGTGAGTGGGTGGGTGGGTGGTTTTTTGGGTTGGTGGGTGGGTGTTTGGTTGGGTGGGTGAGTGGGTGGGCTTGGTTTGGGTGGTTGGGTGAGTGGGTGGTTGATTTTGTATTAATTTGTTTATTATTATTTTTAAATTAAGGTTTGACTTATAAATGAAGTTGCAATGAATTAAATTACAAATTACTGTTTACAAATATCTCGAGTAATGTGTAATTTGAATAGTAGGTTATAAAATATATTAAAATTAACTTTGCATTAATTATGCCTGAGAGGCCAACTCAAACTCAAGAGTCCACATGCTTGATTGGGCTCCTTTGACCAACATTAGTGCGATTTCATAATTTTTCATAAAATAACCCAACACAATTCCCTTCTGGTTCATGTTCTCATTTATATAAGGGAATGAAATAGCGCAAGAAAACATGTGAACAAGAAAGGACTAAGGTAAGTGAAAATGCAACCATATTGTCTTGCTTCGACAATATGTTTTTGTTTTCACCCATGTCTGGTTCTCTATTTGTCTGTTAAGTAGTGGATGGATTCGGACAAAATTTGGCAGAGATGTAGCATATGTGACAAGGACGAAATGATTACATTTTGTGGAAGATCCAGATGTGGATCTGAGAATTTTTCAAGTGATTCTTCACCATTGAGAGATTGGGCAAAAAACGATATATAGCACGGTATTTTAAAATGTTATGGACGGATTTGGGCGAAACTTGGTGGACGGGTTGGGTGTGCGACAAGAAAGAATTGTTTCAATTTTTGGAAAGATCCGAATCGGGATCGGGATACGAAAATTTTTCATTTTTTAAATGGATTCTTCATCAGTGAGTGACAAGAATAATATGCAGCACAATATCTCAAAAAGTTGTGGATGACTTATTACAAAACTTGGTGGATGAGTTGGGTAAGTGACAAGAACAAAACGATTAGATTTTGGTTCAGGTCCGAATCCAGATCCGACCTGTTGGTGGGATACAAAACGTAACGTGTTAAGTCTGGCGGAGGTATGCTCTCTACCAAGTAACGTTCGAGTTACTTCTGCCACCGAAGGTTGTGCTTTCAGCACTGTCTGTTTGTGTGTTTATTTGTGAACGAATATCTCATAAAATTGTGGACGGATTCGGATGAAATTTGGTGGAGATGTAGCGTCTGTTACAATGACGAAATGATTAGATTTTGGTGAAGATCCGGATGTGGATCTGAGAATTTTTTTCGTGATTCTTCACCATTGAGTGACAGGGCTAAAACTGATATATATCACCATAGCTCAAAAAGTTGTGGACAGATTCAGACGAAACGCGGTGGACAGGTGGGGTGTCTGGCACGGACTAATCGGTTCGATTTCGGTGAAAATCCGAATACGAATCCGGATACAATAATTATTTCATATTTTAAATGATTTTTCACCATTGAGTGACAGGACCAAAAACGTTATCTAGCACAATATTTCAAAAAGTTGTGGACAAATTATGATTAAAATGGTGGATGAGTTGGGTAACTGACAAGAACAAGCCGATTCGATTTTGGTTCATGTCAGGTCCTAATCCGACCTGTTAGTGGATACAAAACGTAAACTGGTAAAACGCCTGGCAAAGGTATGCTCTCTAACAAGGTAGGGGTAATTCATTTTGAAGTAAATTGATGTCTTCACATCTTTGTCCTGCATGTTGTTTATGCATAGGTTCTATTATGACAAGCTGGCATGATAGCCTAGAGGTCTGCAAACTCGCCTCGGAGATGTTTAGTCAGGGCTAGAATCTCGACCCAACTATAAAATGTCATCCTGGTGTTCATATGTACGGTGCGCAATCAATGAGTGTCGCTGTTTTGGATACTAAACTGGGTGCCTTGACTACCAGCATTAGTTGGTGTAATTTACAGATCGCATGGTGTCCTTAGTGAATAGAAGACAAACCTCGCTGCACCCTGGTCAAAGTACAAATTCATGCCATGACTGAATGTTGGAAGGGCAATGGCAAACCACTCAGCATATCTATTGCCAATAAACTGCTTTTGCAGGACCAACGCTCTTGAACGGGTAGATGGTACATCTCAGTCATTAACTCCGCCACCAAAGGTGGATGGAGGTTATGTTTTCACCCCTGTCTATCTATTTATCTGTCTGTCTGTGAACAAGATATCTCAAAAAGTCGTGGACGGATTCGGACGAAACTTGGTGGACCGGTTGGGTGTGTGACAAGACCCAATTGATTTGGTTTTGGTGAAGATATGCATACAGATTCGGATACGATAATTATTTATTTTTTAAGTGATTCTTCATAATTGAGAGATCGGGTGAAATGCGACATATAACATGATATTTCAAAGTTGTGGACGAGTTATGACTAAACTTGGTGGACGAGTTGGTTTGGTGACGAGAACAAGCCGATTAGATTTTGGTTCAGGTCCGAATCCAGATCCGGCCATCAGTGGATACAAAACATAAACTCTTCAGCCTTGAGTGTCGGGCTAGTTTTGTCTGTGATCGTGAAATTAATCAAAAGAAAGTGCATTGGGAAGAATAAATAACAACCGGTTACTTGATTTTAAAAAAGTAATCTCAAACACGTGGATGAGTTTGTTAACGTGTACATTTCTTACATGCAGGAGCATGCCATTAGGAGATGCCAGTGAACTTCCACAGGAAAGGCAAGAACCTTTTTTAGACAATGTAGAGTGTACCTTACAAATATTATGTTCAAAACAGAGTAACCGACAAATTAATACAGCACGTTGCATTTGAACTTGGTTTCCCACATTCAAAACAAAGTGTTAAGATGGAAACACCAACCCACATATAGTCAGAGTGAAAATTGATGTAACAGATAATTTTCTTTTTGCATTTACATCTATTTCAACATAAATTTTATTTTTTCGCATGTATCAGTTTAAGCACTTTACTGACCAATCATACTTATTTTGTTTTTAAAATTGGGGCTGACAGGATTTTCCTAGAGGTATGCACAACCACTGACCACCAACATGTCTAGACTGGGTTCGAATCCCGGCCCAGCTATAAACGGTTATCCCGGTGTTTCCTGCACAGGTTGATTCATCAATGTGCCGTCCCTCGAATGGACGTTTAGTGGGTGTCCCGTCCACTTGTATTCGTTGGTGGACATTAAAGATCCCACGGTGTCCTTCGAGAAGAGTAAGTTCGCGAAGCTTAAAATCAGTGACCTAAGAGTAGGACCTTAGCCGAACCTAATTTATTCCCACCTTAGCCGAACATCAGGCCTGGCAAACGGGTTCGTGAAAGCCTTGGTCCAAGGTTCAACCGGCCAACCCACAAATAGTGTGGGAATAAATGTGGCTGTTCAAGAAGAGAAAGAAGAAGAGGACAATAAATGCTTCATTATTTATTGCAGGGCAGACTTAACAATGATAAACAACACACATCTCCAGGTTATTTAGAGGTAGTCAACTCATTTGTGAGTCTCCTCATCTGCACCTGATTCTCCAAACCTGATGCTTCACTCGTCGGACATTTATGGGTACAACACCTTTCAGACAGGCTGCGATAATTCACAAATGAATCCAATTCCAGTATGCATTCACATTCATGCATTCACAAATAAAAGTAAATTCGTGTTCATGTGCATGACCATTTGCCTTGGTATGTGATGAATATGTTGTATCACTTTGTCATTTGAATGAAAGTTGACATGTATACTTCAAATAATTCTCACATCATGGGATTTTTACACATATAAGAAAGCTAAATGAGAATAATGCTCCTCCTTGTGTTCAACTGTTCCTCATGATATAATGTAATTTTAGAAGTGTCTGTTTGTGTGTTTGTATAATGTGTGTGTGTATATATATATATATACACACACTATATATATACACTATATATATATATATTTACAATTGACCTATTGAATTGGTTTTGACATATATGTATATATATATATATAAAAATGCACTCATGAACCACTGGAGAGAGTGAGTTAAACACTAATGATGTACTCCGGTGTGTAAGGGAAAGTTTTAGGTGGTAAAGAAAATTCATTGTCCTGGAGGTTTAGGGTAGGAGGACGCAAATGATCTTATGTAAATATGAATGGCATCACGCTGCTCCCCTGGGATGGGAAGTATATTATTGGGCAATGATCCTGTCTGTAAAGATGGGTTTGATACTCTTGTAGACAATTATTGTAAACAAATGCAAAAAGAAGCATTGGCTTTTACAGAAACGTTTGTTTGATAATAAAAAATACTCGAGATAACCCGCTTCCACCGGGCTGTTGTAAGGAAATTCGTTTGTAATAGAGTGTGGAATATTTTGGGAGTTTGACCGGAACGTCATTTGACAGCATAATTGCAGGAGCCCTTGGAAACTCAGTGTATTTTGGGTCTTTATGAACTTTTGGGTCTTTTGGGTATCCTGGGTATTTAAGGGTCTTTGGGGTCTTAAAGAGTCTTGAAAAGACTAAGGGGCTTCAGTAGGCTAAACGTTCAAAAGGTACATTCCAATAGCATATAATTAATAGACAGGATGCAACTTACGTTTAAACAGTGCATAATTAGACATATAGTCAGACGGCTAATCGGACAGACGGCTTCACAGATGGACGGATGGACGGCTTCACCAACCGTGTTTTTTGGTTTTATATATTTTAATATATAGCTAGATATTGACAGATGAATTGAATTTTTTATTTTTTTTACTTCCTATATATGTGCAAACCAATGACTGAGCATATACACCACGTGCACACAAAAATGCATATAACTAGAGATTGCATGAATAACAATTATTTTAAACCTCCACAAGCACTGTCTGGACGCAAGAGCTCATAAATGATGTATCATTCAGCATTGTTTGTGTTGTGGATATGACGTTTACCTTGATCAGATGCAATCAAGAGACTTGCATTTATATGTGTTGCAACGTAATAAAAAATACATATTCTGTTGATTATGTAGACTTTGAAACGTTTAAAATGAAAATGTATTGTGTTTGCAGAAAGTATGAATACAACGGATGTTGTTGGCTCTTTACCACTCAAGGTCAAGCTGGACATCTCAGGCATTGATCTGCACAATGGAAAATTATTATTGATTATTTTTACAGCCATTATGTTCATTTCTGTGTTATCAAATATCACGGTGATATCAGCTTGTTTCTCCCGAAGATTTAATTCCCCAATGCTGTTGTACATTACTTTAGCTTCAATCGCTGATCCATCTTGGGGGATCGTGGGGATATCTGGCCTCGTAAGTCGTATAATTCTATCCCGGCAAGAAATAACATTCAGTGAGTGTTTGCTTCAGTTGTTTTGTTTACACATATCAAACTTTCAACAGTTTATCACTATGTGGTTGATGTACGTTGACCGACATTGGGCGATTTTCTACCCGTACAGTTATGTGGCTTTGATAGCGAACAAAGGTGGTGCTTATAAACTCGCAGCACTAGTTTGGACAATTGGGTTGTTGTTGAGCATCAGTTTTGTTGTGGTTGCAACGCAGTTAGAGTTTTGTAACACAGCCGTGGTGATTCCTGATGCTCTTTGTGCAATTTCTACCATTGCAAAGTCATCCTGTCGAAATTCTGATTCTGCAAACATGTATACCGTTTGTACCATGTACTTGTTGTGCGGTATAACGGGATTTACTGCAATATACTCAACTTGGTGTATCGTCCGAAAATGTCGTAGATCAACTGAAGAGGCCAATATCAAAGCTTTACACACGTGTTTTACACAGCTGTTTGTGTGTTTGGTACAGTTTTCATCTCTTGTTGTCATATCTGTGTTTAAAAGATTTGTAAGAAACCCAAGAGTTGGTTTCATTATGGACCTCATAGGAGTCACAACACCGGCTTTTATCAATCCGTTAATATTCGGTTTCAGGATCCAGGAGGTTCGTTTGACGTTATTTATCGTTTATCAAAAACTAAGGTTAAAATACAACACTTCATTACTTTCTAGAAAATGTACAAGCATTACCACGACAGGTCCTGAGTCAAAAAACAAGTTCAAAGAATTGCATTAACGTTTTTTGACTTCAGACAATAACATACAGTCGTGAGTTCAAGAAACATCAGGATTCATAAACAAGAGTAAAATTGAATGTCCTTTTTTAAATGTTGCAAAATGAATTTCAAAAAACATGTGGATTGTGCTGAAGAAACATCCTTATTATGAACAAGATTACACTCGTACATTGAACATTTCCCTTGACTTGTGAGATGTGGTTGATGGGGAGGGGATGCTGTGGGTGCAATCAACATTGTTGTCCTTCATTCTTGGCTCATGGATGTTGAAAGACCCTTGATATATTTGGGAGGAAGAAAAACTTGCCAGTATCCTGATAAATTTTGCTGACTTTTCAAAGTAAATATGCCTTGCAAGCCAAAGGGCCCATGAAAATATCACTGGAAATGTGCATTCATCTTTGAAACGGCGACTCAAGTGTTTCGATATTGAAGCTAATGATCATCCCTTTAATCTTGCTGTATTGTTTCACTATTAAATGCTTATTTCCCCCTATTGTCATCCTCTCCCCTTTAAAATGTTCTATGTTATATGTTAGCTCTTCACGAGCCTCGACTTAGTATACAAAAAAAAATCCTGCATATGCTGTAATCCCTGCCTCCTCCCAAACCATGCACCCACTCCCTCCGGACTTCCATCCCATCCCTTCCCCTCCTCCTACCACTCCCTCCAGACTCCCACCTCTTCCCCTTCCCACCCCTCTGTCTGCCTTCTCCCACACCACTCCTTTCCCTCCTCCAACCCCACTTCTTCCCCTATTTTCTCCCATCACCCCTAGAGTCCCTTTATACAGGGACTTTAAGTGATTATACAGGGACTCTAATCACCCCTGCCCCTCCCTCCTCCCACCCCTTCCCACCCCGCATCGTCCGCTCCCCTCCCCTCCAAGTCACTGACATTGAATAAAGCATTTTAACTACGTTTGGGGGAAAAAGTTTTTTAAATAAAGGCCGCTTTCGATTCCTACCAACCCGCGTTTCATCGTTTCCACATGTCTTGTTGAAATCTGCCCTCTGAGGGACGTTCATCGATATGGCTGAAAGAAGTCATGGTATATATACATATGTTTACCCTAATCGGCATGTTATGAATCTGGGTTGTGTTGTTACCATGTTTCTTGTAGAGTGCTCTCCAAGTGGCTCAAGCACTCAAGCAAGCACTCCATTCGAAGTTGTCGATAAGCAATGGCTGGCATGGCAACCGCCAGCTTGCTGCTTGAAAACTGAACACACAGCAGACAGTATACATACAAAATTCGTCAAAAGGACATTTTTCTTTTCCAATTTAAAGACTTTAAATCAGGGAGTACGCCGGTACACTCTATGTAGGGATAGCGCGGAAAAAAATGTCGGTCCCATCTGCTCCATACAAAACTAAAGTTGAGGTATCTTCTTTAAAAAGTCTCTTCGGCTACATATGAGAGCCGACTTGGTCGGTTCAGTTGATTGTCGAGGTAGGGATCCCTTTTCAGTTCTCCAGACGATGGCAAAAGCAAAAAAAAACAAAGAAACGAGATTGGTCAAACCAGGGAATTAATCTTGTCGTTCATAATGATACGAGCAGAAGTACCTGGCATTGCCGGGTGGGGAAGGGGAAGGGAGCGGGAGGGGAGGGGGGAAGGGGAGGGGGGAAGGGGACGGGAGGGGAGGGCGGGGGGAAGGGGAGGGGAGGGGTGGAGGGGGAGGGGAGGAGGAGTGGGGGGAGAGGAGGAGGAGTGGGGGGAGAGGAGGGGTGGAGGGGGAGGGGATGGGAGGGGGAAGGGGTGAGGAGGGGGGAAGGGGAGGGGAGGGGGGAAGGGCAAGAGGAGGAGGAGGGGGAGGGGGGAGGAGGGGAGGAAGGGGAGTGGCTCACGTGTCTGAGTGAATGTGGCTCACGTTTCTGAGTTAAGTGTGATGCCGATCAGGAAGAAGAGGAAGCCGTACAACCAAATTCGTACACTTCCGGAATTGTTTGATTTATTTGCATTCAAATGTCTGGTAATTGTTTTGTATTTATTTATGCGAGTGTGTACTTGTGTGTAACTGTCATTAATTACAAAAGGCTTCGGCACTATCGAGCCATTTCTTTTTTAACTCCAAAAAAAACAATTATTTTTTTCATTTTTTTTTTTGTTTCTTTGTTTGCTTAGAACATTCCCAGGCACTCACTGATGAACCTCTGAAAGTTTAATGAAGATCCATTCAGCCATCTCTGAATAAAATGCGGACACACACACACAGACAACTCGCGTTTATATATACATATATATATATAAATTGGGATTTAAATTTAATTCAAAAATTGATCCAGACGTCTATTCTCTTTCAAACATTCAAACCGACAGAGGAAGTTATTTATCACAGCATCTGTAGAATTTTCACCCTTTTACTCAACTCCGTTTCGCTGTTATTTGGTGGAGCAAAAAGTCAACTGAGCTTTATAGATATTTAGAATAATCTTCTTCAGACGGCATATTACCGAGCTGCCTCTATCAAATATAAATAATGATTCTGCTACCATCCGACAGAGTTTTACTTCCTGCAACATGCTTTGGATTATAATTCTCGGAGCTTGAAAGGATTCCACGAAAAGTACGCAAAACTACATTCCTTTGTAAAAGAAGAGGTCTGGGATAGGCGTGGCTATGACTGTCAATCAGCTTGATGGGGGCCGAGCCACAAGACACATTTGCCTCAGTGTCGACGTTAAGCGTGGTAATGTGAAATCAATTAATATCAGCAGAAATATCATGCCTCAGGACAGGGCCAGCCCGAGGATTTTGGTGGCCCTAAACAAGATTTTGTTTGCGGCCCCAAAACACTCCCAGTGCAACCACCAAATCACACTGCTCATAACTGAATGGACACACACACACACACACACACACACACACACACACACACACACACACACACACACACACGCAATGGAGATGGACAAATGAATTAACAACAAATCTCTTACTTTATTTGAAAACAATGTATATTAAAAATATATAAAAATTTGAGAAGTTAAGAAACAATTAAGTAGACAATGACAAATGAACACCAATAAAAACAAAAATATTTTGACAATTAAATAGCAACGAACAATCAATACGAGTGCAAAATATTCAAAATAAATAAGGTGAACACTACAAAAGTGTTAACTATTGTACAAAACAACAGCTATAGGCTACTGTAGAAACTATAGCTATCCATCTTTTCACCACCATCCAACATCAGTGAGAAAGTCCTCAAAATCTTTGCCTCCTTGATTTTCTTGAAGCAAAATCGTGAATGACATCATCGTAAGACACATGCCTGCCAACCTCATGGTTAATACTGTCGTGCGAATCCCGGATGTTAATCCCGGATGTTAATACCAGGGACCGCGGATGGACCAAACTGATTTACTGGAGGCGACGACCAAACACGGATTTTGCTTTGACTCGCGGGAAGAGGAAGGGAAGAGGAAGATGCGGCAAAAGCGCTTACCTTGGGCGAACCGACGGCAGCTCCGATCCTGCAGGGAATTAATGAACTCGAACAAACAAGAGTTAATGTACAAAAATAGAGATTTATTCTATGGAACCCGATAACAAGAAACGCGACGGTAATCAAATAAACTAAATCCTATATTGGGATCCCACACACCTCACTTCAAATACGAGACGGGGGAAAATGAATTAATAAGATAACACGTTCGTCGTGGGTTTGTGCAATGTAGTGTGAGCTTATCTGTCCGTCGGTTGCAGTGTATCCCCAACGCGGCTCCGAGCTCCGGCACGATGGAAACCCTTCATCCGCTTCGCCCATGCTCTGCCAGGCCCGAGCCAACACCCTCACTCCAATCCCCTCACCGTTCGCACACGAGGTCCGTTCGTTCACAGCACCGAGCCTCGCTCCCGCACCATGCAGATGGTGAACCAACGACCACCAGGACCTCTCAAGACCAAGAAGGGAAGCACAGAGACAAGCGACCAGCGAAGAAGCCCAGAGCGAAGAGGAAACCATGAGCGCAAGGAAGCCAGGAGAGAGCTGCTAGCTAAGAGCTGCTGAAATTTCGTGCAGTGCAAGACAGCCAGAGAGGGACATGCAGCGCAAGAGCAAGAGAATGTCGTCCGGCACGCCCTTCTTATATCCCTGCCTGTGACGTCAGCCTTGGCGCGCCACCCAATTAGCCCCTTCCAGCCTCCCGACGTTCAGCGGACCTTCTCGCATCTCTCCACGTCACCGCCTCTGATTTGCCCCAGGTTCGCGCCTTCAGCACTGATTGGCTGGAGGATCGCGCCTTCCGCATCAACCAATCACACGTTCCCTGGGCATGGTCACAACTCGTCTTTATGCCATGTTACCAGGCCAGCTACTGGTGCGGCCGGTGGCAGCCACCCGGCGGTGCCCCGATCTGGCTTCTTGCCTGTTTTCTTCCAAAGTCTTTGTAAGGGAAGGGGATTTAATTAATTGTGTGCACTAAAGGGCCTATCTAAGTGTTCATATGGGTGCGTTTCCATGAGGGACAAAGGAATGATTACCAGGTCTGACACACAAGGGGTGTTATCTTATTCCCGACACTATTTAACACCCGAACATCCTGGTATGTTCACAGGTATACTCTTATCCCGACAAACCGCCGAAAAACACAGAACTTATTTCAAGGTTGATTCCCTATCGCGACAGTCGAATACCTACCAACACAGATCTATCTGGCTCTAGATATTCCTCTACCCAAATTCATAACAATAATAATGATGGCAAGTCCAGTGAGGCAGTCTTGTCTCTTGTGCCATAGATGATCGCAGGTATGTCTTTATCAGCTTAAGCTTTGAAAAGCTTCTTTCATCTGATGCCACTGTCACTGGCAGGGTACAGGCAATCCTCAGGGATATCTAAAGATTTGGATACAACTCTGTCATTTCCTTCTTGTGGACAAAGTCCAGCAGTTCAAATGCAGTCATCCTGTTTGTGGTTAACTGAGGAAGGTTCCTGATTTCCATGGCCAGCTGTCTCCCATCAATGTCGGCTTCCTCTCCACTCCTCAGTGTGTTCTCAAGCTCCTCACATTGTTTCTCCAGTGCTTCATCATCCAAGGTTGGGAAATTTAGCAGTATCCCAAACTTGCTTTTAACTTGTCCAAGTGTTTCAAACCGGTCGTCCAAAGATGCAATGGCAGAGTCGACGACCACATTGAAAAATGTGGTCTCCAGCCTCTTCAGGGCATCACTGACTGGCTCATCTGGTGCTTCATAGGCAAAGTGAGTCTTCGTGCTTCGCAGACTCTTCTCTTTGAGTACGGTATCCACATGCATTTCCTCACATGCATCTTTTGCAGAAGCTTGTGCAGCAGCAAAGCCATCGTTTCTGTAGCTTAACAGATGGCTCTTAGTACTCTCCAGGAGGTTGACTGCCACATCCAACTGCATTGTGGAAAACTGCAGTAGCTTGCTGACTGTGTTGATCTTGGAGAGGACATCATGCCACACAACTGTGCAAATCTGGAATCTGAATGACCCAACCTCCTCTGCCAAAGATTGGGCCTCGATTTTTGTGATGGCATCTGTTGCCTTTTCCCTGACTTCTAACAATGCATCCCTTATGCCAGATGCCTGGTATCGCAAAGGGATGATGCTGGTGACACCTCGCTCTCCCACCTTGTCTCACTCCAGGACTTTACAGTAATGGTGACTTGCCATTTCAAAATGGCCCATCTTTGGGGAGCAGCTGAGAATAGAGTGTAGATCTTGTGAACATTGCCAAAGAAACTGGTAGCATCTATAGAGTTCTTGGCAGCGTCAGCCACAACAAGCTTCAATGTATGAGCCCCACAGGGGACATACAGGGCACGAGGGTTCTTCACCAAAATCCTTGCCTGCACTCCTTTGTTTTTGCCCTTCATGTTGCCACCATTGTCGTAGTATTGCCCTCTGCAATCACTGAAGGGAATGTTCAGCTCTTCCAGGCTGCTCAAAATGAGATCAGACAACCCAAGACCTGTCAATTCCGGTGCAACCAGGAAGCCCAAAAAGTGCTCCTTGATCTCAGGTGTTTCTTCCAGCTTGACTGTTCTGATCACAACAGACATTTGCTCCAGGTGGCTGAGATCTGGGGTACAATCCAAAATTATGGCATAATATTTGGACAGTTTAATTTCAGCCACCATTCTCTCCATCATTTTGTCACTGATGCAAGTAATCAGTTCATTTTGAATTGTTTTGCCTAAGTCGGTGGCTTGAGAATTCATTCCACTTTCAACTTGGCTGATGTGTTGCCTCATTAATGGGTCAAACTTGGCTAAAAGTTCCACCTCTTTCAAGAAGTTGCCATTATTCTGACTGTACAAAGTGTCAACAGTTCCCCTGAGAGCCAGGTTTCTTTCTGCTAATGACTGAATAATGGCGACCAGGTGATTGAGAACCTCCCTCCAGCGTTTTTGTGATGCTTCTATAAGGGACATTTCTACCTGGTCAATTGTCTTCCCTTTCTTGAGTCGAAGCTCCAGTTCTTTCCATGTGACCATATGCTTTTTGTGTGATCAGGGTTGTTTTCATGAGTTTTCAACAAGGCCCCAATGTTCATCTGGAGAACAGTTTGCAACAGAAGCAGTAAACTGCATTGTTTTTCCTGGAGTAGACGAGCCAGCTCCGCTTAATTGTTTCCTCATTTACCAGTGTCCTGTATGTGTAGTGGTGATGAAAACATCTACCATCCTGCCTTCTTGGAAAGGTGAACGCTGGCTCAACCTGAAACGGCCCTCTGCGTACAATATCTGTCCTGTCTGCATCTGACAGGATAGATGGCCAGTCAAATGGATCTTGCGGTTGTGCTGCAACTGGATATTGGGAGGTGGCAGATGGAATATCAGTGGATGATGTAGAAGGCTGTGGAACCTCAGTTACGACCTCTGCAGCAGACGCAGTCACGTCAGAGGAGGGAGTGGATGCCCCTGAAGTCTCTGAATCTGACAATGTACCCTCAGCAGCAGTCATGTCAGCTGACGAGGTAGATGGTCCTGGTGCAGCAGAGGTTGCTCCAAAATATTTCAATAACACCCCTGAAAAGGTTATACATTGGATTTTTTTTTTTAATATAGGCTGGAAGACATTACATGGGTATGTTATATGTATCTTCCAGGCCTATTTATATGTAGTCAGTTCATCCAAATAATGCCTATTTGGAACAGGCATGTTTTGAACGGGCACTGCACTAGTTATTTGAAAAGACGACTTTAATGTTGCAAGAAAAACGACTGTCAGATTCATTCAATCAGAACAAACAAACAATCACATGCCTTTATCCTGTGTTCTTTTTACCATCTCCAACTTTCTCTTCTTCCTCCCTTGAGCGCCAGTCATACATTTTCTTTTCGGAGCCATTTGTGTACTCTGTTGGTCAAAATAAGTTGCGAATGGGAGATTGGGAGAGAGAAGGGCAGATGCTGGCGATGGCGCTGCCACAGAACAACAAAACGTTGACGGCAACGTTACCCCAGCGTTACATGGCTACACACTGAGTTAGACGTGTGTGCCCGCCCGCCCCCCCCCCCCCTAGCGGTTGTGGCCCTAAACAACCGCATAGAGTGTTTATACCAGCGGCCGGCTTTGCCTCAGGAAATGCCTTGTTTTTCATTGTTACATTTATGAAAATAAAATAATAGCGAGGCACCAGTGCTACACACCGCACACGGGACACGTGAACTCAAACCCTCCAGTCACGAACCATGTGATCAACAACCATCTATGGTCACGGTTTCTCGGCGGAAGATTTGCTACGTCCCCGCAGCACGAATGCCGTCGTATAGAACAGCCTGAACAGGGGATCCACTCGACCTCTGAATTGAATAAATATTTGAACTGGCAGTGTTCCTTTTATCTTTGTGTTGGCATACTTCATCGACTGGACTGGTCAATGGTCAATTAATTGATATTTAAATATAACTAGCCGAAACCCGTGGAACATCCACGGAAGGGAGGATGTGGTGTATGGATAGAGTGTACCATTATGGATGGCATAGGGGATTTGCTTGTCTGAGTAAGAGTTAGGAAGAAAGATGAGAATGAAGAGTGCGTATATGAACAACGTATTTATTGCAATCTACTTAAATGACAACGCTGCGATATACTTTTGTAAAATGAATGGATTCGTAATGGGAATCGGCATAGCACCACTCTGGCCACACTGGCGCAGTGGTATGTGTCAATGGAAAGGAACAGCAGTAGAACCATAGATTTAAAAAAATGAACGGATTAGTAAATCGACTGGAATTAGCCCCATACTGGCGCATTGGTAAGCGTCAATGTCAAGGCAGAGCAGTAGGAATATAATACAATGAACGCAGTATCAGAGGTTGAAATTATTTTAAAACTTCTGGATAAACAATGTTTGGGGGTAATAGTCAAGCCTCTGACGACTCCTTGCATACTCGTATTATCAATTTCCATCGGGTAATATTACGATGAGAGATCAGCCGATACCTTTATTATGTCCATCAGCATCCATGGCACTTAGAAGAAAAAAAAACGTGGCATCAGCCAGCCACAGCCAACTATCACGTACCGTCTCGAAGTCAATGCCATCCTTCTATCTCTTCGTATACAACTCACTGATTTCTACCTTATCGTGAACAGTGTAAAGCCGACTTTGATAATCATGAACGGTGGCAGATGCAGGAGTTGGTGAAACGAAGGGAGGGGGGGGGGGGGGCTGATCATGACCCACCCTACGCCACATGGCCTACGCCATTTGTTGAGATCATGGCCACAACGGAAACACAACAACTGGATAGGCCTACTCTGGATAGGGCTTAGGCCTACTCCTACTTTTAGTCACTCGGCGAAGTACACTTTGTTTTAAGCTTTCAGAAGCTGACGCCTTGGTATTTATTGCTTTATATGATACTGATGGGCTGCTGATCGGTTTCACTTCGTTGTAATCACAATCTTCGCCTTCACCCAGCAGACGCCAATAAGATGGCGTCGTATCGGCAGGTAATCGGATGCTTTTGGGCCCCAACGTCGGCTAATTCAGATTTTTCGAGTATGGCTGTACGTGATAAACAGCGCAGTTCGTAGATCGTAAATCCATTAGTGCCGTGGGCATCGGGTCACTGGGTGCGGCGTAAAAGGGATAACAAAGTCGAGTCCTTACGCTATTATTATATAGATTAGAGGTGCATTAGATTGTGAATCAAACAAAGACGGGTGAGACAAACTCCTATTGAACTTTTTCGCAATATTTTTATGCAAACTTCCGCATCCGGTCGATGTCGGCCTCCATTGAGTGATTTGGTTTTAGAAATATTTTTTCAAATGCTCGAATCTCATTGGTTCCGGTGTTTGGTGACGATTTTCGTTGAAGATAACCAGGCCCGTGCGGGCCGAGGTTGGTCTTAAAGTATTTTAATTATCAATTAGAGGTGCATAAGATTGTGAATCAAACAAAGATGAGTGAAAGAAACTCCTATTGAACGTTTTTCAATTTGTTATGCATACTTCCGCATCCGCAAGATGGTGGCCTCCATTGAGCTTCGGAATTCTCAAGCCAAGGCATAATCTGGTTTTCGACATAATACGTACGCATTTATTGACAACACCGGCTTCGCCGACTCCGACATAATACGGACGCGTTTTTTGACAACACCGGCTTCGCCGGCTATTAAAAGTTTTGTAAAATTAACTTCAATGAAGAACTTTATCAAGACAAGATACAAGTACTTATCTGAAGTATCCAAATCGTAGTTCTGAGAAATCAGAAGACCTTGGTAATACGTGAGTAGATTTTTGCAAAAACAAAAATTGTCACGATAAATTTATCAGAAAGCCGTTAGTCAAACACACTGTACAGTGACACGCTTTGTTATCTGAGCATGCGCATAGCAAGTCGATTTACTAATCCGTTCATTTTTTTAAAGTCTATGGTTCCACTGCTGTTCCTTTCCATTGACACATACCACTGCGCCAGTGTGGCCAGAGTGGTGCTATGCCGATTCCTATTACGAATCCATTCATTTTTCAAAAGTATATCGTAGCGTTGTCATTTAAGTAGATTGCAATAAATACGTTGTTCATATACGCACTCTTCATTCTCATCTTTCTTCCTAACTCTTACTCGGACAAGCAAATCCCCTATGCCATCCATAATGGTACACTCTATCCATACACCACATCCTCCCTTCCGTGGATGTTCCACGGGTTTCGGCTAGTTTGAAAAATATTTTTTTAAAGCTTATTACGCATTTCGGAGGCTGAAAACGGCGTCAAATATTCTAAAATTGACGAAGAATTATTTTTTAGAAATCTCGCGGCCGAAGGGGATAGTTTTTCTGGGTCGGAAATATCCGAAGTTGAGACGGAATTCACCGAATTAATCAAGAAGTAAATTTTATCAATTTTAATCTCATCCAGAATGCAAATGGTGTCATTTTGAACTAGGTACGGTACCTACTACACTTACCTACTACCAACTACCTAACCTACTGATGCCATGATGATGGGTAAAATAGTGGCAAGAGGCTTTGGCTTCGCCGGCTCATTGCGGCTTTGCAGTCGGGTACTAGTAGCCAGTGAAGCCGGTGTTATCAATAAACGCGTACGTATTATGTCGAAAACCAGATCATGCCTTGGCTTGAGAATTTCGAAGCTCAATGGAGGCCGACATCTTGCGGATGCGGAAGTATGCATAACAAATATAAGAAACGTTCAATAGGAGTTTCTTTCACCCGTCTTTGTTTGATTCACAATCTTATGCACCTCTAATTGATAATTAAAATACTTTAAGACCAACCTCGGCCCGCACGGGCCTGGTTATCTTCAACGAAAATCGTCACCAAACACCGGAACCAATGAGATGCGAGCATTTGAAAAAATATTTCTAAAACCAAATCACTCAATGGAGGCCGCCATCTTGCGGATGCGGAAGTATACATAAAAAATTGCGAAAAAGTTCAATAGAGGCGTTGGCTTCGCCGGCTCATTGCGGCTTTGCAGTAGGGTCATATTATTATCAGAGTGCGCTGGTACTCTCAACTCTACGTACTAACGTAGGGATGACGTGGATAAAAAATGTCGGCAAACAAAACGAAAGTTGGAGTATCTTTTCGTACTCTCATAGTTGTTTATCTAGGACACAGGCAGTTCGAGTGTTTAATACGTTTTATTGACACTTCAAGTAAGCAAAACAGTAAAAACCACGAGTGTCATGCACGTCCGGCCATGTAAAAATTCCTCTCGAGAGGCTATGCCCCGCCCCTCTGTCCCCACCCTATTGGCCAGAGCAGTGGTTCCCAACCTTTTTGTACTCACGACCCCTTTCTCAAAACCCCGAAACACACGCGACCCCCCTGCCATCAGCCGTTTCTGTTTTACAAATTTTTCTGAGAAGGAAAAGGGAAGAAAGAGAAAACAATCATTAATTCATCAATTTTTACAAATTTTACTACAATATTCCTTGCACATTATAAAATTCGGGTAATTTTAGTTCGTTCGTCAAACCAAGCTCATCATTTTTTCTCACTGCCATCTATCGTCACACAATCCATGATCGTCATCACTAACATATCATCATCTCTCCAACCGGGCTTGTGGGATGGTTGGGGTTGCATCTGAGCAGCGAGTCTTGGAATTCGTGACGGGGTGTTTGTCAGAGCCAATCTCATGTCATCCTCAACATCCAATCTGTTTCTGGTCTTCGTTTTGATGTGGACGATGGCAGAAAATCCGGCCTCGCAGAGGTAGGTGGGGGGAAATGGAAGGAGAACACGTAAGGCCAGCATGCTGACTTTGGAATATGATTTGATACATAGCGCACCAGATTTGAGTCACCAATTTCTCCTGCAACAGGTCACGCGCCGGAGAGTCGTTGCGTAGATCCAATAATTCATCTTTATCATGACGTCAACAGCTTTTGTAGTGGTTTAAAGTGCACGACAGAAGAGGATTTCTTCTTTGATGTCGTCTGAATGAATGTACCTCACAAAGACAAGCAACTGAGAACATGAATTCACATCCATTGATTTGTCGAGTTGAAAGGAGAACAACGGAGAATCTTTGATTTCATCCAAAACCTGCTCTTTCACATCCATAGACATATAAGAAATACGCCTCTGAAGAGTATTATTCGACAAAGATACTTGCTGCATCTTCTTCGTGCTGGCTTCCCCGAGCCTAGCTGTCCGAGGCCTGCGCTATCTACACGCCACGCTCACGAGCGAGCAAAGCTAAGAACGCACCACACACACACATCCTCTTTGTTCATTCCATCGTCTGCCCTGTGGTTTGTTTAATAAGTCTGTCGAGTGGGAGTACTCCATATAGGGGGTTTAAAGCATCACATTTCTTTGTTCTCGGAACCGTTAATAAATCGTTGTATTATTTTCTGTACATACTTGAACGCAGTTTTCCGGGTAATTGATTCAATAGATAAGGCTGCGGTGGCTCTCGCCGCTTCCCATCATCCTGCGTGCTTGAGTAGCTTCGGTTGCAGAATCCGCCATTGAGTTTCCGCCTCGGGAGTAAAGCCTTCGTGATCGGCATCCGCAACTTTGGTGTTAATCGGAGTTGCGCGACATTTGGTGTCAGGTAGTAGGGATTTGAACCCGTCGGACAATTTTTTTTGTCCACGGCGAGACATCGACACAGTCGGGTGTACATCGCGCCCGATGTTCCAACGCAAAATTTTTTATAGTCGAGGCGGAGAAATTTGAATAGTCAATTGGGTGAACGGAGCGCAATATTGCGTCTTTGACAAATTTAAATTTTGTGCTTTTGGAAGTCAAATAAATACGCGCGTGGGAAACGACCTTCCAAAAAGCGGATGTCGGAGGTCGACGAGATGGTGGTATGCAGCAGGGCCTCCGTCAGTGTAGGGAGTGAGCCGGAAATTGGGGAATTAAAGGTGAGCCTTGGAACCTCCCCCGTCCCGAGCATCACCCTATCCCCCTCCCCTACCGGGGAGTCGGGAGCAGTAGGGACGGCCCCGATGGATTTCCAGGCCTTTTATGAAAACATAATGAAGGCAATGAATGTTCAGACTGAGAGCAGTTTTTTTTTTTTGTATACTGAATCGAGGCTCGTGAAAGAGCTGACAACCGCGAGGGAAAGACAGTACAGGGGGACCACGAGGGAAAGACAGCACAGGGGGACCACGAGGGAAAGACAGCACAGGGGGACCACGAGGGAAAGACAGCACAGGGGGACCACGAGGGAAAGACAGCACAGGGAGACCACGAGGGAAAGACAGCACAGGGGGACCACGAGGGAAAGACAGTACAGGGGGACCACGAGGGAAAGACAGCACAGGGGGACCGCGAGGGAAAGACAGTACAGGGGGACCATGAGGGAAAGACAGTACAGGGGGACCGTGAGGGAAAGACAGTACAGGGGGACCGCGAGGGAAAGACAGTACAGGGGGACCGCGAGGGAAAGACAGTACAGGGGGACCATGAGGGAAAGACAGCACAGGGGGACCGTGAGGGAAATACAGTACAGGGGGAACCACGAGGGAAAGACAGCACATGGGGACCGCGAGGGAAAGACAGTACAGGGGGACCACGAGGGAAAGACAGTACAGGGGGACCATGAGGGAAAGAGAGTACAGGGGGCCCGCAAGGGAAAGACAGTACAGGGGGACCGCGAGGGAAAGACAGTACAGGGGGACCGCGAGGGAAAGACAGTACAGGGGGACCACGAGGGAAAGACAGCACAGGGGGACCGTGGGGGACCGTGAGGGAAAGACAGTACAGGGGGACCGCGAGGGAAAGACAGCACAGGGGGACTGCGAGAGAAAGACAGCACAGGGGGACCGCGAGGGAAAGACAGCACAGGGGGACCGCGAGGGAAAGACAGTACAGGGGGACCACGAGGGAAAGACAGCACAGGGGGACCGCGGGGGAAAGACAGTACAGGGGGACCGCGAGGGAAAGACAGTACAGGGGGACCACGAGGGAAAGACAGTACAGGGGGACCACGAGGGAAAGACAGCCAATGAACGAAACCTTGCAGAAATTCGGGGAATGAATGACAAAATGGATGCTCAGAGTAATAAAATTGATGAGTTGGAAAATAGCTGGGATGCTCAGATTGAGCAGATGAAGCGAGTGATTAACAAAATGGATGCCAGGACGAGTGAGTTGAAGGAGGAACTAAAGAATGGTGCCGACGGGGCACAGGAGAAGCCAAATGTGGCAGGGTTTGAATCTGAACGGGGGAAAGGCAAATTGGGAATTGCACCAGGAATGGCAAATGAAGAGGCTAATGGGGAATGCCTACAGGTAAACGTGGAATGCGTACAGGTGAGTGTGGAGTGCGCCCAGGTAGATAGGGAGACTGAATGTGGAAATGGTAATGAAGGATGTTTCCCACCTGCTGGCCTGGTTGTTTGTCGGGACCGGGTGGATGTCACAACACCTCAACTGGGGGATGCATTGGGATCCTTGCAGCACCAGGGCGATGGTGCAGAGCAAAAGGGGGCAGAGTTATTGGGGGTCCGTGCGATTGAGCCGGACCGGGTATTTATTGGGGATATTGGGGAAGACCTGTCAGAGCCGGGATTGATGGGGGATGATGACGAGCATGATGTGATTCAGCGGCTGGGGACCTGGGACAGTCCCATGGAGGACGAGGTTGAACAGGCCCAAAGGAGTCTGGGTAATGAGGTGAGTTGGTCCGAGGAGGTGGTTGTAATGACCAAGGGGACTCTCACGGTACACTACGATTTGGTAACTGAGGCTCCGAAATTGAACAACCAGTTGGGGGAGTGTGTTGACTCCGGGCTGGATTTGGATCTTGGAGGCTTGGGAGATAGAGCCTCTGGAGATTTGGTCCCCGTAGGGAATGTGGACCAGCTGCAGAGAGGGGCAGAACAACCGGTGGTAGAGGTTGTTACCTGCAGCTGTGGTTTGGGATGGCAAATCAAAATTTTTAAAAGGAAATCTCAAAGAAAATTAAAATGGGAAATTGAATTGGAGCAGCCTGGTTGGAGTTGGTCCCCAGGCCGCGGGATTTGGTCATGGCGAGGTCAATGGTGATGGCCTCAGGGAAAAGTTGCCCCTTTAAAAATTTGGGTTTGCCAGCCAGCTGTGGGGCTGTGCTGGCGAGATTTGGATGTGGGGTTCAACATTGGGTGTCGAGGTACGACCTGGGCCCCACGGGGGGTCTGGTGGAGTGTGGTGTCCCTTGTCCGTCGGGGCGCCGTCCGAGCTGGTGGCTCGGGCCAGCAGGGCCACTGGACCCTGGTGGGGGTTAAGACCTCAAGGGGGTCCGAGGTGGTTTCTCAAGCCTGTGATGGTATTTATTGAGGACCACTAGGGGGAGGTGTTGTGGGTCGCGCTTTGGTGGCGGCACCGCGGAAGGCCAGCCTGGGCCTGATGTAGTGACCACCCGGGCATGCGACCTGACACCCTCTACCTGAGACTTTGGGACAGCCGGCATGTGGTGACCTGACATGTTGTGCTGGGCTATGGACACGGGTCGAACCGAATGGACAGGGATGGACATAGCCTGCTGGACAACCATTGGGGCATCTGTGGAACGTGATGGTGTGAGTGACCTTCCACAGATGTTCCGTTATGATTTATGGACTCTCGGGTTGGGAAGAGAGCCATGGGGTTGGTGAATCGGGAGATGTGTAAAGAGCCGAGCATATGGGCCATGCTCAGCTGGCATGTGTATGGCAAAGCATCTTTCTTTGGTGAAATGAGTGAAATGTGAAAAATGTTTGGCATGGGTAATCTGTGGGTTAGATGTTAATTAAGGGGTGAATTTTGTGAAGAGAAATGGTGGACACTGTATAGTGACGCCATTATTGATCCAGGTGTGTTAGACCAAAGTGTTGGAGGCTGTGATAAAATTGACAGGGTATCAGAACACAGCTTTCAACTGGTTGCGGGGGCGACTGTTCTGATATTTGGGACGCGGGATTTATATGGGGATATAGTTGTGTAGCCTGAGGGTCAACGTGGTGCTGTGCGTGTCCGAGGTGTGTGGACCATGTCTTCTGGGTGGGTCTCCTGGTGGAGCATTGCTGTTGACAGGTCCTTGGTGTGGTCAAGTGTGGGTGAGCACTGGGGGGGCTGCGGTTCTGTGGAATGGGGGATGAGAGGGTGGCGTAGGTGACGTGAGGGGAATGCCACGCACTGCGACCGTCTCCCCCAGGGCCGAGGTTGTGTGTGCAGTAGTGTGTGTTGTGGCAGCAGGTGCTCACCACATTGGCCAGCTGGGGCTGGTGCAGCTGTGTTCCTCGCAGGGGAGCCGAAGGATGGATGGTGGGTCGCACCCTTATGGACGCTCATGGGCCATGTTGGCGTTTTGACTGCTCACCTTGTCCTGATGACCCTTGCACGGTAGAGGTGCAGAGCTATCGTGGCCACAGGTAATTGTGTAGTGATGATCACCGTTGGATGCGGATCCACATACCTGCCAGTGTAGTGGGACAAAAGAGATATTTGGAAGAATTTGGTAGGCCCAATGTGAAATTTTGGGATTTTGAAGGGTGGATTGCACTTTGGACCTGACCAACCGGAAATTACCTGCACTTGAGGTGAGTGTTTTGAGGTGTACTGTCCCAGGCTTCAGGACCTGCTTATGGGAAATTTTGGGGACATGTAATTTGGAGTTGGGAGGCGGGTGAGAGTGATGACATGGCCGGTGAGGGGATTGGATTGTGTGCCACAAAGTCTTGTGGGTGGCGTTTGTGTTGGTGTTGTGGTTATGTGTTTTGATGTGGTCGTGAGAGTGGAAACCTGAGGATGAGTGATGATTATTGGAGACAATGAGGGGTGATTATTGTGCTTTTGGAAATGTGTATCGGTTAAATGTGAACTGTGGCATTTCACATGTGGCAGGCCATGGCACATCTTTTGTAATGTAGTGGCTACCGCTGGGTTTTCACAATCGCCTTGCACCTATCAAGGACGCGGAGCGATCACCATGCAGGGCTCATCCAGGATGCCCGGGCAGGCCCGCGCTCAACTTGCCAGGCCTCGGTCGGGACGCCCGGGCATGCCCGGGCATGCCGGGCAGGCTCGCCCTCAACTTGCCAGGCCGCAGCCAGGACGCCTGGCCACGCCCCCTCTCGCCTTTCCTGGGCAAACGCTCCGGGATAATGTGTGTATATATATTGCTGCCCGATAAACGGGCTTTTCAGAGTACCTGAGTGTTTTGTTTGAATAAAGCAACTCGGACGAATTCCAGCTTTTTGTCGCGTCCATTCTTCCGATCGACGTGGGAGCCCGAGCTCCTTCATTGGTGACCTACCGACATGGACACGGCAGTAGCCCTTAAACTGCCTACCTTCTGGGAGGCTCACGCGGCGGTTTGGTTCGCACAGGCGGACTCCCTGTTCGCCCTGCGAGGCATCATGGCCGACGACACCCGCTTCCACCATGTGGTAGCAGCGCTCGGTTCAGCCACCGCGGCCCGCGCCCTGAGCCTCCTCGAGAGCCCGCCAGCCGCTGACAAATACGGTGCGATTAAAAAGCTCCTCCTCGACGCTTTCGCCCTCCCATCGGCGGAACGCGCACGGCGCCTGCTCGACCTGCCCGAGCTCGGCGACACGCGCCCTTCTGAGCGAAAGGACTACATGCTTTCGCTGCTCGGCGAGCACTCTCCGGCATTCCTGTTCCGGGAGCTGTTCCTCCGTCAGCTGCCTAGCCCGGTACGCCTCACCCTGGCAAGCACGACGATCACGGATCCCCGTGCCCTTGCCAGGGAAGCCGACAAGATCTCTGCCGCAGGCCAGCGCATCGCAGCAGCGACCTGGGGCCCACCGCCGTCCGACGCAACACCCATGGCACCCGAGCACCCGGCACGGTCGACGACCGAACTGCCGACGCAATTGGCGGCCGCTACACCGAGCCGACCACCTCCAGCACGACGACCGGGGCCTCCACCTGACCAAGCATGGTGTTACTATCATGCCAGGTTCGGACAGAAGGCCCGGACATGCCGACCCCCGTGCACCTTCAGCAGGCCGGGAAACGGCCGGGCCGGCATTCATTACCAGCCATGAGTGCCGGCCACATGGGCAACTTACTGTTCATCATGGATAAAGCGTCCCGACGGCGCTTCCTGTGCGACACCGGCGCCCAACTGAGCGTCATACCCGCCTCTGACCAGGACAACGCTTTGCTTGGACGTTTGTAACCGCAAATGTGCCCATGGCACTGCTAGGCGCCGACTTCCTCTGCGCACACGGACTGCTGGTGGATGTCCAATGGCGTCATTTAATCAACGCCGAAACCTTCAGCTCCCTGGTATGCACATTGAGCAGCTCCGCACCGACCGAGCTGGCATGCGCATTCCCGGCGGCGAACGAGTTTGCTCGCCTGCTCACAGAGTTCCCGGCCCTCACGTGGCCGACGTTTTCGGCCTTCGCAGTACGGCATGGGATCGAGCACCACATACCAACCACGGGCCCGCCGGTCTACGCCAGAGCCCGCCGCCTCGACCCAGCCAAGCTCGCCGTGGCCAAAGCCGAGTTCGACGCTTTAGAACACCTCGGCATCGTGCGGCACTCCGATAGCGCGTGGGCTTCGCCACTACACATCGTCCCAAAGCCAGGGGGCGGCTGGCGCCCATGTGGCGACTAACGCCGCCTTAACGATGCTACCACCCCCGACAGGTATCCGATCCCGCACATCCAAGACTTCTCCGCCCATCTGGAGGGACGGGTCATTTTTTCGAAAATTGATCTCATACGGGGATATCACCAGGTACCTGTCAGGGCGGCCGACGTCCCTAAAACGGCAGTCATCACACCGTTCGGCTTATTCGAATTCTTACGGATGACGTTTGGTCTCAAGAACGCGGCTCAGGCGTTCCAGCGCTTGATGGACGGCGTGCTGCGTGACCTTCCGTTCCTTTTCGTTTACCTGGACGACATCCTCGTCGCCAGCACGTCCCGGGCCGAGCACCTCCTCCACCTCCGAACACTGTTTGGGCGCCTCAGCGAGCACGGCCTCATCATCAACCCGGCCAAATGCCACTTCGGCACGATGGCCGTTGATTTTTTGGGCCACCACATCACCAAGAACGGGGCCGTGCCGCTGCCAACCAAGGTCGAGGCCATCACCACGTTCCCGCGTCCCGCACCATAAAGGCCCTGCAGGAATTCCTGAGAATGGTGAATTTTTATCACCGCTTCGTGCCCCGCGCTGCTCAACTCATGCGGCCCCTCTACGAAGCCCCCCGGGGCAAGCCGGCCAAGGACGACATCGCCTGGTCCGCAGCAATGGACGCGGCCTTCCAAAGCTCAAAGCGGGCCCTCGCTGACGCAACACTGCTCACTCACCCGGTGCTCAACGCTCCCATCGCCCTCACCACGGATGCCTCCGACTACGCGGTGGGCGCCGTACATGAGCAATGGGTGAATGGGGTTTGGCAGCCACTCGCTTTTTTCAGCCGGCAGCTCCGGCCGAACGAGCTCAAATACAGCACGTTTGACCGTGAGCTCCTTGGTCTACACGTGGCCATCCGCCATTTCCGCCACCTCCTGGAGGGCCGACCTTTCACGGCGTTCGTCGACCACAAGCCATTGGTTTACGCAATGGCCAAGGTCACGGAGCCGTGGTCGGCCCACCAACAGCACCACCTCTCCGCCGTGTCGGAGTTTACCACGGACATCCGGCACGTCGCCGGCAAAAACAACGCCGTGGCCGACTGTCTTTCCCGGGCCAGCGCGAACGCGGTCCACCTGGGCGTGGACTTCGCGCTTATGGCGGCGGACCAAACCACCGACACCACGGTGCAAGCCCTCCGGGCGGCAGACACGGGCCTCCGCCTGGCCGACATCCCCTTCGCGGACACTGTCCTGCTCTGCGACGTCTCCCAAGGCCAGCCTCACCCCATCGTGCCCGTCACCTGGCAACGCCGCATCTTCGCCTCCCTCCACGGCCTTTCCCACCCGGGCCGGAAAGCTTCCCAGAAGCTGGTGTCGGCGCGATTCGTCTGGCACGGCCTTCGTCGGGACGTCCGCGATTGGACCAGCACCTGCACAGCCTGCCAACGGGCCAAGGTCCACCGACACACCCAGGCCCCGCTGGCACCTTTCACCGTGCCCGAACGACGTTTCGACCACGTCAACGTGGATCTGGTGGGCCCCCTCCCCCCGTCACGGGGGTTCACACACCTGCTCACCATGGTGGACAGGACCACCAGGTGGCCGGAGGCCGTTCCCCTCATCTCCACCACCACCGCCGACGTGGCGCAGGCTTTCATCGCCACCTGGGTCGCCCGCTTCGGCGCACCGGCGGACATCTCGTCAGACCGCGGACTACAGTTCACCTCCGAGCTGTGGGGCGTGGTCGCCCGCAACCTGGGGGTCAAGCTCCACCGTACTACGGCCTACCACCCCCAAGCAAACGGGTTGTGCGAGCGATTCCACCGCTCCATGAAGGCCGCGCTCATGGCCGGCCTTCAAGACGGCGGTTGGGCCGACCGGCTGCTGTGGGTCCTTTTGGGCCTCCGCACGGCCCCCAAGGAGGACCTCCAGGCATCCACCGCCGAGCTTGTCTACGGCCAGGCGCTACGCATCCCGGGCGAATTCGTGCCCGACGCTACCAGTCCCTGGTCCGCAGCTCACCAGCGCTCAGACCTCCAGGAGGCCGCCCGACGGTTTGCCCCCGTGCCAACATCCCACCACGGTGACCCCCAGTCCTACGTCCCCCCAGCACTTCGCACAGCGGAGTATGTTTTTGTGCATCACGACGCACATCGGGGGCCACTCTGGCCGTTGTACGACGGGCCCTTCCGGGTCCTGCGACGGGACGACAAGTCGTTCGTCATCGACATCGGCGGCAGGTCGGACCGGATTGCGGTGGACCGCCTCAAGCCGGCGCACGTGGACGGCGACCAACCACCACGGGTGGCCCTTCCGCCACGGCGAGGCCGCCCCCCGTCCACGGTGCCCCCCACTCGACCGCCCACCACCACACCGGACCCCCCCCCCCCCCCCACGACCCGCCAGGGGTCGCTTCGGCCGGGTCATCAGGACCCCCCTCAAATTGACCCTGCCGGTGCAAGTCGATTCTGGGGGGACGTGTGTAGTGGCTACCGCTGGGTTTTCACAATCGCCTTGCACCTATCAAGGACGCGGAGTGATCACCATGCCGGGCTCGTCCAGGACGCCCGGGCAGGCCCGCACTCAACTTGCCAGGCCTCGGTCGGGATGCCCGGGCAGGCTCGCCCTAAACTTGCCAGGCCGCAGCCAGGACGCTCGGCCACGCCCACTCTTGCCTTTCCTGGGCAAACGCTCGGGGATAATGTGTGTATATATATTGCTGCCCAATAAACGGGCTTTTCAGAGTACCTGAGTGTTTTGTTTGAATAAAGCAACTCGGACGAATTCCAGCTTTTTGTCGCGTCCATTCTTCCGATCGACGTGGGAGCCCGAGCTCCTTCAGTAACATCTTTTACACCATCGATGGAATTGTGCTGAGTTGTGTTGAGAATTGAATGGCAGCGGGGGAGGAAGTGTGTTTTGGGGTCTTGTGGGTGGGGAAGGTGTGTGTGTCCGCAGGTACGGATCCAGCTCTGAGGAGCGATGCCTGCGGCCCCCCTCTGCGGCAATTACCCCTGGCAGCCGATGATATCTGGAAATTGGAGCTCGTCGGTGGAGGGTCTGGTTGGGCACCGTGGAGTGAGGAAGTCCCCCGGTGACCCGTGTTGCTGCGCTGGAGCAGGAGGCCACGGAGGAGCCTGGTGTGTGTGGAGACCCTCACCGGCGAGGTAACGGCGGAAAGGGGCTGTTGGGCTGCCATGGGCCAAGAGGTAAAAGGGGGGGGGGCAATGAACTTGAAAGTCGGTTGACTTGTTTTTGGGACTACGGGCACCACAGCCTGAAGTGCCCCCACCATCTTCTTGTGCGGTACCTCCCCGCTGCCTAGTTGAGGAATGCACACACACGAATGACATCAATTCCTGGTCCTGCAAGGGGGGTGAAATAAGTGCTGGTAATGATGATTTTGTGTAGTAATGAGTGGTGGAAGGAGAATGAGTGGTTAAGGGGTTTGTGTTGAATGAATGGGGGCGAAATCCACCGAGCCATGTCACTCACCTGTATCACCTGGACATGGCCCGTTGAAATTTAGGGGGTGCATTGGGGATGGCCCCGCAGGTAAGGTTGTGTCTTGTGGCATCCACCGGGGGACGCGGTCTGTAGACCGGGGTATGTACAAAGGTTAGAGTTTTGAATTTTTGAATAAGGTTAAGTTTTGTGGATAAGGTAGGAGTTTTGAGTGTTGTTTGTTTCCTCCCTCTGAAGGAACAATGAAGACCAATGAATGTACATACTTGCATGATTGTTAAGGGGTTTAGCTTGTGAAGGAAGTGTAGGTAAGTAGTCCGACTCACTTCCCACAGCCCTTCCTGTTTTATTTTATAGGTTAATTATGTGTGAGACAGTAAGTATTAAGGCTGGAATGGTAGCGCCTGCAGCGAACCTTGCAGGAGCTAGGGTTCCAAGGGGGGGGGGGGGGGGGGGAGGGGCTGTGTTATGAATTTGGGTAGTAATATATAGAGCAGAATAGATCTGAGTAGGTGACATGCTCTGGGATGTCGCGATAGCTAGAACCCACTATGTACCTTTAAGTTGGTATGTGTAGCCGTAGGCCGGGGTTATTGTGTATGTATTTCCTGTACGGGGACAGGAAGTGCTAAGTAGTCAGGGTGATAAGGGTAACTTTGTGTGTTTTCCCACCTCTGTGGTCAATCCAATGTCCCTTTTGGCACCGCACCTAGACGGTAGGAATTCGTGCCCCTAGCACACCCACATTAATTAATTCCCTTCCCTTTCACATCAATGAAACAACACCCACCAAAACGGGCAGGCTGAGACACGCCCTGCCGAGACACGATGAGATGGGAGCGGATCTTTTGACGTCATGGGGGAGGGCGGGATGGAGGACCGGAGGGAAGTGACGACACAAGGAGAAGAAGAGAGTTCGGAGTTGGACACGAGGCAGAGCAGACGCCATTTGGGAGAGCTGAGAGAATTCAGTCGTGATAGAGTGCACTGGACATTTTTCCCTCTCGTTCCCCCCTGCCTTCGTTCCCTCCCATCTTCCCTGCGATCGGATCGCGTGCTTGCATGGGTGGCTGTTGTGCCGAGGTTCGCCCCATTGGTGGCCGCATCCGTGGCCTCGTGCGTACCATCGCCAACCACTCATGATCTCCAAAGCACCGAGCAGAGACGACAGCCCCAGAAACCGCGGTCCTTCGGATGGGGCGGCGAGCGTTTGAGAGTTGCGGTGCAAGAGGACCGGGGGCGGCGAGTGAGTCACCTCGGGGAGACCCCTCCTGCCCACGTGTCAGGGCCTAGCTGTCCAAGGCCTGCGCTAGCTCTATGCCACGCTCCCGAGCGAGCAAAGCTAAGAACGCACCACACACACACACCCTCTTTGTTCATTTCGTCGTCTGCCCTGTAGTTTGTTTAATAAGTCTGTCGAGTGAGAGTACTCCATATAGGGGGTTTAAAGCATCACATTTCTTTGCTCTTGGAACCGTTAATAAATCGTTGTATTATTTTCTGTACATACTTGAACGCAGTTTTCCGGGTGAGTGATTTAACAGATAAGGCTTCGGGGGCTCTCGCCGCTTCCCTTCATCCCGCGCGCTTGAGTAGCTTTGGTTGCGGAATCCACCATTGAGTTTTCCCTTCGGGAGTAAAGCCTTCGTGATTGGCATCCGCAACTCTGGTGTTAATTGGAGTTGCGTGACAATAGATCCAAGAATTCATCTTTTTCATGACGTCAACAGCTTTTGTAGTGGTTTAAAGTGCACGACAGAAGAGGCTTTCTTCTTTGATGTCGTTTGAATGAATGTACCTCATGAAGACAAGCAACTGAGAACATGAACTCACATCCGTTGATTCGTCGAGTTGAAAGGAGAACAACGGAGAATCTTTGATTTCATACAAAACCTGCTCTTTCACATCCATAGGCATATGAGAAATACGCCTCTGAAGAGTATTATTCGACAAAGATACTTGCTGCATCCTCTTCGTGCTGGCTTCCCCGAGAACGAGCTTCACCATCTTCAACATGCAGGGTTTGAGAAGTGTCTCTCCAATGGTGTGAGGCTTTTTTGTGTTTGGCAATTTCCAACGCAACTTCATATGAGGCCTCCACTGCTGCTGCACGATGTTGCTGAAAAGACCCACTAGCATCGAGCTTTTGACGTTTGAGAAGAAGCTCATGGCGTTTGAAGAACTCCAAATCATTCTCTGCGTATTCCAGATGCTTTGTCTCGAGGTGACGCTTGAGTTTCGGAGGTTTCTTCGACTCCGCACTCAGGACAATATGGCACAAGATGCATTTTTTTTTTTTTTTTTTTTTTTTTTTGTATACAAGATCGAGGCTCGTGAAAGAGCTAACATTAATCACACAAAAAGACAAACCGACACACAAAACAGAAAAAACAAGGGGAGCGGCAGACAAGATGGGGAGAGAGGGAGAAGGACACAAAAGAGAGGGGGAAGAGGGGGAAGGACACAAACACAACATTTGAGAGCAGGGACATCGGGAGGACTTGGGGGGAGGTGGGAGAGGAATAAAACATATGAACAAGGACTCTGGGGTGAATTACCGGGGGTAGAAAAGATCAAGGTTTTCGATGGGGGAAGATAAGAGATGGTGGTGAACAGCTGTTTTAAAGACCTGGAGGGAGGAGTGGGATTGAAGGGAGTGGGGGAGTTTGTTCCAGAGGCGGGAGAAAAGGGGAATGAAAGAGTGAAGGTGAGCAGAGAGCCTAGACTTTGGCAGTTTAACCATAAGAGGGTTGCAGGCAGATCTTGTGCGACCTGAAGGAATATTGGGGGGACAGAGCACAGAGAGAGCTGGGGGAGCAAGGCCGGAGAGGAGTCGGTAGAAGACAGAAAGACCACCAACCTGCCTGCGGTGAGTGAGTGAAAGGCCCTCGGTGTTGACTACATCGCAGGAGATTCCAATGATTCTGAGATTTCTCTACGCCGTTGTTGGCGAGTACTGTGGTGAAGCCAATGTTGAGGACGTCTTCCGAGTATTTACGCCTTTTAGCCATTGCTTCAGATCTGTAAATACAAAAACCCGGAAATAGACAATGTTCCACTCATATCGGCAACACATAAAAAAGAGCGAGCAAAAACTATAGCCAACTCCACCGGCACAACATTATGTTGTGTGTTCTAGGTATCAGCGAAATGAAAGTTTTGGTAATGTTCCCTTCTCCCAAGGCTACCAAGTTCTCCCAAGGCTTCTCGACCCACCCAGCCCACCCACCGCGACCCCCTGGGGGTCACGACCCACAGGTTGGGAACCCCTGGGCTGGAGGGAAACCACATCAGTTACATTCGAGGAGCTAACGGATGTTATCCGGTCTCTTAAAACGAAAGAGCCGCTCCAGTAGCTACCTCCAATATGCCTTCTGACCACCTGGGAAAAACAAACGTACCAATTCACAGCAGAATGTCAATGATGGAAAGTCAGACAAGAAAAAGAAAGCTGTTAAAAACAATACCACCCACCCCTCCCCCAGACAGCCAATATACAGGAATGGCCTTATCATAGGTACTATTCCATCACTGAGGAATGGCAGTGCTCAGCGTGCAATATGCTCGGTCTTGTTTTCGTCAGGTCCAATGGTACAAGTCGTGGTGGTCCACATGTGATTTTTACATGTCCAGAATATCATAGGTTTCAAAAAATCAAAGGGGACGGTAACTGTTTATTTCGCTCATTTGGACATATAATCACTGGCTCGCAACAACAAAACGGAGCTGTGTGTTCTGCAATTGTCACACACATGTCTGATATTGAGCCATTCATACTTTCCACTGGTGTGTCCAGTGTTGAAGCCAACATAAGAGCTTCGCGTATGGACAGTGCAGGTACTTGGGGTACAGAAAACGAAATTCTTACTCTCGCACATTTGCTGAATACCCCAGTGTATGTGTACAACAGTGAGAGTATGGATTGGGTAAGGTACTCCCCGATGCATGTTGACGAAAATTTGCATGATAATGTCATGCAGTTGGCTATGTACATCAGGCTGCAGCATGATCACTTTGATGTTGTTTTCTCGACTGTAAATTCACAGTAACTTTTTTGGGCATTTCTAAGTGCAGGTCATTGTGTGGCCTGAAGCTGGATGAAGACATTACTCTTGAGAAACGAGCAATAAGACAGAGCTGCAAGAAACAGTCAGGGTTACGTTAGACAATATAGGAACAAATGCAGTGTTTGACATTGTTGACTGAGATATTGTCGCGTCCCCGAGGTTAAGACACCTGGGTGAAGGATGGCAAACCGAGCTTTAACTCCGAGGCGTACGAGCCGAAAATATGGTGGTCCCTTTATATGGCACACGAGGGAAACGGAGGTCTCTCCGTCTTAATGGAACGGATGGATGCGACAAAGTGTTTTCCGAAACCACAAGCAAATGAACGTACAGGACAAGAGCTTGGAAATGCAACAAATAAGGGTTGAATGAAAATAATGCAGGTGCAGAATTATAAAGACCTCTACAGGCCAGGAGTAGGCGAGTTATCGTAGGCATTCAAATTCAAACTTGTCCCTGATCCTCTTAATTAATAAAATGTATTGTAATGACAATGAGATAGAAATAGTTTAGTTATTTGATGAATCTTAATAATACTATGCTATAGTTCATAATGATCTTGTAGGAAAGGATTTATTATATTATTAAGGATGTGTATATATATATATATATATGTATATATATATATATATATATATATATATATATATATATATATATATATATATATATATATATATATATATATATATATATATATATAATATATATGTGTGTGTATTACAAACTAAGGAATTTAAGAGTATAACTCAGAATCTGGTAGACTCAAAAGTCGCCTTGTGATGGGAAGATATACATATCTTTCATGTGCAGTCTTGTGTAAATACTAAGTTGGGAATAGAGTTTGTGAAACAAACCACAAAACTTCTCTGTTGTTTGTTACCCGCTGAGAAGATAATGGCTATCAAACTTCCTCGGCCCCAAATCAATCCCCTCCCTACTTCTTGCTTCATCAGTGATCCCCGTCCCCCAGATCTACCCCTCCCTAATCCTTTATCAGAATCCCTCAGCCCCCGATCTCCTACCCCCTACCCACTCCTTCTGTGAAAACCCAATCATCATTCCCCTATTGTTCAAAATGATATAAATTGAGTTAAGTTCGCTCAATCGGTGAAGAATGCTCATTTCGACCTGGGTCCTGTGCTGTGTGAGTTTTATATATATGATGTATTTCTGTTGTAACCAAATGAGTATTTTCCCAGGGTTATTAAAAATATTTACAAGCGTTCATGACTTTGTTAATGCACACAAACCTGTTCTTCAACAGTGAAGTGTTCATGGCTTTGTTTATGCACACAACTTCAACACAGGCATCAAAGATATGAACGCATGGTAAACTAAGATTCCTAAATGAGGGACCCTCCTCTCGGACTCATATACAGACACAGGGAGAAAAAAAAATGTGGTGTGGTGTGTTGGCCAGTACTCAGCTCTGGTCTCCTCAAACGGCCATCGAACCCTGGTGGTCGTTGAATGGGTCCCCAAGGCCTTGCGCGGGAAAAACGCCTGATGGCGTGAAGTCACGACACAGCCAGCCGCCCATGCGAGGCAGCCGGAACCCTTCCTCCTCAGATTGCACAATTCACCAGGCTTCTACCACGTGCCTCGCGAGCGTGTATCACTCAAAGCACAGCCGCTTCCACCGAAGGCCCAGGGATAGAGAGAGAACAAACTGTGACCGCCTGTCACGAATGCCGGAACAGAGCGAGCAATCATGAGCCAAACTGTGACCGCCTGCCACGAAACCAGGAGCAATTACGAGCCAAACTGTGACCGCCTGCCATGAAACCAGGACAACAATAACAACAAAAACAAAAACAACAGACATTTTAAGGCCATTTTCCCTGCTAGAGCGGGGGTTAGCCTTGCGGGCCCCATGACAATCTTCTCAATTTTGCCCTATTTTCTGCATCTCCCCTTGCCCGCATTTCTTCTTCCACCACCTTTAGCCAAGTCTTTCTTGGTTAGGGTTAGGTGATCACTCCGACACCCTTCCTGCATACAGCACACGGCCACTTCCCAGTTCTGTCCACCTCACCACATGCTTTACCACTTGCCATCACAATAGTTTTTCCGATATTCACCTTCAGACCTTTTGTCTCCATACATTCCTTCCACTTGTTCATCTTCTCCTTCAGTCCATCCATACTTTCCGCAATCAACACCAGACCATCTGCATACAACAACTCCCACGGGTAAACTCTCCTTTACATTCCGAGCCAGCATCTCCATCACAGCTACAAATAGTATTGGGCTTAGTACTGACCCCTGATGCACTCCCACCTTCACCTCAAACTCACCACTGTTCCCGTCCTTCGTCCTTTCAGCTGTGCGCGCTCTCTCGTACATTGCCATCACTACTCTGATCAACCATTACTCCACTCCTAACTTCCTCAATGCCCATGTCACTACTTCACGTGGAACCCTATCGAATGCTTTCTCCAGATCAACAAACCCACGAAACAACCTCTTCCTCTTCTCCATGCACTTCTCCTGCAACTGCCTTACAATAAAAAGTGCGTCTGTCGTTCCTCTTCCTGGCATAAATTCAAACTGCATTTCGTCGATCTTCACCTTCTTCCTTATCCTCCTGTCCAACACCCTTTCCAATACCTTCATTCCATGCTCCAATAACTTTATCGCTCGATACCAGCCACAGTCCAGAGGGTCACCTTTCCAATTGTATAGAGGGACGAGGGTACTCAGTTCCCAATCCACTGGAATGCGGCCTCCTTTCACCACCAGATTACAGATCTCTGTCATTCTCTTCACACCCCCAACTTCCCACTGCCTTAAAAATATCTCCCACAACTCTCGTCAGCCCTGCCGCTTTTCTCCTCTTCATTGCTTTTAAAGCTTCCTCCACTTCCTTCTCAGTTATCTTCTCTGCCAGTCCGAAAACTGGGTTAATCTCTGTGTTGCCATCCCATCATTCTCTGCATAAAACAGAATTTCCTTTTATCTCTTCCATCTTCCTTTAATTCCATCGGGGTCCACAACAATTTGTCCCACTTCATCCTTCAAGCAACTCACCCCCATCGCATCACATCTCTCTTTCGCTATCTGCTTTGTAATCCTCAATACCGCTCTCTGACCCTCTTCCGAATCCATACGTTCTCCGAACATTTTCCTACATGCCTCCTGCACCTTTGCTACCTCTTTCTTTGCAGCCTTTTGGCTGCCTTATAACTTTCATGCTCTGCCTTTTATGCCCCCGTACCCTTCGCCTTCTGCCACGCCTTGAACTTCTTCCTCTTCTCGTCAATCCTCTTTCCAACTTCATCATCCCACCACCATGTTTCCGAGTGCCTTGGTGGTCCTTTTGTCCATCCACATACCCCACTAAAGGCTCCCAACAGACTATCTTTCATTGACTTCCAACCACTTGCAAGCTCAACCACATCATCCTCTACCAAAAGTCAGCCTCTCTTTTAATGCCTCCCTCACCGTCTCCTCTTTCAACCTCCACAGTCCACACCTTCATTCTCCCTTGGTACTTCACCCGCCGAGCTCTCCTAGCACATTTCACCCTTATGTCGCAGACAACCAAGTGGTGCTGTGAAACAGCCTCCTCCCCCTGGATCACCTTTGTGTCCCGGAGGTGCCCCCTATCTCGCCTACGCCCTGTAGGGGAAGTATTGGGGGAGACTCAAGACTCCAATGACCAGACACAGGTTTTACAAAAGGTCTGGTTTATTAACTGGTTATTCACTTCATTCCAATTACCAAATAATACCGCTTAATTCAATGGACCAGGTTAACTCTTTTCGCATGGTACTTCTCGTTCGGCCGATGTTCCTCCGCCACTCCCGTCGGGCAGAGGGTCTGATGATGAGTCCTCGTCCGTTCCGTCGGTCAGAGCTTCTGTTCACAAGTCTCTTTGACTCAACGTTTGCTCTCGTTTATATGGACAAACTGGACTTAATCCCCTGTCCGCTGAACGTTAATCCTTTCTCCGCTAATGCCCCGAGGTCATGCATGCACCAAGTCCTGGCATCAGCTCGCTCCCCTCCTGCTGTGAGTTCCATTTACCAAACGATAGGGGGGTGCTCCAGCCAGGGGCTGTGACCAGGTGGACAAGAGATTACCATGTTCGGGCACATTCCTGACACTCATTTACGAACTCGGCTTTCACAGAGTTTGCAGGTAAAATGTATCTGCTTCGTTACCAGTGTCAATTAATAAGTTACCAGTGCCAATTAATAAGTTACACTGAGTTACACTTCCACAATTCCCTCATCTTTTTGTTTTTGTTTATATTAACCATTAATCTAAACATCAATATAAGTAAACAATCAATCACTACAAGTAAACATCATTACAAGTATAAGTAAATAATCAATCACTTTGGTAATCAAATTCCCTTGGGCATACACCGTCATCCTGCAAGAATCACAAAACATTTCGTTGGTCATTGACTCCTTCCATATCGTTCAATCTATTGCATTTGCATCACAAATATATTTTCAAAACAACACTTCACCATCACCAAGATACAACAATTTCACTTCATTTTCAAGTTTTGTAAAGCATCTGCACCATCTGGCAAAAACGTTTGCCTCCACACAAATGTTGACTTTGTTTGAAAGGAAGGGCTGATCACTTGTGTTTGAATCCTGGTATGAAACATTTTCTCCTAATGTCTTCATAGCTCCTGCACTACTTCGTGTAGGATTTCGCTGTTGTGGTAACATTGCGGAGTCATAGACTGACCCTGCTCTCCTTGTAGCATTCTTGCCACTTTTTGCTGTAAACCATAGTAATTCCTGAACAAGGCCTTCACCCAGTTGTAGTCGACTTGCCTCCTCCCTCATTGTGAGTGGGCAGCAAGTATTGGTGTGACGTTGATTGGCCAGCAAGATGTGGAACAGGGATGCCGGATGCATCCACAATGATGTTGGGACCATGGTGTTCAGGTCATTCATGGTCCTTACCAGGAGCAACCAGCAGAATCGTGCACAGCTGTTGTGACAAGGGCACAGCCGTTTTTTGCAGCTCCATGCTGGTTCCCCGGACGTTGGTGAAGTAATAACATATGTCCCCGCATTTCACAGAGGTTGCAGGTAAAATGTCGTTGTCCTGCAACTTCTGATGTGGTGAATGTTCGAAGCCTTCGAACAAGAGTAAGTGATCGCCTTTCTTTCATATGTTGCAGTGTGATCCAGGCAAATGGTCACATAAATTTCCTTGGTGAAGGTAAGCATTCATCTCCAAGTTACACGGGAGAATGTCTTCATCATTCTTTGAGAAAGAGGGTGTATGCCACGATTAACTTCATTTTTTAGCCACAAATTTTCTTTCTCGAACTTCTTCCCAATTCCGTTAGCAATCCCTCCAAAATGTGATCTCGTCTTATCCTTATGCTCAGTCACATCTGAATCTGCTTTCCACACACACTGAATCAGATAGGGTACATCTTACCATGAAATCAGCATAATCATGTATATCTTCCGACAGTTTCACATTCAACAATTTGTTGTTTTTCCTTAACACAAAAAGTTATATTCATTTATATGCGTCACACAAATAATATTCAATCAGGTATGTATTTTATTACTAAACTAAGAATAGCATCCACAATTGCTTTCAGGTTAATATAGTTCAAAAATTAACTCATGCAGGTATTTTAGCACTACTCTAAGAAAATAAATTGTATATGATTACAATCACAAACGGGAATACCTAATTCCCAACAACAATTTTCCCAAACCAACAAATTAAGCATAATGTATTATTACCATAATTCCTCTCCACTTTTTCTTTTCCCTCTTTTTTTCCCTAACAGTGTGTCACTCGTGGTGATATGAGTTCACTGATATTGTAATTGACACAACTCATAACATTGTCGTTATGCCATTATCTTAATTCTACTGTATTCACTATTCATTTGCAACATCACTTGATTCATTCTTTTAATCTCGGTATTATTCATATCATCATAACAATCTTTCTATTTTAGGTCCATATTTGTTTCTGTTCTCATCAACCTCCTACGGTTTATCAATTTGTTCCAAAACACTGCAACCAAAGGTTTTAACCAAAGCTCTACCAAACTATTTCCAATTTGAACTCAAAATGCTAATTAAACAACAATTCAAAGAATTAACTTCAATGGGTCAACAAACTCATTTTATAAACAGATCTAATTTTCCCATCCAATAATTTTCCTTGCCAAATGTCATATTGCAACACTTTAATAAACCTTCGAAAAATGTCTCCCAAATCAATAAAATGTCTATGTCTAAAATGTCTAAAATGTCTATAAAACCAAATCAATGTCTCCCAACTCTAATAAGTCTTTGTAATATCTCACTTCATTTACCCAGCATCGAAGAATTTATTTACTCTCCATTCCCATCTGTTAACCAGTGACTTTGTTTGAACTCCAAAACTTAATTTGATGAATCCCATGTGTACAGCTACCACTTATTGAAACCCCTACTTTTGTAGAAAATATCCAAGTAAGTGTTTTTTTTACACCCCCTTAACTGTTGCTCATCCATTTCTATGCACCCAGTGAGTACTACTGACACCAGTATGCCAATATAGGTGTGCGAGATTAACAAATATGTTGCAGGTACACGTGACATCGCGTTCTGAGTATAAATAACGTAACAGCGCGTTCATGGCTGCCCCTTGGTTTAAGATTCACAATGCATTCCGTTTTAAAACTCACAATAGTTCCAACCAGCAAGATATTCTTTACTATTTTCCCATATCATCTATGCCTAATACACAACCATACATGCAGCACAATTTATATGCTGATAAAATTCAAGTTTATATATATATATAAATCCATGAGCAGGGTATTCTGAGAAGTCAGTGTAAGACCTCTCCCAAATTTGGATAATTTTGTACTCCCTCATTTCTTTTTATGAAGCTCATATCCATAAATAGATGTTATTCTCATATAAATTCTATCAAAAATGGAATCCCAAAATTACTCACAATTTTACTATTAATGAATGGCTGCTCATAACCCAGCACATCAAATCTTTATATTCCATCTCCCTTGACAAAAGAGATAATGTTCATAATCAAATTATATTTCTATTTTATTTTACGGATTCTCTGCATATTCAATCCCATCCACATAAAACTATCCATTTCCAGACAGGCACACTGTCGGTGTCAACAATCTTGTAAGATTGATACACAAAACAATAAAAAAACACTAACATTGACACACAAAAATACACACACACATGCATTATGCGTATTTGTTTGCGTTGGAACTATTATTTACAGATCAAGATGGGTGTCAATTTTATTTCAATTTCATAAAATTTGTCCTTCAATTTTAGAAATGCTAATACACAAATGGACCAAAAAGTTTATTCTTAGAAAACCCCTATGATGTCACATTGAAATTACCCTTTCAGTTCCCACAATAATTTATCCAAATTTGACTACACACCCATTTGTATGTCAGTCGACCACTGACCTATCAATCATGCGGAACACTAGTCCGAAATTCCCACCTGATCATCATGTGACCCTTGTCACTTGGTTTCAAAAATTTGCAAATCAATTGTTCCAACTTTGTAAATTTAAAATTGTGTGCCCAACATAAAAGATCCAATTTCGGCATGTGATCAATTAATTATTAATTTGTTAACAAGCAAAAGAAAAAAATGAACATATGTCACCCACAGGGTGAACCGTATCTTGCCATTTGACCTTGACCTTAATAATTTCGTATGGTGAATAGTATGTCTTCATGACCAACGCACATGAAATATTGAAAGATTTTGATGAGAACTGAGGAAATAATTTTTTCATGAAAATTCCGTTTTTTCGTCATGACGTCATCAAATGACGTCATAGCGTCAAACTGTTTACAGATCTGGGAAGCACTCATCAAGGGCATTCATATGAGGTATTACTCGATATGGTACCTACGATTTCAAAATTTGACCTTGGGGTCAATAATTTTCGACCTCCAGCGCTAACCATGAAGGTCAAGGCCGATCGCCACCAAAAACTAATCAGCTGAGCGCCGGACCATATACTAGATTCCCATGAAGTTTGGAGACGATCCGATCAAAGTTACTCAAAAAATTAGTGTTTCGTCGACCTCCATGATTGGCCGCAAAGTGACCTTGACCTTTGACCTTGACCTTCATAATTTTGTGTGCTAAAGGGTATCTCTAAAAGACTCTGATATGCGAACTTACAAGAGTTTCCAAAGGGAACTGTGCTCTACAGAGTGACCTAAACAATGCGAACTAAAGCAATACAATATACATGAAAAGTGCAGTTTTTTCGTCATAACGCCGTCAAATGACGTCACATTGTCAAACTAGTTATATGTTTGGAAAGCACTCAACAAGGGCTTCAATTTGAGGTACTACTCGATATGGTAACTGAAACTTGAAAATTTTACCTTTTGGTCAAAATTGAATGACCTTCAAAATGACCTTGAAGGTCAAGGCCGATCGACAGCAAAAACTAATCAGCTGAGCGCCATACCACACCCTATATACCCACCAAGATTGGAGATCATAAGATCAAAGTTACTCAAAAAATAAGGGTTTCGTAATTTGACCTTGGGGTCAATAATTTTCGACCTCCAGCGCTAACCATGAAGGTCAAGGCCGATCGCCACCAAAAACTAATCAGCTGAGCGCCGGACCATATACTAGATTCCCATGAAGTTTGGAGACGATCCGATCAAAGTTACTCAAAAAATAAGGGTTTCGTTGACCTCCATGATTGACCGCAAAGTGACCTTGACCTTTGACCTTGACCTTCAAAATTTTGTGTGCTGAAGGGTATCTCTATAGGACTCTGATATGCGAAGTTACAGGAGTTTCCAATAATAACTGTGGTCTACAGAGTGATCTAAACGTGAAAATTTTTACCTTTTGGTCAAAATTGAATGACCTTCAAAATGACCTTGAAGGTCAAGGCCGATCGACACCAAAAACTAACCAACTGAGCGCCATACCACACCCTATATACCCACCAAGTTTGGAGATCATAAGATCAAAGTTACTCAAAAAATAAGGGTTTCGTAATTTGACCTTGGGGTCAATAATTTTCGACCTCCAGCGCTAACCATGAAGGTCAAGGCCGATCGCCACCAAAAACTAATCAGCTGAGCGCCGGACCATATACTAGATTCCCATGAAGTTTGGAGACGATCCGATCAAAGTTACTCAAAAAATAAGGGTTTCGTTGACCTCCATGATTGACCGCAAAGTGACCTTGACCTTTGACCTTGACCTTCAAAATTTTGTGTGCTGAAGGGTATCTCTATAGGACTCTGATATGCGAAGTTACAGGAGTTTCCAATAATAACTGTGGTCTACAGAGTGATCTAAACGTGAAAAAAAAATGATTAACCACAAACAAACAAAAAAACAAACAAACAAACAAACAAACATACAAGCTGACTGATACATCTTGCAAAAACTTCGTTTTGGCAAGATAATGAATCATTCTTGCTCTGAAAACTTTTCAGACACAAGAATCATCGACAGTTATTCATGTTTGTCCAGTAATCGAATCTGTTGAGGCCAATCATCATTTGGGATTTGTAGCAATGAAGGCCTAATCATTGTCTGAGGTACCGGTAAGCACTGGTACCCTTGATCTTGGTTTGCCCCATGAACTTGTCTTCCTGTTGACATACGGACATCTTCTTCTCCAATGTCCCATCTTTCCACACTCGAAACACCGGTTTCTGTCGTTGCCTGATCTGTGCACCTGTGCACTTGTATTGCTGGGCTGCATCTCTACATCCCTGAGTTGCCACTGCAATCTCTCGTTATCTCCTGAAACACGAAAAAATTCTCTGTACCGTCCTTTTTGGGGAGACAACTGGAAATCAGATGGGACAACTGTCACTTTCATTCCTAATTTCGAGGGCAGTTGTGCATTTGTCTCCTCCACTGTATCCTGTATCCTTTTTATTTTAAGTTCTAGATCCGTTATCCGTTCTTGCTGTTCCCGTTGTCTGGATTCACCATCCCAAAGATGGAATGCAAGCCAGTCTACCGTTAAATTCTGTCTCTTCCTGGCTTTCAATCTTTGTTCCAATCTTTCCAATCGACTTCGCTCAAATGTACCATCTCTTGGAAACTCCTCATCATGTCCCTTTGTCCACAAATACCAATTCTCGACCTGCCTTATAGCTTCGGCACCATAACGGTCGTACATATGATGTGTACAAGTACCTTTTTGTGGAATCTCTGGTTGTCCTTGTGTATTCTTGCAGGCTCCATTTCCCATTCTGCCTTTTATCAAAGTAGCGTTGGATGTGTTGTAGCTTGTTCCAGGTTCCTCTAAAGCTTCACTCGTACCTCCAGGAAGGATCTCTCCACCTGTTCACACGGTGATTTCCAGAGAGTCTCCCTCAGTTGTGGCTTTTGCACAATCCAATCTGACAGATCAGTATTTGCAGATGAGCCGGAGGGTCAGTATGAAATGGGTGAATCCTCAGGTGTCCGCTCTGTTGACGGGGAAATCACACAATGGTAACCGCACATATATATCTGTATATAAACTCACCACCTTGCTCAATTTTCCCAGGTTGTCTCCACATTGATAATATCTCGCAAAGATATCAAAGCTTCTTTCTTGAGACCGCATTTTCATCAATCAAACAATCAATATATTCAATTCAATTTATTCAGATCAATTTATTCAGTTAAATTTATTCAATTAAATTCAATCAATTAGATTCAATCAATCAAGAATTTTCCAATCATATCATTCAACTTCTTCCATGATTGTCAAGAATATCCAATCATATCATTCAACTTCTTCCTGAGTGTGAAGAATATCCAATCATATCATTCAACTTCTTCCTGAGTGTGAAGAATATCCAATCATATCATTCAACCTCTTCCTGAGTGTGAAGAATATCCAATCATATCATTCAACTTGTTCCTGAGTGTGAAGAATATCCAATCATATCATTCAACTTCTTCCATAAGTGTGAAGAATATCCAATCATATCATTCAACCTCTTCCTGAGTGTGAAGAATATCCAATCATATCATTCAACTTCTTCCTGAGTGTGAAGAATATCCAATCATATCATTCAACTTCTTCCATAAGTGTGAAGAATATCCAATCATATCATTCAACCTCTTCCTGAGTGTGAAGAATATCCAATCATATCATTCAACCTCTTCCTGAGTGTGAAGAATATCCAATCATATCATTCAACTTCTTCCATAAGTGTGACGAATATCCAATCATATCATTCAACTTCTTCCTGAGTGTGAAGAATATCCAATCATATCATTCAACTTCTTCCTGAGTGTGAAGAATATCCAATCATATCATTCAACCTCTTCCTGAGTGTGAAGAATATCCAATCATATCATTCAACCTCTTCCTGAGTGTGAAGAATATCCAATCATTTCATTCAACTTCTTCCATAAGTGTGAAAAATATCCAATCATATCATTCAACTTCTTCCTGAGTGTGAAGAATATCCAATCATATCATTCAACTTCTTCCTGAGTGTGAAGAATATCCAATCATATCATTCAACCTCTTCCTGAGTGTGAAGAATATCCAATCATATCCTTCAACCTCTTCCATCAGTGTGAAGAATATCCAATCATATCATTCAACCTCTTCCATGAGTGTGAAGAATATCCAATCATATCATTCAACTTCTTCCATAAGTGTGAAGAATATCCAATCATATCATTCAACTTCTTCCTGAGTGTGAAGAATATCCAATCATATCATTCAACCTCTTCCTGAGTGTGAAGAATATCCAAGCATATCCTTCAACCTCTTCCATAAGTGTGAAGAATATCCAATCATATCATTCAACCTCTTCCATGAGTGTGAAGAATATCCAATCATATCATTCAACTTCTTCCATAAGTGTGAAGAATATCCAATCATATCATTCAGCTTCTTCCTGAGTGTGAAGAATATCCAATCATATCATTCAACTTCTTCCATAAGTGTGAAGAATATCCAATCATATCATTCAACCTCTTCCTGAGTGTGAAGAATATCCAATCATATCATTCAACTTCTTCCTGAGTGTGAAGAATATCTAATCATATCATTCAACCTCTTCCTGAGTGTGAAGAATATCCAATCATATCATTCAACTTCTTCCTGAGTGTGAAGAATATCCAATCATATCATTCAACTTCTTCCATAAGTGTGAAGAATATCCAATCATATCATTCAACTTCTTCCTGAGTGTGAAGAATATCCAATCATATCATTCAACTTCTTCCTGAGTGTGAAGAATATCCAATCATATCATTCAACCTCTTCCTGAGTGTGAAGAATATAAAAAAAACCCGTATTTACAGATCGCTAGAGAAAAAAAAAAACACGAATAATAGATAAAACCGTGTGTAAGACCTCTCCCAAATTTTGTCCGCTCATTCACTTTTCCTGATTCGCATCAAGGATCTCCATCATCAGACAGCGTACTTAATTCCGCATTTTAATGAGAATTCAACAGGATTTTACGACTCAAAGGAAAAAGAACGAGCAGACCTTTTGCAGGACGATCGTTACAAAAATCGTTACATATATTAAAGTATTTATAATGTCGACAAATCATATCTTAATTCTTACAAAATTTGGTTCTTTGAATAAATCACAGCACTGGGAGAAACAGCTCAAAAAAATGGATCTTTGTGTTTATTCAGCACCCTAGTAATTGGTTCTTTGTGTACTAATTACACAGCACCCAGGCCCCGCTCATATGGATCTTTGTGCAGCGCTGCACAGCACCTGAGCAAAAGGGGTTTCATCTACATTTTCCTTATCCGGTGTACCATCCGTGATATTTGTTTGCTCATTCACTATTCCTGATTCGTCATCAAGGATCTCCATCATCACACAGCGTACTTAATTCCGCATTTTAATGAGAATTCAACAGGAATTTATGACTCAAAGGAAAAAGAACGAGCAGACATTTTGCAGGACGATAACTGGAATTAGTCGTGAAAATATATCCAAAATACACAAAAATACACACCCACACAAATAAACAACATTTATTCCGTTTTACAGAACAAACATTTCCTCTATCATGACATGCATGTCTTCAAAATTATATGACCAAGAGAAAAAGTAAAATTAATTAAAAACTGCGGGCCGTGATGATCCGGGGACCATACCGCTCCATCCTGATTGGACGAGTGCGTGCTAGAGTCGTTAACAACGACAGTCCAGATCCGATTGTTCAAAATTTCAACTTAATCGATCGAAAAATGAACGCAGGGATGCATTTTAAAGGTGCAGTGGCACTAACTGAGTTGCCACGAATATGGCCACGAAATTGCCAATATGGCCAATATGACAGCCACAAAATATTTTCCTTAATCAATTGGCTCATAGCATAACCAATCTGCAAGTATTTCATCCGAAGATGTATCTCTGAGGACTTTTAATTAAATAAGTCATTTATAAATCAACGAGTTAATTTATTAAATGATTAATCAATAGATCAAAATTTTCCTTGACAGCCACATCACTCGGTCAGTGTCATGTCCAAATATCAGCTTCCTTACTCAAAAGGTGCCTGAGTTAATGTAATGTAATTACTGTAATAAGATTACTGCAATTACTGTAATGATTACTGTAATTACTGTAATTACCGGAACTGTAATTACTGTAATTACCTCAGGTAATTACTGTAATGTAATTACTGTAATTTAATAAGAAATGTAATTAATTAAATAAGTACTTCATTAATCGCTAATAATTAAATAACTCGTGAATTCTTATCCGATTTACTTAACATTTGAGTGTCCCCAAAACGTTGGAGCAAAACGTTGCAACAACGAAAGTGAAACGTTGTAGCGACGTTGTGGAAACGTCAGCAAAACACAACATTTGAATGTTCCCAAAACGTTGGAGCAAAACGTTGCAACAACGAAAGTGAAACGTTGCAGCGACGTTGTGGAAACGTCAGCAAAACACAACATTTGAATGTTCCCAAAACGTTGGAGCAAAATGTTGCAACAACGAAAGTGAAACGTTGTAGTGACGTTGTGGAAACGTCAGCAAAACACAACATTTGAATGTTCCCAAAACGTTGGAGCAAAACGTTGCAACAACGAAAGTGAAACGTTGTAGCGACGTTGTGGAAACGTCAGCAAAACACAACATTTGAATGTTCCCAAAACGTTGGAGCAAAACGTTGCAACAACGAAAGTGAAACGTTGTAGCGACGTTGTGGAAACGTTAGCAAAACTCAACATTTGAATGTTCCCAAAACGTTGGAGCAAAACGTTGCAACAACGAAAGTGAAACGTTGTAGCAACGTTGTGGAAACGTTAGCAAAACTCAACATTTGAATGTTCCCAAAACGTTGGAGCAAAACGTTGCAACAACGAAAGTGAAACGTTGTAGCGACGTTGTGGAAACGTCAGCAAAACACAACATTTGAATGTTCCCAAAACGTTGGAGCAAAACGTTGCAACAACGAAAGTGAAACGTTGTAGCGACGTTGTGGAAACATCAGCAAAACACAACATTTGAATGTTCCCACTTTATCCCATTAAAATCCCATTAAATCCCATTAAAATCCCATTAAAATCCTATTAAAATCCCATTAAAATCTTCAGACAAAACACTTGCAATATTATTCCTAGGACTAAAATTACCAGGACCATTATCAAACATTTATCAAAATATTAGGACCATCATCAAACCAATGAATGACTCAATCCTTTAATGACTACATCCAAACCCAGACATTTTGAGTTCCGTAACTTTAATACTTCAAATTTTCCATTCCTTCCCTTCCTGATCCTTAGATGTAGGGATGGGTTCTTTTTAGGATCATGTTGCATCGAGCATTATTTTCCAAAACAGTGTGAACATTAAACCACACCATTACCTCTGACATCCCACCATTTACACCAGCTTTTCCATGATGTCGCGATATGACCCCATAATCCCACAAAACTCTTCGTTGCTTTGACATCCAATATGAAAATTCTCATTTAACCCGTTCAAAGAACGTCCATTTCGCTAAATCGAACCAACCACAACCTTCGCCATTAACATCTATTGTAAGCGTGCCGAATCAGTAAGCATCACCCCTCCTATGAGCCTCGACCAGAGGGTGGTTGTTACTCACAAACACTCGTCGCTAGCTGTTCCATTGTCTGCCGATTCCCACTCTGCTGCCGATTTCCACTGAGCCATCAGAGTGGAATTTGGAATTTTTTATTTCTCTGAGCTCATGAAAGTGGTGACAATGGGTGGTCTGCCATTGCTCTTCCACAAAAGCATCTTTCACCTTTCAATAAAATATTTGTACCAACCAAATCTGCGAGTATGGGGCGCAGAGAAAATACACAAAAAGCAACAGCCCTGGCTTTGCTTCCTGGAAGCTTCCTGGAAGCTTCCTGCAAAACGCTTTGCTTCTCGCAAAACGTCCGCCTATGGGAACTAGAGGGAGGGAAGGGAGAAGGAGCGGGAGCAAGAGACAGGGTGCCGGAATGGACATGAGGGACAATGAGGGACAGTGAGGGAGTGTTGGTATGCAATTTTCATCCAATCGCCATCTTTCACAATAATTCTGGACCGGCATGAGGTGGGGTATTTTGTCATGAATTTATTCGTTGATCGAACGAGTTTTAGACATGGCGGGAAAACTGAAAAAAAAATTCTCTCCTCCACCCACTTTTTTTTTTTTTTTTTTTTTTTTTTTTTTTTTACTTTGGACCCACGGCTTTCGTCGTACACAATTCCGTTTAATTTGTCTAAATCCGACCAGTCGTTCCAAAGATATAAGCCGTTTTGTCGCAATACCATAAATTGGAATGAGGTAAAATATATATATATAAATATAATTCCATTTCCCGGCTCCCTGTCGCACGACGAGCAAGTCGCGTGTTTTGAACAAGTGCAAAAAAAAAAAAAAAACTACTTTACACGTGTACGGGTGTGTAAACGAGTGTACCGGCCTTACACGTCTTGGAAGCAAATGGTCGCATGGTGCACGCATGCTCCGTTTGCTCCCAGGTCACAGTAAGGCCTTTAATGACCAGCGCCGACCTGGTGCATTTTATTTAGACAGCGCAAAAAATACGTATTTACAGAAATCATTTAGAAAAACACGAATAATAGCTACAGTCGTTTATCGAAGTACCATTCGTGATGGGTCACGCCACCTATATCGCGGCATCGGTGCGCACGGAACCCCCAGGACCACCTCCTCCCCCATGTATGTACAAAACTATTTCCAAGTTCGTAAATCATATTGGACAAAAACAAGCCACACTCACCTTTTAAAGACTTGTTTGTACAATTGATGTCAGCGGTGCCTCCAAATTGTAGGGGAAGTATTGGGGGAGACTCAAGACTCCAATGACCGGACACAGGTTTTACAAAAGGTCTGGTTTATTAACTGGTTATTCACTTCATTCCAATTACCAAATAATACCGCTTAATTCAATGGACCAGGTTAACTCTTTTCGCATGGTCCTTCTCGTTCGGCCGATGTTCCTCCGCCACTCCCGTCGGGCAGAGGGTCTGATGATGAGTCCTCGTCCGTTCCGTCGGTCAGAGCTTCTGCTCACAAGTCTCTTTGACTCAACGTTTGCTCTCGTTTATATGGACAAACTGGACTTAATCCCCTGTCCGCTGAACGTTAATCCTTTCTCCGCTAATGCCCCAAGGTCATGCATGCACCAAGTCCTGGCATCAGCTCGCTCCCCTCCTGCTGTGAGTTCTGTTTACCAAGCGATAGGGGGGTGCTCCAGCCAGGGGCTGTGACCAGGTGGACAAGAGATTACCATGTTCGGGCAGATTCCTGACACTCATTTACGAACTCGGCTTTCACAGAGTTTGCAGGTAAAATGTATCTGCTTCGTTACCAGTGTTAATTAATAAGTTACCAGTGCCAATTAATAAGTTACACTGAGTTACACTTCCACAGCCCCATCAGGTTAACGGTTGTCGTCGACCCACCTGACGTGTATGTAACAAGCTTATTATCCTCTTTCTGGAACTGAGTATTACAAATCAACAAACCTCCTACCACAACAACCTCCTCATCTTTCACGTTTTCCATCAGCTTCTCTATTGCACACCAGAACTTGTCATTCTCTTCATCGTCCCGACCGACCTGCGGAGCATATCCCGAGATGATGTTCACCAAGAGCTTTCCAATCATTTTCACCATCATCAACCTTTCACTCACTCGAGTCACACTCACCACACTGTCTACAAACTCCTCAGAAAACAGGACACCAACACCATGCATGCCTTCTGTCATCCTTGCCACACAAACTTGTATTTTTGTCCCAGCCTACAATTCACCATTCTCACACCACTTCCCTTCAATCTCGCCTCCTGTACGCAACATATGTCCACTCTTCTTCTGACCAATACTTCCACCACTTCTCCTGATCTCCCTTTCATTGTCCCTACATTCCATGTCCCAAACCTCAGAAACCAATCTCCATGTGGGGCAACAGACGTTTGGTCGTCGTAAATGGAGTGATTTCCACCCTTGCTTCGATCGGGTTCCCCACCTTGATTTTTTTCAAGAGGGAGTGAGGTCCCCCACGGGGTACTTCGGGCTGTACCCTGCCCATATGTCATTGTAATTGCCATGGTTCCCTTTTTGAGGCAATGTTTTATGGCTGGTTGCCCTTCCTGACACCAACCCTTTTAGTCACCTCTTAAGACACTTGGGGATACGGTGTACCTATTCTAAACCGGGGTTACATACCGGGTACAGAGAGAGAAAATATGTGGACGCTTACACCAACGCCAGAACAGGGAGAGAAAAAGAATGCGTCCACCTGCTACGAACACTGGAACCGAGAGAGAGAATAAAATGGCGGTCGCTTCACCTTTTATTTTCCCTGGTCTAGAAAGTTCCCTCTGACATCACGTGCGCTCCAATCACCAAGCGCGACTCTATCGTCTCATCGTTCCTCAACCAATCGTCCTTCGGGGCGTGGCCACACAGCCATTCTTGATGCCAATTGAGAAGGTTCAGCTGGGCGGAGTAGTAGTGTCTGGGTGCTGTCGACGATCGGATTGTTGTAATTATGTGCCGAGTGCATGGCTGGCTGGGTAAGTTTTATAAGAACAAACAAAGGGAAAAATCACAGGGGCATTTACACACTAGGAATTTATCCTTACGCCCTATCTAGAATAGCTCCACCCCTCGCATGGAGACACAAACACTTACACGGACATTCGGCCCTAACTGAGATACATTGAGGTGGCTTCACGGCATAAGGAGCTCGCTAAACCTACACAACTCTATCTGGACTTAGGTATTTCATTACTTACACCCACACACGTAACAATATCTTGGCACTTTTGCTCCAAGAATGGGTATCATCCCTACATTGCGTTTTTATTTGGCATAAAAAATTTTATTCATTTGTTTATATTAATCACAATGATCACAGATCCCAGTAGAGTGACACCCTATCCAATGAAGGTATGTATTAAGACATCAATGTAGAATGAGGGATGCCAGCCTTGCTTAATTAAATACACTTGGTTATATGAATTGCTAATTTCTTGAAATTCTCAGAATTCACTCCAGATTTTAGTCCACCGGATCCAATCTTCAAATCAAAAATGCAGATTTTGATTACATACTTTAATTGGACCGTGAGGAGTCATTGTAGTTCAAGGCAAGGTATCTTTGAGCAGGCCAAACACAATGTCGGCTTAAGAACCCAGCAATGTGACAGTGGGCTGACCAAGATGGTGGACCGCCATTTTGGCGATGCTTACTTTGGCTATTTTTGTCATGAGCATCCCCTAAATTATCTTCAAAATGGGTGTTTAAATTTTCCCAAGCACCCACTTTTCTTTCATGCACTCCCTCGGAGCATCTCCCTTTGTATGCATGCAAAGTTTCTGGTCACTAGGTTTCATGGAACTGGAGTTAGAGGCCGGACGCGTGCGCACTAACGCACGCACGCACACTTATTATTATAGTTCAGCAAATACAATCCGTCGCTCCACTGGCGAGACGGGAATATTAAGAGAGGGAGGGAAGCGGAGGAGGGAGGGGAAAGGGGGATGGGGATTGGAGGGGAAGAGATTAGGGGAGTGGAGGGAGAGAGGGGGAAGTGGAGATGGAGAGAGAAAGACTTTGACATTTGCATACCTTTATTTAAACAAGGTTAGAAAAAAAACAGACATCCCAATGAACAACAATCAGAAAAGGAAGGTAAAAAAAATTAAAACATAAAACAGTACAAGTGCACCTTCAAAATGAAAAGGTGAGATCATTATAAACTACTTTACACAATAAGTTATTGTACAACAATTTTTGCTTAAAAAGATCTGAATTATTTAAGTTTTGGTGAAAATAAAACTCTGCACGTAGCCTGGCCATGGTAAGGGCCTTAAAAACTGTTAAAACATTGTAGCCAGAATCAAGGTTGGCAAGAAGTTTAGCTTTCCTGGTTTAATAAATTGCTAGCTTCACTTCAGCTATTAAAAAATTGGTGAGTACAGATATGACAGCATTTTTGGGATTCAACGGCAAACCAAAAATAAACATACGTAAAGAAAAAGAAACATTCATATGGCAGCACAATTGTGACAGCAAAGTAAAAAGTGGGGTTAGCCTTGAAACAGTCAAGATAAGCGTGATGTAAATCCTTAGAGGACATACAAAAGGGGCATGAAACAGAATTTAAAATACTAAAACGGTGTAATGAAACATTGGTAGGTAAAATCTTTTTTTCTTCTTCTTTTTTTTTGTATACAGAATCGAGGCTCGTGAAAGAGCTAACATTTATTTCACAAACAAATTAAACAGACAAACAAAATATATAAAAAGAGGGACCGGAAGACCAGATGGGGAGAGAAGGGGAAGCACACAAACACATTTGAGAGCAGGGAGACGTGTGGGAGGGAGAGGGCTTGGGGGGAGGAGGCGTGGGAAGGGAGGGGGGGGGTGGGAGAAGTATAAAACACAAGGACACCAATGACTTCCAGGACAGAAGTTGGGATTTCAAAAAAGTGGATTTGGGGTGATATTAGTGGGGGTAGAAAAGATCAAGGATTTGGATGGGGGAAGATAAGAGATGGTGATGAACAGCTGTTTTAAAGACCTGGAGGGTGGAGTGGGATTGAAGAGAGTGAGGGAGTTTGTTCCAGAGGCGGGAGAAAAGAGGAATGAAGGAGTGAAGATGAGCAGAGAGTCTTGATTTTGGCAGTTTAACCATAAGAGGGTTGCAGGCAGATCTTGTGCGACCTGTAGGAATATTTTGGGGACAGAGCCCAGAGAGAGCTGGGGGGGCAAGGCCAGAGAGGAGTCGGTAGAAGATGGAAAGACCACCAACCTGCCTGCGGTGAGTGAGTGAAAGGCCTTTGGAGTTAGCTTCATCGAGGGAGATTCCAATGATTCTGAACACTTTGGTTTCAACAGCATGAAGACGAGCTAGGTGTGAGGCAGGAGCACCAGCCCAGAGGGGAGAGCAGTATTCCATTGAGCTCCGGATGAAAGTCTTGTATGTGGTGAGGAGCTCAGGTGTGCCAAGGAAGGACTTCGCACGACAGAGGATGCCCAGTCGGCGACTGGCTTTGGAGGCCAGATTTGAAATGTGGTTTTCCCAGGAGAGATCATGGCAGATAGTGAGACCCAAAAGCTTGAGTGACAGAACTGCTTGGAGAGGATTATTCAGATGGCAGCAGCAGCTGGGGTACACTCAAGCTCAAAATACTCTAACCCCAGGTGGAGTTAAGTAAGAATCTACAATAGGACCAGCATGATAGGCTCGTAGCGGGGCCGGGCAATTCTGCTGGAACGTGAAATAGGGTGCCTAAAGGTGCCTGTGAAATAGGGTGCCTGTGAAATAGGGTGCCAACGGAATAGGTAAAGCAATAAGGTTAAATAAAAAATAGATAAATAAATAAATAAATAAAAACAGGTACACCCAGAATACTCCAGCCCTAGATGGATTTAAGTTATATATACAATTTATTCATATGTACATTTGTATTTGTATTAGTTATATGTACAATTCTCCAAGAGATATCACCAGTCCGTTTTACAATTGGTGGGGCATACATGGTGACCCATTGTGGGCAAGGGGGAGACCCCAGAGGTCGCACCCCTTTCCCTAGGGATCCAAACCTATCCTTGCACACGTAAGGATGCCGAATGGCAATGCAGAGGTGGTACAGGCACTTTTTTTTACAGCATTAGGAAGTGGAGAGGAAGACAGGTGCACAATTCTGTTGATGCAACTGATGATATATGCACCTGATGAAGGGAGAGAACATGCATTGCAGCGTCATTGTTGTTGGCATCAATATGTCGTCCCAGTCCTCTGAAGGTACGCAACACTTCTTGGATAAGCTGGGAGACAGCTCTTACAGAGCGCATTCCAACAGCGGTTGCAATATGTCCTGCTGAGTGCCATGTTTCATTCCGGTTATTCTGCAGGTAACCTGCTGAGTGCCACGTTTCATTCGGGTTATTCTGCAGGTATCGTATGACGTACACACCAGAACTTGTGAAACATTGCACATACGTACGTGATCGAGGTATGTTGGGAAAAAGTGCATTGTAAAAGATAGGCTCATCATGGAAGTTGTTGGTATTGTAATGAGCCATATCTCGGCGTGCAGCAGGTCTTGGTAGAACAGAGGCAATGGGGAGATGTCAACACGTTGCAGGTCCATGAGAAAAGGTTCCTTGTTGAAATCAAGCACGCCAGCCATTTTCAACAGGTAGTTGGCAGTGAGCCGCCACGGCAACAAAGTGAAAAAAATAAAACGGTGAATAGTGGCGACTCGAAAAGCCATTAGGTCGGCTGATAATGTCAATGAGACCATGGCCACCTTCTGCCAATGGAGGGTAATGGACTTCAGGCTTGACCCAATGCTTGCCGCCCCAAAAGAATCCTGCAGATTTTTCTGGATTGTCAGCAACAGTGCTTCAGGAGGGTGCAAAGCAATCATTTTGTGCCACAAGGAAGCCACTACATTATTAATTACTAAGGCACGTCCTCTGTACGACAATGCAGATAATATTCCTCTCCACTTCTCTCGTATGTTATCAATTTATTAACTACATTAACCCAGTTCTTTGCCATGAAGACTGGGGTGCCAATGTACACACCTAGATAATGGATGTCTTCCTTCTCCCACTGCAAGCCTCTGGAAAGAGAAGGCACACCAACAGCAGGTGTATGGCCAATCCATAAAGCTTTACATTTGTTCCAATTTATTGCAGTTGTGCATGCCGAATAAATTTTTTCCAAATTGTTTAGTAGCATGGTGACATCATCACTGCTACGCACCACAACACACACATCATCAGCGTATGCTGAGGTGACAATTGGCCTTTCGGTTGGCATCACAGGAAAACCTGGTAATCTATTACAAAGGCGAATTAGTAGAGGTTCAATGCAGAGAGAGTACAGAATGCCCGAAAAAGGACACCCTTGGCCGACTCCTCTTTCAACCGTTAGTGGTGCAGATAAACTGTTATTGACTTTAATTATTCTAAAAACATGGTTGTACAGCAAGGAAATGTGAGAAATAAAGGCTGCCCCAAAACCAAACTATTTTAATGTATGAAAAACACATTAATGGCTAATGGCGTCAAATGCTTTCTCTTGGTCAAGAAAAAACAGGCCAGTATTCTGTTTTTGTGCAGCACAGACAAGTCCCAAATTTAAAAAAATATTATCACGAATAGACCGATTTAAAATACAAAAAGATTGATCAAAGTGTATTAAAAAACTAAGAAGGAGCTTTATGCAGTTTACAAGGGCTTTGGAAAGGATTTTGTAATCCGCACAAAGCAAAGAGATAGGCCACCAATTTTGTAAAGACTGTAAATCTCCTTTCTTCAGGATAAGGCACACAATTGCACAGCGACAACCTAGAGGTAACACACCCTCTTGTATATTATACTTTAAAACATCTAAAAGTGTCGGACCGAGCAAGTCCCAGAATGTTTTGTAAAATTCCACAGGTAAACCATCAAAGCCAAGTTCTTTATGATCATTAAGGCTATTAAAAGTTCATCCACTGTAAAATCTTATTCTAGAGAGCACTGCTGTCATTCTTCTAATTGTGGTAGATTTTTGGTAAAATCAAACACTTCTTGATCATTACTTTTCATTGTGGTAAAAACATTCTTTTAAAAAGTTTGATAAAACATTTCAACTGAGCATTCTCCTCACGGTGCGAGGTGCGAGGAGAGCTCGGCGGGTGAAGTACCAACCGAGAATGAAGGTGTGGAGGTTGAAAGAGGTGACAGTAAGGGAGGCATTAAAAGAGAGGCTGAGTAGGGTAGAGGATGATGTGGTTGGATGTCTTGAGCTTGAAAGGATGAGCTTGAAAGTGGTTGGATGTCAATGAAAGCTAGTCTGTTGGGAGCCGTTGGTGATGTATGTGGATGGACAAAAGGACCACCGAGGCACTCGGAAACATGGTGGTTGGATGTTGAGGTTGGAAAGAGGATTGACGAGAAGAGGAAGAAGTTCAAAGAGTGGCAGAAGGCGAAGGTTACGGGAGCAGAAATAGCAGAGCATGAAAGTTATAAGGCAGCCAGGAAGGCAGCCAGGAATGCTAATCACATGGCTTAGCAAAGAAAGAGGTAGCAAAGGCGCAGGAGGCATGTACGAAAATGTTCGGAGAACGCTTGGATTCGGAAGAGGGTCAGAAAGCAGTATTCAGGATTGCAAAGCAGATAGCGAAAGAGAGGTGTGATGTGATGGGGGTGAGTTGCTTGAAGGATGAAGTGGGACAAATCGTTGTCGACCCAGATGGAATTAAAGGAAGATGGAAAAGATATATGGAAATGCTGTTGAATACAGAGAATGAATGGGATGGCAACATAGAGAGTAACCCAGTTTTAGGACCGGCAGAGAGGATAACTGAGAAGGAAGTTGAGGAAGCGATAAAAGCAATGAAGAGTGGAAAAGCGGGAGGGCTGACGGGAGTTGTGGGAGATATGTTGAAGGCAGCAGGAAGTTGGGGTGTGAAGAGAATGACAGAGATCTGTAATCTGGTGGTGAAAGAAGGCCGCATTCCAGTGGATTGGGAACTGAGTACCCTCGTCCCTCTATACAAGGGGAAAGGTGACCCTCTGGAGTGTGGCTCGTACCGAGCGATAAAGTTATTGGAGCATGGAATGAAGGTATTGGAAAGGGTGTTGGAGAGGAGGATAAGGAAGAAAGTGAAGATCGACGAAATGCAGTTTGGATTTATGCCAGGAAGAGGAACGACAGATGCGCTTTTCATTGTGAGGCAGTTGCAGGAGAAGTACATGGATAAGAGGAAGAAGTTGTTTTTTGGGTTTGTTGATCTGGAGAAAGCATTCGATAGGGTTCCACGCAAAGTATTGACATGGGCATTGAGGAAGTTAGGAGTGGAGGAATGGTTGATCAGAGTAGTGATGGCAATGTACAAAAGAGCACGCACAGCTGTAAGGACGAAGGACGGGAACAGTGGTGAGTTTGAGGTGAAGGTGGGAGTGCATCAGGGGTCGGTACTAAGTCCACTACTATTTGTAGCTGTGATGGAGGTGCTGGCTCAGACCGTAAAGGAGGGTTTACCGTGGGAGTTGTTGTATGCAGATGATCTGGTGTTGATTGCGGAAAGTATGGATGGACTGAAGGAAAAGATGAACAAGTGGAAGGAATGTATGGAGACAAAAGGTCTGAAGGTGAATATCGGAAAGACAAAGGTGATGGCAAGTGGTAAAGCATGTGGTGAGGTGGAAAGAACTGGGAAGTGGCCGTGTGCTGTGTGCAGGAAGGGTGTCGGAGTGAACTCCATTCAATGTACAATGTGTGCTGAGTGGGTTCATCAAAAATGTAGTGGTCTGAGAGGGTCATTAACCAGTGTGGCAGCTACATTCAAATGTAAGGTGTGCACAGAGGGAGCTGCAGATGGAGGAAATGTTGAGTTGGATCTTGGAGATGGCGTTAAGCTGGAAGGTGTGAAAACATTTTGCTACCTCGGAGACATGCTGAATGGAGAAGGTGGATCAGACTCGGCAGCGGTTGCTCGAGTGAGATGTGCATGGAAGAGGTTTCGGGAACTGAGTGGCGTGCTGATGAGGAGGAGAGTGTCGCTGAAGCTGAAGGGAAAGGTGTATGCTGCATGTGTGAGAAGTGTTATGATTTATGGGAGCGAGACATGGGTAATGAACGTAGAGCAGCAACGAAGGCTGGAAAGGGTGGAAATGCGAATGGTTCGATGGATGTGCAGAGTATCGTTGAGAGAGAGGAAGACAAATGATGAATTGCGAAAGATGATGGGAATATTGCCTGTGATTGATGCTGTGAAGAGGAACAGGTTGAGATGGTTTGGTCATGTATTGAGGAAGGATGAAAGTGACTGGTTGAGAAGAGTGATGGAAGTTAATGTAGAAGGAAGTAGAGGATGGGGAAGACCGAGAAAGACTTGGCTAAAGATGGTGGAAGAAGAAATGCGGGCAAGGGCGTTAACAAGGAGAGATGCAGAAAATAGGGCAAAATGGAGAAGATTGTCATGGGGACCGCAAGGCTAACCCCCGCTCTAGCAGGGAACATGGCCTTAAAATGCATGTTGTTGTTGTTGTTGTTGTTGTATTCTCCTCACGAATGTGTCCATCACTTGAACGTAGGCTTAGCAACAATCGATTGGACTGTGCAGCCTTTTCAAAGCTAAAAAAGTCTTTACAACAAGTTTCTGAGGTAGATAGACCTTTTACTCGGAGTCGTGGTAGCACTCCGAGAGCATCATCTCGAGTTGACAGGCAGGAGCACCAGCCCAGAGGGAGAGCAGTATTCCATTGAGCTGCGGATGAAAGCCTTGTATGTGGTGAGGAGCTCAGGTGTGCCAAGGAAGGACTTCTTATATGGAGGATGACCACTCAGCGACTGGCTTTGGAGGCCAGCTTGGAAATGTGGTTTTCCCAGGAAAGATCATGGCAGATAGTGAGACCGAAAGTTTGAGCGACAGAACTTCTTGGAGAGGATTGTTGAGAAAGTAGATGGTAGGGTTGTCCAGTCGGTCTTTTCGGAGAGACATAGTAAGAGTGTGAGATTTGTCAGGATTGAAAGACATGTTCCACTTGTTTGACCAATCTGTGATTTTGTCCAGGTCTGCAGAGAGTGAGGAGGCTGCAGAATGTGCAAGACAGTAATCTGTTAACTTATACAACACCCAAATATCTATGTAGCATTCTCTCAAGCAGAGATCAAATACCAGTACATAACGTTTGAAATTTGTCTGAAGTAATTATTTACTTTTAACGATGTGCATATACGAATTAGGAAGAAGATAATTGGTTTTAGGTCGTTTGTTGTCACACTAGTATAAAGCCCGTCAAAAATGATGGGTTGGAACAGTTTTTTACGGTACAGCCATGTGAGCATGCTAAAGGCTGAAGTCTGGACCTTGTGTCAGGTGTGCCGATATCATTTTTATTTGTTGGACATCCTACAGACGTAAATGAACACTCGTTTTACCCTGCGCACATTGCACAGCATGTGCAGCAAATTTCACCTCCCTGTGCCTTGTATTTATTGTGATTAAAAAAATACCACTTCTGTACACCGACCTTGAGGCTCAATTTGCAAGCCACCGTCTACAATTCCAATGTAAGAGGCATAATTACTCTTCTTTTGGGTCTTCGGAGTCCTTGGGGTATTTTGTGTCCCTGGTGTCTTTTGTGTCCTCTGGGTCATTTGGGTCCTTGGGGTTTTCAATGTCTTCAGGGTCTTTTGTGGCTTTTGGGTCTTCTGGTTCATCGGTGTCTTTTGGGTCATTTGAGTCTTTTGGGTCCTCTAGGTCTTTTGAGTCATTCGAGTATTTTGGGTCCTCGATCTGGATTTTTGGGGTATTTAAGGGTCTTCATGGTATTTTGTGTTGTTCGGGAATGTTAAAGGACTCAGGAGGCTCCGATATGACCAAACAGCTTTTACAAAAGCAATGCTTTATTAACTAATAATTCACTTGTTTCAATATAATAAAGAACTACAATACAATAACGAATTTGGTAATTCAAGTCGTTGGTTCTTCTTTGGTCGGTCTTCTGCGCTGTCCTCGCTCCGTACTCGTTCGTTCCGTTTGGGCAGAGATTCTGATGACAAGTGTCTCGACTCAAAGTATGTTCTCGTTTATATGGGCACACTCGTGTTAATCCTCTCTCCGCTAAATGCTCCGAGGTCATCTATGCTCACCCCCCTGCTGGGGAGTTCCTTCACCCTCTTTGCATCCCAATGTCCAAACAATAGTACGGGCTTGGGAATGTGTGTTAGCCCGGGGCCGTGATAAAGGTGGACAAAGGAACTCCCAGGTTCCATGTTCTGAGATACATTCCTGACATTCTTACGAACCACCTGGACTACCTGCTCCGTTACTAGTCCCAACCAATGAGTTACACTTCCACAATTCCCTCATCTTTTTGTTTTTGTTTATATTAACCATTAATCTAAACATCAATATAAGTAAACAATCAATCACTACAAGTAAACATCAATATAAGTAAACAATCAATCCCCTTAGGCATACACCGTCACCCTGCAAGAATCACAAAACATTTCGTTGGTCATTGACTCCTTCCATATTGTTAATTCAATCTATTTCACTTGCATCACAAATATCCTTGCAAACCAACACCTCACCATCACCAAGATACAACAATTTCACTTCACCATTTTCAAGTTTTATAAAGCATCTGCAACATCTGGCAAAAACGTTTGCCTCCAAACAAATGTTGCTTCTTTGTTTGAAAGGAAGGGCTGATCACTTGTGTTTGAATTCAGGTATGAAACATTTTCTTCTGTCTTCATAACACCTGCACTACTTCGTGTAGGATTTCACTGTTGTGGTAACAGTGCGGAGTCCTAGACTGACCCTGCTCTCCATGTAGCATTCTTGCCACTCTTGCTGTGAACCATAATGATTCCTGAACAAGGCCTTCGCCCAGTTGTAGTCGACTTGCCTCCTCCCTCATTATGAATGGGCAGCAAGTATTGGTGTGATGTTGATTGGCCAGCAAGATGTGGAACAGGGATGCCAGATGCATCCACAATGATGTTGGGACCATGTTGTTCAGGTCATCCATGGTCCATACCAGGAGCAACCCGCAGAATCGTGCACAGCTGTTGTGAAAAGGCACAGCCATTGGTTTGCAGCTCCATGCTGGTTCCCCGGAAGTTGGTGAAGTAATACCATATGTCCCCGCATTTCGTAGGGGTTGCAGGTAAAATGTTGTTGTCCTACAACTTCTGATGTGATGAATGTTCCAAGCCTTCGAACAAGAGTAAGTGATCGCCTTTCTTTCATATGTTGCAGTGTGATCCAGGCAAATGGTCACATAAATTTCCTTGGTGAAGGTAAGCATCCATCTCCAAGTTACACAGGAGAATGTCTTCATCATTCTTTGAGAAAGAGGGTGTATGCCACGATTAACTTCATTTTTAGCCACAAATTTTCTTTCTCGAACTTCTTCCCAATTCCGTTAGCACTCCCTTCAAAATGTGATCTCGTCTTATCCTTATGCTCAGTCACATCTGAATCTGCTTTCCACACACACTGAATCAGATAGGGTACATCTTACCATGAAATAAGCATAATCATGTATATCTTCCGACAGTTTCACATTCAACACTTTGTTGTTTTTCCCTTAACACATTCAAAAGGTTATATTCATTTATATGTGTCACACAAATAATATTCAATCAGGTATGTATTTCACTATTAAACTAAGCATAGCATCCACAATTGCTTTCAGGTTAATATAGTTCAATAATTAACTCGTGCAGGCATTTTAGCACTACACAAAGAAAATAAATGCATTTATATCGAGTGTATATGATTACAATCACAAACAGGAATATCTAATTCCCAACAAATTTTGCAAACCAACAAATTAAGCATAATGTATTATTATCATAATTTTCTCCCCACTTCTTCTTCTTCTATTTTTTTTTTTTTCAAACAGTGTGTAACTTGTGGTGATAGAAGTTCACCGGTTGACACAATTCACAACATTTTTTGTTATGCCCTTATCTTAACTCTACTGTATTCATTTGCAACATCACTTGATTCATTCTTTTAACCTCGGTATTTATGTCGCCATAAAAGTCTTCCTCTTGTGGTTCCACATTTCTTTCCTCATTCGTCACTTCATGCATTATCATAGTGTTGTTGGTTACCTTATTCAAACACACCGTCACTAAGGCTTTCAAGCAAGCCACCACTAAAACAATTGTCAATATAACTACTAAACCCACAAACAAGTCTGCTACTCCTTGTATATGTTCATACCTATAACATAATTATATGTCGATGACATTCAACATTATATACCAAACTAACAAGCTTCCTAAAAGGTAAATAAAGAAAATCCCTTAATATGTAACATAAATCAGATTATTTGTCTTACCCTGATCCCCCTATCTCCCGGGGTCGAACTAAATCCCCTGATCATGAGTGTAGTTGTGATACATTATCACTCATGCTGTATTAATATCAGTAGGTAATTGTATGTCATGTAGGCAAATAAATGTCACTATCCCAAGTGGGAATATCACATGTTGAAAATGCAATGTTTATCAATGCAAGGGGTGTTAAAATGTAATTCAAATGACTGTAAATCACGACTGTCATTTATCTGCCACTGAATGTTCTGCTGGGCTGCTAGGTGCAGCCTCATTTTCTGTGGGACCGTCCTCCCTTGCCCCTTGCCCCATGTGCTCGCTTGCAATGAGAGGCATGAATCCAACTTTCTACTTTGGGTCCATTTTTTGTTTCTATTCTTATCAATCTCCTATGGTTTATCAGTTCATTCCAAAATACCGCAACCAAAGGTTTTAACCAAAGTTCTACCAAACTATTTCCAATGTGAACTCAAAATGCCAGTGAAACAATGATTCGAAGAATTAACTTGAAGGGGTAAATAATTTTTTTTTTCTATAACCAGATCTAATTTTCCCATCCAATAGTTTGCCTTGCCGAGTGTCATATTATAGCACTTTAATAAAACTTCGAAAAATGTCTCTCATCTCAATAAATTCCCTTTTTCTTCCCAAATACTCATCTGTAAATTACATATTCAATTACAGTTTCTCCCAATTTGTTCGGTCTAAATGGCCGCAAAAGTGGCTGCCAGCATGCAGTACCGTTTTTTATCTACCAAGCAAGTGCTCGTCCACACAAGACCTCTACCAAAATGTTGTTTGTAAAAACAAATCTGGGATTTCTGATTACATGGATGCACTCTCAGGACATTTTCAGGCTGCTGTTAACAATCCACTATGATAAATTAATTCCTTTACCCACAATCAAATAATTAGTACAAATTGAGGATATTATCCCTATCACATTCATTTATAGATTCATTATGTTGGATCTAATTTTTTTTTCCAAGAATTTTCCACTGCTGTAAGGAAGAACAATAGCTCTCATAAGTCTTAGTAATATCGTACTTAATTTACCCAGCATCGAAGAATTTATTTACTATCCATTCTCATCTGTTAACCAGTGACTTTGTTTGAACTCCAAAACTTAAAACTCACAATAGTTCAAACCAGCAAAATTTTCTTTACTATTTTCCCATATCATCTATGCCTAATACACATCCATACATACAAAAAAAAAAAAAAAAAAAACACCTTTAGAGGCCATTTTTCCCCGCAAGCGGGGGTTGGCCTTTTTCGGGAACTGTGGTTGTTGTTGTTTTTCGGTCCCCTTTTTGAAGCAATGTTTTATGGCCGGATGCCCTTCCTGACGCCAACCCTTTTTGCCGCCTTTAACGACAAGCAGGGAATTACCAGTGAACTGGTACTCAATCCCTTAATTGTATAATACATACATACAGCACAATTTATATTCTGATCAAATTCAAGTTTATATATATATATATATAATCCGTGAGCAGAGTACTCTGGGAAGTCAGTGTAAGACCTCTCCCAAATTTGGCTAATTTTGTACTCCCACATTTTTATGAAGCTCATATCCATAAATAGCTTTGATTCTCATATAAATTCTATCAAAATGGAATCCCAAGATTACTCCCAATTTTACTATCAATGAATGGCTGCTCATAACTCAGCAAATCAAATCTTTATTCTCCATCTCCCTTGACAAAAGTGATAATTTTCATAATAAAATTATATTTCTATTTTTTTATATTTTACGAATTCTCTCGATATGCGATCCCATCCACATGGAACTATCTATTTTCAGACAAGGCACACTGTCGGTGTCAACAATCTTGTAAGATTGATACACAAAACAACACCAAACAAACACAAACATTGATACACAAAACACACACACACGCATGCATTATGCATATTCGTTTGCGTTGGAACCATTATTTACAGATCAGGATGGGTGTCAGTTTTTTATTTCAATTTCATAAAATTTGTCCTTCAATTTTATAAATGCTAATGCACAAATGGACCAAAAAGTTTATTCTTAGAAAACCACTATGATGTCACATTGAAATTACCCTTTCAGTTCCCACAATAATTTATCCAAATTTGACTACACGCCCATTTACATGTCAGTCGACCACTGACCTATCGATCATGCGGAACAATAGTCCGAAATTCCCACCTGATCATCATGTGACTCTTGTCACTTGGTTTCAAAAAATTTGCAACGCAATTGTTTCCAAACTTTGTAAATTTAAAATTGCTGTGCCCAAAATAGAAGATCCAATTTTGGCATTTGATCAATTAATTATTAATTTGTTAACAAGCAAAAGAAAAAATGAATCATTCTTGCTCCGAAAACTTTTCAGACACAAGAATCATCGACAGTTATTCATGTTTGTCCAGTAATCGAATCTGTTGAGGCCAATCATCATTTGGGATTTGCAGCAATGAAGGCCTAATCATTGTCTGAGGTACCGGTAAGCACTGGTACACTTGATCTTGGTTTGCCCCATGAACTTGTCTTCCTGTTGACATACGGACATCTTCTTCTCCAATGTCCCATCTTTCCACACTCGAAACACCGGTTTCTGTCGTTGCCTGGTCTGTGCACCTGTGCACTTGTATTGCTGGGCTGCATCTCTACATCACTGAGTTGCCACTGCAATCTCTCGTTATCTCCTGAAACACGAAAAAATTCTCTGTACCGTCCTTTTTGGGGAGACAAATGGGAATCAGATTGGACAACTGTCACTTTCATTCCTAATTTCGGGGGTAGTTGTGCACTTGTCTCCTCCACTGTATCCTGTATCCTTTTTATTTTGCGTTCTAGGTCCGTTATCCGTTCTTGCTGTTCCCGTTGTTTGGATTCACCATCCCAAAGATGGAATGCAGGCCAGTCTACCATTAGATTCTGTCTCTTCCTGGCTCTCAATTTTTGTCCTAATCTTTCCAATCGACTTCGGTCAAATGTACCATCTCTTGGAAACTCCTTAGCATGTCCCTTGTCCAGAAATACCAATTTTCAACCTCTCTAATCGCCTCTTCACAGTAGCGGTCGTACATATAATATGTACAAGTACCTTTTTGTGGAATCTCTGGTTGTCCTTGTGTATTCTTGCAGGCTCCATTTCCCATTCTGCCTGTATGTGAATAACACTCAGTAATCCCTCAATGTACCAGGTAGATTACTAGGATCTGCACTTTGGAATACACCTGTACACACCTGTACTATATATACTATAAATAAATCTACTGGGGTCTGTTCCACTTTTTATCAAAGTGACGTTGGATGTGTTGTAGCTTGTTCCAGGTTCCTCTAAAGCTTCACTCGTACCTCCAGGAAGGATCTCTCCACCTGTTCAAATGGTGACCTCCAGAGAATCTCTCTCACCTGTGGCTTTTGCACAACCCAATCTCACAGATCAGTAGATGAGCCAAACGGGTCAGTATGAAATGGGTGAATCCACAGGTATCTCGCTCTGTCGAAGGGAAAATCACACAATGGTAACCGCACATATATAATCTATATATAGACTCACCATCTTGCTCAATTTTCCAAGGTTGTCTTCACATTGATAATATCTCACAAAGATATCAAAGCTTCTTTCTTGAGACCGCATCCTCATCAATCAATCAATCAATTTATTCAATTAAATCAATTCAATCATTCATCAATAAATCAAATTAATCACTCTAGATGACTCCCTGTATATGCCCTTTCCCCAATGATGTCAGGATAGATCCATCCATTGACTGAGATTGAAGATCATCGGTCGTCACCTCAGCTCCATAGCTCATGTTAATTGATGAATCACTGTTCTGTACTAGGGTCATATCTGACATATTTTCCCAATTTTGCCTGGTCACCACAAATTCTCTTTGCAACCACTAAAGGCAACTCATCCTTCATTCGTGAGACAGCCAAAATTGATGGCAGATATTAAAGTTCATTGGGTCCTGAAATGGGACTGTAAAATTCCTTCCAGCATGCTAAATTTTGAAACTCCATTGTTTGTAATACACAATTTATCCCATAGGGCTTGAAAGTTCTTTCCCAAGTTCGTGCAATCATTCTGCATTGAAATGTCATTTGAAATGTCATTGATAATGTCATTAAACCATCAACTTGTAGATGCATTTATTTATATCCCATTAACCCAAGAACTCTCAATTGCTTGGTTTCTTTTTAGTAATGCCATATATCCATATTTCTTTTCAAAATGTTCCTAACATACACATTAATCCCATTAGACCTCAAATAACCTACAATCCGAAAATAAATTTGTGAAATTTCAACAATTATCACAATATCATTGTTCATATGTTCATATCTTAATCCAATCAGAAACTTGTCAATTTACCCTTAATATATGTCTGTATATATATATATTATTTTTTTACAAAATCCAACTACCATTAAACTGAAAAATTGTTTTGTTGGACTCATGCAAGGTCCCTTACAAATTTTGAAAATTTTCCAAAGACATAACTTCCATTTTCTTTGACAAATCCTAATATTTATCAAATATTAGGATTATCATCAAAACAATGAATGACTCAATTGCTTAATGACTGCACATCCAAACCTAGATATTTTGAGTTCCGTAATTTTAATACCTCAAATTTTCCATTTCTTCCCTCCCTGACCCTTAGATGTAGGGATGGGTTCTTTTTTTTCTTTTTTTAGGATCATGTTGCATCGACCATTATTTTCTTAATCGATTGGCTGATAGCATAACCAATCCACAAGTGCTTCGTCCGAAGATGTGTCTTTTAGGAATTTAATTAAATAAGTCATTTATAAAATTAAATAATGAATTGATTAAATGATTAATCAATAAATCAAAATATTCTTGTTAGCCACATCACTTGGTCACTGTCATGTCCAAATATCAGCTTCCTTAACTCAAAAGGTGCCTGAGATATTGGCCAAATGAGAAAGAAATGTAATTAATTAAATAAGTACTTCATTAATTGCTAACAATTTTCAAAATCCTCAATTTTCATCCGATTTACTTGAAATTTGAATTGGATTTACTTATCAGCAAACTGAAATTGAACCAACAACTATTTATTCAACATAGGCCAAAGTCAACAACAATTTCAAAAATCCTTAATTTTCATTCGGTTCACTGGTCATTCGAATGGGATTTATATATCAGTCAACTAGTTCAATCAACAACTATTTTATTCAACATAGGCCAAAAGTCAACAACAATTTTCAAAAATCCTTAATTTTCATTCGGTTCACTTGTCATTCGAATGGGATTTATATATCAGTCAACTAGTTCAACCCACAACTATTTTATTCCACATAGGCCAAAAGTCAACAACAATTTTCAAAAATCCTTAATTTTCATTCGGTTCACTTGTCATTCGAATGGGATTTATATATCAGTCAACTAGTTCAACCCACAACTATTTTATTCCACATAGGCCAAAAGTCAACAACAATTTCAAAATCCTCAATTTTCATCTGATTGACTTGACATTCGAATGGGATTTAAATATCAGCCACCTAATTCAACCAACAACTTTTTTCTTCAACATAGGCCAAAGTCAACAACAATTTCAAAATCCTCAATTTCATCCGATTTACTTGACATTCGAATGGGATTTAAATATCAGCCACCTAATTCAACCAACAACTTTTTTTTTTCAACATAGGCCAAAGTCAACAACAATTTCAAAAATCCTCAATTTTCATCCGATTTACTTGACATTCGAATGGGATTTAAATATCAGTCAACTAATTCAACCAACAACTTTTTTTTTTCAACATAGGCCAAAGTCAACAACAATTTCAAAAATCCTCAATTTTCATCCGATTTACTTGACATTCGAATGGGATTTAAATATCAGTCATCTAATTCAACCAACAACTTTTTTCTTCAACATAGGCCAAAGTCAACAACAATTTCAAAAATCCTCAATTTTCATCCGATTTACTTGACATTCGAATGGGATTTAAATATCAGTCAACTAATTCAACCAACAACTTTTTTTCTTCAACAAAGGCCAAAGTCAACAACAATTTAAAAATCCTCAATTTTCATCCGATTTACTTGACATTCGAATGGGATTTAAATATCAGCCACCTAATTCAACCAACAACTTTTTTTTTTCAACATAGGCCAAAGTCAACAACAATTTCAAAAATCCTCAATTTTCATCTGATTTACTTGACATTCGAATGGGATTTAAATATCAGCAAACTGAAATTGAACCAACAACTATTTATTCAACTTAGGCCAAAGTCAACAACAATTTTCAAAATCCTCAATTTTCATCCGATTTACTTGAAATTTGAATTGGATTTACTTATCAGCAAACTGAAATTGAACCAACAACTATTTATTCAACTTACATTGCCCCCATGCCAAATAATTAAATATCCTACAGCGCGGCATTGCAGCGGCACGTCATAGAGGCTGCATTTGGAGGGAGAGGTGTACGCTAATTGATTGATTAATTGTATAATTAAACTCAATAAAGATTATCACAAAATATTTTCTTACTCAATTGGCTAATAGCATAAGTAAACCACAAGTGCTTCATCCGAAGATGTATCTTTTAGGAATTTAATTAAATCAACCCAAGTGAAACAACGTCAAGCACTGCGAGCCCAGGGAGCAGAGGAAAACACAAAAAACAAAAGCACTGGCTCTGCTTCCTGGAAGCTTCCTGCAAAACGTTTTGCTTCTCGAAAAAACGTCCGCCAATGGGAACTAGAGGGAGGGGAGGGAGAAGGAGCGGGAGCAAGAGACAGGTAGCCAAAATGTAAATGAGGGACAATGAGGGACAATGAGGGAAAAATGTTCGATTTTTCCCTGGGGCGTCGGTATGCAATTTTCATCCAATCGCCATCTTTCATAATAATTCTGGACCCGGCATCAGATGGCGTTGTCTGTCATTAATTTATATGTTAATCGAACGAGTTTTAGGTGTTATAAGAAATGGCGGGATTTTTTTTCCCTCTCCTCCACCCTTTTTCCTTGGACCCGCGGTTTCCGTCCTACACAATTTCGTTTAATTTGTCTAAATCCAACTCGCCGTTTCAAAGATATAAGCCATTTTGTCGCGGTATTATAAATTGGAATGGGGGAAAATATATATATTTAATTCCATTGTCCGCTTCCTCTCCTCCGCCAAGCGAGTCGCCTACCATTTGGGCAGGCAACTCAAAAGTACGTTGTAAGTGCTACAAACGAGTGTACACGATTGTACATGTGTACGGGCCTTACAGAACCGGCAAACAAATCGCCCCATGGTGCACTTCATGGGTCGATTCGCCTCCAGTACAGAATGAGGCTTTTAATAACCAGCATCCTCGCCAACACACGGTCCGAATTGCAGGCAAGCCTACAGACGCGCGTTTCTCAGTGACGCGTGTGAGACGAACTGGCGCATTTATTTACACAGCGCAAAAACCCATATTTACAGATCGCTAGAAAAAACACGAATAATAGCTAAAACCGTTTGTCCTGTTCCATCCGTGACTTTGTCCGCTCATTCACTTTTCCTGATTCGCATCAAGGATCTCCATCATCAGACAGCGTACTTAATTCCGCATTTTAATGAGAATTCAACAGGATTTTACAACTCAAAGGAAAAAGAACGAGCAGGCCTTTTGCAGGACGATCGTTACAAAAATCGTTACATATATTAAAGTATTTATAATGTCGACAAAAATCATATCTTAATTCTTACAAAATTTGGTTCTTTGAATAAATCACAGCACCGGGAGTCCCGCTCCAATGGATCTTTTGTGTTTATTCAGCACCCTAGTAATTGGTTCTTTGTGTACTAATTAATTACACAGCACCCAGGCCCCACTCATATGGATCTTTTGTGCAGCGCTACACAGCACCTGAGCAAAAGGGGTCTCATCTACATTTTCATAATCAGGGCTTCCGTGCACCAATAGTGCGTGGAGAAGCCCAAACACCACATCCTCCATGTATATACAGAATAACTATTCCCACGTTCGTACATCATATTGGACAAGAACAAGAACATGCTTACCTCTCAGAAAGATCTTGCCGATGTGTCCAATTGGTCCCCGTACGGGCCACCAGATTGTTCGGGAATGTTAAAGGACTCAGGAGGCTCCAATATGACCAAACAGCTTTTACAAAAGCAATGCTTTATTAACTAATAATTCACTTGTTTCAATATAATAAAGAACTACAATACAATAACGAATTTGGTAATTCAAGTCGTTGGTTCTTCTTTGGTCGGTCTTCTGAGCTGTCCTCGCTCCGTACTCGTTCGTTCCATTTGGGCAGAGATTCTGATGACAAGTGTCTCGACTCAAAGTACGTTCTCGTTTATATGGGCACACTCGTGTTAATCCTCTCTCCGCTAAATGCTCCGAGGTCATGATTGCTCAGCCCCCTGCTGGGGAGTTCCTTCACCCTCTTTGCATCCCAATGTCCAAACAACAGTACGGGCTTGGGAATGTGTGTTAGCCCGGGGCCGTGATAAAGGTGGACAAAGGAACTCCCAGGTTCCATGTTCTGAGATACATTCCTGACATTCTTACGAACCACCTGGACTACCTGCTCCGTTACTAGTCCGAACCAATGAGTTACACTTCCACAGTGTCTTAGGGCTAATTTGGGGTCCACTGGGTCCTTGGGGTCTTTTGGATTGTTTGGGTCTTTGGGGTCTTCCAGGTCTTTAAGGGTATATACGGGGTATTTTGGGTCTACGGGGTATTTTGGGTATTCGGGGTCTTTTCGGTCTTCTGGGTCTTTTCAATATTTTCGGTCTTCTCGGATTTTTCGATCTTCTCAGTCTTCAGGGTATTTAAAGGTCTTTGGGAGTATTTTGGGTCTTTGGAGTATTTTGGGTCTTCATGGTCATTTGGGTCTTCAAACAGTCTTCAGAGTGTTTTGGGTCTGCAGGGTCTTTATGGTCTTTTGGGTCTTGGGGTCTTTTGGGTATCTGGGGTCTTTATGTGCCTTTGGGTAATTTTAGGTCTTCAGGTTCTTTTGGGTTTTTGTGGTCTTTTGGATCTTTAAGGTCTTGGTTTCTTTGTGGTATTTTGGGTTTTCAGGGTCTTGTTGGTCTTTTAAGTCCTCTGGGTCATTTGGATCCTTGGGGTCTTCAAGGTCTTTAAGGGTCTTTGGGGTAATTTGGGTCTTCAGGGGTATTTAAGGGTATTTGGGGTATTTAAGGGTATTTGGGGTATTTAAGGGTCTTGGGGTATTTTGGGTGTTTGGGGTATTTTGGGTCTTTGGGGTCTTTTGGGCATTCAGGATGTTTATTGTGTTTTCTGGGTCATTAAGGTCTTCGGGGTCATTGGGTCTTTAAGGATCTTCAGGTTTTTTGAGTCTTTGGAGTATTTACAGTCTTTGACAGTCTTTTTTTTTTTTTTTTTTTTTTTTTTTTTTTGTATACAATATCGAGGCTCGTGAAAGAGCGAACATTAATCACACAGAAAGACAAACCGACACATAAAACATATAACATAGGGAGCGGTAGACAAGATGGGGAGAGAGGGGGAAGGACACAAACACAACATTTGAGAGCAGGGACCGAGAGACATGGAGACATCGAGAGATCTGAGAGAGGGCGAGGGCTTTGGGGGGGGGGGCGTGGGAAGGGGGCAGTGGGAGAGGTATAAAACATATGGACACTGCCAGGACTTCCAGGAAAGAAGTTGGAATTTCAAACAAGGTGGATCTGGGGTGAATTAGCGGGGGTAGAAAAGATCAAGGTTTTGGATGGGGGAAGATAAGAGATGGTGGTGAACAGCTGTTTTAAAGACCTGGAGGGAGGAGTGGGATTGAAGGGAGTGAGGGAGTTTGTTCCAGAGGCGGGAGAAAAGAGGAATGAAAGAGTGAAGGTGAGCGGAGAGCCGAGATTTCGGCAGTTTAACCATCAGAGGGTTGCTGGCAGATCTTGTGCGACCTGTAGGAATATTTGGGGGACAGAGCACAGAGAGAGCTGGGGGTGCAAGGCCGGAGAGGAGTCGGTAGAAGACAGAAAGACCACCTACCTGCCTGCGGTGAGTGAGTGAAAGGCCCTCAGAGATAGCTTCATCGCGGGAGATTCCAATAATTCTGAAAGCTTTGGTTTCAACAGCGTGAAGCCGAGCTAGGTGTGAGGCAGGAGCACCGGCCCATAGGGGAGAACAGTATTCCATTGAGCTGCGGATGAAAGCCTTGTATGTGGTGAGGAGCTCCGGTGTGCCGAGGAAGGACTTCGCACGACGGAGGATGCCCAGTCGGCGACTGGCTTTGGAGGCCAGCTTGGAAATGTGGTTTTCCCAAGAAAGATCATGGCAGATAGTGAGACCCAAAATCTTGAGCGACAGAACTTCTTGGAGAGGATTGTTGAGAAAGTAGATGGGAGGGTTGTCCAGTCGATCTTTTCGGAGAGACATAGTAAGAGTGTGAGATTTGTCAGGATTGAAAGACATGTTCCACTTGTTTGACCAGTCTGTGATTTTGTCCAGGTCTTCAGAGAGTGAGGAGGCAGCAGACTGCCGATCTGAGGGAAGAGGAATGGAGCGGCAGAGAGTGGAGTCATCAGCAAAGAGATAGAGAGGATTTTCGAGAGAGTCAGAGAGATCATTGATGAAGACCAGAAAAAGCACGGGGCCCAGAACACTGCCTTGGGGAACTCCAGCCTGAACAGGAAGAGGAGATGAGAGAAACCCATTCAGGGCCACACGTTGACGACGACTAGAGAGGAAGTCCGCCAGCCATGCGTGGAGATTTCCATGGATACCAAAGGAGGAGAGTTTGGTGAGCAGAGCGGGGTGCCAGACCGTGTCGAAGGCACGTGATATGTCGAGGGAGACAGCTCTAATTTCCTGTTTGGCATTGAGGACCTCCATCCATTGTTGAGACAGCAGAAGCAGCATGTCCAGAGTAGAGTGACCTGGTCTGAAACCAAATTGATGATCAGAGATCAAGCCATTGGAGAAGAGGAAAGATTTCATATCAGAAGCAATGATGGATTCCATGACTTTGCTGATAATTGGGAGAAGGCTGATTGGTCTGTAGTTGCTAGGATCTGTTTTTGCACCTTTTTTGTGCTAAGCGGTGATGTTGGCTGATTTCCAAGCAGATGGCAGTTGACCTTGAGCAAAAGAGAGGGTGAAGAGAACAGAGAGAGGGTGAGATAGAGCAGCAGAGCAGGATTTTAGGACCCGTGGGCTGATGCCGTCGGGTCCAGTTGCAGAATCAGAGTCGAGGGTTGACAGAAACTTTTCCACCTTGTCAGGAGGAAAGGACACGGAGTCCAGGAGCAGCAGGGTACGACTGGGTATGGTGGGTACAGAGAGGGATGGGTTTGGGACACAAGATTTAGAGGCAAACACAGAGTTGAGGCATTCAGCTTTTTCACGTGCGGAGTCAGCTGTGTAGCCGTTTGAGGTAAGGGAGGGGATGGAGGGGGAACAAACACCAGAAACGGATTTGACCAGACGCCACCAGGATTTGGAAGAGGGAGACAGATAAGAGAGTTCGGTCTTGAGAACGGAGAGATATTGTTTCCTGGCTCTCCTGAGGGTGGACACACACTTGTTTCGGGCTTTGTGAAAGGAAATGAGATTTCCTTCCGTTGGATTTGCTTTCCAGGAGACGAAGGCAAGTTGTTTCTGGGCAACAGCCTCACCACAAGATTCCGTGTACCATGGACGGGAGGAAGGGTATGACAACTGAAGACGAGATGGGATAAATCTGTGCATGAGAGAGAGCAATTTACTTTGGAAGAATTCCCAGGATGAGTTGATGTCAGAGGTGGTAGAGATGGGAGACCAGTCCAGATGATTGATGGCTGCTTGAAGACCGTGCCAGTTGGCCTGAGTGAAATGCCAGACTCGTCGACGCTGAGCAGGCTCCCTGAGGATGGTCAGAGAGATGTCCACTTTAACAAGGACATGATCAGATGATCCGATCGGAGCAGAAGAAGAGCAGCAGACATTTTCAGGGAAGTTAGTCATAACCAAGTCCAGAAGAGAAGATGTTCCGTTGACTGAGATCCGGGTCGGGAAATTGACAGATTGTGTCAGTCCCAGTGAGTCGCAGAAGTCCTTTGCTGAGGAGCCATGGCTGGTGAGAGAGGTACCCACACCCAGCCAACTGGCATGATGACAGTTGAAATCACCACATATGAGGAAGAGAGAGTTGGGATGAGTAGATAGAAGTTGGTCCATATCATCAGACAGCGAGATGTAGATGGAGTCATCACTGTTTGGTGGACGGTACAACACACATATGAACAAGAGGTGGGAGCGAAGGGGAAGCCGTAGCCAGAGGTATTCCTGGGGGTGAGGTGGAGAGAGTGCAGTGCAGGGCGAGTGAGGAAGAGAGTTTTTGATAAAGATAGCAACCCCGCCTCCAGGACGAGGTTCAGGTCTATCATACCGGAGGAGGGAGTAGCCCGGGAGAGATACTATGGAATCAGAGACATCATAAAGGAGGAAAGTTTCTGTTAAGCAGATCACGTCTGGTTTGACAGAAGCAACCTGTATGGAGAGATCAGTTAAGTTTGAACGAAGGCCCCGGATGTTTGAGGTCCATACCGTTAATGAAGAGGAAGGGGGAGCATCAGATACAGAACAGGGAGGAGGAGGGGTAGGGTAAGATGTGGAAGAGGTGGAAGAGGTAGGGAGAGCTGTTGAAGGTGTGTCAGAGATTTCAGAATAGCTCGGAGAAAGGGAAGGATGGGGCGGACAAAAGGTTTGATGGTGATTGGGTGAGCCACAATGAGGTGTTCTTTGAGGAGGGGGAAGAGCGAGGCAGAAGGTTGGGGGAGATGGAGGTGAGAGTTTGAAGGGGGAAGAAGCGGGGAGGACGCTTTGAGGAGGGGGAGTGAGCGGGGGGAAATTGAGAAGCAATGAGGGTGGGGAGATTTGAAGGGGAGGGGTGAGGGGGGAGTTTGGGAGGGAAGAGACAAGGGGAGGGATTTGAAAGGGATGGGATATGGGGGAGATTTGGAGGGGAGGGGTGAGGCAGGAGTCTAGGAGGGGAGGGGCGAGGGGGCGTCTTGGCGGGGAGGGGTGAGGGAGTAGTTTAGGAGGGAGGGGGCAAGGGGGGAGATTTGAAAGGGATGGGTGATGGGGAAGATTTGGAGGGGAGGGGTGATGGGGAAGATTTGGAGGGGAGGGGTTATGGGGAAGATTTGGAGGGGAGGGGTGAGATTGGATTTTTGAAAGTGTACGATTTATGGGAAACGAACATTTATTGCAAAATGAGTTTCTTGTGACCTTCGAGTTAAAAATACGTTTAAGGACGCTGGATGGAGGATGGAGTGCAGGAGAGTTTAGGGAATGTAGAACAAAGGCACTATAGGAGATGGATATTTTTTTTGGGATGAATTGATTTGGTGAGCAAGTCGAAAGCAGCCTTTTAAAGAAGAAGAAGAAAAAGGTGTTATAAAATATGACGGAATACATAACTTGAGGGGAAAGTGTAAACATTGAAGGTTAATGAGTGAAAACTATCTGGGGAAATGGGGGAGAAACACGTGGTCGAAGAACGAACGAACGAATAAGAATGAATAAACGAATGAGAACAGAGAAGGAAATGTTTTTTTTTTTTTTTTTTTTTTTTTTTTTTGAGTTGAGATTTACACAAGGAAGTAGGCTATGGGTGAAAAGACTGGGAATACAGAGAACGAAAGTTATTGGATCACAAACGACGGACCACTGAGAGAAAAACAAAGCCTCAAGGTTGTACAGTGCACACTGTACAAGGCCTTGCTCGCGACACGGCAAACAGACGATCAATTTATGAAAGATAAACACCGAGAAACAACCAAAGTTGCACACAATAACTTCACACACCGAATGATAAATACAGTCTTCAGTGTCTTCGGGGTCTTCATGGTATTTTGGGTGTTTGGGGCCCATTGAGTCTTCATGGTATTTTGTGTCCTTGGGGTCTTCTGGGTCCTTGGTGTATTTTGGATCCTCTAGATCATTTTGGTCCTCTGGATTGTTTGGGTCTTTTGAATCCTTGGGGTATTTTGGGTCTTCCGGGTATTTTGGGCGTTTGTGTTCCATTGGGTCTTTTGGGTGTTTTGGGTGTTTGGGGTCCATTAGGTCTTCAGGGTCTTTTTGTTCTTTTGGGTCTTTGGGGTATTTTGGATCTTCAGAGTCCTTGGGGGTCTTCTCAGTCCTTGGGGTCTTTTGTGTCTTCCGGATATTTTGGGTGTTTGTGGTACATTGGGTCTTCAGGGTCTTTTGGGTCTTTGGGATATTTTGGGTCTTTGGGATATTTTGGGTCTTTGGTGTCCATTGGGTCTTCAGGGTCTTTTCAGTATTTTGTATCTTTGATGTCCTTTGGTTCTTGAACAGTCTTCAGGGTGTTTTGGTTCTTCGGGGTCTTTTGGGTCTTTGGGGGTCCATTGGGTCTTCAGGGTCTTTTCAGTCTTTTGGGTATTTGGGGTATTTTGGGCCTTCGGAGTATTTTGGGCCTTCGGGGTATTTTTGGTCTTCAGAGTCCTTGGGGTCTTCTGGGTCCTTGGGGTCTTCTGGGTCGTCATGGTCTTTTGTGTCTTAAACAGTCTACAAGGTATTTTGGGTGTTTGGAGTCTATTGTGTCTTTGGGGTCTTCTGGATCCTCGGGGTATTTTGGGTCCTTGTGGTCTTCTGGGTCATCATTATCTTTTGTGTCTTTAACAGTCTACAGGGTATTTTGGGTGTTTGGAGTCCATTGGGTCTTCAGGGTCTTCTGGGTCCTTGGGGTCTTTTGGGTCCTCAGAGTCTTTTAGGTCTTTTAACCAGTTGACACAGTCATGTTCAAAGATTTCCCCTTAAAACCCCCCACTAAAATCCCTCCTAAAGCACGACTCAAAGCCTTTAAGACCTATCTTTATGAAGGGGGACAGACACACAAACACACACAAACACACACACACACACACACACACACACACACACACACACACACACACACACACACACACACACACACACACACACACACACACACTGTGCTTTATATGGTAGATATATTTTCGCCATATCTCGTGGGATTGTGTCTGTGAGTTGGACAGGTGACGTTGATGGGCCATGAGCTGCACATGGACATGTCTTTTCCGCATATCTCGTGGGATTTTGAGTTGGACAGGCGACTGTGACAGTTGGACAGGGGAAGGGGGTTTGAAGGCTTGAAACGGGGAGGGGATTGGCATTCTCAAACAGGGCTTCAACCCATGGCTTTATAAAAGGTCTTTGTCCGAGGACATTTTTACCCTGCGCTCGCGAAGCGAAAAGCATGGTTTGGTTTTCGGCTGCGAACGTGTGTATGTTTGGCGTACATGTCTGCATTTTAAAAATACATTTTCTCTGCAACTGTCGGTCTGATGGACACTAAATTTTCACCATAGGATCACCTCCTTCTGTAGAATATTGTAATGATAATTATGATGTAATAGGTCATGTGGTACAGGCGCCAACTTGGAAAAACTGAAAACAGTTACGCCTCTATATCTCCAAAACCGCTCCATGGAAAAAATTGAAGCGTGACTCATTGTTAAGAACTTCACATGGGGAATAAGTGTTGTTAACGATGAGTGTTGTAATTATGATGTCATAATTTGACATATTTGTACTCGAACTTGTCAACCCTTGAAATGCACACTTTGGCCAACAAACCTATGATGTCATAATCACAAACTGGTCAAACACGTGGAACATGTCTTTCGATCTTGACAAATCTCACACTCTCACTTTGTCTCTCCGAAAATACCGTCTGGAAAACCCTCCCATCTACTTTCTCAACAATCTTCTTGAAGAAGTTCTGTCACTCAAGCTTTTGGGTCTCACTATCTGCCATGATCTTTCCTGGGAAAACCACATTTCCAAGCTGGCCTCCAAAGCCAGTCGCTGAGTGGTCATCCTCCATATAAGAAGTCCTTCCTTGGCACACCTGAGCTCCTCACCACATACAAGGCTTTCATCCGCAGCTCAATGGAATACTGCTCTCCCTCTGGGCTGGTGCTCCTGCCTCACACTCAGCTCGGCTTCACGCTGTTAAAACCAAAGCGCTTTTTTATCCAGGTCTGCGGAGGGTGAAGATGCTGCTGCCTGCCGATCTGAGGGTTGAGATATGGAGCGGCAGAGAGTGGAGTCATCAGTAAAAAGATAGAGAGGATTTTCCAGAGTTTCGGAGAGATAATTATTGATGAAGATTAGAAAAAGCACAGGGCCCAGAACACTGCCTTGAGGAAGTCCAGCAGGGGCAGGAAGAGGAGTTGAGAGAATTCCATTTAGAGCCACGCATTGACTATGACAGGAGAGGGAGTCAGCGAGCCATGCCTGGAGATTTCCATGGATAAATATATTTTTAATACAAGCTTTACAGGCTTGACCCATGTAACACATGAGATACCCCAGAGGCAGACAATGCTTACCTACTCTCGCAAGATGTACATTGTGGCAAATTTGGACAACCATACTTTTGTCTGCAAACATTAACCAATAAATTTGGCAACCGAACATGAGGATTGTTCGATTCATTAATGCATCATTAATCACCTCTCCTGATTAATCACCTCAACTCTCCTGATTCACTTCTCCTGATTCATTAAACCGTCAGATTAATTAATTGTATCAAAACATCGGTGACCTGATCACACAATCAAATCGGTGACTTTTACTCACATAGATCACATAAATCATGTAAGTTTAAATTCCGTTTACAATTTAATAAAACTGCATAGTGAAATAGAACAGCATTTGTGTATTGCCTCACTGATTTGGGAAACCAACTATTTTTGAGGTCAAGCAGTCAAAGGTCAACTCAAGGTCAAACTTCTAAAATCATTTTTCATCTGAAAAATCATCACTTTTCTTCCTGTTGACCCAAGCTTTGATCAATATCGCAATTTTTAATCTTCATGAAATGGACAATTTGCTGTATCAATGGAAAACTTTCACTGAATTCAACCACCAACTATTTTTGAGGTCAACATAGGCCAAAGATCACCATCTTTGCCAAATTTCTAAAATCCTCCATTTTCATCCGATTAACTTTAAATTTGAAGAGGACTTGCATATCTGGTCACTGAATTCAACCACCAAGTATATTTGAGGTCAACATAGGCCAAAAAAAAGGTCAACATGGGCCACATTTCTAAAATCCTAAATTGAAATCTGATTGACTTGAAACTTGAAGAGGACTTGCATATCTGGTCACTGAATTCAACCGCGTATTATATTTTAGGTAAACACAGGCCAAAAGGTCAACATAGGCCAAATTTCTAAAATCACCAATTTTCATTTGATTGACTTGAACTTCTCAGAGGATTTATATATATGGTCACTGAATTCAACGACCATCTATTTTTGAGGTCAACATAGGCCAAAAGGTCAACATAGGCCACATTTCTAAAATCCTCAATTTTTATCCAATCGACTTGAAATTTGAAGAGGACTTGCATATCTGGTCACTGAAATCAACCATCAAGTATTCTTGAGGTCAACATAGGCCAAAAGGTCAAAATAGGCCAAAAGGTCAACATAGGCCAAATTTCTAAAATCACCAATTTTCATCCGATTGACATGAAAATTGAGCAGCATTTGCACACCGAGTCACTAAATAGGGAAACTAACTGGTTTTGAGGGCAAAAGGTCAAAGGTCAACTCTATGTCAACCTTCCAAAATCATCGTTTTTCTTTTGAAAAATCGTCAATTTTCATTCTGTTGACCCGAGCTTTGATCAAGATTGTAAATTTTATTCTTCATGAAATGTACAATTTGCTGTATCAATGGAAAACTTTGGGGGCGGGGGGGAGGGGGGACTTTGCAAGTATCGTGCTACGCATGACGTCCTCTTGTTTGTCTGTCTTTGTTTGTTTGTCACCGGCCTACAGGTCACAATTTTCAACCGATCTTCACGAAACTTCACCAATTGGTGGAATTGGTCAAATGCAAGAAGCCTATTGTTTTGGGGTCAAAAGGTCAAAAGGTCAACATGGGCCAAAAGGTCAACATAGGCCAAATTTTTCTAAAATCCTCAATTTTCATCCGATTGACTTGAAATTTGAAGAGGACTTGCATATCTGGTCAATGAATAGTCGTGGTGAAGGAGACAAAGGGAGAGAAGTTGTCTCTGTAAATAACAGCCACGCCCCCACCCCGAGAGGAGCGAGGAAATGACTGCAGGGTGTATCGAAGTGGGGTGAGATCAGCACATCTCGCTTCGTCGCCACTGGGTCAGAGCCAAGTTTCGGTCAGAAAAGAGGTAATTTGGAATAAAAGAGGTAATTTCGGTTCGCTTTTCAGGACTACTTACAGACTGAGCATTGAATAAGGCGAGAGACACGTCAGAACGGTGTTGTTCTACAGCAGGGGAGGCGAACCCGCAGCTCGCGAGCCGCATGCGGCTCTTAGCCAGCTCTTGTGCGGCTCACGAAGAGCTGCTCTATCGGTGCATGTTTTTACATTTTAAAATGTATTTCTATAATAAAATCAAAATGCATTTGAATATTTGACTATACTGCCAATAAATTTGACAATATTTTAAAAATAATAGACAATTTTGTGGTAATATGTTTGACAGAAATCTCCCACTAGTCATGCATGAGCCCAAACATGAAACACACTTTCGTGCGTAGAAACACACTTGCGCACGCAGACCCGGAAGTTTGTTAGCTAGGCTAGCACTAGCCCAGCGGCAGTGACCGAATCGCCATGGCAGATCACTCAGTTTTTTCGGAAATTAACGAAGCACTCAGAGACGGTCACATTCGTATCATATCAGTTGGCATGGAACATTGCTCGAGCTAAAAAGCCATACAGTGAAGGGGAATTCGTAAAAACGTGTCTCAGAGATGTTATTGCCATCCTCACTCCTGAAAATGACAGTTTGAAGCGTTCTGTGTCAGACCTGCAGCTATCACGGCACACCGTTGAACAGAGAATATCAGATGTTAACAACTCCATTGAAACACAGTTGCATACGGATCTTGAAAAATGTCGGTATTTCAGCATTGTTTTGGATGAGTCTTGCGACATTCAAGATAAGCCACAGTTGGCAATATTTGTACGGTCTGTGTCAGAAGACTGCACAATTAAGGAAGAGCTGCTTGACATTGTGCCGTTAAAAGATAGGACCCGCGGCATCGACCTGAAAGAGACACTCACGAATTTTGTTGAGAAGGCAAATTTGCAATTACCAAAACTAACAGCAATATCCACAGACGGTGCACCAGCTATGTTGGGATCTGCAAATGGCCTTGCAGGGCTGTGTAAAGCTGACGATCGTTTCCCTGATTTTCGGACATTTCATTGCATCATCCATCAAGAGAACCTGGTGTCTAAGAAGCTGAACTTGGACCATGTCATGAAACCTGTGCTAGAAATTGTGAATTTTTTTCGCACTCATGCTCTCAAGCACAGACAGTTCAAAAACCTCATAGCTGAACTGGATGAAGACCTTTCCAATGATCTGCTTCTCCACTGCACTGTGAGATGGCTTTCAAGAGGTAACATGCTTTCCTGTTTTTTTTGAACTTTTGGACCCAGTGAAGCTGTTTCTGGCAGAGAAACATAAGGACTATCCTGAGCTACATGACCCCCAGTGGATGTCAGATTTGGGGTTTCTGGTCGACATGCTGCATCATCTGAATAAACTGAATCTAGATCTGCAAGGGAAGTTAAAAATGCTGCCTGACCTGGTGCAAAGTGTTTTCACATTTGTGAACAAACTCAAGCTCTTCTAGACCCATCTTCAAAAGGGAGAGCTCACACATTTTCCCTCCGAGTTGAAGGCAAATGGAGAAGCAGCTGAGGTTACAAAAAGGAGCATTGCACATTATGCAACACTGGTTGAAAATCTGCAGCAGAGTTTTGAGGACAGATTCTGCAACCTGAAGAAACAACGGCCACAGATCACATTCCTCATCAACCCTTTCACTGCTGAATCGGATTGTTTAAAAGCCCCCTTAGTGACAGATGAAGCAGCATCCCAGTTGGAGATGATTGAACTTTCTGAGGATGACAGACTTAAATATGTCTTGAGAGAAGGAACCATAGGCACAGAGTTTTGGAAAATTGTGCCCACAGCCAGATACCCCAGTGTCAAACAGGCTGCACTCAAACTAATGTCAATGTTTGGATCAACTTACGTCTGCGAATCAGTTTTTTCTCCACTGAAACAAGTGAAGTCAAGACATCGCTCTGTTCTTACGGACACACATGTGAAAGAGTTGCTCCGAGTGGCCACAACTGAGTACAAGCCAGACCTGAAAATGATTGTGGAAAACAAAGACTGCCAGGTGTCCCACTGAGGAAATAAACGACCTATGAAAACTGTTAAGCTATGTATTATGATAATTATGACATACCCATTATACATATAATTATTTATTATGTCATTAGGCCTATAAGTTGCTGTTGTAGTGAGAGCATGCAGGTGTTTTGCGGCTCTTTGCAATGGTGTGAGGGTTTTTTTTGGCTCTTTATGCTGGACTGGTTAGCCACCCCTGCTCTACAGGGATAGATGAGGTTATTGGAAGTTGATAGGGGACACTTTTTCGCAGGAATTATTAAAATGTGGGCCGGGCCGTCGCTGGTCGGGAAGAGAAATCACAATCGGTATTTTTCTCTGCTTTCTCCTCCCGCCTCGCTTTTTGCGTTTTCTCGGGAGACCAACGCCGATTTCAAGTTCTCTAAGGCCTGAGACGAGTCCAAGAGTCAATCGAGTGATGTTGTTTAAAGGCAAAAGTTTTTGCCGAGTGTAGCGAATAGGCCTCGGGACAGAGGAGTTAGAGCGGATGGTCGAGCTCGGTACATGCAGCGGTGCGTGCAGAGGTGGGGCGAGCAGTGGGACGAGCAGTGGGACGAGCGATGGGGCGAGACGGGGAAAAGAACTGTCTTGTTGAGAGGCGCACACCGGGGCTGTGTGAGGCGCAGTGAAAAAACATGGCGGGTACTCACAGTTCGAAATTGTCAACTTGGTGGCGAGTAAAATCCAAAGTACTGCAAATCTCACGTGCAGACACGACGCCAGAAGCAAGGAAACGAAACAGGGATCCATCACAGTCATTCACACAAAGCACAACACGACAGCACATGCTAAATCCAACGGAATCAATCAAATACACAGGACGACAGACTCAGCTCAGCCTGCTAGGCGAGTGACCCTGAAGTGGATAAGGTTATGTGACCCGAGTGAACCGTGAATTTTCATCCGATTGACTTGAAATTTGAAGAGGACTTGCATATGTGGTCACTGAATTCAACCACCAAGTATTTTTGAGGTCACCGTAGGTCAAAAGGTCAACATAGGCCACATTTCTAAAATTTTCAATTTTCATCCAATTGACTTCAAATTTGAAGAGGACTTGCATATCTGGTCACTGAATTCAACCACAAATTATGTTTTCGGTAAACATAGCCCAAAAGGTCAACATAGGCCGGATTTCTAAAATCACCAATTTTCATTTGATTGACTTGAAATTTTAAGAGGATTTTTACATATATGGGCACCAACTATTTTTGAGGTCAACATGGGCCAAAAGGTCAACATAGGCCAAGTTTTTTAAATCCTCAATTTTCATCCGATTGACTTGGAAATTGAACAGCATTTGCACATTGAATCACTAAATAGGGAAACGAACTATTTTTGAGGTCAAAAGGTCAACTCAAGGTCAACCTTCCAAAATCATCATTTTTCACCTGAAAAATCGTCACTTTCCTTCCTATTGACCCAAGCTTTGATCAAGATTGTCAATTTTAATCTTGATGAAATGGACAATTTGCTGTATCAATGGAGTTATTTTTTCTTGGGGGGGGGGGGGCGGATTTTGCAAGTATCGTGCTCTGCATGGCGTCTTCTTCTTTATTTGTTGGGGTGTTTGTTACTTGCCGGAAAATATTCCGGCGAGTATGTTGGTTGGTTGGTTTGTCTGTTTTTGTGCAGTACTACGTCTACACCGTAGCACATAGAATCGCCAAACTTTACACACATATTTGTCTTGCCCTGGAATAGACTGTGCCCAATTTTTAACTCTCTTGGCCCAAGACCTCCATTATGACGACATAATTTGATAATTCGACAAGTACAAAACCTCATCCAATCAAGATGCAATTTCTTGAGCGACATGACGACATAAACTGGTGGAGTAAAAAAAAAGAATGATGGCGTCATCGGTCACATGGTTCAGCCACTATCTTGGAAAAACTTTGCACCTCTATATCTCCGAAAGTGCTGAATAGAAAAAATTGAGACATGGCTCATTGTAAACAACTCTCCATGGGGAATAAAATATGTTAATGATAATGTCAATGGTTCCTCCATTATGCCGTCATAATTCAACAAGTACAAAACTTCATCTGATCAAGATGCAATTTATTGAACGCCATGTTGGCATAAACTGGTGGAGAAAAAAAATGATGATGTCATCGGTCACGTAGTTCGGCCGCCATCTTTGAAAAACGGAAAAACTTTGCAGCTCTATATCTCCGAATGTGCTGAATAGAAAAAATTGAGACATGGCTCATTGTAAAGAACTCTCCATTGGGAATAACATATGTTAATGATGATGTCATAGGTGCCTCCATTATGACATCATAATTCGACAAGTACAAAACTTCATCCGATCAAGATGAAATTTCTTGAGCATCATCAAGGAATAAATTAGTTTAGAAAACAAATAATGATGACGTCATCGGTCACGTGGTTCGGCCGCCATATTTGTCCAAAATGGCCCATAAAAAAGTACATTCCGGCAAGTTCTCGGTCTCTGACCAATTTTTCATATGTCTGTTTGTCTGTTTGTCTGTCTGTGCGCAGTACTACATCTACACCGTAGCACATAGAATCACCAAACTTTACACACATATTTTTCTTGCCCTGTAATAGGCTGTGCCCAATTTTTAACTCTCTCAGCTCAAGGCCTCCATTATGACATCATAATTCGATAATTCGACAAGTACAAAACTTCATCCGATCAAGGTGCAATTTCTTGAGCGCCATGTCAGCATAAACTGGTGGAGAAAAAAACAATGAAGACATCAACGGTCACGTGGTTCGGCCGCAATCTTGGAAAAACCGAAAAACTTTGCACCTCTATATCTCCAAAAGTGCTGAATAGAAAAAATTGAGACATGGCTCATTGTAAAGAACTCTCCATGGGGAATAAAATATGTTAATGATGATGTCATAGGTGCCTCCATTATGACATCATAATTCGACATGTACAAAACTTCATCCGATGAAGATGAAATTTATTGAGCATCATCAAGGAATAAATTAGTTAGAAAACAAATAATGACGTCATCGGTCACGTGGTTTGGCCGCCATATTTGTCGAAAATGGCCGATAAAAAGTACATTCCGGCAAGTCCTCGTTTTCTGACCGATTTTTCATTTGTTTGTTTGTGTGTGTGGTTGGATGGATGGGTGGCTGGTTGGTTGGGTGGGTTGGTGGGTGGGTGGTTGCGTGGGTCGGTGGGTGGGTGGGTAGTTGGTTGGGTGGATGGATGGATCAGTTGCGTGGGTGGGTGGGTTTGGGTGGTTGGTTGGGTGTTTGGGTGGGTCGGTTTATGGGGGGGGGGTGGGTGGTTTTTAGTTGGTTGGGTGGTTGAGTGGGTCGGTTGGGTGGGCGGCTGGGTGGTTGGGTGGGTTTGGGTGGTTGGTTGGTTGGGTGGTTGGGTGGGTCAGTTGGGTGAGTGGGTGGGTGGGTGGTTTTTTGGGTTGGTGGGTGGGTGTTTGGTTGGGTGGGTGAGTGGGTGGGCTTGGTTTGGGTGGTTGGGTGAGTGGGTGGTTGATTTTGTATTAATTTGTTTATTATTATTTTTAAATTAAGGTTTGACTTATAAATGAAGTTGCAATGAATTAAATTACAAATTACTGTTTACAAATATCTCGAGTAATGTGTAATTTGAATAGTAGGTTATAAAATATATTAAAATTAACTTTGCATTAATTATGCCTGAGAGGCCAACTCAAACTCAAGAGTCCACATGCTTGATTGGGCTCCTTTGACCAACATTAGTGCGATTTCATAATTTTTCATAAAATAACCCAACACAATTCCCTTCTGGTTCATGTTCTCATTTATATAAGGGAATGAAATAGCGCAAGAAAACATGTGAACAAGAAAGGACTAAGGTAAGTGAAAATGCAACCATATTGTCTTGCTTCGACAATATGTTTTTGTTTTCACCCATGTCTGGTTCTCTATTTGTCTGTTAAGTAGTGGATGGATTCGGACAAAATTTGGCAGAGATGTAGCATATGTGACAAGGACGAAATGATTACATTTTGTGGAAGATCCAGATGTGGATCTGAGAATTTTTCCAAGTGATTCTTCACCATTGAGAGATTGGGCAAAAAACGATATATAGCACGGTATTTTAAAATGTTATGGACGGATTTGGGCGAAACTTGGTGGACGGGTTGGGTGTGCGACAAGAAAGAATTGTTTCAATTTTTGGAAAGATCCGAATCGGGATCGGGATACGAAAAATTTTCATTTTTTAAATGGATTCTTCATCAGTGAGTGACAAGAATAATATGCAGCACAATATCTCAAAAAGTTGTGGATGACTTATTACAAAACTTGGTGGATGAGTTGGGTAAGTGACAAGAACAAAACGATTAGATTTTGGTTCAGGTCCGAATCCAGATCCGACCTGTTGGTGGGATACAAAACGTAACGTGTTAAGTCTGGCGGAGGTATGCTCTCTACCAAGTAACGTTCGAGTTACTTCTGCCACCGAAGGTTGTGCTTTCAGCACTGTCTGTTTGTGTGTTTATTTGTGAACGAATATCTCATAAAATTGTGGACGGATTCGGATGAAATTTGGTGGAGATGTAGCGTCTGTTACAATGACGAAATGATTAGATTTTGGTGAAGATCCGGATGTGGATCTGAGAATTTTTTTCGTGATTCTTCACCATTGAGTGACAGGGCTAAAACTGATATATATCACCATAGCTCAAAAAGTTGTGGACAGATTCAGACGAAACGCGGTGGACAGGTGGGGTGTCTGGCACGGACTAATCGGTTCGATTTCGGTGAAAATCCGAATACGAATCCGGATACAATAATTATTTCATATTTTAAATGATTTTTCACCATTGAGTGACAGGACCAAAAACGTTATCTAGCACAATATTTCAAAAAGTTGTGGACAAATTATGATTAAAATGGTGGATGAGTTGGGTAACTGACAAGAACAAGCCGATTCGATTTTGGTTCATGTCAGGTCCTAATCCGACCTGTTAGTGGATACAAAACGTAAACTGGTAAAACGCCTGGCAAAGGTATGCTGTCCACCAAGGTAGGGGTAATTCATTTTGAAGTAAATTGATGTCTTCACATCTTTGTCCTGCATGTTGTTTATGCATAGGTTCTATTATGACAAGCTGGCATGATAGCCTAGAGGTCTGCAAACTCGCCTCGGAGATGTTTAGTCAGGGCTAGAATCTCGACCCAACTATAAAATGTCATCCTGGTGTTCATATGTACGGTGCGCAATCAATGAGTGTCGCTGTTTTGGATACTAAACGGGGTGCCTTGACTACCAGCATTAGTTGGTGTAATTTACAGATCGCATGGTGTCCTTAGTGAATAGAAGAAAAACCTCGCTGCACCCTGGTCAAAGTACAAATTCATGCCATGACTGAATGTTGGAAGGGCAATGGCAAACCACTCAGCATATCTATTGCCAATAAACTGCTTTTGCAGGACCAACGCTCTTGAACGGGTAGATGGTACATCTCAGTCATTAACTCCGCCACCAAAGGTGGATGGAGGTTATGTTTTCACCCCTGTCTATCTATTTATCTGTCTGTCTGTGAACAAGATATCTCAAAAAGTCGTGGACGGATTCGGACGAAACTTGGTGGACCGGTTGGGTGTGTGACAAGACCCAATTGATTTGGTTTTGGTGAAGTTTTGGTGAAGATCCGATCAAAGTTACTCAAAAAATTAGTGTTTCGTCGACCTCCATGATTGGCCGCAAAGTGACCTTGACCTTTGACCTTGACCTTCATAATTTTGTGTGCTAAAGGGTATCTCTAAAAGACTCTGATATGCGAACTTACAAGAGTTTCCAAAGGGAACTGTGCTCTACAGAGTGACCTAAACAATGCGAACTAAAGCAATACAATATACATGAAAAGTGCAGTTTTTTCGTCATAACGCCGTCAAATGACGTCACATTGTCAAACTAGTTATATGTTTGGAAAGCACTCAACAAGGGCTTCAATTTGAGGTACTACTCGATATGGTAACTGAAACTTGAAAATTTTACCTTTTGGTCAAAATTGAATGACCTTCAAAATGACCTTGAAGGTCAAGGCCGATCGACAGCAAAAACTAATCAGCTGAGCGCCATACCACACCCTATATACCCACCAAGATTGGAGATCATAAGATCAAAGTTACTCAAAAAATAAGGGTTTCGTAATTTGACCTTGGGGTCAATAATTTTCGACCTCCAGCGCTAACCATGAAGGTCAAGGCCGATCGCCACCAAAAACTAATCAGCTGAGCGCCGGACCATATACTAGATTCCCATGAAGTTTGGAGACGATCCGATCAAAGTTACTCAAAAAATAAGGGTTTCGTTGACCTCCATGATTGACCGCAAAGTGACCTTGACCTTTGACCTTGACCTTCAAAATTTTGTGTGCTGAAGGGTATCTCTATAGGACTCTGATATGCGAAGTTACAGGAGTTTCCAATAATAACTGTGGTCTACAGAGTGATCTAAACGTGAAAATTTTTACCTTTTGGTCAAAATTGAATGACCTTCAAAATGACCTTGAAGGTCAAGGCCGATCGACACCAAAAACTAACCAACTGAGCGCCATACCACACCCTATATACCCACCAAGTTTGGAGATCATAAGATCAAAGTTACTCAAAAAATAAGGGTTTCGTAATTTGACCTTGGGGTCAATAATTTTCGACCTCCAGCGCTAACCATGAAGGTCAAGGCCGATCGCCACCAAAAACTAATCAGCTGAGCGCCGGACCATATACTAGATTCCCATGAAGTTTGGAGACGATCCGATCAAAGTTACTCAAAAAATAAGGGTTTCGTTGACCTCCATGATTGACCGCAAAGTGACCTTGACCTTTGACCTTGACCTTCAAAATTTTGTGTGCTGAAGGGTATCTCTATAGGACTCTGATATGCGAAGTTACAGGAGTTTCCAATAATAACTGTGGTCTACAGAGTGATCTAAACGTGAAAAAAAAATGATTAACCACAAACAAACAAAAAAACAAACAAACAAACAAACAAACATACAAGCTGACTGATACATCTTGCAAAAACTTCGTTTTGGCAAGATAATGAATCATTCTTGCTCTGAAAACTTTTCAGACACAAGAATCATCGACAGTTATTCATGTTTGTCCAGTAATCGAATCTGTTGAGGCCAATCATCATTTGGGATTTGTAGCAATGAAGGCCTAATCATTGTCTGAGGTACCGGTAAGCACTGGTACCCTTGATCTTGGTTTGCCCCATGAACTTGTCTTCCTGTTGACATACGGACATCTTCTTCTCCAATGTCCCATCTTTCCACACTCGAAACACCGGTTTCTGTCGTTGCCTGATCTGTGCACCTGTGCACTTGTATTGCTGGGCTGCATCTCTACATCCCTGAGTTGCCACTGCAATCTCTCGTTATCTCCTGAAACACGAAAAAATTCTCTGTACCGTCCTTTTTGGGGAGACAACTGGAAATCAGATGGGACAACTGTCACTTTCATTCCTAATTTCGAGGGCAGTTGTGCATTTGTCTCCTCCACTGTATCCTGTATCCTTTTTATTTTAAGTTCTAGATCCGTTATCCGTTCTTGCTGTTCCCGTTGTCTGGATTCACCATCCCAAAGATGGAATGCAAGCCAGTCTACCGTTAAATTCTGTCTCTTCCTGGCTTTCAATCTTTGTTCCAATCTTTCCAATCGACTTCGCTCAAATGTACCATCTCTTGGAAACTCCTCATCATGTCCCTTTGTCCACAAATACCAATTCTCGACCTGCCTTATAGCTTCGGCACCATAACGGTCGTACATATGATGTGTACAAGTACCTTTTTGTGGAATCTCTGGTTGTCCTTGTGTATTCTTGCAGGCTCCATTTCCCATTCTGCCTTTTATCAAAGTAGCGTTGGATGTGTTGTAGCTTGTTCCAGGTTCCTCTAAAGCTTCACTCGTACCTCCAGGAAGGATCTCTCCACCTGTTCACACGGTGATTTCCAGAGAGTCTCCCTCAGTTGTGGCTTTTGCACAATCCAATCAGACAGATCAGTATTTGCAGATGAGCCGGAGGGTCAGTATGAAATGGGTGAATCCTCAGGTGTCCGCTCTGTTGACTGGGAAATCACACAATGGTAACCGCACATATATATCTGTATATAAACTCACCACCTTGCTCAATTTTCCCAGGTTGTCTCCACATTGATAATATCTCGCAAAGATATCAAAGCTTCTTTCTTGAGACCGCATTTTCATCAATCAAACAATCAATATATTCAATTCAATTTATTCAGATCAATTTATTCAGTTAAATTTATTCAATTAAATTCAATCAATTAGATTCAATCAATCAAGAATTTTCCAATCATATCATTCAACTTCTTCCATGATTGTCAAGAATATCCAATCATATCATTCAACTTCTTCCTGAGTGTGAAGAATATCCAATCATATCATTCAACTTCTTCCTGAGTGTGAAGAATATCCAATCATATCATTCAACCTCTTCCTGAGTGTGAAGAATATCCAATCATATCATTCAACTTGTTCCTGAGTGTGAAGAATATCCAATCATATCATTCAACTTCTTCCATAAGTGTGAAGAATATCCAATCATATCATTCAACCTCTTCCTGAGTGTGAAGAATATCCAATCATATCATTCAACTTCTTCCTGAGTGTGAAGAATATCCAATCATATCATTCAACTTCTTCCATAAGTGTGAAGAATATCCAATCATATCATTCAACCTCTTCCTGAGTGTGAAGAATATCCAATCATATCATTCAACCTCTTCCTGAGTGTGAAGAATATCCAATCATATCATTCAACTTCTTCCATAAGTGTGACGAATATCCAATCATATCATTCAACTTCTTCCTGAGTGTGAAGAATATCCAATCATATCATTCAACTTCTTCCTGAGTGTGAAGAATATCCAATCATATCATTCAACCTCTTCCTGAGTGTGAAGAATATCCAATCATATCATTCAACCTCTTCCTGAGTGTGAAGAATATCCAATCATTTCATTCAACTTCTTCCATAAGTGTGAAAAATATCCAATCATATCATTCAACTTCTTCCTGAGTGTGAAGAATATCCAATCATATCATTCAACTTCTTCCTGAGTGTGAAGAATATCCAATCATATCATTCAACCTCTTCCTGAGTGTGAAGAATATCCAATCATATCCTTCAACCTCTTCCATCAGTGTGAAGAATATCCAATCATATCATTCAACCTCTTCCATGAGTGTGAAGAATATCCAATCATATCATTCAACTTCTTCCATAAGTGTGAAGAATATCCAATCATATCATTCAACTTCTTCCTGAGTGTGAAGAATATCCAATCATATCATTCAACCTCTTCCTGAGTGTGAAGAATATCCAATCATATCCTTCAACCTCTTCCATAAGTGTGAAGAATATCCAATCATATCATTCAACCTCTTCCATGAGTGTGAAGAATATCCAATCATATCATTCAACTTCTTCCATAAGTGTGAAGAATATCCAATCATATCATTCAGCTTCTTCCTGAGTGTGAAGAATATCCAATCATATCATTCAACTTCTTCCATAAGTGTGAAGAATATCCAATCATATCATTCAACCTCTTCCTGAGTGTGAAGAATATCCAATCATATCATTCAACTTCTTCCTGAGTGTGAAGAATATCTAATCATATCATTCAACCTCTTCCTGAGTGTGAAGAATATCCAATCATATCATTCAACTTCTTCCTGAGTGTGAAGAATATCCAATCATATCATTCAACTTCTTCCATAAGTGTGAAGAATATCCAATCATATCATTCAACTTCTTCCTGAGTGTGAAGAATATCCAATCATATCATTCAACTTCTTCCTGAGTGTGAAGAATATCCAATCATATCATTCAACCTCTTCCTGAGTGTGAAGAATATAAAAAAAAACCGTATTTACAGATCGCTAGAGAAAAAAAAAAACACGAATAATAGATAAAACCGTGTGTAAGACCTCTCCCAAATTTTGTCCGCTCATTCACTTTTTCTGATTCGCATCAAGGATCTCCATCATCAGACAGCGTACTTAATTCCGCATTTTAATGAGAATTCAACAGGATTTTACGACTCAAAGGAAAAAGAACGAGCAGACCTTTTGCAGGACGATCGTTACAAAAATCGTTACATATATTAAAGTATTTATAATGTCGACAAATCATATCTTAATTCTTACAAAATTTGGTTCTTTGAATAAATCACAGCACTGGGAGAAACAGCTCAAAAAAATGGATCTTTGTGTTTATTCAGCACCCTAGTAATTGGTTCTTTGTGTACTAATTACACAGCACCCAGGCCCCGCTCATATGGATCTTTGTGCAGCGCTGCACAGCACCTGAGCAAAAGGGGTTTCATCTACATTTTCCTTATCCGGTGTACCATCCGTGATATTTGTTTGCTCATTCACTATTCCTGATTCGTCATCAAGGATCTCCATCATCACACAGCGTACTTAATTCCGCATTTTAATGAGAATTCAACAGGAATTTATGACTCAAAGGAAAAAGAACGAGCAGACATTTTGCAGGACGATAACTGGAATTAGTCGTGAAAATATATCCAAAATACACAAAAATACACACCCACACAAATAAACAACATTTATTCCGTTTTACAGAACAAACATTTCCTCTATCATGACATGCATGTCTTCAAAATTATATGACCAAGAGAAAAAGTAAAATTAATTAAAAACTGCGGGCCGTGATGATCCGGGGACCATACCGCTCCATCCTGATTGGACGAGTGCGTGCTAGAGTCGTTAACAACGACAGTCCAGATCCGATTGTTCAAAATTTCAACTTAATCGATCGAAAAATGAACGCAGGGATGCATTTTAAAGGTGCAGTGGCACTAACTGAGTTGCCACGAATATGGCCACGAAATTGCCAATATGGCCAATATGACAGCCACAAAATATTTTCCTTAATCAATTGGCTCATAGCATAACCAATCTGCAAGTATTTCATCCGAAGATGTATCTCTGAGGACTTTTAATTAAATAAGTCATTTATAAATCAACGAGTTAATTTATTAAATGATTAATCAATAGATCAAAATTTTCCTTGACAGCCACATCACTCGGTCAGTGTCATGTCCAAATATCAGCTTCCTTACTCAAAAGGTGCCTGAGTTAATGTAATGTAATTACTGTAATAAGATTACTGCAATTACTGTAATGATTACTGTAATTACTGTAATTACCGGAACTGTAATTACTGTAATTACCTCAGGTAATTACTGTAATGTAATTACTGTAATTTAATAAGAAATGTAATTAATTAAATAAGTACTTCATTAATCGCTAATAATTAAATAACTCGTGAATTCTTATCCGATTTACTTAACATTTGAGTGTCCCCAAAACGTTGGAGCAAAACGTTGCAACAACGAAAGTGAAACGTTGTAGCGACGTTGTGGAAACGTCAGCAAAACACAACATTTGAATGTTCCCAAAACGTTGGAGCAAAACGTTGCAACAACGAAAGTGAAACGTTGCAGCGACGTTGTGGAAACGTCAGCAAAACACAACATTTGAATGTTCCCAAAACGTTGGAGCAAAATGTTGCAACAACGAAAGTGTAACGTTGTAGTGACGTTGTGGAAACGTCAGCAAAACACAACATTTGAATGTTCCCAAAACGTTGGAGCAAAACGTTGCAACAACGAAAGTGAAACGTTGTAGCGACGTTGTGGAAACGTCAGCAAAACACAACATTTGAATGTTCCCAAAACGTTGGAGCAAAACGTTGCAACAACGAAAGTGAAACGTTGTAGCGACGTTGTGGAAACGTTAGCAAAACTCAACATTTGAATGTTCCCAAAACGTTGGAGCAAAACGTTGCAACAACGAAAGTGAAACGTTGTAGCAACGTTGTGGAAACGTTAGCAAAACTCAACATTTGAATGTTCCCAAAACGTTGGAGCAAAACGTTGCAACAACGAAAGTGAAACGTTGTAGCGACGTTGTGGAAACGTCAGCAAAACACAACATTTGAATGTTCCCAAAACGTTGGAGCAAAACGTTGCAACAACGAAAGTGAAACGTTGTAGCGACGTTGTGGAAACATCAGCAAAACACAACATTTGAATGTTCCCACTTTATCCCATTAAAATCCCATTAAATCCCATTAAAATCCCATTAAAATCCTATTAAAATCCCATTAAAATCTTCAGACAAAACACTTGCAATATTATTCCTAGGACTAAAATTACCAGGACCATTATCAAACATTTATCAAAATATTAGGACCATCATCAAACCAATGAATGACTCAATCCTTTAATGACTACATCCAAACCCAGACATTTTGAGTTCCGTAACTTTAATACTTCAAATTTTCCATTCCTTCCCTTCCTGATCCTTAGATGTAGGGATGGGTTCTTTTTAGGATCATGTTGCATCGAGCATTATTTTCCAAAACAGTGTGAACATTAAACCACACCATTACCTCTGACATCCCACCATTTACACCAGCTTTTCCATGATGTCGCGATATGACCCCATAATCCCACAAAACTCTTCGTTGCTTTGACATCCAATATGAAAATTCTCATTTAACCCGTTCAAAGAACGTCCATTTCGCTAAATCGAACCAACCACAACCTTCGCCATTAACATCTATTGTAAGCGTGCCGAATCAGTAAGCATCACCCCTCCTATGAGCCTCGACCAGAGGGTGGTTGTTACTCACAAACACTCGTCGCTAGCTGTTCCATTGTCTGCCGATTCCCACTCTGCTGCCGATTTCCACTGAGCCATCAGAGTGGAATTTGGAATTTTTTATTTCTCTGAGCTCATGAAAGTGGTGACAATGGGTGGTCTGCCATTGCTCTTCCACAAAAGCATCTTTCACCTTTCAATAAAATATTTGTACCAACCAAATCTGCGAGTATGGGGCGCAGAGAAAATACACAAAAAGCAACAGCCCTGGCTTTGCTTCCTGGAAGCTTCCTGGAAGCTTCCTGCAAAACGCTTTGCTTCTCGCAAAACGTCCGCCTATGGGAACTAGAGGGAGGGAAGGGAGAAGGAGCGGGAGCAAGAGACAGGGTGCCGGAATGGACATGAGGGACAATGAGGGACAGTGAGGGAGTGTTGGTATGCAATTTTCATCCAATCGCCATCTTTCACAATAATTCTGGACCGGCATGAGGTGGGGTATTTTGTCATGAATTTATTCGTTGATCGAACGAGTTTTAGACATGGCGGGAAAACTGAAAAAAAAATTCTCTCCTCCACCCTCTTTTTTTTTTTTTTTTTTTTTTTTTTTTTTACTTTGGACCCACGGCTTTCGTCGTACACAATTCCGTTTAATTTGTCTAAATCCGACCAGTCGTTCCAAAGATATAAGCCGTTTTGTCGCAATACCATAAATTGGAATGAGGTAAAATATATATATATAAATATAATTCCATTTCCCGGCTCCCTGTCGCACGACGAGCAAGTCGCGTGTTTTGAACAAGTGCAAAAAAAAAAAAAAAACTACTTTACACGTGTACGGGTGTGTAAACGAGTGTACCGGCCTTACACGTCTTGGAAGCAAATGGTCGCATGGTGCACGCATGCTCCGTTTGCTCCCAGGTCACAGTAAGGCCTTTAATGACCAGCGCCGACCTGGTGCATTTTATTTAGACAGCGCAAAAAATACGTATTTACAGAAATCATTTAGAAAAACACGAATAATAGCTACAGTCGTTTATCGAAGTACCATTCGTGATGGGTCACGCCACCTATATCGCGGCATCGGTGCGCACGGAACCCCCAGGACCACCTCCTCCCCCATGTATGTACAAAACTATTTCCAAGTTCGTAAATCATATTGGACAAAAACAAGCCACACTCACCTTTTAAAGACTTGTTTGTACAATTGATGTCAGCGGTGCCTCCAAATTGTAGGGGAAGTATTGGGGGAGACTCAAGACTCCAATGACCGGACACAGGTTTTACAAAAGGTCTGGTTTATTAACTGGTTATTCACTTCATTCCAATTACCAAATAATACCGCTTAATTCAATGGACCAGGTTAACTCTTTTCGCATGGTCCTTCTCGTTCGGCCGATGTTCCTCCGCCACTCCCGTCGGGCAGAGGGTCTGATGATGAGTCCTCGTCCGTTCCGTCGGTCAGAGCTTCTGCTCACAAGTCTCTTTGACTCAACGTTTGCTCTCGTTTATATGGACAAACTGGACTTAATCCCCTGTCCGCTGAACGTTAATCCTTTCTCCGCTAATGCCCCGAGGTCATGCATGCACCAAGTCCTGGCATCAGCTCGCTCCCCTCCTGCTGTGAGTTCTGTTTACCAAGCGATAGGGGGGTGCTCCAGCCAGGGGCTGTGACCAGGTGGACAAGAGATTACCATGTTCGGGCAGATTCCTGACACTCATTTACGAACTCGGCTTTCACAGAGTTTGCAGGTAAAATGTATCTGCTTCGTTACCAGTGTTAATTAATAAGTTACCAGTGCCAATTAATAAGTTACACTGAGTTACACTTCCACAGCCCCATCAGGTTAACGGTTGTCGTCGACCCACCTGACGTGTATGTAACAAGCTTATTATCCTCTTTCTGGAACTGAGTATTACAAATCAACAAACCTCCTACCACAACAACCTCCTCATCTTTCACGTTTTCCATCAGCTTCTCTATTGCACACCAGAACTTGTCATTCTCTTCATCGTCCCGACCGACCTGCGGAGCATATCCCGAGATGATGTTCACCAAGAGCTTTCCAATCATTTTCACCATCATCAACCTTTCACTCACTCGAGTCACACTCACCACACTGTCTACAAACTCCTCAGAAAACAGGACACCAACACCATGCATGCCTTCTGTCATCCTTGCCACACAAACTTGTATTTTTGTCCCAGCCTACAATTCACCATTCTCACACCACTTCCCTTCAATCTCGCCTCCTGTACGCAACATATGTCCACTCTTCTTCTGACCAATACTTCCACCACTTCTCCTGATCTCCCTGTCATTGTCCCTACATTCCATGTCCCAAACCTCAGAAACCAATCTCCATGTGGGGCAACAGACGTTTGGTCGTCGTAAATGGAGTGATTTCCACCCTTGCTTCGATCGGGTTCCCCACCTTGATTTTTTTCAAGAGGGAGTGAGGTCCCCCACGGGGTACTTCGGGCTGTACCCTGCCCATATGTCATTGTAATTGCCATGGTTCCCTTTTTGAGGCAATGTTTTATGGCTGGTTGCCCTTCCTGACACCAACCCTTTTAGTCACCTCTTAAGACACTTGGGGATACGGTGTACCTATTCTAAACCGGGGTTACATACCGGGTACAGAGAGAGAAAATATGTGGACGCTTACACCAACGCCAGAACAGGGAGAGAAAAAGAATGCGTCCACCTGCTACGAACACTGGAACCGAGAGAGAGAATAAAATGGCGGTCGCTTCACCTTTTATTTTCCCTGGTCTAGAAAGTTCCCTCTGACATCACGTGCGCTCCAATCACCAAGCGCGACTCTATCGTCTCATCGTTCCTCAACCAATCGTCCTTCGGGGCGTGGCCACACAGCCATTCTTGATGCCAATTGAGAAGGTTCAGCTGGGCGGAGTAGTAGTGTCTGGGTGCTGTCGACGATCGGATTGTTGTAATTATGTGCCGAGTGCATGGCTGGCTGGGTACGTTTTATAAGAACAAACAAAGGGAAAAATCACAGGGGCATTTACACACTAGGAATTTATCCTTACGCCCTATCTAGAATAGCTCCACCCCTCGCATGGAGACACAAACACTTACACGGACATTCGGCCCTAACTGAGATACATTGAGGTGGCTTCACGGCATAAGGAGCTCGCTAAACCTACACAACTCTATCTGGACTTAGGTATTTCATTACTTACACCCACACACGTAACAATATCTTGGCACTTTTGCTCCAAGAATGGGTATCATCCCTACATTGCGTTTTTATTTGGCATAAAAAATTTTATTCATTTGTTTATATTAATCACAATGATCACAGATCCCAGTAGAGTGACACCCTATCCAATGAAGGTATGTATTAAGACATCAATGTAGAATGAGGGATGCCAGCCTTGCTTAATTAAATACACTTGGTTATATGAATTGCTAATTTCTTGAAATTCTCAGAATTCACTCCAGATTTTAGTCCACCGGATCCAATCTTCAAATCAAAAATGCAGATTTTGATTACATACTTTAATTGGACCGTGAGGAGTCATTGTAGTTCAAGGCAAGGTATCTTTGAGCAGGCCAAACACAATGTCGGCTTAAGAACCCAGCAATGTGACAGTGGGCTGACCAAGATGGTGGACCGCCATTTTGGCGATGCTTACTTTGGCTATTTTTGTCATGAGCATCCCCTAAATTATCTTCAAAATGGGTGTTTAAATTTTCCCAAGCACCCACTTTTCTTTCATGCACTCCCTCGGAGCATCTCCCTTTGTATGCATGCAAAGTTTCTGGTCACTAGGTTTCATGGAACTGGAGTTAGAGGCCGGACGCGTGCGCACTAACGCACGCACGCACACTTATTATTATAGTTCAGCAAATACAATCCGTCGCTCCACTGGCGAGACGGGAATATTAAGAGAGGGAGGGAAGCGGAGGAGGGAGGGGAAAGGGGGATGGGGATTGGAGGGGAAGAGATTAGGGGAGTGGAGGGAGAGAGGGGGAAGTGGAGATGGAGAGAGAAAGACTTTGACATTTGCATACCTTTATTTAAACAAGGTTAGAAAAAAAACAGACATCCCAATGAACAACAATCAGAAAAGGAAGGTAAAAAAAATTAAAACATAAAACAGTACAAGTGCACCTTCAAAATGAAAAGGTGAGATCATTATAAACTACTTTACACAATAAGTTATTGTACAACAATTTTTGCTTAAAAAGATCTGAATTATTTAAGTTTTGGTGAAAATAAAACTCTGCACGTAGCCTGGCCATGGTAAGGGCCTTAAAAACTGTTAAAACATTGTAGCCAGAATCAAGGTTGGCAAGAAGTTTAGCTTTCCTGGTTTAATAAATTGCTAGCTTCACTTCAGCTATTAAAAAATTGGTGAGTACAGATATGACAGCATTTTTGGGATTCAACGGCAAACCAAAAATAAACATACGTAAAGAAAAAGAAACATTCATATGGCAGCACAATTGTGACAGCAAAGTAAAAAGTGGGGTTAGCCTTGAAACAGTCAAGATAAGCGTGATGTAAATCCTTAGAGGACATACAAAAGGGGCATGAAACAGAATTTAAAATACTAAAACGGTGTAATGAAACATTGGTAGGTAAAATCTTTTTTTCTTCTTCTTTTTTTTTGTATACAGAATCGAGGCTCGTGAAAGAGCTAACATTTATTTCACAAACAAATTAAACAGACAAACAAAATATATAAAAAGAGGGACCGGAAGACCAGATGGGGAGAGAAGGGGAAGCACACAAACACATTTGAGAGCAGGGAGACGTGTGGGAGGGAGAGGGCTTGGGGGGAGGAGGCGTGGGAAGGGAGGGGGGGGGTGGGAGAAGTATAAAACACAAGGACACCAATGACTTCCAGGACAGAAGTTGGGATTTCAAAAAAGTGGATTTGGGGTGATATTAGTGGGGGTAGAAAAGATCAAGGATTTGGATGGGGGAAGATAAGAGATGGTGATGAACAGCTGTTTTAAAGACCTGGAGGGTGGAGTGGGATTGAAGAGAGTGAGGGAGTTTGTTCCAGAGGCGGGAGAAAAGAGGAATGAAGGAGTGAAGATGAGCAGAGAGTCTTGATTTTGGCAGTTTAACCATAAGAGGGTTGCAGGCAGATCTTGTGCGACCTGTAGGAATATTTTGGGGACAGAGCCCAGAGAGAGCTGGGGGGGCAAGGCCAGAGAGGAGTCGGTAGAAGATGGAAAGACCACCAACCTGCCTGCGGTGAGTGAGTGAAAGGCCTTTGGAGTTAGCTTCATCGAGGGAGATTCCAATGATTCTGAACACTTTGGTTTCAACAGCATGAAGACGAGCTAGGTGTGAGGCAGGAGCACCAGCCCAGAGGGGAGAGCAGTATTCCATTGAGCTCCGGATGAAAGTCTTGTATGTGGTGAGGAGCTCAGGTGTGCCAAGGAAGGACTTCGCACGACAGAGGATGCCCAGTCGGCGACTGGCTTTGGAGGCCAGATTTGAAATGTGGTTTTCCCAGGAGAGATCATGGCAGATAGTGAGACCCAAAAGCTTGAGTGACAGAACTGCTTGGAGAGGATTATTCAGATGGCAGCAGCAGCTGGGGTACACTCAAGCTCAAAATACTCTAACCCCAGGTGGAGTTAAGTAAGAATCTACAATAGGACCAGCATGATAGGCTCGTAGCGGGGCCGGGCAATTCTGCTGGAACGTGAAATAGGGTGCCTAAAGGTGCCTGTGAAATAGGGTGCCTGTGAAATAGGGTGCCAACGGAATAGGTAAAGCAATAAGGTTAAATAAAAAATAGATAAATAAATAAATAAATAAAAACAGGTACACCCAGAATACTCCAGCCCTAGATGGATTTAAGTTATATATACAATTTATTCATATGTACATTTGTATTTGTATTAGTTATATGTACAATTCTCCAAGAGATATCACCAGTCCGTTTTACAATTGGTGGGGCATACATGGTGACCCATTGTGGGCAAGGGGGAGACCCCAGAGGTCGCACCCCTTTCCCTAGGGATCCAAACCTATCCTTGCACACGTAAGGATGCCGAATGGCAATGCAGAGGTGGTACAGGCACTTTTTTTTACAGCATTAGGAAGTGGAGAGGAAGACAGGTGCACAATTCTGTTGATGCAACTGATGATATATGCACCTGATGAAGGGAGAGAACATGCATTGCAGCGTCATTGTTGTTGGCATCAATATGTCGTCCCAGTCCTCTGAAGGTACGCAACACTTCTTGGATAAGCTGGGAGACAGCTCTTACAGAGCGCATTCCAACAGCGGTTGCAATATGTCCTGCTGAGTGCCATGTTTCATTCCGGTTATTCTGCAGGTAACCTGCTGAGTGCCACGTTTCATTCGGGTTATTCTGCAGGTATCGTATGACGTACACACCAGAACTTGTGAAACATTGCACATACGTACGTGATCGAGGTATGTTGGGAAAAAGTGCATTGTAAAAGATAGGCTCATCATGGAAGTTGTTGGTATTGTAATGAGCCATATCTCGGCGTGCAGCAGGTCTTGGTAGAACAGAGGCAATGGGGAGATGTCAACACGTTGCAGGTCCATGAGAAAAGGTTCCTTGTTGAAATCAAGCACGCCAGCCATTTTCAACAGGTAGTTGGCAGTGAGCCGCCACGGCAACAAAGTGAAAAAAATAAAACGGTGAATAGTGGCGACTCGAAAAGCCATTAGGTCGGCTGATAATGTCAATGAGACCATGGCCACCTTCTGCCAATGGAGGGTAATGGACTTCAGGCTTGACCCAATGCTTGCCGCCCCAAAAGAATCCTGCAGATTTTTCTGGATTGTCAGCAACAGTGCTTCAGGAGGGTGCAAAGCAATCATTTTGTGCCACAAGGAAGCCACTACATTATTAATTACTAAGGCACGTCCTCTGTACGACAATGCAGATAATATTCCTCTCCACTTCTCTCGTATGTTATCAATTTATTAACTACATTAACCCAGTTCTTTGCCATGAAGACTGGGGTGCCAATGTACACACCTAGATAATGGATGTCTTCCTTCTCCCACTGCAAGCCTCTGGAAAGAGAAGGCACACCAACAGCAGGTGTATGGCCAATCCATAAAGCTTTACATTTGTTCCAATTTATTGCAGTTGTGCATGCCGAATAAATTTTTTCCAAATTGTTTAGTAGCATGGTGACATCATCACTGCTACGCACCACAACACACACATCATCAGCGTATGCTGAGGTGACAATTGGCCTTTCGGTTGGCATCACAGGAAAACCTGGTAATCTATTACAAAGGCGAATTAGTAGAGGTTCAATGCAGAGAGAGTACAGAATGCCCGAAAAAGGACACCCTTGGCCGACTCCTCTTTCAACCGTTAGTGGTGCAGATAAACTGTTATTGACTTTAATTATTCTAAAAACATGGTTGTACAGCAAGGAAATGTGAGAAATAAAGGCTGCCCCAAAACCAAACTATTTTAATGTATGAAAAACACATTAATGGCTAATGGCGTCAAATGCTTTCTCTTGGTCAAGAAAAAACAGGCCAGTATTCTGTTTTTGTGCAGCACAGACAAGTCCCAAATTTAAAAAAATATTATCACGAATAGACCGATTTAAAATACAAAAAGATTGATGAAAGTGTATTAAAAAACTAAGAAGGAGCTTTATGCAGTTTACGAGGGCTTTGGAAAGGATTTTGTAATCCGCACAAAGCAAAGAGATAGGCCACCAATTTTGTAAAGACTGTAAATCTCCTTTCTTCAGGATAAGGCACACAATTGCACAGCGACAACCTAGAGGTAACACACCCTCTTGTATATTATACTTTAAAACATCTAAAAGTGTCGGACCGAGCAAGTCCCAGAATGTTTTGTAAAATTCCACAGGTAAACCATCAAAGCCAAGTTCTTTATGATCATTAAGGCTATTAAAAGTTCATCCACTGTAAAATCTTATTCTAGAGAGCACTGCTGTCATTCTTCTAATTGTGGTAGATTTTTGGTAAAATCAAACACTTCTTGATCATTACTTTTCATTGTGGTAAAAACATTCTTTTAAAAAGTTTGATAAAACATTTCAACTGAGCATTCTCCTCACGGTGCGAGGTGCGAGGAGAGCTCGGCGGGTGAAGTACCAACCGAGAATGAAGGTGTGGAGGTTGAAAGAGGTGACAGTAAGGGAGGCATTAAAAGAGAGGCTGAGTAGGGTAGAGGATGATGTGGTTGGATGTCTTGAGCTTGAAAGGATGAGCTTGAAAGTGGTTGGATGTCAATGAAAGCTAGTCTGTTGGGAGCCGTTGGTGATGTATGTGGATGGACAAAAGGACCACCGAGGCACTCGGAAACATGGTGGTTGGATGTTGAGGTTGGAAAGAGGATTGACGAGAAGAGGAAGAAGTTCAAAGAGTGGCAGAAGGCGAAGGTTACGGGAGCAGAAACAGCAGAGCATGAAAGTTATAAGGCAGCCAGGAAGGCAGCCAGGAATGCTAATCACATGGCTTAGCAAAGAAAGATGTAGCAAAGGCGCAGGAGGCATGTACGAAAATGTTCGGAGAACGCTTGGATTCGGAAGAGGGTCAGAAAGCAGTATTCAGGATTGCAAAGCAGATAGCGAAAGAGAGGTGTGATGTGATGGGGGTGAGTTGCTTGAAGGATGAAGTGGGACAAATCGTTGTCGACCCAGATGGAATTAAAGGAAGATGGAAAAGATATATGGAAATGCTGTTGAATACAGAGAATGAATGGGATGGCAACATAGAGAGTAACCCAGTTTTAGGACCGGCAGAGAGGATAACTGAGAAGGAAGTTGAGGAAGCGATAAAAGCAATGAAGAGTGGAAAAGCGGGAGGGCTGACGGGAGTTGTGGGAGATATGTTGAAGGCAGCAGGAAGTTGGGGTGTGAAGAGAATGACAGAGATCTGTAATCTGGTGGTGAAAGAAGGCCGCATTCCAGTGGATTGGGAACTGAGTACCCTCGTCCCTCTATACAAGGGGAAAGGTGACCCTCTGGAGTGTGGCTCGTACCGAGCGATAAAGTTATTGGAGCATGGAATGAAGGTATTGGAAAGGGTGTTGGAGAGGAGGATAAGGAAGAAAGTGAAGATCGACGAAATGCAGTTTGGATTTATGCCAGGAAGAGGAACGACAGATGCGCTTTTCATTGTGAGGCAGTTGCAGGAGAAGTACATGGATAAGAGGAAGAAGTTGTTTTTTGGGTTTGTTGATCTGGAGAAAGCATTCGATAGGGTTCCACGCAAAGTATTGACATGGGCATTGAGGAAGTTAGGAGTGGAGGAATGGTTGATCAGAGTAGTGATGGCAATGTACAAAAGAGCACGCACAGCTGTAAGGACGAAGGACGGGAACAGTGGTGAGTTTGAGGTGAAGGTGGGAGTGCATCAGGGGTCGGTACTAAGTCCACTACTATTTGTAGCTGTGATGGAGGTGCTGGCTCAGACCGTAAAGGAGGGTTTACCGTGGGAGTTGTTGTATGCAGATGATCTGGTGTTGATTGCGGAAAGTATGGATGGACTGAAGGAAAAGATGAACAAGTGGAAGGAATGTATGGAGACAAAAGGTCTGAAGGTGAATATCGGAAAGACAAAGGTGATGGCAAGTGGTAAAGCATGTGGTGAGGTGGAAAGAACTGGGAAGTGGCCGTGTGCTGTGTGCAGGAAGGGTGTCGGAGTGAACTCCATTCAATGTACAATGTGTGCTGAGTGGGTTCATCAAAAATGTAGTGGTCTGAGAGGGTCATTAACCAGTGTGGCAGCTACATTCAAATGTAAGGTGTGCACAGAGGGAGCTGCAGATGGAGGAAATGTTGAGTTGGATCTTGGAGATGGCGTTAAGCTGGAAGGTGTGAAAACATTTTGCTACCTCGGAGACATGCTGAATGGAGAAGGTGGATCAGACTCGGCAGCGGTTGCTCGAGTGAGATGTGCATGGAAGAGGTTTCGGGAACTGAGTGGCGTGCTGATGAGGAGGAGAGTGTCGCTGAAGCTGAAGGGAAAGGTGTATGCTGCATGTGTGAGAAGTGTTATGATTTATGGGAGCGAGACATGGGTAATGAACGTAGAGCAGCAACGAAGGCTGGAAAGGGTGGAAATGCGAATGGTTCGATGGATGTGCAGAGTATCGTTGAGAGAGAGGAAGACAAATGATGAATTGCGAAAGATGATGGGAATATTGCCTGTGATTGATGCTGTGAAGAGGAACAGGTTGAGATGGTTTGGTCATGTATTGAGGAAGGATGAAAGTGACTGGTTGAGAAGAGTGATGGAAGTTAATGTAGAAGGAAGTAGAGGATGGGGAAGACCGAGAAAGACTTGGCTAAAGATGGTGGAAGAAGAAATGCGGGCAAGGGCGTTAACAAGGAGAGATGCAGAAAATAGGGCAAAATGGAGAAGATTGTCATGGGGACCGCAAGGCTAACCCCCGCTCTAGCAGGGAACATGGCCTTAAAATGCATGTTGTTGTTGTTGTTGTTGTTGTTGTATTCTCCTCACGAATGTGTCCATCACTTGAACGTAGGCTTAGCAACAATCGATTGGACTGTGCAGCCTTTTCAAAGCTAAAAAAGTCTTTACAACAAGTTTCTGAGGTAGATAGACCTTTTACTCGGAGTCGTGGTAGCACTCCGAGAGCATCATCTCGAGTTGACAGGCAGGAGCACCAGCCCAGAGGGAGAGCAGTATTCCATTGAGCTGCGGATGAAAGCCTTGTATGTGGTGAGGAGCTCAGGTGTGCCAAGGAAGGACTTCTTATATGGAGGATGACCACTCAGCGACTGGCTTTGGAGGCCAGCTTGGAAATGTGGTTTTCCCAGGAAAGATCATGGCAGATAGTGAGACCGAAAGTTTGAGCGACAGAACTTCTTGGAGAGGATTGTTGAGAAAGTAGATGGTAGGGTTGTCCAGTCGGTCTTTTCGGAGAGACATAGTAAGAGTGTGAGATTTGTCAGGATTGAAAGACATGTTCCACTTGTTTGACCAATCTGTGATTTTGTCCAGGTCTGCAGAGAGTGAGGAGGCTGCAGAATGTGCAAGACAGTAATCTGTTAACTTATACAACACCCAAATATCTATGTAGCATTCTCTCAAGCAGAGATCAAATACCAGTACATAACGTTTGAAATTTGTCTGAAGTAATTATTTACTTTTAACGATGTGCATATACGAATTAGGAAGAAGATAATTGGTTTTAGGTCGTTTGTTGTCACACTAGTATAAAGCCCGTCAAAAATGATGGGTTGGAACAGTTTTTTACGGTACAGCCATGTGAGCATGCTAAAGGCTGAAGTCTGGACCTTGTGTCAGGTGTGCCGATATCATTTTTATTTGTTGGACATCCTACAGACGTAAATGAACACTCGTTTTACCCTGCGCACATTGCACAGCATGTGCAGCAAATTTCACCTCCCTGTGCCTTGTATTTATTGTGATTAAAAAAATACCACTTCTGTACACCGACCTTGAGGCTCAATTTGCAAGCCACCGTCTACAATTCCAATGTAAGAGGCATAATTACTCTTCTTTTGGGTCTTCGGAGTCCTTGGGGTATTTTGTGTCCCTGGTGTCTTTTGTGTCCTCTGGGTCATTTGGGTCCTTGGGGTTTTCAATGTCTTCAGGGTCTTTTGTGGCTTTTGGGTCTTCTGGTTCATCGGTGTCTTTTGGGTCATTTGAGTCTTTTGGGTCCTCTAGGTCTTTTGAGTCATTCGAGTATTTTGGGTCCTCGATCTGGATTTTTGGGGTATTTAAGGGTCTTCATGGTATTTTGTGTTGTTCGGGAATGTTAAAGGACTCAGGAGGCTCCGATATGACCAAACAGCTTTTACAAAAGCAATGCTTTATTAACTAATAATTCACTTGTTTCAATATAATAAAGAACTACAATACAATAACGAATTTGGTAATTCAAGTCGTTGGTTCTTCTTTGGTCGGTCTTCTGCGCTGTCCTCGCTCCGTACTCGTTCGTTCCGTTTGGGCAGAGATTCTGATGACAAGTGTCTCGACTCAAAGTATGTTCTCGTTTATATGGGCACACTCGTGTTAATCCTCTCTCCGCTAAATGCTCCGAGGTCATCTATGCTCACCCCCCTGCTGGGGAGTTCCTTCACCCTCTTTGCATCCCAATGTCCAAACAATAGTACGGGCTTGGGAATGTGTGTTAGCCCGGGGCTGTGATAAAGGTGGACAAAGGAACTCCCAGGTTCCATGTTCTGAGATACATTCCTGACATTCTTACGAACCACCTGGACTACCTGCTCCGTTACTAGTCCCAACCAATGAGTTACACTTCCACAATTCCCTCATCTTTTTGTTTTTGTTTATATTAACCATTAATCTAAACATCAATATAAGTAAACAATCAATCACTACAAGTAAACATCAATATAAGTAAACAATCAATCCCCTTAGGCATACACCGTCACCCTGCAAGAATCACAAAACATTTCGTTGGTCATTGACTCCTTCCATATTGTTAATTCAATCTATTTCACTTGCATCACAAATATCCTTGCAAACCAACACCTCACCATCACCAAGATACAACAATTTCACTTCACCATTTTCAAGTTTTATAAAGCATCTGCAACATCTGGCAAAAACGTTTGCCTCCAAACAAATGTTGCTTCTTTGTTTGAAAGGAAGGGCTGATCACTTGTGTTTGAATTCAGGTATGAAACATTTTCTTCTGTCTTCATAACACCTGCACTACTTCGTGTAGGATTTCACTGTTGTGGTAACAGTGCGGAGTCCTAGACTGACCCTGCTCTCCATGTAGCATTCTTGCCACTCTTGCTGTGAACCATAATGATTCCTGAACAAGGCCTTCGCCCAGTTGTAGTCGACTTGCCTCCTCCCTCATTATGAATGGGCAGCAAGTATTGGTGTGATGTTGATTGGCCAGCAAGATGTGGAACAGGGATGCCAGATGCATCCACAATGATGTTGGGACCATGTTGTTCAGGTCATCCATGGTCCATACCAGGAGCAACCCGCAGAATCGTGCACAGCTGTTGTGAAAAGGCACAGCCATTGGTTTGCAGCTCCATGCTGGTTCCCCGGAAGTTGGTGAAGTAATACCATATGTCCCCGCATTTCGTAGGGGTTGCAGGTAAAATGTTGTTGTCCTACAACTTCTGATGTGATGAATGTTCCAAGCCTTCGAACAAGAGTAAGTGATCGCCTTTCTTTCATATGTTGCAGTGTGATCCAGGCAAATGGTCACATAAATTTCCTTGGTGAAGGTAAGCATCCATCTCCAAGTTACACAGGAGAATGTCTTCATCATTCTTTGAGAAAGAGGGTGTATGCCACGATTAACTTCATTTTTAGCCACAAATTTTCTTTCTCGAACTTCTTCCCAATTCCGTTAGCACTCCCTTCAAAATGTGATCTCGTCTTATCCTTATGCTCAGTCACATCTGAATCTGCTTTCCACACACACTGAATCAGATAGGGTACATCTTACCATGAAATAAGCATAATCATGTATATCTTCCGACAGTTTCACATTCAACACTTTGTTGTTTTTCCCTTAACACATTCAAAAGGTTATATTCATTTATATGTGTCACACAAATAATATTCAATCAGGTATGTATTTCACTATTAAACTAAGCATAGCATCCACAATTGCTTTCAGGTTAATATAGTTCAATAATTAACTCGTGCAGGCATTTTAGCACTACACAAAGAAAATAAATGCATTTATATCGAGTGTATATGATTACAATCACAAACAGGAATATCTAATTCCCAACAAATTTTGCAAACCAACAAATTAAGCATAATGTATTATTATCATAATTTTCTCCCCACTTCTTCTTCTTCTATTTTTTTTTTTTTCAAACAGTGTGTAACTTGTGGTGATAGAAGTTCACCGGTTGACACAATTCACAACATTTTTTGTTATGCCCTTATCTTAACTCTACTGTATTCATTTGCAACATCACTTGATTCATTCTTTTAACCTCGGTATTTATGTCGCCATAAAAGTCTTCCTCTTGTGGTTCCACATTTCTTTCCTCATTCGTCACTTCATGCATTATCATAGTGTTGTTGGTTACCTTATTCAAACACACCGTCACTAAGGCTTTCAAGCAAGCCACCACTAAAACAATTGTCAATATAACTACTAAACCCACAAACAAGTCTGCTACTCCTTGTATATGTTCATACCTATAACATAATTATATGTCGATGACATTCAACATTATATACCAAACTAACAAGCTTCCTAAAAGGTAAATAAAGAAAATCCCTTAATATGTAACATAAATCAGATTATTTGTCTTACCCTGATCCCCCTATCTCCCGGGGTCGAACTAAATCCCCTGATCATGAGTGTAGTTGTGATACATTATCACTCATGCTGTATTAATATCAGTAGGTAATTGTATGTCATGTAGGCAAATAAATGTCACTATCCCAAGTGGGAATATCACATGTTGAAAATGCAATGTTTATCAATGCAAGGGGTGTTAAAATGTAATTCAAATGACTGTAAATCACGACTGTCATTTATCTGCCACTGAATGTTCTGCTGGGCTGCTAGGTGCAGCCTCATTTTCTGTGGGACCGTCCTCCCTTGCCCCTTGCCCCATGTGCTCGCTTGCAATGAGAGGCATGAATCCAACTTTCTACTTTGGGTCCATTTTTTGTTTCTATTCTTATCAATCTCCTATGGTTTATCAGTTCATTCCAAAATACCGCAACCAAAGGTTTTAACCAAAGTTCTACCAAACTATTTCCAATGTGAACTCAAAATGCCAGTGAAACAATGATTCGAAGAATTAACTTGAAGGGGTAAATAATTTTTTTTTTCTATAACCAGATCTAATTTTCCCATCCAATAGTTTGCCTTGCCGAGTGTCATATTATAGCACTTTAATAAAACTTCGAAAAATGTCTCTCATCTCAATAAATTCCCTTTTTCTTCCCAAATACTCATCTGTAAATTACATATTCAATTACAGTTTCTCCCAATTTGTTCGGTCTAAATGGCCGCAAAAGTGGCTGCCAGCATGCAGTACCGTTTTTTATCTACCAAGCAAGTGCTCGTCCACACAAGACCTCTACCAAAATGTTGTTTGTAAAAACAAATCTGGGATTTCTGATTACATGGATGCACTCTCAGGACATTTTCAGGCTGCTGTTAACAATCCACTATGATAAATTAATTCCTTTACCCACAATCAAATAATTAGTACAAATTGAGGATATTATCCCTATCACATTCATTTATAGATTCATTATGTTGGATCTAATTTTTTTTTCCAAGAATTTTCCACTGCTGTAAGGAAGAACAATAGCTCTCATAAGTCTTAGTAATATCGTACTTAATTTACCCAGCATCGAAGAATTTATTTACTATCCATTCTCATCTGTTAACCAGTGACTTTGTTTGAACTCCAAAACTTAAAACTCACAATAGTTCAAACCAGCAAAATTTTCTTTACTATTTTCCCATATCATCTATGCCTAATACACATCCATACATACAAAAAAAAAAAAAAAAAAAACACCTTTAGAGGCCATTTTTCCCCGCAAGCGGGGGTTGGCCTTTTTCGGGAACTGTGGTTGTTGTTGTTTTTCGGTCCCCTTTTTGAAGCAATGTTTTATGGCCGGATGCCCTTCCTGACGCCAACCCTTTTTGCCGCCTTTAACGACAAGCAGGGAATTACCAGTGAACTGGTACTCAATCCCTTAATTGTATAATACATACATACAGCACAATTTATATTCTGATCAAATTCAAGTTTATATATATATATATATAATCCGTGAGCAGAGTACTCTGGGAAGTCAGTGTAAGACCTCTCCCAAATTTGGCTAATTTTGTACTCCCACATTTTTATGAAGCTCATATCCATAAATAGCTTTGATTCTCATATAAATTCTATCAAAATGGAATCCCAAGATTACTCCCAATTTTACTATCAATGAATGGCTGCTCATAACTCAGCAAATCAAATCTTTATTCTCCATCTCCCTTGACAAAAGTGATAATTTTCATAATAAAATTATATTTCTATTTTTTTATATTTTACGAATTCTCTCGATATGCGATCCCATCCACATGGAACTATCTATTTTCAGACAAGGCACACTGTCGGTGTCAACAATCTTGTAAGATTGATACACAAAACAACACCAAACAAACACAAACATTGATACACAAAACACACACACACGCATGCATTATGCATATTCGTTTGCGTTGGAACCATTATTTACAGATCAGGATGGGTGTCAGTTTTTTATTTCAATTTCATAAAATTTGTCCTTCAATTTTATAAATGCTAATGCACAAATGGACCAAAAAGTTTATTCTTAGAAAACCACTATGATGTCACATTGAAATTACCCTTTCAGTTCCCACAATAATTTATCCAAATTTGACTACACGCCCATTTACATGTCAGTCGACCACTGACCTATCGATCATGCGGAACAATAGTCCGAAATTCCCACCTGATCATCATGTGACTCTTGTCACTTGGTTTCAAAAAATTTGCAACGCAATTGTTTCCAAACTTTGTAAATTTAAAATTGCTGTGCCCAAAATAGAAGATCCAATTTTGGCATTTGATCAATTAATTATTAATTTGTTAACAAGCAAAAGAAAAAATGAATCATTCTTGCTCCGAAAACTTTTCAGACACAAGAATCATCGACAGTTATTCATGTTTGTCCAGTAATCGAATCTGTTGAGGCCAATCATCATTTGGGATTTGCAGCAATGAAGGCCTAATCATTGTCTGAGGTACCGGTAAGCACTGGTACACTTGATCTTGGTTTGCCCCATGAACTTGTCTTCCTGTTGACATACGGACATCTTCTTCTCCAATGTCCCATCTTTCCACACTCGAAACACCGGTTTCTGTCGTTGCCTGGTCTGTGCACCTGTGCACTTGTATTGCTGGGCTGCATCTCTACATCACTGAGTTGCCACTGCAATCTCTCGTTATCTCCTGAAACACGAAAAAATTCTCTGTACCGTCCTTTTTGGGGAGACAAATGGGAATCAGATTGGACAACTGTCACTTTCATTCCTAATTTCGGGGGTAGTTGTGCACTTGTCTCCTCCACTGTATCCTGTATCCTTTTTATTTTGCGTTCTAGGTCCGTTATCCGTTCTTGCTGTTCCCGTTGTTTGGATTCACCATCCCAAAGATGGAATGCAGGCCAGTCTACCATTAGATTCTGTCTCTTCCTGGCTCTCAATTTTTGTCCTAATCTTTCCAATCGACTTCGGTCAAATGTACCATCTCTTGGAAACTCCTTAGCATGTCCCTTGTCCAGAAATACCAATTTTCAACCTCTCTAATCGCCTCTTCACAGTAGCGGTCGTACATATAATATGTACAAGTACCTTTTTGTGGAATCTCTGGTTGTCCTTGTGTATTCTTGCAGGCTCCATTTCCCATTCTGCCTGTATGTGAATAACACTCAGTAATCCCTCAATGTACCAGGTAGATTACTAGGATCTGCACTTTGGAATACACCTGTACACACCTGTACTATATATACTATAAATAAATCTACTGGGGTCTGTTCCACTTTTTATCAAAGTGACGTTGGATGTGTTGTAGCTTGTTCCAGGTTCCTCTAAAGCTTCACTCGTACCTCCAGGAAGGATCTCTCCACCTGTTCAAATGGTGACCTCCAGAGAATCTCTCTCACCTGTGGCTTTTGCACAACCCAATCTCACAGATCAGTAGATGAGCCAAACGGGTCAGTATGAAATGGGTGAATCCACAGGTATCTCGCTCTGTCGAAGGGAAAATCACACAATGGTAACCGCACATATATAATCTATATATAGACTCACCATCTTGCTCAATTTTCCAAGGTTGTCTTCACATTGATAATATCTCACAAAGATATCAAAGCTTCTTTCTTGAGACCGCATCCTCATCAATCAATCAATCAATTTATTCAATTAAATCAATTCAATCATTCATCAATAAATCAAATTAATCACTCTAGATGACTCCCTGTATATGCCCTTTCCCCAATGATGTCAGGATAGATCCATCCATTGACTGAGATTGAAGATCATCGGTCGTCACCTCAGCTCCATAGCTCATGTTAATTGATGAATCACTGTTCTGTACTAGGGTCATATCTGACATATTTTCCCAATTTTGCCTGGTCACCACAAATTCTCTTTGCAACCACTAAAGGCAACTCATCCTTCATTCGTGAGACAGCCAAAATTGATGGCAGATATTAAAGTTCATTGGGTCCTGAAATGGGACTGTAAAATTCCTTCCAGCATGCTAAATTTTGAAACTCCATTGTTTGTAATACACAATTTATCCCATAGGGCTTGAAAGTTCTTTCCCAAGTTCGTGCAATCATTCTGCATTGAAATGTCATTTGAAATGTCATTGATAATGTCATTAAACCATCAACTTGTAGATGCATTTATTTATATCCCATTAACCCAAGAACTCTCAATTGCTTGGTTTCTTTTTAGTAATGCCATATATCCATATTTCTTTTCAAAATGTTCCTAACATACACATTAATCCCATTAGACCTCAAATAACCTACAATCCGAAAATAAATTTGTGAAATTTCAACAATTATCACAATATCATTGTTCATATGTTCATATCTTAATCCAATCAGAAACTTGTCAATTTACCCTTAATATATGTCTGTATATATATATATTATTTTTTTACAAAATCCAACTACCATTAAACTGAAAAATTGTTTTGTTGGACTCATGCAAGGTCCCTTACAAATTTTGAAAATTTTCCAAAGACATAACTTCCATTTTCTTTGACAAATCCTAATATTTATCAAATATTAGGATTATCATCAAAACAATGAATGACTCAATTGCTTAATGACTGCACATCCAAACCTAGATATTTTGAGTTCCGTAATTTTAATACCTCAAATTTTCCATTTCTTCCCTCCCTGACCCTTAGATGTAGGGATGGGTTCTTTTTTTTCTTTTTTTAGGATCATGTTGCATCGACCATTATTTTCTTAATCGATTGGCTGATAGCATAACCAATCCACAAGTGCTTCGTCCGAAGATGTGTCTTTTAGGAATTTAATTAAATAAGTCATTTATAAAATTAAATAATGAATTGATTAAATGATTAATCAATAAATCAAAATATTCTTGTTAGCCACATCACTTGGTCACTGTCATGTCCAAATATCAGCTTCCTTAACTCAAAAGGTGCCTGAGATATTGGCCAAATGAGAAAGAAATGTAATTAATTAAATAAGTACTTCATTAATTGCTAACAATTTTCAAAATCCTCAATTTTCATCCGATTTACTTGAAATTTGAATTGGATTTACTTATCAGCAAACTGAAATTGAACCAACAACTATTTATTCAACATAGGCCAAAGTCAACAACAATTTCAAAAATCCTTAATTTTCATTCGGTTCACTGGTCATTCGAATGGGATTTATATATCAGTCAACTAGTTCAATCAACAACTATTTTATTCAACATAGGCCAAAAGTCAACAACAATTTTCAAAAATCCTTAATTTTCATTCGGTTCACTTGTCATTCGAATGGGATTTATATATCAGTCAACTAGTTCAACCCACAACTATTTTATTCCACATAGGCCAAAAGTCAACAACAATTTTCAAAAATCCTTAATTTTCATTCGGTTCACTTGTCATTCGAATGGGATTTATATATCAGTCAACTAGTTCAACCCACAACTATTTTATTCCACATAGGCCAAAAGTCAACAACAATTTCAAAATCCTCAATTTTCATCTGATTGACTTGACATTCGAATGGGATTTAAATATCAGCCACCTAATTCAACCAACAACTTTTTTCTTCAACATAGGCCAAAGTCAACAACAATTTAAAAAATCCTCAATTTTCATCCGATTTACTTGACATTCGAATGGGATTTAAATATCAGCCACCTAATTCAACCAACAACTTTTTTCTTCAACATAGGCCAAAGTCAACAACAATTTCAAAATCCTCAATTTCATCCGATTTACTTGACATTCGAATGGGATTTAAATATCAGCCACCTAATTCAACCAACAACTTTTTTTTTTCAACATAGGCCAAAGTCAACAACAATTTCAAAAATCCTCAATTTTCATCCGATTTACTTGACATTCGAATGGGATTTAAATATCAGTCAACTAATTCAACCAACAACTTTTTTTTTTCAACATAGGCCAAAGTCAACAACAATTTCAAAAATCCTCAATTTTCATCCGATTTACTTGACATTCGAATGGGATTTAAATATCAGTCATCTAATTCAACCAACAACTTTTTTCTTCAACATAGGCCAAAGTCAACAACAATTTCAAAAATCCTCAATTTTCATCCGATTTACTTGACATTCGAATGGGATTTAAATATCAGTCAACTAATTCAACCAACAACTTTTTTTCTTCAACAAAGGCCAAAGTCAACAACAATTTAAAAATCCTCAATTTTCATCCGATTTACTTGACATTCGAATGGGATTTAAATATCAGCCACCTAATTCAACCAACAACTTTTTTTTTTCAACATAGGCCAAAGTCAACAACAATTTCAAAAATCCTCAATTTTCATCTGATTTACTTGACATTCGAATGGGATTTAAATATCAGCAAACTGAAATTGAACCAACAACTATTTATTCAACTTAGGCCAAAGTCAACAACAATTTTCAAAATCCTCAATTTTCATCCGATTTACTTGAAATTTGAATTGGATTTACTTATCAGCAAACTGAAATTGAACCAACAACTATTTATTCAACTTACATTGCCCCCATGCCAAATAATTAAATATCCTACAGCGCGGCATTGCAGCGGCACGTCATAGAGGCTGCATTTGGAGGGAGAGGTGTACGCTAATTGATTGATTAATTGTATAATTAAACTCAATAAAGATTATCACAAAATATTTTCTTACTCAATTGGCTAATAGCATAAGTAAACCACAAGTGCTTCATCCGAAGATGTATCTTTTAGGAATTTAATTAAATCAACCCAAGTGAAACAACGTCAAGCACTGCGAGCCCAGGGAGCAGAGGAAAACACAAAAAACAAAAGCACTGGCTCTGCTTCCTGGAAGCTTCCTGCAAAACGTTTTGCTTCTCGAAAAAACGTCCGCCAATGGGAACTAGAGGGAGGGGAGGGAGAAGGAGCGGGAGCAAGAGACAGGTAGCCAAAATGTAAATGAGGGACAATGAGGGACAATGAGGGAAAAATGTTCGATTTTTCCCTGGGGCGTCGGTATGCAATTTTCATCCAATCGCCATCTTTCATAATAATTCTGGACCCGGCATCAGATGGCGTTGTCTGTCATTAATTTATATGTTAATCGAACGAGTTTTAGGTGTTATAAGAAATGGCGGGATTTTTTTTCCCTCTCCTCCACCCTTTTTCCTTGGACCCGCGGTTTCCGTCCTACACAATTTCGTTTAATTTGTCTAAATCCAACTCGCCGTTTCAAAGATATAAGCCATTTTGTCGCGGTATTATAAATTGGAATGGGGGAAAATATATATATTTAATTCCATTGTCCGCTTCCTCTCCTCCGCCAAGCGAGTCGCCTACCATTTGGGCAGGCAACTCAAAAGTACGTTGTAAGTGCTACAAACGAGTGTACACGATTGTACATGTGTACGGGCCTTACAGAACCGGCAAACAAATCGCCCCATGGTGCACTTCATGGGTCGATTCGCCTCCAGTACAGAATGAGGCTTTTAATAACCAGCATCCTCGCCAACACACGGTCCGAATTGCAGGCAAGCCTACAGACGCGCGTTTCTCAGTGACGCGTGTGAGACGAACTGGCGCATTTATTTACACAGCGCAAAAACCCATATTTACAGATCGCTAGAAAAAACACGAATAATAGCTAAAACCGTTTGTCCTGTTCCATCCGTGACTTTGTCCGCTCATTCACTTTTCCTGATTCGCATCAAGGATCTCCATCATCAGACAGCGTACTTAATTCCGCATTTTAATGAGAATTCAACAGGATTTTACAACTCAAAGGAAAAAGAACGAGCAGGCCTTTTGCAGGACGATCGTTACAAAAATCGTTACATATATTAAAGTATTTATAATGTCGACAAAAATCATATCTTAATTCTTACAAAATTTGGTTCTTTGAATAAATCACAGCACCGGGAGTCCCGCTCCAATGGATCTTTTGTGTTTATTCAGCACCCTAGTAATTGGTTCTTTGTGTACTAATTAATTACACAGCACCCAGGCCCCACTCATATGGATCTTTTGTGCAGCGCTACACAGCACCTGAGCAAAAGGGGTCTCATCTACATTTTCATAATCAGGGCTTCCGTGCACCAATAGTGCGTGGAGAAGCCCAAACACCACATCCTCCATGTATATACAGAATAACTATTCCCACGTTCGTACATCATATTGGACAAGAACAAGAACATGCTTACCTCTCAGAAAGATCTTGCCGATGTGTCCAATTGGTCCCCGTACGGGCCACCAGATTGTTCGGGAATGTTAAAGGACCCAGGAGGCTCCAATATGACCAAACAGCTTTTACAAAAGCAATGCTTTATTAACTAATAATTCACTTGTTTCAATATAATAAAGAACTACAATACAATAACGAATTTGGTAATTCAAGTCGTTGGTTCTTCTTTGGTCGGTCTTCTGAGCTGTCCTCGCTCCGTACTCGTTCGTTCCATTTGGGCAGAGATTCTGATGACAAGTGTCTCGACTCAAAGTACGTTCTCGTTTATATGGGCACACTCGTGTTAATCCTCTCTCCGCTAAATGCTCCGAGGTCATGATTGCTCAGCCCCCTGCTGGGGAGTTCCTTCACCCTCTTTGCATCCCAATGTCCAAACAACAGTACGGGCTTGGGAATGTGTGTTAGCCCGGGGCCGTGATAAAGGTGGACAAAGGAACTCCCAGGTTCCATGTTCTGAGATACATTCCTGACATTCTTACGAACCACCTGGACTACCTGCTCCGTTACTAGTCCGAACCAATGAGTTACACTTCCACAGTGTCTTAGGGCTAATTTGGGGTCCACTGGGTCCTTGGGGTCTTTTGGATTGTTTGGGTCTTTGGGGTCTTCCAGGTCTTTAAGGGTATATACGGGGTATTTTGGGTCTACGGGGTATTTTGGGTATTCGGGGTCTTTTCGGTCTTCTGGGTCTTTTCAATATTTTCGGTCTTCTCGGATTTTTCGATCTTCTCAGTCTTCAGGGTATTTAAAGGTCTTTGGGAGTATTTTGGGTCTTTGGAGTATTTTGGGTCTTCATGGTCATTTGGGTCTTCAAACAGTCTTCAGAGTGTTTTGGGTCTGCAGGGTCTTTATGGTCTTTTGGGTCTTGGGGTCTTTTGGGTATCTGGGGTCTTTATGTGCCTTTGGGTAATTTTAGGTCTTCAGGTTCTTTTGGGTTTTTGTGGTCTTTTGGATCTTTAAGGTCTTGGTTTCTTTGTGGTATTTTGGGTTTTCAGGGTCTTGTTGGTCTTTTAAGTCCTCTGGGTCATTTGGATCCTTGGGGTCTTCAAGGTCTTTAAGGGTCTTTGGGGTAATTTGGGTCTTCAGGGGTATTTAAGGGTATTTGGGGTATTTAAGGGTATTTGGGGTATTTAAGGGTCTTGGGGTATTTTGGGTGTTTGGGGTATTTTGGGTCTTTGGGGTCTTTTGGGCATTCAGGATGTTTATTGTGTTTTCTGGGTCATTAAGGTCTTCGGGGTCATTGGGTCTTTAAGGATCTTCAGGTTTTTTGAGTCTTTGGAGTATTTACAGTCTTTGACAGTCTTTTTTTTTTTTTTTTTTTTTTTTTTTTTTTTGTATACAATATCGAGGCTCGTGAAAGAGCGAACATTAATCACACAGAAAGACAAACCGACACATAAAACATATAACATAGGGAGCGGTAGACAAGATGGGGAGAGAGGGGGAAGGACACAAACACAACATTTGAGAGCAGGGACCGAGAGACATGGAGACATCGAGAGATCTGAGAGAGGGCGAGGGCTTTGGGGGGGGGGGGGGCGTGGGAAGGGGGCAGTGGGAGAGGTATAAAACATATGGACACTGCCAGGACTTCCAGGAAAGAAGTTGGAATTTCAAACAAGGTGGATCTGGGGTGAATTAGCGGGGGTAGAAAAGATCAAGGTTTTGGATGGGGGAAGATAAGAGATGGTGGTGAACAGCTGTTTTAAAGACCTGGAGGGAGGAGTGGGATTGAAGGGAGTGAGGGAGTTTGTTCCAGAGGTGGGAGAAAAGAGGAATGAAAGAGTGAAGGTGAGCGGAGAGCCGAGATTTCGGCAGTTTAACCATCAGAGGGTTGCTGGCAGATCTTGTGCGACCTGTAGGAATATTTGGGGGACAGAGCACAGAGAGAGCTGGGGGTGCAAGGCCGGAGAGGAGTCGGTAGAAGACAGAAAGACCACCTACCTGCCTGCGGTGAGTGAGTGAAAGGCCCTCAGAGATAGCTTCATCGCGGGAGATTCCAATAATTCTGAAAGCTTTGGTTTCAACAGCGTGAAGCCGAGCTAGGTGTGAGGCAGGAGCACCGGCCCATAGGGGAGAACAGTATTCCATTGAGCTGCGGATGAAAGCCTTGTATGTGGTGAGGAGCTCCGGTGTGCCGAGGAAGGACTTCGCATGACGGAGGATGCCCAGTCGGCGACTGGCTTTGGAGGCCAGCTTGGAAATGTGGTTTTCCCAAGAAAGATCATGGCAGATAGTGAGACCCAAAATCTTGAGCGACAGAACTTCTTGGAGAGGATTGTTGAGAAAGTAGATGGGAGGGTTGTCCAGTCGATCTTTTCGGAGAGACATAGTAAGAGTGTGAGATTTGTCAGGATTGAAAGACATGTTCCACTTGTTTGACCAGTCTGTGATTTTGTCCAGGTCTTCAGAGAGTGAGGAGGCAGCAGACTGCCGATCTGAGGGAAGAGGAATGGAGCGGCAGAGAGTGGAGTCATCAGCAAAGAGATAGAGAGGATTTTCGAGAGAGTCAGAGAGATCATTGATGAAGACCAGAAAAAGCACGGGGCCCAGAACACTGCCTTGGGGAACTCCAGCCTGAACAGGAAGAGGAGATGAGAGAAACCCATTCAGGGCCACACGTTGACGACGACTAGAGAGGAAGTCCGCCAGCCATGCGTGGAGATTTCCATGGATACCAAAGGAGGAGAGTTTGGTGAGCAGAGCGGGGTGCCAGACCGTGTCGAAGGCACGTGATATGTCGAGGGAGACAGCTCTAATTTCCTGTTTGGCATTGAGGACCTCCATCCATTGTTGAGACAGCAGAAGCAGCATGTCCAGAGTAGAGTGACCTGGTCTGAAACCAAATTGATGATCAGAGATCAAGCCATTGGAGAAGAGGAAAGATTTCATATCAGAAGCAATGATGGATTCCATGACTTTGCTGATAATTGGGAGAAGGCTGATTGGTCTGTAGTTGCTAGGATCTGTTTTTGCACCTTTTTTGTGCAAAGCGGTGATGTTGGCTGATTTCCAAGCAGATGGCAGTTGACCTTGAGCAAAAGAGAGGGTGAAGAGAACAGAGAGAGGGTGAGATAGAGCAGCAGAGCAGGATTTTAGGACCCGTGGGCTGATGCCGTCGGGTCCAGTTGCAGAATCAGAGTCGAGGGTTGACAGAAACTTTTCCACCTTGTCAGGAGGAAAGGACACGGAGTCCAGGAGCAGCAGGGTACGACTGGGTATGGTGGGTACAGAGAGGGATGGGTTTGGGACACAAGATTTAGAGGCAAACACAGAGTTGAGGCATTCAGCTTTTTCATGTGCGGAGTCAGCTGTGTAGCCGTTTGAGGTAAGGGAGGGGATGGAGGGGGAACAAACACCAGAAACGGATTTGACCAGACGCCACCAGGATTTGGAAGAGGGAGACAGATAAGAGAGTTCGGTCTTGAGAACGGAGAGATATTGTTTCCTGGCTCTCCTGAGGGTGGACACACACTTGTTTCGGGCTTTGTGAAAGGAAATGAGATTTCCTTCCGTTGGATTTGCTTTCCAGGAGACGAAGGCAAGTTGTTTCTGGGCAACAGCCTCACCACAAGATTCCGTGTACCATGGACGGGAGGAAGGGTATGACAACTGAAGACGAGATGGGATAAATCTGTGCATGAGAGAGAGCAATTTACTTTGGAAGAATTCCCAGGATGAGTTGATGTCAGAGGTGGTAGAGATGGGAGACCAGTCCAGATGATTGATGGCTGCTTGAAGACCGTGCCAGTTGGCCTGAGTGAAATGCCAGACTCGTCGACGCTGAGCAGGCTCCCTGAGGATGGTCAGAGAGATGTCCACTTTAACAAGGACATGATCAGATGATCCGATCGGAGCAGAAGAAGAGCAGCAGACATTTTCAGGGAAGTTAGTCATAACCAAGTCCAGAAGAGAAGATGTTCCGTTGACTGAGATCCGGGTCGGGAAATTGACAGATTGTGTCAGTCCCAATGAGTCGCAGAAGTCCTTTGCTGAGGAGCCATGGCTGGTGAGAGAGGTACCCACACCCAGCCAACTGGCATGATGACAGTTGAAATCACCACATATGAGGAAGAGAGAGTTGGGATGAGTAGATAGAAGTTGGTCCATATCATCAGACAGCGAGATGTAGATGGAGTCATCACTGTTTGGTGGACGGTACAACACACATATGAACAAGAGGTGGGAGCGAAGGGGAAGCCGTAGCCAGAGGTATTCCTGGGGGTGAGGTGGAGAGAGTGCAGTGCAGGGCGAGTGAGGAAGAGAGTTTTTGATAAAGATAGCAACCCCGCCTCCAGGACGAGGCTCAGGTCTATCATACCGGAGGAGGGAGTAGCCCGGGAGAGATACTATGGAATCAGAGACATCATAAAGGAGGAAAGTTTCTGTTAAGCAGATCACGTCTGGTTTGACAGAAGCAACCTGTATGGAGAGATCAGTTAAGTTTGAACGAAGGCCCCGGATGTTTGAGGTCCATACCGTTAATGAAGAGGAAGGGGGAGCATCAGATACAGAACAGGGGGGAGGAGGGGTAGGGTAAGATGTGGAAGAGGTGGAAGAGGTAGGGAGAGCTGTTGAAGGTGTGTCAGAGATTTCAGAATAGCTCGGAGAAAGGGAAGGATGGGGCGGACAAAAGGTTTGATGGTGATTGGGTGAGCCACAATGAGGTGTTCTTTGAGGAGGGGGAAGAGCGAGGCAGAAGGTTGGGGGAGATGGAGGTGAGAGTTTGAAGGGGGAAGAAGCGGGGAGGACGCTTTGAGGAGGGGGAGTGAGCGGGGGGAAATTGAGAAGCAATGAGGGTGGGGAGATTTGAAGGGGAGGGGTGAGGGGGGAGTTTGGGAGGGAAGAGACAAGGGGAGGGATTTGAAAGGGATGGGATATGGGGGAGATTTGGAGGGGAGGGGTGAGGCAGGAGTCTAGGAGGGGAGGGGCGAGGGGGCGTCTTGGCGGGGAGGGGTGAGGGAGTAGTTTAGGAGGGAGGGGGCAAGGGGGGAGATTTGAAAGGGATGGGTGATGGGGAAGATTTGGAGGGGAGGGGTGATGGGGAAGATTTGGAGGGGAGGGGTTATGGGGAAGATTTGGAGGGGAGGGGTGAGATTGGATTTTTGAAAGTGTACGATTTATGGGAAACGAACATTTATTGCAAAATGAGTTTCTTGTGACCTTCGAGTTAAAAATACGTTTAAGGACGCTGGATGGAGGATGGAGTGCAGGAGAGTTTAGGGAATGTAGAACAAAGGCACTATAGGAGATGGATATTTTTTTTGGGATGAATTGATTTGGTGAGCAAGTCGAAAGCAGCCTTTTAAAGAAGAAGAAGAAAAAGGTGTTATAAAATATGACGGAATACATAACTTGAGGGGAAAGTGTAAACATTGAAGGTTAATGAGTGAAAACTATCTGGGGAAATGGGGGAGAAACACGTGGTCGAAGAACGAACGAACGAATAAGAATGAATAAACGAATGAGAACAGAGAAGGAAATGTTTTTTTTTTTTTTTTTTTTTTTTTTTTTTTGAGTTGAGATTTACACAAGGAAGTAGGCTATGGGTGAAAAGACTGGGAATACAGAGAACGAAAGTTATTGGATCACAAACGACGGACCACTGAGAGAAAAACAAAGCCTCAAGGTTGTACAGTGCACACTGTACAAGGCCTTGCTCGCGACACGGCAAACAGACGATCAATTTATGAAAGATAAACACCGAGAAACAACCAAAGTTGCACACAATAACTTCACACACCGAATGATAAATACAGTCTTCAGTGTCTTCGGGGTCTTCATGGTATTTTGGGTGTTTGGGGCCCATTGAGTCTTCATGGTATTTTGTGTCCTTGGGGTCTTCTGGGTCCTTGGTGTATTTTGGATCCTCTAGATCATTTTGGTCCTCTGGATTGTTTGGGTCTTTTGAATCCTTGGGGTATTTTGGGTCTTCCGGGTATTTTGGGCGTTTGTGTTCCATTGGGTCTTTTGGGTGTTTTGGGTGTTTGGGGTCCATTAGGTCTTCAGGGTCTTTTTGTTCTTTTGGGTCTTTGGGGTATTTTGGATCTTCAGAGTCCTTGGGGGTCTTCTCAGTCCTTGGGGTCTTTTGTGTCTTCCGGATATTTTGGGTGTTTGTGGTACATTGGGTCTTCAGGGTCTTTTGGGTCTTTGGGATATTTTGGGTCTTTGGGATATTTTGGGTCTTTGGTGTCCATTGGGTCTTCAGGGTCTTTTCAGTATTTTGTATCTTTGATGTCCTTTGGTTCTTGAACAGTCTTCAGGGTGTTTTGGTTCTTCGGGGTCTTTTGGGTCTTTGGGGGTCCATTGGGTCTTCAGGGTCTTTTCAGTCTTTTGGGTATTTGGGGTATTTTGGGCCTTCGGAGTATTTTGGGCCTTCGGGGTATTTTTGGTCTTCAGAGTCCTTGGGGTCTTCTGGGTCCTTGCGGTCTTCTGGGTCGTCATGGTCTTTTGTGTCTTAAACAGTCTACAAGGTATTTTGGGTGTTTGGAGTCTATTGTGTCTTTGGGGTCTTCTGGATCCTCGGGGTATTTTGGGTCCTTGTGGTCTTCTGGGTCATCATTATCTTTTGTGTCTTTAACAGTCTACAGGGTATTTTGGGTGTTTGGAGTCCATTGGGTCTTCAGGGTCTTCTGGGTCCTTGGGGTCTTTTGGGTCCTCAGAGTCTTTTAGGTCTTTTAACCAGTTGACACAGTCATGTTCAAAGATTTCCCCTTAAAACCCCCCACTAAAATCCCTCCTAAAGCACGACTCAAAGCCTTTAAGACCTATCTTTATGAAGGGGGACAGACACACAAACACACACAAACACACACACACACACACACACACACACACACACACACACACACACACACACACACACTGTGCTTTATATGGTAGATATATTTTCGCCATATCTCGTGGGATTGTGTCTGTGAGTTGGACAGGTGACGTTGATGGGCCATGAGCTGCACATGGACATGTCTTTTCCTTTGCTGAGGAGTCCTTTGCTGAGGAGCCATGGCTGGTGAGAGAGGTACCCACACCCAGCCAACTGGCATGATGACAGTTGAAATCACCACATATGAGGAAGAGAGAGTTGGGATGAGTAGATAGAAGTTGGTCCATATCATCAGACAGCGAGATGTAGATGGAGTCATCACTGTTTGGTGGACGGTACAACACACATATGAACAAGAGGTGGGAGCGAAGGGGAAGCCGTAGCCAGAGGTATTCCTGGGGGTGAGGTGGAGAGAGTGCAGTGCAGGGCGAGTGAGGAAGAGAGTTTTTGATAAAGATAGCAACCCCGCCTCCAGGACGAGGCTCAGGTCTATCATACCGGAGGAGGGAGTAGCCCGGGAGAGATACTATGGAATCAGAGACATCATAAAGGAGGAAAGTTTCTGTTAAGCAGATCACGTCTGGTTTGACAGAAGCAACCTGTATGGAGAGATCAGTTAAGTTTGAACGAAGGCCCCGGATGTTTGAGGTCCATACCGTTAATGAAGAGGAAGGGGGAGCATCAGATACAGAACAGGGGGGAGGAGGGGTAGGGTAAGATGTGGAAGAGGTGGAAGAGGTAGGGAGAGCTGTTGAAGGTGTGTCAGAGATTTCAGAATAGCTCGGAGAAAGGGAAGGATGGGGCGGACAAAAGGTTTGATGGTGATTGGGTGAGCCACAATGAGGTGTTCTTTGAGGAGGGGGAAGAGCGAGGCAGAAGGTTGGGGGAGATGGAGGTGAGAGTTTGAAGGGGGAAGAAGCGGGGAGGACGCTTTGAGGAGGGGGAGTGAGCGGGGGGAAATTGAGAAGCAATGAGGGTGGGGAGATTTGAAGGGGAGGGGTGAGGGGGGAGTTTGGGAGGGAAGAGACAAGGGGAGGGATTTGAAAGGGATGGGATATGGGGGAGATTTGGAGGGGAGGGGTGAGGCAGGAGTCTAGGAGGGGAGGGGCGAGGGGGCGTCTTGGCGGGGAGGGGTGAGGGAGTAGTTTAGGAGGGAGGGGGCAAGGGGGGAGATTTGAAAGGGATGGGTGATGGGGAAGATTTGGAGGGGAGGGGTGATGGGGAAGATTTGGAGGGGAGGGGTTATGGGGAAGATTTGGAGGGGAGGGGTGAGATTGGATTTTTGAAAGTGTACGATTTATGGGAAACGAACATTTATTGCAAAATGAGTTTCTTGTGACCTTCGAGTTAAAAATACGTTTAAGGACGCTGGATGGAGGATGGAGTGCAGGAGAGTTTAGGGAATGTAGAACAAAGGCACTTTTGGAGATGGATATTTTTTTTGGGATGAATTGATTTGGTGAGCAAGTCGAAAGCAGCCTTTTAAAGAAGAAGAAGAAAAAGGTGTTATAAAATATGACGGAATACATAACTTGAGGGGAAAGTGTAAACATTGAAGGTTAATGAGTGAAAACTATCTGGGGAAATGGGGGAGAAACACGTGGTCGAAGAACGAACGAACGAATAAGAATGAATAAACGAATGAGAACAGAGAAGGAAATGTTTTTTTTTTTTGTTTGTTTTGTTTTTTTTTGAGTTGAGATTTACACAAGGAAGTAGGCTATGGGTGAAAAGACTGGGAATACAGAGAACGAAAGTTATTGGATCACAAACGACGGACCACTGAGAGAAAAACAAAGCCTCAAGGTTGTACAGTGCACACTGTACAAGGCCTTGCTCGCGACACGGCAAACAGACGATCAATTTATGAAAGATAAACACCGAGAAACAACCAAAGTTGCACACAATAACTTCACACACCGAATGATAAATACAGTCTTCAGTGTCTTCGGGGTCTTCATGGTATTTTGGGTGTTTGGGGCCCATTGAGTCTTCATGGTATTTTGTGTCCTTGGGGTCTTCTGGGTCCTTGGTGTATTTTGGATCCTCTAGATCATTTTGGTCCTCTGGATTGTTTGGGTCTTTTGAATCCTTGGGGTATTTTGGGTCTTCCGGGTATTTTGGGCGTTTGTGTTCCATTGGGTCTTTTGGGTGTTTTGGGTGTTTGGGGTCCATTAGGTCTTCAGGGTCTTTTTGTTCTTTTGGGTCTTTGGGGTATTTTGGATCTTCAGAGTCCTTGGGGGTCTTCTCAGTCCTTGGGGTCTTTTGTGTCTTCCGGATATTTTGGGTGTTTGTGGTACATTGGGTCTTCAGGGTCTTTTGGGTCTTTGGGATATTTTGGGTCTTTGGGATATTTTGGGTCTTTGGTGTCCATTGGGTCTTCAGGGTCTTTTCAGTATTTTGTATCTTTGATGTCCTTTGGTTCTTGAACAGTCTTCAGGGTGTTTTGGTTCTTCGGGGTCTTTTGGGTCTTTGGGGGTCCATTGGGTCTTCAGGGTCTTTTCAGTCTTTTGGGTATTTGGGGTATTTTGGGCCTTCGGAGTATTTTGGGCCTTCGGGGTATTTTTGGTCTTCAGAGTCCTTGGGGTCTTCTGGGTCCTTGCGGTCTTCTGGGTCGTCATGGTCTTTTGTGTCTTAAACAGTCTACAAGGTATTTTGGGTGTTTGGAGTCTATTGTGTCTTTGGGGTCTTCTGGATCCTCGGGGTATTTTGGGTCCTTGTGGTCTTCTGGGTCATCATTATCTTTTGTGTCTTTAACAGTCTACAGGGTATTTTGGGTGTTTGGAGTCCATTGGGTCTTCAGGGTCTTCTGGGTCCTTGGGGTCTTTTGGGTCCTCAGAGTCTTTTAGGTCTTTTAACCAGTTGACACAGTCATGTTCAAAGATTTCCCCTTAAAACCCCCCACTAAAATCCCTCCTAAAGCACGACTCAAAGCCTTTAAGACCTATCTTTATGAAGGGGGACAGACACACAAACACACACAAACACACACACACACACACACACACACACACACACACACACACACACACACACACACACATACACACACACACACACTGTGCTTTATATGGTAGATATATTTTCGCCATATCTCGTGGGATTGTGTCTGTGAGTTGGACAGGTGACGTTGATGGGCCATGAGCTGCACATGGACATGTCTTTTCCGCATATCTCGTGGGATTTTGAGTTGGACAGGCGACTGTGACAGTTGGACAGGGGAAGGGGGTTTGAAGGCTTGAAACGGGGAGGGGATTGGCATTCTCAAACAGGGCTTCAACCCATGGCTTTATAAAAGGTCTTTGTCCGAGGACATTTTTACCCTGCGCTCGCGAAGCGAAAAGCATGGTTTGGTTTTCGGCTGCGAACGTGTGTATGTTTGGCGTACATGTCTGCATTTTAAAAATACATTTTCTCTGCAACTGTCGGTCTGATGGACACTAAATTTTCACCATAGGATCACCTCCTTCTGTAGAATATTGTAATGATAATTATGATGTAATAGGTCATGTGGTACAGGCGCCAACTTGGAAAAACTGAAAACAGTTACGCCTCTATATCTCCAAAACCGCTCCATGGAAAAAATTGAAGCGTGACTCATTGTTAAGAACTTCACATGGGGAATAAGTGTTGTTAACGATGAGTGTTGTAATTATGATGTCATAATTTGACATATTTGTACTCGAACTTGTCAACCCTTGAAATGCACACTTTGGCCAACAAACCTATGATGTCATAATCACAAACTGGTCAAACACGTGGAACATGTCTTTCGATCTTGACAAATCTCACACTCTCACTTTGTCTCTCCGAAAATACCGTCTGGAAAACCCTCCCATCTACTTTCTCAACAATCTTCTTGAAGAAGTTCTGTCACTCAAGCTTTTGGGTCTCACTATCTGCCATGATCTTTCCTGGGAAAACCACATTTCCAAGCTGGCCTCCAAAGCCAGTCGCTGAGTGGTCATCCTCCATATAAGAAGTCCTTCCTTGGCACACCTGAGCTCCTCACCACATACAAGGCTTTCATCCGCAGCTCAATGGAATACTGCTCTCCCTCTGGGCTGGTGCTCCTGCCTCACACTCAGCTCGGCTTCACGCTGTTAAAACCAAAGCGCTTTTTTATCCAGGTCTGCGGAGGGTGAAGATGCTGCTGCCTGCCGATCTGAGGGTTGAGATATGGAGCGGCAGAGAGTGGAGTCATCAGTAAAAAGATAGAGAGGATTTTCCAGAGTTTCGGAGAGATAATAATTATTGATGAAGATTAGAAAAAGCACAGGGCCCAGAACACTGCCTTGAGGAAGTCCAGCAGGGGCAGGAAGAGGAGTTGAGAGAATTCCATTTAGAGCCACGCATTGACTATGACAGGAGAGGGAGTCAGCGAGCCATGCCTGGAGATTTCCATGGATAAATATATTTTTAATACAAGCTTTACAGGCTTGACCCATGTAACACATGAGATACCCCAGAGGCAGACAATGCTTACCTACTCTCGCAAGATGTACATTGTGGCAAATTTGGACAACCATACTTTTGTCTGCAAACATTAACCAATAAATTTGGCAACCGAACATGAGGATTGTTCGATTCATTAATGCATCATTAATCACCTCTCCTGATTAATCACCTCAACTCTCCTGATTCACTTCTCCTGATTCATTAAACCGTCAGATTAATTAATTGTATCAAAACATCGGTGACCTGATCACACAATCAAATCGGTGACTTTTACTCACATAGATCACATAAATCATGTAAGTTTAAATTCCGTTTACAATTTAATAAAACTGCATAGTGAAATAGAACAGCATTTGTGTATTGCCTCACTGATTTGGGAAACCAACTATTTTTGAGGTCAAGCAGTCAAAGGTCAACTCAAGGTCAAACTTCTAAAATCATTTTTCATCTGAAAAATCATCACTTTTCTTCCTGTTGACCCAAGCTTTGATCAATATCGCAATTTTTAATCTTCATGAAATGGACAATTTGCTGTATCAATGGAAAACTTTCACTGAATTCAACCACCAACTATTTTTGAGGTCAACATAGGCCAAAGATCACCATCTTTGCCAAATTTCTAAAATCCTCCATTTTCATCCGATTAACTTTAAATTTGAAGAGGACTTGCATATCTGGTCACTGAATTCAACCACCAAGTATATTTGAGGTCAACATAGGCCAAAAAAAAGGTCAACATGGGCCACATTTCTAAAATCCTAAATTGAAATCTGATTGACTTGAAACTTGAAGAGGACTTGCATATCTGGTTACTGAATTCAACCGCGTATTATATTTTAGGTAAACACAGGCCAAAAGGTCAACATAGGCCAAATTTCTAAAATCACCAATTTTCATTTGATTGACTTGAACTTCTCAGAGGATTTATATATATGGTCACTGAATTCAACGACCATCTATTTTTGAGGTCAACATAGGCCAAAAGGTCAACATAGGCCACATTTCTAAAATCCTCAATTTTTATCCAATCGACTTGAAATTTGAAGAGGACTTGCATATCTGGTCACTGAAATCAACCATCAAGTATTCTTGAGGTCAACATAGGCCAAAAGGTCAAAATAGGCCAAAAGGTCAACATAGGCCAAATTTCTAAAATCACCAATTTTCATCCGATTGACATGAAAATTGAGCAGCATTTGCACACCGAGTCACTAAATAGGGAAACTAACTGGTTTTGAGGTCAAAAGGTCAAAGGTCAACTCTATGTCAACCTTCCAAAATCATCGTTTTTCTTTTGAAAAATCGTCAATTTTCATTCTGTTGACCCGAGCTTTGATCAAGATTGTAAATTTTATTCTTCATGAAATGTACAATTTGCTGTATCAATGGAAAACTTTGGGGGCGGGGGGGAGGGGGGACTTTGCAAGTATCGTGCTACGCATGACGTCCTCTTGTTTGTCTGTCTTTGTTTGTTTGTCACCGGCCTACAGGTCACAATTTTCAACCGATCTTCACGAAACTTCACCAATTGGTGGAATTGGTCAAATGCAAGAAGCCTATTGTTTTGGGGTCAAAAGGTCAAAAGGTCAACATGGGCCAAAAGGTCAACATAGGCCAAATTTTTCTAAAATCCTCAATTTTCATCCGATTGACTTGAAATTTGAAGAGGACTTGCATATCTGGTCAATGAATAGTCGTGGTGAAGGAGACAAAGGGAGAGAAGTTGTCTCTGTAAATAACAGCCACGCCCCCACCCCGAGAGGAGCGAGGAAATGACTGCAGGGTGTATCGAAGTGGGGTGAGATCAGCACATCTCGCTTCGTCGCCACTGGGTCAGAGCCAAGTTTCGGTCAGAAAAGCACGTCGATATCGTTATCTTGAATAAAAGAGGTAATTTCGGTTCGCTTTTCAGGACTACTTACAGACTGAGCATTGAATAAGGCGAGAGACACGTCAGAACGGTGTTGTTCTACAGCAGGGGAGGCGAACCCGCAGCTCGCGAGCCGCATGCGGCTCTTAGCCAGCTCTTGTGCGGCTCACGAAGGGCTGCTCTATCGGTGCATGTTTTTACATTTTAAAATGTATTTCTATAATAAAATCAAAATGCATTTGAATATTTGACTATACTGCCAATAAATTTGACAATATTTTAAAAATAAAAGATAATTTTGTGGTAATATGTTTGACAGAAATCTCCCACTAGTCATGCATGAGCCCAAACATGAAACACACTTTCGCGCGTAGAAACACACTTGCGCACGCAGACCCGGAAGTTTGTTAGCTAGGCTAGCACTAGCCCAGCGGCAGTGACCGAATCGCCATGGCAGATCACTCAGTTTTTTCGGAAATTAACGAAGCACTCAGAGACGGTCACATTCGTATCATATCAGTTGGCATGGAACATTGCTCGAACTAAAAAGCCATACAGTGAAGGGGAATTCGTAAAAACGTGTCTCAGAGATGTTATTGCCATCCTCACTCCTGAAAATGACAGTTTGAAGCGTTCTGTGTCAGACCTGCAGCTGTCACGGCACACCGTTGAACAGAGAATATCAGATATTAACAACTCCATTTAAACACAGTTGCATACGGATCTTGAAAAATGTCGGTATTTCAGCATTGTTTTGGATGAGTCTTGCGACATTCAAGATAAGCCACAGTTGGCAATATTTGTACGGTCTGTGTCAGAAGACTGCACAATTAAGGAAGAGCTGCTTGACATTGTGCCGTTAAAAGATAGGACCCGCGGCATCGACCTGAAAGAGACACCCACGAATTTTGTTGAGAAGGCAAATTTGCAATTACCAAAACTAACAGCAATATCCACAGACGGTGCACCAGCTATGTTGGGATCTGCAAATGGCCTTGCAGGGCTGTGTAAAGCTGACGATCGTTTCCCTGATTTTCGGACATTTCATTGCATCATCCATCAAGAGAACCTGGTGTCTAAGAAGCTGAACTTGGACCATGTCATGAAACCTGTGCTAGAAATTGTGAATTTTTTTCGCACTCATGCTCTCAAGCACAGACAGTTCAAAAACCTCATAGCTGAACTGGATGAAGACCTTTCCAATGATCTGCTTCTCCACTGCACTGTGAGATGGCTTTCAAGAGGTAACATGCTTTCCTGTTTTTTTTGAACTTTTGGACCCAGTGAAGCTGTTTCTGGCAGAGAAACATAAGGACTATCCTGAGCTACATGACCCCCAGTGGATGTCAGATTTGGGGTTTCTGGTCGACATGCTGCATCATCTGAATAAACTGAATCTAGATCTGCAAGGGAAGTTAAAAATGCTGCCTGACCTGGTGCAAAGTGTTTTCACATTTGTGAACAAACTCAAGCTCTTCTAGACCCATCTTCAAAAGGGAGAGCTCACACATTTTCCCTCCGAGTTGAAGGCAAATGGAGAAGCAGCTGAGGTTACAAAAAGGAGCATTGCACATTATGCAACACTGGTTGAAAATCTGCAGCAGAGTTTTGAGGACAGATTCTGCAACCTGAAGAAACAACGGCCACAGATCACATTCCTCATCAACCCTTTCACTGCTGAATCGGATTGTTTAAAAGCCCCCTTAGTGACAGATGAAGCAGCATCCCAGTTGGAGATGATTGAACTTTCTGAGGATGACAGACTTAAATATGTCTTGAGAGAAGGAACCATAGGCACAGAGTTTTGGAAAATTGTGCCCACAGACAGATACCCCAGTGTCAAACAGGCTGCACTCAAACTAATGTCAATGTTTGGATCAACTTACGTCTGCGAATCAGTTTTTTCTCCACTGAAACAAGTGAAGTCAAGACATCGCTCTGTTCTTACGGACACACATGTGAAAGAGTTGCTCCGAGTGGCCACAACTGAGTACAAGCCAGACCTGAAAATGATTGTGGAAAACAAAGACTGCCAGGTGTCCCACTGAGGAAATAAACGACCTATGAAAACTGTTAAGCTATGTATTATGATAATTATGACATACCCATTATACATATAATTATTTATTATGTCATTAGGCCTATAAGTTGCTGTTGTAGTGAGAGCATGCAGGTGTTTTGCGGCTCTTTGCAATGGTGTGAGGGTTTTTTTTGGCTCTTTATGCTGGACTGGTTAGCCACCCCTGCTCTACAGGGATAGATGAGGTTATTGGAAGTTGATAGGGGACACTTTTTCGCAGGAATTATTAAAATGTGGGCCGGGCCGTCGCTGGTCGGGAAGAGAAATCACAATCGGTATTTTTCTCTGCTTTCTCCTCCCGCCTCGCTTTTTGCGTTTTCTCGGGAGACCAACGCCGATTTCAAGTTCTCTAAGGCCTGAGACGAGTCCAAGAGTCAATCGAGTGATGTTGTTTAAAGGCAAAAGTTTTTGCCGAGTGTAGCGAATAGGCCTCGGGACAGAGGAGTTAGAGCGGATGGTCGAGCTCGGTACATGCAGCGGTGCGTGCAGAGGTGGGGCGAGCAGTGGGACGAGCAGTGGGACGAGCGATTGGGCGAGACGGGGAAAAGAACTGTCTTGTTGAGAGGCGCACACCGGGGCTGTGTGAGGCGCAGTGAAAAAACATGGCGGGTACTCACAGTTCGAAATTGTCAACTTGGTGGCGAGTAAAATCCAAAGTACTGCAAATCTCACGTGCAGACACGACGCCAGAAGCAAGGAAACGAAACAGGGATCCATCACAGTCATTCACACAAAGCACAACACGACAGCACATGCTAAATCCAACGGAATCAATCAAATACACAGGACGACAGACTCAGCTCAGCCTGCTAGGCGAGTGACCCTGAAGTGGATAAGGTTATGTGACCCGAGTGAACCGTGAATTTTCATCCGATTGACTTGAAATTTGAAGAGGACTTGCATATGTGGTCACTGAATTCAACCACCAAGTATTTTTGAGGTCACCGTAGGTCAAAAGGTCAACATAGGCCACATTTCTAAAATTTTCAATTTTCATCCAATTGACTTCAAATTTGAAGAGGACTTGCATATCTGGTCACTGAATTCAACCACAAATTATGTTTTCGGTAAACATAGCCCAAAAGGTCAACATAGGCCGGATTTCTAAAATCACCAATTTTCATTTGATTGACTTGAAATTTTAAGAGGATTTTTACATATATGGGCACCAACTATTTTTGAGGTCAACATGGGCCAAAAGGTCAACATAGGCCAAGTTTTTTAAATCCTCAATTTTCATCCGATTGACTTGGAAATTGAACAGCATTTGCACATTGAATCACTAAATAGGGAAACGAACTATTTTTGAGGTCAAAAGGTCAACTCAAGGTCAACCTTCCAAAATCATCATTTTTCACCTGAAAAATCGTCACTTTCCTTCCTATTGACCCAAGCTTTGATCAAGATTGTCAATTTTAATCTTGATGAAATGGACAATTTGCTGTATCAATGGAGTTATTTTTTCTTGGGGGGGGGGGCGGATTTTGCAAGTATCGTGCTCTGCATGGCGTCGTCTTCTTTATTTGTTGGGGTGTTTGTTACTTGCCGGAAAATATTCCGGCGAGTATGTTGGTTGGTTGGTTTGTCTGTTTTTGTGCAGTACTACGTCTACACCGTAGCACATAGAATCGCCAAACTTTACACACATATTTGTCTTGCCCTGGAATAGACTGTGCCCAATTTTTAACTCTCTTGGCCCAAGACCTCCATTATGACGACATAATTTGATAATTCGACAAGTACAAAACCTCATCCAATCAAGATGCAATTTCTTGAGCGACATGACGACATAAACTGGTGGAGTAAAAAAAAAGAATGATGGCGTCATCGGTCACATGGTTCAGCCACTATCTTGGAAAAACTTTGCACCTCTATATCTCCGAAAGTGCTGAATAGAAAAAATTGAGACATGGCTCATTGTAAACAACTCTCCATGGGGAATAAAATATGTTAATGATAATGTCAATGGTTCCTCCATTATGCCGTCATAATTCAACAAGTACAAAACTTCATCTGATCAAGATGCAATTTATTGAACGCCATGTTGGCATAAACTGGTGGAGAAAAAAAATGATGATGTCATCGGTCACGTAGTTCGGCCGCCATCTTTGAAAAACGGAAAAACTTTGCAGCTCTATATCTCCGAATGTGCTGAATAGAAAAAATTGAGACATGGCTCATTGTAAAGAACTCTCCATTGGGAATAACATATGTTAATGATGATGTCATAGGTGCCTCCATTATGACATCATAATTCGACAAGTACAAAACTTCATCCGATCAAGATGAAATTTCTTGAGCATCATCAAGGAATAAATTAGTTTAGAAAACAAATAATGATGACGTCATCGGTCACGTGGTTCGGCCGCCATATTTGTCCAAAATGGCCCATAAAAAAGTACATTCTGGCAAGTTCTCGGTCTCTGACCAATTTTTCATATGTCTGTTTGTCTGTTTGTCTGTCTGTGCACAGTACTACATCTACACCGTAGCACATAGAATCACCAAACTTTACACACATATTTTTCTTGCCCTGTAATAGGCTGTGCCCAATTTTTAACTCTCTCGGCTCAAGGCCTCCATTATGACATCATAATTCGATAATTCGACAAGTACAAAACTTCATCCGATCAAGGTGCAATTTCTTGAGCGCCATGTCAGCATAAACTGGTGGAGAAAAAAACAATGAAGACATCAACGGTCACGTGGTTCGGCCGCAATCTTGGAAAAACCGAAAAACTTTGCACCTCTATATCTCCAAAAGTGCTGAATAGAAAAAATTGAGACATGGCTCATTGTAAAGAACTCTCCATGGGGAATAAAATATGTTAATGATGATGTCATAGGTGCCTCCATTATGACATCATAATTCGACATGTACAAAACTTCATCCGATGAAGATGAAATTTATTGAGCATCATCAAGGAATAAATTAGTTAGAAAACAAATAATGACGTCATCGGTCACGTGGTTTGGCCGCCATATTTGTCGAAAATGGCCGATAAAAAGTACATTCCGGCAAGTCCTCGTTTTCTGACCGATTTTTCATTTGTTTGTTTGTGTGTGTGGTTGGATGGATGGGTGGCTGGTTGGTTGGGTGGGTTGGTGGGTGGGTGGTTGCGTGGGTCGGTGGGTGGGTGGGTAGTTGGTTGGGTGGATGGATGGATCAGTTGCGTGGGTGGGTGGGTTTGGGTGGTTGGTTGGGTGTTTGGGTGGGTCGGTTTATGGGGGGGGGGGGGTGGTTTTTAGTTGGTTGGGTGGTTGAGTGGGTCGGTTGGGTGGGCGGCTGGGTGGTTGGGTGGGTTTGGGTGGTTGGTTGGTTGGGTGGTTGGGTGGGTCGGTTGGGTGAGTGGGTGGGTGGGTGGTTTTTTGGGTTGGTGGGTGGGTGTTTGGTTGGGTGGGTGAGTGGGTGGGCTTGGTTTGGGTGGTTGGGTGAGTGGGTGGTTGATTTTGTATTAATTTGTTTATTATTATTTTTAAATTAAGGTTTGACTTATAAATGAAGTTGCAATGAATTAAATTACAAATTACTGTTTACAAATATCTCGAGTAATGTGTAATTTGAATAGTAGGTTATAAAATATATTAAAATTAACTTTGCATTAATTATGCCTGAGAGGCCAACTCAAACTCAAGAGTCCACATGCTTGATTGGGCTCCTTTGACCAACATTAGTGCGATTTCATAATTTTTCATAAAATAACCCAACACAATTCCCTTCTGGTTCATGTTCTCATTTATATAAGGGAATGAAATAGCGCAAGAAAACATGTGAACAAGAAAGGACTAAGGTAAGTGAAAATGCAACCATATTGTCTTGCTTCGACAATATGTTTTTGTTTTCACCCATGTCTGGTTCTCTATTTGTCTGTTAAGTAGTGGATGGATTCGGACAAAATTTGGCAGAGATGTAGCATATGTGACAAGGACGAAATGATTACATTTTGTGGAAGATCCAGATGTGGATCTGAGAATTTTTCCAAGTGATTCTTCACCATTGAGAGATTGGGCAAAAAACGATATATAGCACGGTATTTTAAAATGTTATGGACGGATTTGGGCGAAACTTGGTGGACGGGTTGGGTGTGCGACAAGAAAGAATTGTTTCAATTTTTGGAAAGATCCGAATCGGGATCGGGATACGAAAAATTTTCATTTTTTAAATGGATTCTTCATCAGTGAGTGACAAGAATAATATGCAGCACAATATCTCAAAAAGTTGTGGATGACTTATTACAAAACTTGGTGGATGAGTTGGGTAAGTGACAAGAACAAAACGATTAGATTTTGGTTCAGGTCCGAATCCAGATCCGACCTGTTGGTGGGATACAAAACGTAACGTGTTAAGTCTGGCGGAGGTATGCTCTCTACCAAGTAACGTTCGAGTTACTTCTGCCACCGAAGGTTGTGCTTTCAGCACTGTCTGTTTGTGTGTTTATTTGTGAACGAATATCTCATAAAATTGTGGACGGATTCGGATGAAATTTGGTGGAGATGTAGCGTCTGTTACAATGACGAAATGATTAGATTTTGTGGAAGATCCGGATGTGGATCTGAGAATTTTTTTCGTCATTCTTCACCATTGAGTGACAGGGCTAAAACTGATATATATCACCATAGCTCAAAAAGTTGTGGACAGATTCAGACGAAACGCGGTGGACAGGTGGGGTGTCTGGCACGGACTAATCGGTTCGATTTCGGTGAAAATCCGAATACGAATCCGGATACAATAATTATTTCATATTTTAAATGATTTTTCACCATTGAGTGACAGGACCAAAAACGTTATCTAGCACAATATTTCAAAAAGTTGTGGACAAATTATGATTAAAATGGTGGATGAGTTGGGTAACTGACAAGAACAAGCCGATTCGATTTTGGTTCATGTCAGGTCCTAATCCGACCTGTTAGTGGATACAAAACGTAAACTGGTAAAACGCCTGGCAAAGGTATGCTGTCCACCAAGGTAGGGGTAATTCATTTTGAAGTAAATTGATGTCTTCACATCTTTGTCCTGCATGTTGTTTATGCATAGGTTCTATTATGACAAGCTGGCATGATAGCCTAGAGGTCTGCAAACTCGCCTCGGAGATGTTTAGTCAGGGCTAGAATCTCGACCCAACTATAAAATGTCATCCTGGTGTTCATATGTACGGTGCGCAATCAATGAGTGTCGCTGTTTTGGATACTAAACTGGGTGCCTTGACTACCAGCATTAGTTGGTGTAATTTACAGATCGCATGGTGTCCTTAGTGAATAGAAGACAAACCTCGCTGCACCCTGGTCAAAGTACAAATTCATGCCATGACTGAATGTTGGAAGGGCAATGGCAAACCACTCAGCATATCTATTGCCAATAAACTGCTTTTGCAGGACCAACGCTCTTGAACGGGTAGATGGTACATCTTAGTCATTAACTCCGCCACCAAAGGTGGATGGAGGTTATGTTTTCACCCCTGTCTATCTATTTATCTGTCTGTCTGTGAACAAGATATCTCAAAAAGTCGTGGACGGATTCGGACGAAACTTGGTGGACCGGTTGGGTGTGTGACAAGACCCAATTGATTTGGTTTTGGTGAAGATCTGCATACAGATTCGGATACGATAATTATTTATTTTTAAAGTGATTCTTCATAATTGAGAGATCGGGTGAAATGCGACATATAACATGATATTTCAAAGTTGTGGACGAGTTATGACTAAACTTGGTGGACGAGTTGGTTTGGTGACGAGAACAAGCCGATTAGATTTTGGTTCAGGTCCGAATCCAGATCCGGCCATCAGTGGATACAAAACATAAACTCTTCAGCCTTGAGTGTCGGGCTAGTTTTGTCTGTGATCGTGAAATTAATCAAAAGAAAGTGCATTGGGAAGAATAAATAACAACCGGTTACTTGATTTTAAAAAAGTAATCTCATACACGTGGATGAGTTTGTTAACGTGTACATTTCTTACATGCAGGAGCATGCCATTAGGAGATGCCAGTGAACTTCCACAGGAAAGGCAAGAACCTTTTTTAGACAATGTAGAGTGTACCTTACAAATATTATGTTCAAAACAGAGTAACCGACAAATTAATACAGCACGTTGCATTTGAACTTGGTTTCCCACATTCAAAACAAAGTGTTAAGATGGAAACACCAACCCACATATAGTCAGAGTGAAAATTGATGTAACAGATACTTTTCTTTTTGCATTTACATCTATTTCAACATAAATTTTATTTTTTCGCATGTATCAGTTTAAGCACTTTACTGACCAATCATACTTATTTTGTTTTTAAAATTGGGGCTGACAGGATTTTCCTAGAGGTATGCACAACCACTGACCACTAACATGTCTAGACTGGGTTCGAATCCCGGCCCAGCTATAAACGGTTATCCCGGTGTTTCCTGCACAGGTTGATTCATCAATGTGCCGTCCCTCGAATGGACGTTTAGTGGGTGTCCCGTCCACTTGTATTCGTTGGTGGACATTAAAGATCCCACGGTGTCCTTCGAGAAGAGTAAGTTCGCGAAGCTTAAAATCAGTGACCTAAGAGTAGGACCTTAGCCGAACCTAATTTATTCCCACCTTAGCCGAACATCAGGCCTGGCAAACGGGTTCGTGAAAGCCTTGGTCCAAGGTTCAACCGGCCAACCCACAAATAGTGTGGGAATAAATGTGGCTGTTCAAGAAGAGAAAGAAGAAGAGGACAATAAATGCTTCATTATTTATTGCAGGGCAGACTTAACAATGATAAACAACACACATCTCCAGGTTATTTAGAGGTAGTCAACTCATTTGTGAGTCTCCTCATCTGCACCTGATTCTCCAAACCTGATGCTTCACTCGTCGGACATTTATGGGTACAACACCTTTCAGACAGGCTGCGATAATTCACAAATGAATCCAATTCCAGTATGCATTCACATTCATGCATTCACAAATAAAAGTAAATTCGTGTTCATGTGCATGACCATTTGCCTTGGTATGTGATGAATATGTTGTATCACTTTGTCATTTGAATGAAAGTTGACATGTATACTTCAAATAATTCTCACATCATGGGATTTTTACACATATAAGAAAGCTAAATGAGAATAATGCTCCTCCTTGTGTTCAACTGTTCCTCATGATATAATGTAATTTTAGAAGTGTCTGTTTGTGTGTTTGTATAATGTGTGTGTGTGTATATATATATATATATATATATATATATATATATATATATATATACACACACTATATATATATACTATATATATATATATATTTACAATTGACCTATTGAATTGGTTTTGACATATATGTATATATATATATATATATATAAATGCACTCATGAACCACTGGAGAGAGTGAGTTAAACACTAATGATGTACTCCGGTGTGTAAGGGAAAGTTTTAGGTGGTAAAGAAAATTCATTGTCCTGGAGGTTTAGGGTAGGAGGACGCAAATGATCTTATGTAAATATGAATGGCATCACGCTGCTCCCCTGGGATGGGAAGTATATTATTGGGCAATGATCCTGTCTGTAAAGATGGGTTTGATACTCTTGTAGACAATTATTGTAAACAAATGCTAAAAGAAGCATTGGCTTTTACAGAAACGTTTGTTTGATAATAAAAAATACTCGAGATAACCCGCTTCCACCGGGCTGTTGTAAGGAAATTCGTTTGTAATAGAGTGTGGAATATTTTGGGAGTTTGACCGGAACGTCATTTGACAGCATAATTGCAGGAGCCCGTGGAAACTCAGTGTATTTTGGGTCTTTATGAACTTTTGGGTCTTTTGGGTATCCTGGGTATTTAAGGGTCTTTGGGGTCTTAAAGAGTCTTGAAAAGACTAAGGGGCTTCAGTAGTCTAAACGTTCAAAAGGTACATTCCAATAGCACATAATTAATAGACAGGATGCAACCCACGTTTAAACAGTGCATAATTAGACATATAGTCAGACAGCTAATCGGACAGACGGCTTCACAGACGGACGGATGGACGGCTTCACCAACCGTGTTTTTTGGTTTTATATATTTTAATATATAGCTAGATATTGACTAGATATTGTCAGATATTGACTAGATTGATATAGCCCTGGTGTTGGGCTAGCCGCTAGCGGCTAGGGTGCTGGCTTAGGATACCTAGGATTCCTAGGAATCCTGGGTTCGAATCCCGGTCGATCGCTGAATTAACGCCAGGGGGGTTGACTCAGCCTGTCATTCCTTCCGAGGTCGGCTAATTGAGTATCAGTTCACTGGTAATTCCCTGTTTGTCGTTAAAGGTTAAAGAACATGTCTTTCAATCCTGCCAAATCTCACTCTCTTACTATGTCTCTCCGGAAAGATCGTCTGGACAACCCTCCCATCTACTTTCTCAACAATCCTCTCCAAGAAGTTCTGTCACTCAAGCTTTTGGGTCTCACTATCTGCCATGATCTTTCTTGGGAAAACCACATTTCCAAGCTGGCCTCCAAAGCCAGTCGCCGACTGGGCATCCTCCGTCGTGCGAAGTCCTTCCTCGGCACACCTGAGCTCCTCACCACATACAAGGCTTTCATCCGCAGCTCAATGGAATACTGTTCTCCCCTATGGGCTGGTGCTCCTGCCTCACACCTGGCTCGGCTTCACGCTGTTGAATCCAAAGCTTTCAAAATCATTGGAATCTCCCGCGATGAAGCTATCTCTGAGGGCCTTTCACTCACTCACCGCAGGCAGGTAGGTGGTCTTTCTGTCTTCTACCGACTCCTCTCCGGCCTTGCTCCCCCAGCTCTCTCCGTGCTCTGTCCCCCAAATATTCCTACAGGTCGCACAAGATCTGCCAGCAACCCTCTGATGGTTAAACTGCCGAAATCTCGGCTCTCTGCTCACCTTCACTCTTTCATTCCTCTTTTCTCCCGCCTGTGGAACAAACTCCCACACTCCCTTCAATCCCTCTCCTCCCTTCAGGTCTTTAAAACAGCTGTTCACCACCATCTCTTATCTTCCCCCATCCATAACCTTGATCTTTTCTACCCCCACTAATTCACCCCAGATCCACCTTGTTTGAAATTCCAACTTATTTCCTGGAAATCCTGGCAGTGTCCATGTGTTTGTACCTCTCCCACCCCCCCCCCTTCACATGCCTCCCCCCCTTCACATGCCTCCCCCCTTCACATGCCTCCCCCCCAAGGCCCTCTCCCTCCCACAGATCTCTCGATGTCTCCATGTCTCTCGGTCCCTGCTCTCAAATGTTGTGTTTGTGTCCTTCCCCCTCTCTCCCCATCTTGTCTACCGCTCCCGATGTTATTTGTTTTATGTGTCTGTTTGTCTTTCTGTGTGATTAATTTTCGCTCTTTCACGAGCCTCGATCTTGTATACAACAAAAAAAAAAAAAAAAAAAAAAAAAAAAAAGGTGGCAAAAAGGGTTGGCACCAGGAAAGGCATCCGGGCCGTAAAACATTGCTTCAAAAAGGGGACCGAAAAACAACAACAACCACGGTTCCCGAAAAAGGCCAACCCCCGCTTGCGGGGAAAAATGGCCTCTAAAGGTGGTTATATTTATATATATTGTTGCGAATATGGAATTTGGCCTCCATATCCGCTTGTAAATATTCCCCTATTTTCTCCAATACTCCCCAACTTTCCCCGATCCCCCATTCCCTAGTCCCGTTGCATGTAAATAACAATCAGTAGAGCCGACCTTCCCCTTATTCCCCCATTAAATGTCGTGCCCAGGTCCACCGCACCACACGTAGACAACTTTCGGACATCTTCCTAGTTATTCTTATTCTATGTCAGTTAAGGCCTCGTCTCCATTAATTATGACTCTTCGTTGCACCAGAATGTGATTATATGGCATCAGTAGTGAGTTTAGGACCTTTCCCATACCTCCTTCCATCTTCTTCCCCAACAATTACAACAACAACAGAGGAGATGGCGGCGGAGCGGGGGAGGATGCGTCCTCACACCGGCTCGATTAGCGCCATAGACCATGCGCTCCACGGGGTTACCACGAAGGGGCTCCTTGTCAGCTCCTCGTCAAGGGCGGAGCCTGGTAAACCCCCCGCACGCACCCAATGAGAAGCAACGTGCCGATTCCACGAGGCGGAGCTAACGAGCCGAGGGCGTGTCACTCCCCGCCGGATATACGCGGCCCCGCGCCGGATGTGACGAGAGATGCGCACCCAGCTTGGAGAAGGAAAGCCACCTGCGAGCGCTGAGTCAGATGCGCCTCAGCTTGGAGAAGGAAAGCCACCTGCGAGCGCTGAGTCAGATGCGCCTCAGCTTGGAGAAGGAAAGCCACCTGCGAGCGCTGAGTCAGATGCGCCCCCAGCTTGAGCAGACAAGACGCCATCCGAGCGCTGCGACCTCCCCGCATCTCTGGACCGGACCGAGTCGATTCTGACCTTTGAGCCCAGGTGCACCTGGAGCCATCGCTACCCGCCTGTCCTTTCCATCAATCCCCGTGTGAGTCAGCTTTGTCCCGTTTATCTGTCGTCTGTTGGGAATAATATAAGATTGTGTCTAAGTGCTTGTCTTTCTATGCTGTCCCTCTTGTAGTTGTAATCTAACCTTCCGCCTTAATATAACCTCCTCCGGAGGTCTTGAGAACTGAACCCCTGGTGTCGTATTGTGTTATTGTAATCCAGCCGGGTGTCTTCTTTTTCTTATTGAGCCAGCATCGCGCGACTTCGTCAACGTCGAGTATAGTCGGGTAATTTGTGCGGACACGACGGCCATTCCGCTCGGCCCACTTTAACATCAAAGTCGTGTCTGTAACAATTGGTGTCAGGAGTGGGATTCGAGGCCCGACCAAATTTTGAAAAAAAAAACGAATAGAGGAAAAAAAAAATTTGGTCAAAATTTGGAGCGGCCGAAATTCGTTTTGTTTTACAAAACCCGAATTTTGAAAGTCGCGCTATGGCGGATCAAGACGGCTGGGGTCCGGTTAGGGAGAGTGAAGCAGGGTCGGTCCAGGACCAAATTGAGGGACATGAGGGACATGAGGAGAGCGAAACAGCGGGGGTAGCAGACGCGCGAAATGGCGCCTCGCACATAGCTACGGCGGCCGCACCCGCTGCACAAGTGGGAGGGATGGCCCAGATGCAGGTCCTCATGGAGCAATTTATGGCGCAAATGCAGGCGTCCCTCAAACTGCAGAGTAACCAATTGGGGAACCGGATGGATGCTCAGGGTGAGCGATTGGAGGGCCAAATGAGGGTTGATAGTGAGCGATTGGAGGGCCAAATGAGGGTTGATAGTGGGCGATTAGAGGGCCAAATGAGGGGTACCGGTGAGGGATTAGAAAAGAAATTTGAGGGGTTAGACAACGGGATAAAAGAGGTGAAACATGGGTTAGAGGGGGTAGAAAATAGAATGGCTGCCCAGGAGAATCAGATAGAGGGAGTGAAAAATGGGTTAGAGGGGTTAGAAAACAGTATGGAAGGCAAATTGAGGGACATGAGGGACCAAGCGGAAAGGGAAGTTAAACAAATGGAGCAGCAGATAGAGGGGGTCAGAATGGGGGTAGAAACCAAACTGGATGCTCACAGGGAGGAAATGCAGCAGATGAGGGTGGCATCTGGGCAGGAGATGCAAGTGATGGGAGAGCAGATCAGAAGAGGAGTGAGTGAGGAGGTCGGAGGAGTGCGCGAGGAGGTGAGGCACTGTAAGGAGCACATGGAGAAGGAGGTGAGAAAGGGGACTGTAAAGTTACAAGGGGGCATAGAGGACCTGACGCAGGAGGTGGAGCAGCTGACGGTGGGACAGACGGAGTTAGTGGAGCAGGTTCAAAGGAACACTGCGGTATTAGGAGGTTTAAAAGCGACACAAAACGACATAAAAAACGACTTGATAGCGACAAGGAGGGAATGTCAGATGGTACGTGAGGGACTGACAACGAGGTTGGACGAGGTGATAGAGGTAATGGAGACGAAGGACCGGCAGGTGAGGACGCACCTGGAAACGGTCAAGGTAGCCTTAGAGGATGAGCTTGAGGAGACGTACCGGGGAATAAAAGAGGTGAAGCACAAATTAGAAGAAGTGGAAGAAGGGATGAGCGAAATTAAGAAGCGACGGAGAGGGGATAACAAAGAGATAAAAGAGGAGATGAAAGAATTGGTCCAAAGTCTGTGTTTGGATCGTGATGATGTGCTCATTAACCGGATGAGGGATTCGCAGGTGATGGAGGAGAAGCGAAGAGGAAGAGGACCCGGTGTAAGTGGTGACCAATATGGTCGTGCGTATGATGCGCCAGGGGATTTAAGAAGCTTGGGGATTGGTTTGGATCCGGGTGTTCGTGAAAGGCCGTTGGTGAAGTGTGCGACAGGGCTGGTGTGCGAAAAAGGAGGTGTGCGAGAAAGTCCGACTCTGGGGTGTGTGAGGAAAAAGTGCGTGCCAAGGAGTGAGGGTGCTGGCGAGAGTGAGTCGGTCGTAGCGCGTGTGCGAGGGGGCACATGGAAGCGCGGTGTGGTGAGTGTTACAGAGGGTGTAACGGGAGAGTGTGCGCGAGAAAGGTGTGTGACGGACAGGTGCATGGGGAAAGAGTGCGCTGTCAAAGGCAAGGAAGAATGCACACCTGTGGTGAGTGTTACAGAGGGTGTAACGGGAGAGTGTGCGCGAGAAAGGTGTGTAACGGACAGGTGCATGGGGAAAGAGTGCGCTGTCAAGAGTAAGGGTGAGTGCGCTGTCAGGAATGGAGGTGAAAGTAGTGAGAGTGACATGGAGCGTGAGTTAGTTGTGACAGGTGAGCGAGGATGTACACCTGGGATGGAAGGATGCACACCTGGAATGGTAGAGCGTGAGTGGGAATGCACGCTGGAGTTGGTGGTGAGGCACGTGGTTGGGTGTGCGAATGAGAGCACACCTGTGATTGTCACAGAGGAGGTGACCGAGGAGGGGGCGCGAAGCGGTGTATTGGTGAGGTGTGCGAGCAACGAATGTGTGCCAAAGTGTTCGGTGGTCAGGTGTGTGACCAAGGCTGTGAGTGGAATGGGTGTACCTGGGTGTGTAAGGAAAGGTACGAGGAGCATGGGCACGGCTGGATGTGTGAGCAAGGAACGGGCTGCGGGGTGTAAGAATCCAGGTGAAACATCGACGTTAGACGGGTTAGAGGTTAGAGCGACTTTTAGCCGAAGCAGGCCCTCGGTGCGTGCCGGGCCTCGCTTTGAACGGCCGCGTCCAGGCTCCACTAGGCGGAGCTGGCAGCCCGATAGGAAGGGTCGTTATGGCGACCACGTTTTGTTGAGACGTGCCGGCAGGTCGAGATCGGGACATTGGATGGCTCCACGCCGAGGTGGTGCGTGGGATCTCGGCCCGGGTAAGCCCCCGTCCCTGCCCCGAATGCCGGACGCATCCAGCCGCTGGCACAAAACAACCAGCATCCATTGCTTGGCTTTACGAAGCCGGGCTTTGGACAGGGATTGGCGCACCGAGAGGTATTAGTGAGTCGACTGGGTGATGAGGTTAGTGTTTTGGACCCAAAATTGGAGAAAAACAAAATTTGATGATTGGCAAGGGATTGGCAGTAGTGATTGGCAGATGATGGGTAGTGATTGGCAAATTTTTGATTTGTTGAAATTTGATGTGCAAAATTGGTAGTGAGAGACCCCCGATGTGGTGGGATGGCATCCCTGCCACCCTTCCCATGGGGGGCAAAGGAGCTATAGTTTATGGGGTGTATGGCAGTGAAAACTAGCCCGGGTGGGTTAGGATATGGTGTGTAGGGATCTAGCGGAGATGACATTAGGTGACGTTAAGGTTAGTTAGTGACTGATACCTGTAGTAGGGACGCAGGTAGATTAGTGTGGATGATAATGACGAGGGAGCGCAATAGTTTAAAGGGACGACTGGGAAGCGCAAGTTTCAGAAGGGAGTAGTTAGCTGAGATGATGCTGTGTGTGTGAGAATTGAACAGGTGTGATTGCACAGGTGTGCAACTGGACAGGTGTGTGGAGCAGTGTGTGAGTAGTGAGTGTGTGGATCAGCGCGAATGCGCTTGGGGAGAGAAGGGTGCAGGTGGCACCAGGTGTGAGAGCACAGGTGTGCAGGTACAGGTGTGTGGAGAGAGTTGGAGTGAGTGGTACGGAGTGGTGTGCATGGTGCGAAGATGTGGATGGGGGAAGAGTGGACCCCTTTCACGAATACCCGGGGCGGGTAGTGTAAGTGTTAGGTAGAGGGTATAGGTAAGTTGTGGTTGGATATTGGCATTTGTGGTGCGGTTGCAGAATGGTGTTGTGAATGGGTGCATTAGTGTTGTGGAAATGGCGGGGCGTGTAGCCTGTTAGTGTGTGTAGTTGGTTGGGCACTCCACCACTGTGAGGATGTCGGCCAGGTGAGGCCGCAGGTGGGCTCTGGGAGCCGGTAGAGTTGTGGATGGGGCCAGAGGATCCGGAGGATGGACCCGGGTAGCCCAGTGCCAGAGAGGGCACCGAGTGGGGAGAGTGCCAGAGGGCCTTCCCCTGGTAGTTAGGTTAGGGTAAGGAGCAGGTAAGCTCGGAGGCAACTGCAGTGGTGGAGGTGTGCAGGTGGGTAGACCCACTGGGAGAGGTACACGTCGCAGCCCAGAAATTGTACGAGGGCACCGGGAGATGAATCGGGGGAGTGAGACCCCAAATTGAAGAGCACCACAGTTTGGCCAATGGGAATTGGTTTTTAGAACCCATAGTGTAAGAGGGCCAATGGTTTGGCCGGAGAAAGACCCCGGGTAGTGTAAAGTTGTTAAAGTCATCTAGGAAATAGTTAGGATTGATGAACCTGTCGCACCATACGCAGCCACTTACCTGTGGTGATGATGATGACTCCACACCTGTGTTTTCTTTGTTCTGTTGCAGGAAGTAAGGATTGCTGTGAGGATTTGTGAGACGCATCACGACGTGGATGAGACATTGGGGTGATTCCATCTCTCCCTCCCTAGGAGGGACTGATGATGAATTGGTGATGGCAAATTTTGATGTTGAGTTGGAGATGGCAAATTTTGATGAGAGTTGAAAATGGCAAATTTGATTGGTTAGGAGGGAGAGAAGACGAATTTGGTATATGGGAGGAACGGGGAAGACAGTAGGGATGTTTGTTGATTTGTAAAGTAGATGTTTATGGGTAGTGTTGTGTTGTGTGGATACAGTAAGGGGTAAGGGAGGGGCCATGTAGGTTACCTGGTGGGGGGGGGGGGGGCGTACGATAGGAACGTACCTGTCTCACCTGGTTCCCATGTGCCCCCAGTGTGCATCACCTTACATTGCGTGCACTTTTGCGCCCTTACCACCTTACTCACTTGTTTCTTCTTTTGTCTCCCACCTCCGAGGATCTGGCTTTGGGGTAGAGAGAGAGGAGAGAGAGGTGCTGGCTGCGCAGTTGTGGGCCTGCACTTTCGCTGTTTGCTGCCGGGATCGATACACCATATGGACCGCAATGTTTGTGGCCACCCACAATGGACCGCAGTTCGTTTGCGGCCAAGCACCACCCGGGGATGGACCTATGGGTCAACGTGGCACCTATGCCATACAGGTGAACCACTTTTAGTTGACACCAAGTGCACCACAAGAAGAGCAAGAGACACCTGCAGGGTTAGGGGTTGTCGCATTTATTTTTAATCATTGAACAATGGTGACTGCACCGATTGGTGGTGGGGTGGTGCTGTTGATGCTCGGAAAGGGTGCTCTGCACGTTATTAAAGGCCGTCGGCCACAGAGCACTCGTGGGTTGGTGTATCGATGTTGGCAAGCGCGCTCTCTCTCTATGCATAACATCTGCATGTGTTCCTCCAAAAACAGGTCCTGGATCGTAGTGTAAATAGCAGCGTAGTCTTGTAAATAATGCTCCCTACCGGCTGTATGTTTAGTTTGAGAATTCTTTCCGGATTCGGTTATCCTGTGGGTGTGTTTCTGTGAGGAGAAGGGTGCAACGTCGCAGGGGGACATATTTACTCATTTGTGAATATCTGTAAAACTGTCGCACTCAGGGTAGAGTTAATAGTAGAGGGAACTACATTGCGTGCCACACTAAAGTAGGTAAAAATTTATCGGGTCGGGACGCCCCGAGGGTAGAGAAGGGTGCAATGTTGCGAATATGGAATTTGGCCTCCATATCCGCTTGTAAATATTCCCCTATTTTCTCCAATACTCCCCAACTTTCCCCGATCCCCCATTCCCTAGTCCCATTGCATGTAAATAACAATCAGTAGAGCCGACCTTCCCCTTATTCCCCCATTAAATGTCGTGCCCAGGTCCACCGCACCACACGTAGACAACTTTCGGACATCTTCCTAGTTATTCTTATTCTATGTCAGTTAAGGCCTCGTCTCCATTAATTATGACTCTTCGTTGCACCAGAATGTGATTATATGGCATCAGTAGTGAGTTTAGGACCTTTCCCATACCTCCTTCCATCTTCTTCCCCAACAATTACAACAACAACAGAGGAGATGGCGGCGGAGCGGGGGAGGATGCGTCCTCACACCGGCTCGATTAGCGCCATAGACCATGCGCTCCACGGGGTTACCACGAAGGGGCTCCTTGTCAGCTCCTCGTCAAGGGCGGAGCCTGGTAAACCCCCCGCACACACCCAATGAGAAGCAACGTGCCGATTCCACGAGGCGGAGCTAACGAGCCGAGGGCGTGTCACTCCCCGCCGGATATACGCGGCCCCGCGCCGGATGTGACGAGAGATGCGCACCCAGCTTGGAGAAGGAAAGCCACCTGCGAGCGCTGAGTCAGATGCGCCTCAGCTTGGAGAAGGAAAGCCACCTGCGAGCGCTGAGTCAGATGCGCCTCAGCTTGGAGAAGGAAAGCCACCTGCGAGCGCTGAGTCAGATGCGCCCCCAGCTTGAGCAGACAAGACGCCATCCGAGCGCTGCGACCTCCCCGCATCTCTGGACCGGACCGAGTCGATTCTGACCTTTGAGCCCAGGTGCACCTGGAGCCATCGCTACCCGCCTGTCCTTTCCATCAATCCCCGTGTGAGTCAGCTTTGTCCCGTTTATCTGTCGTCTGTTGGGAATAATATAAGATTGTGTCTAAGTGCTTGTCTTTCTATGCTGTCCCTCTTGTAGTTGTAATCTAACCTTCCGCCTTAATATAACCTCCTCCGGAGGTCTTGAGAACTGAACCCCTGGTGTCGTATTGTGTTATTGTAATCCAGCCGGGTGTCTTCTTTTTCTTATTGAGCCAGCATCGCGCGACTTCGTCAACGTCGAGTATAGTCGGGTAATTTGTGCGGACACGACGGCCATTCCGCTCGGCCCACTTTAACATCAAAGTCGTGTCTGTAACAATATATATTGACAGATCAATTGAATTATTTATTTTTTTAACTTCCTATATATGTGCAAACCAATGTCTGAGCATATACACCACGTGCACACAAAAATGCATATAACTAGAGATTGCATGAATAACAATTATTTTAAACCTCCACAAGCACTGTCTGGACGCAAGAGCTCATAAATGATGTATCATTCAGCATTGTTTGTGTTGTGGATATGACGTTTACCTTGATCAGATGCAATCAAGAGACTTGCATTTATATGTGTTGCAACGTAATAAAAAATACATATTCTGGTGATTATGTAGACTTTGAAACGTTTAAAATGAAAATGTATTGTGTTTGCAGAAAGTATGAATACAACGGATGTTGTTGGCTCTTTACCACTCAAGGTCAAGCTGGACATCTCAGGCATTGATCTGCACAATGGAAGATTATTATTGATTATTTTTACAGCCATTATGTTCATTTCTGTGTTATCAAATTTCACGGTGATATCAGCTTGTTTCTCCCGAAGATTTAATTCCCCAATGCTGTTGTACATTACTTTAGCTTCAATCGCTGATCCATCTTGGGGGATCGTGGGGATATCGAGCCTCGTAAGTCGTATAATTCTATCCCGGCAAGAAATATCGTTCAGTGAGTGTTTGTTTCAAATGTTTTGTTTACACATATCAAACTTTCAACAGTTTATCACTATGTGGTTGATGTACGTTGACCGACATTGGGCGATTTTCTACCCGTACAGTTATGTGGCTTTGATAGCGAACAAAGGTGGTGCTTTTAAACTCGCAGCACTAGTTTGGACAATTGTGTTGTTGTTAAGCATCAGTTTTGTTGTGGTTGCAACGCAGTTAGAGTTTTGTAACACAGCCGTGGTGATTCCTGATGCTCTTTGTGCATTTTCTACCATTGCAAAGTCATCCTGTCGAAATTCTGATTCTGCAAACATGTATACCGTTTGTACCATGTACTTGTTGTGCGGTATAACGGGATTTACTGCAATGTACTCAACTTGGTGTATCGTCCGAAAATGTCGTAAATCAACTGAAGAGGCCAATATCAAAGCTTTACACACGTGTTTTACACAGCTGTTTGTGTGTTTGGTACAGTTTTCATCTCTTGTTGTCATATCTGTGTTTAAAAGATTTGTAAGAAACCCAAGAGTTGGTTTCATTATGGACCTCATAGGAGTCACAACACCGGCTTTTATCAATCCGTTAATATTCGGTTTCAGAATCCAGGAGGTTCGTTTGACGTTATTTATCGTTTATCAAAAACTAAGGTTAAAATACAACACTTCATTACTTTCTAGAAAATGTACAAGCATTACCACGACAGGTCCTGAGTCAAAAAACAAGTTCAAAGAATTGCATTAACGTTTTTTGACTTCAGACAATAACATACAGTCGTGAGTTCAAGAAACATCAGGATTCATAAACAAGAGTAAAATTGAATGTTCTTTTTGAAATGTTGCAAAATGAATTTCAAAAAACATGTGGATTGTGCTGAAGAAACATCCTTATTATGAACAAGATTACACTCGTACATTGAACATTTCCCTTGACTTGTGAGGTGTGGTTGATGGGGAGGGGATGCTGTGGGTGCAATCAACATTGTTGTCCTTCATTCTGGGCTCATGGATGTTGAAAGACCCTTGATATATTTGGGAGGAAGAAAAACTTGCCAGTATCCTGGTAAATTTTGCTGACTTTTCAAAGTAAATATGCCTTGCAAGCCAAAGGGCCCATGTAAATATCACTGGGAATGTGCATTCATCTTTGAAACGGCGACTCAAGTGTTTCGATATTGAAGCTAATGATCATCCCTTTAATCTTGCTGTATTGTTTCACTATTAAATGCTTATTTCCCCCTATTGTCATCCTCTCCCCTTTAAAACGTTCTATGTTATATGTTAGCTCTTCACGAGCCTCGACTTAGTATACAAAAAAATCCTGCATATGTTATAATCCCTGCCTCCTCCCAAACCATGCACCCACTCCCTCCGGACTTCCATCCCATCCCTTCCCCTCCTCCTACCACTCCCTCCAGACTCCCACCTCTTCCCCTTCCCACCCCCCGTCTGCCTTCTCCCACACCACTCCTTTCCCTCCTCCAACCCCACTTCTTCCCCTCTTTTCTCCCATCACCCCTGCCCCTCCCTCCTCCCACCCCTTCGCTCCTCCCACCCCTTCCCACCCCGCATCGTCCGCTCCCCTCCCCTCCAAGTCACTGACATTGAATAAAGCATTTTAATTACGTTTGGGGGAAAAAGTTTTTTAAATAAAGGCCGCTTTCGATTCCTACCAACCCGCGTTTCATCGTTTCCACATGTCTTGTTGAAATCTGCCCTCTGAGGAACGTTCATCGATATGGCTGAAAGAAGTCATGGTATATATACATATGTTTACCCTAATCGGCATGTTATGAATCTGGGTTGTGTTGTTACCATGTTTCTTGTAGAGTGCTCTCCAAGTGGCTCAAGCACTCAAGCAAGCACTCCATTCGAAGTTGTCGATAAGCAATGGCTGGCATGGCAACCGCCAGCTAGCTGCTTGAAAACTGAACACACAGCAGACAGTATACATACAAAATTCGTCAAAAGGACATTTTTCTTCTCCAATTTAAAGACTTTAAATCAGGGAGTACGCCGGTACACTCTATGTAGGGATAGCGCGGAAAGAAATGTCGGTCCCATCTGCTCCATACAAAACTAAAGTTGAGGTATTGTAGCGGCTGCCGCTGAGTTTTCACAATCGCCTTGCACCTATCAAGGACGCGGAGCGATCACCATGCCGGGCTCGTCCAGGACGCCCAGGCTCGCACTCAACTTGCCAGGCCGCAGCCAGGACGCTGGGCCACGCCCCCTGGCGCCGGGCCTGGGCAAACCCCCTGGCGGAATAGATATATATTGCTGACTGATAAACGGTTTTTCAGAGTGCCTGAGTGTTTGATTTCATTAAAGCAACTCAGATGAATTCTAGCTTTTTGTCGCGTCCATTCTTCCGATCGACGTGGGAGCCCCGGCTCCTTCATTGGTGACCTATCGACATGGACACGGCAGTCGCCCTTAAACTGCCTACCTTCTGGGAGGCTCACGCGGCGGTTTGGTTCGCACAGGCGGAGTCCCTGTTCGCCCTGCGAGGCATCACGGCCGACGACACCCGCTTCCACCATGTGGTAGCTGCGCTCGGGTCGGTTACCGCGGCCCGCGCCCTGAGCCTCCTCGAAAGCCCGCCAGCCGCTGACAAATACGGCGCGATTAAGAAGCTGCTCCTCGATGCTTTCGCCCTCCCATCGGCGGAACGCGCACGGCGCCTGCTCGATCTGCCTGAGCTCGGCGACACGCGCCCTTCCGAGCGCATGGACTACATGCTTTCACTGCTCGGCGAGCACTCTCCGGCATTCCTGTTCCGGGAGCTGTTCTTCCGTCAGCTGCCTAACCCGGTACGCCTCGCCCTGGCAAGCACGACGATCACAGATCCCCGGGCCCTTGCCAGAGAAGCCGACAAGATCTCCGCCGCAGGACAGCGCATCGTAGCGGCGACATGGGACCCACCGCCGTCCGACGCAACACCCAGGGCGCCCGAGCACCCGGCACGGTCGACGGCCGAACTGCCGACGCCATTGGCGGCCGCTCTACCGAGCCGACCACCTCTGGCACGACGACCGAGGCCTCCACCTGACCAAGCGTGGTGTTACTATCATGCCAGGTTCGGACAGAAGGCCCGGACATGCCGACCCCCGTGCACCTTCGGCAGGCCGGGAAACGGCCGGGCCGGCGTTCATTACCAGCCATGAGCGCCGGCCACACGGGCAACTTACTGTTCATCACGGATAAAGCGTCCGGACGGCGCTTCCTGTGCGACACCGGCGCCCAACTGAGCGTCATACCCGCCTCTGACCAGGACAGGCAATCCGCGGTTTGCGGCCCCTCCTTAGTTGCGGCCAACGGATCGACTATCCGCACCTTCGGCCCGCGCAACGTCACCCTCTGCTTCGGCGGCCAACGCTTTGCTTGGACGTTTGTAACCGCCAACGTGCCCGTGGCTCTGCTAGGCGCCGACTTCCTCTGCGCACACGGACTGCTGGTGGACGTCCAACGGCGTCGTTTAATCAACGCTGAAACCTTCAGCTCCCTGGTATGCACATTGAGCAGCTCCGCGCCGACCGAGCTGGCATGCGCCGTCCCGGCGGCGAACGAGTTTGCTCGCCTGCTCACGGAGTTCCCGGCCCTCACGCGGCCGACGTTTTCGGCCGTCGCAGTACGGCATGGGATCGAGCACCACATACCAACCACGGGCCCGCCGGTCTACGCCAGGCCCCGCCGCCTCGACCCAGCCAAGCTCGCCGTAGCGAAGGCCGAATTCGACGCGTTGGAGCACCTCGGCATCGTGCGGCGCTCCGATAGCGCGTGGGCCTCGCCACTGCACATCGTGCCAAAGCCGGGGGGTGGATGGCGCCCGTGTGGCGACTACCGCCGTCTCAATGACGCTACCACCCCCGACAGGTACCCGATCCCGCATATCCAAGACTTCTCCGCCCGTCTGGCGGGACGGGTCATTTTTTCGAAAATTGACCTCATACGGGGATATCACCAGGTACCTGTCAGGGCGGCCGACGTCCCTAAAACGGCAGTCATCACGCCGTTCGGCTTATTCGAATTCTTGCGGATGCCGTTTGGTCTCAAGAACGCGGCTCAGGCGTTCCAGCGCTTGATGGACGGCGTGCTGCGTGACCTGCCGTTCCTTTTCGTTTACCTGGACGACATCCTCGTCGCCAGCACGTCCCGGGCCGAGCACCTCCTCCACCTCCGGACACTGTTCGAGCGCCTCAGCGAGCACGGCCTCATCGTCAACCCGGCCAAATGCCACTTCGGCACGACGGCCGTTGATTTTTTGGGCCATCACATCACCAAGAACGGGGCCGTGCCGCTGCCAACCAAGGTCGAGGCCATCACCACGTTCCCGCGTCCCCGCACCATAAAGGCCCTGCAGGAATTCCTGGGAATGGTGAATTTTTATCACCGCTTCGTGCCCCGCGCTGCTCAGCTCATGCGGCCCCTCTACGAAGCCCTCCGGGGCATGCCGGCCAAGCACGACATCGCCTGGTCCGCAGCAATGGATGCGGCCTTCCAAGGCTCAAAGCGGGCCCTCGCCGACGCAACACTGCTCGCTCACCCGGTGCTCAACGCTCCCATCGCCCTCACCACGGATGCCTCCGACTACGCGGTGGGCGCCGTACATGAGCAATGGGTGAACGGGGTTTGGCAGCCACTCGCTTTTTTCAGCCGGCAGCTCCGGCCGAACGAGCTCAAATACAGCACGTTTGACCGGGAGCTCCTCGGTCTACACCTGGCCGTCCGCCATTTCCGCCACCTCCTGGAGGGCCGACCTTTCACGGCGTTCGTCGACCACAAGCCGTTGGTTTACGCCATGGCCAAGGTCACGGAGCCATGGTCGGCCCGCCAACAGCGCCACCTCTCCGCCGTGTCGGAGTTTACCACGGACATCCGGCACGTCGCCGGCAAAAACAACGCCGTGGCCGACTGTCTTTCCCGGGCCAGCGCGAACGCGGTCCACCTGGGCGTGGATTTTGCGCTTATGGCGGCGGACCAAACCACCGACACCACGGTGCAAGCCCTCCGGGCGGCGGACACGGGCCTCCGCCTGGCCGACATCCCCTGCGCGGACACTGTCCTGCTCTGCGACGTCTCCCAAGGCCAGCCTCGCCCCATCGTGCCCGTCGCCTGGCAACGCCGCATCTTCGCCTCCCTCCACGGCCTTTCCCACCCGGGCCGGAAAGCTTCCCAGAAGCTGGTGTCGGCGCGTTTCGTCTGGCACGGCCTTCGTCGGGACGTCCGCGATTGGACCAGCGCCTGCACGGCCTGCCAACGGGCCAAGGTCCACCGACACACCCAGGCCCCGCTGGCACCTTTCACCGTGCCCGAACGACGTTTCGACCACGTCAACGTGGATCTGGTGGGCCCCCTCCCCCCGTCACGGGGGTTCACACACCTGCTCACCATGGTGGACAGGACCACCAGGTGGCCGGAGGCCGTTCCCCTCGTCTCCACCACCACCGCCGACGTGGCGCAGGCTTTCATCGCCACCTGGGTCGCCCGCTTCGGCGCACCGGCGGACATCTCGTCAGACCGCGGTCCACAGTTCACCTCCGAGCTGTGGGGCGCGGTCGCCCGCAACCTGGGGATCAAGCTCCACCGTACTACGGCCTACCACCCCCAAGAAAATGGGTTGTGCGAGCGATTCCACCGCTCCATGAAGGCCGCGCTCATGGCCGGCCTTCAAGACGTCGGGTGGGCCGACCGGCTGCCGTGGGTCCTTTTGGGCCTTCGCACGGCCCCCAAGGAGGACCTCCAGGCATCCACCGCCGAGCTTGTCTATGGCCAGGTGCTACGCGTCCCGGGCGAATTTGTGCCCGACGCTACCAGTCCCTGGTCCGCAGCTCACCAGCGCTCGGACCTCCAGGAGGCCGCCCGACGATTTGCCCCCGTGCCAACATCCCACCACGGTGACCCCCAGTCCTACGTCCCCCCAGCACTCCGCACAGCGGAGTATGTTTTTGTGCGTCACGACGCACATCGGTGGCCACTCCAGCCGCCGTACGACGGGCCCTTCCGGGTGCTGCGACGGGACGACAAGTCGTTCGTCATCGACATCGGCGGCAGGTCGGACCGGATTGCTGTGGACCGCCTCAAGCCGGCGCACGTGGACGTCGACCACCCACCACAGGTGGCCCTTCCGCCGCGGCGAGGCCGTCCCCCGTCCACGGTGCCCCCCACTCGACCGCCCACCACCTCACCGGACCCCCTCCCACGACCCGCCAGGGGTCGCTTCGGCCGGGTCATCAGGACCCCCCTCAAATTGACCCTGCCGGTGCAAGTCGATTCTGGGGGGACGTGTGTAGCGGCTGCCGCTGAGTTTTCACAATCGCCTTGCACCTATCAAGGACGCGGAGCGATCACCATGCCGGGCTCGTCCAGGACGCCCAGGCTCGCACTCAACTTGCCAGGCCGCAGCCAGGACGCTGGGCCACGCCCCCTGGCGCCGGGCCTGGGCAAACCCCCTGGCGGAATAGATATATATTGCTGACTGATAAACGGTTTTTCAGAGTGCCTGAGTGTTTGATTTCATTAAAGCAACTCAGATGAATTCTAGCTTTTTGTCGCGTCCATTCTTCCGATCGACGTGGGAGCCCCGGCTCCTTCAGTATCTTCTTTAAAAAGTCTCTTCGGCTACATATGAGAGCCGACTTGGTCGGTTCAGTTGATTGTCGAGGTAGGGATCCCTTTTCAGTTCTCCAGACGATGGCAAAAGCAAAAAAAAACAAAGAAACGAGATTGGTCAAACCAGGGAATTAATCTTGTCGTTCATAATGATACGAGCAGAAGTACCTGGCGTTGCCGGGTGGGGAAGGGGAAGGGAGCGGGAGGGGAGGGGGGAAGGGGAGGGGGGAAGGGGACGGGAGGGGAGGGCAGGGGTGCAGGGGGAGGGGAGGAGGAGTGGGGGGAGAGGAGGGGTGGTGGGAGAGGATTGGTGGAGGGGGAGGGGATGGGAGGGGTAAGGGGTGAGGAGGGGGGAAGGGGAGGGGAGGGGGGAAGGGCAAGAGGAGGAGGAGGGGGAGGGGCGGAGGAGGGAGGAAGGGGAGTGGCTCACGTGTCTGAGTGAATGTGGCTCACGTTTCTGAGTTAAGTGTGATGCCGATCAGGAAGAAGAGGAAGCCGTACAACCAAATTCGTACACTTCCGGAATTGTTTGATTTATTTGTATTCAAATGTCTGGTAATTGTTTTGTATTTATTTATGCGAGTGTGTACTTGTGTGTAACTGTCATTAATTAAAAAAGGCTTCGGCACTATCGAGCCATTTCTTTTTTAACTCCAAAAAAAACAATTTTTTTTTTCATTTTTTTTTGTTGCTTTGTTTGCTTAGAACACTCCCAGGCACTCACTGATGAACCTCTGAAAGTTTAATGAAGATCCATTCAGCCATCTCTGAATAAAATGTGGACACACACACACAGACAACTCGCGTTTATATATACACTAGGGCATGCCCGTACTATATATATATCTAAAATTATATCCCCCCCCTCTATTTACATGAAATGGTTTGGTCCATTCGCAAAGCCAAAGCGAACGGCTTGCGAGTACGGTGACAATCCCCCCCCCTCTATTTACATGAAATGGTTTGGTCCAAAGCGAACGGCTTGCGAGTACGGTGACAATCCCCCCCCTCTATTTACATGAAATGGTTTGGTCCAAAGCGAACGGCTTGCGAGTACGGTGACAATCCCCCCCCTCTATTTACATGAAATGGTTTGGTCCAAAGCGAACGGCTTGCGGAGTTTGGTAAAGAAATCGCCATAGCGTGCACAAACGCGCAGGAAAGCGAAAGAATCGCAAATTAGTTTTAATTAGTTTTAAAACATAGTTTAACGCCAACATAGCGGCAACATAGTTTGCCAACGTGAAATAAATGAATACGCTCTCAAATGTGCCGTCCGAGGCAGAGTCTGTTCGCCACGTTCGGCACACGTGATAGCTCGCTGCTCTCTGATTGGTTGAATCGTTTTTTGGACATAGCTCGCTAACTACATGTCCGATTAATATGAAACCTTGAAAAGGCACATCCTCGGGTCCCCAGCAATATACCTGGCAAGTTTCAAGTATATCGGACCCGTGGTTGTCGAGAAACAGCGGTCACAGACAGACACACAGAGATTACTGGCATTATAGATAGACTAGCGGGGTCACCCGTGGGAATCCCACGGGTGACCCCGCAAGTTTGCATTGACGTTCGTCGATGGACTCGTTCGCCCGTCTCATTCGTTTTCTTGCTGCATCCTGTTCAAGTCTGCGTTCTTCATCGATCGTCTCATTCATTTTGGAAATAGAAGTTTCCACGCAGCGCATGAATTGTCACGATCCTCAAGAGGAATTTGTCTCGTAATCATCAAATGATAAATGGCAAGTAAATTATATTGTGGAAAATTAAAGATTTCAAATAAACCTATTTAAAGTGTATTCGCACATAACTAATTTTAAAAAACGAAGAAATATCTCTCGGTAATTTCCTGAAACATATTTTACTTCCGGCTAATAATGTTGAATTAAATAAAAACGAAGAAATATATGTCGGCATCATTGTTGACGTTTTTGTGACGACTGTCATCAAACGAAAAAGTAATATATCTTAACGGAAAAGCAAAAGCGAATTTTTAATATATATCGACACGTTGCCGTCGGTGTCATGTTGGGCGGTGTATGATACACCATGACGCGATTTTTAAAAATATATCTCTGCATTTTCCCGCGTGTGTGGAATGTTCTCAATTATTGCTGACACCGAGTCCAAAACCATCGATAAAAATGAAATCATATGGTGAGTTAGATTGGAGATAAAGGCGTGAGAGAGACTCAATGGCCTTGAAGTTGAAGTTACAGGCGTTTGAGAATTCATTTCGTTCTATAAACGGCAACTTTCATTGGATTTCCTTCCCGTTTTTTTTCAACCGAGTCGAAAACTATGTTAGCGACTGTGAAAAATGAAATGATATATCGAATTTTTAATATGTATCGACACGTTGCCGTCGGTGTCATGTTAGGCGGTGTATGATACACCATGACGCGATTTTAAAAAATATATCTGCATTTTCCCGCGTGTGTGGAATGTTCTCAATTATTGCTGACACCGACTCTAAAACCATCGATAAAAATGAAATCATATGGTGAGTTAGATTGGAGATAAAGGCGTGAGAGAGACTCAATGGCCTTGAAGTTACAGGCATTTGAGAATTCATTTCGTTCTATAAACGGCAACTTTCATCGGATTTTCTTCTCGTTTTTTTTCAACCGAGTCTAAAACTATGTTAGCGACTGTGAAAAATGAAATGATATATCGAATTTAAAATAGATATCGACACATTGCCGTCGGTGTCATGTTGGGCGGTGTATGATACACCATGACGCGATTTTAAAAAATATATCTCTGCATTTTCCCGCGTGTGTGGAATGTTTGTGGAAAATTAAAGATTTCAAATAAACCTATTTAAAGTGTATGCGCACATAACTAATAAAAAAAACGAAGAAATATCTCTCGGTAATTTCCTGAAACATATTTTACTTCCGGCTAATATGTTGAATGAAATAAAAACGAAGAAATATATGTCGGCATCATTGTTGACGTTTTTGTGACGACTATCATCAAACGAAATAGTAATATATCATAACGGAAAAGCAAAAGCGAATTTTAAATATATATCGACACATTGCCGGCGGTGTCATGTTGGGCGGTGTATGATACACCATGACGCGATTTAAAAAAATATATCTCTGCATTTTCCCGCGTGTGTGGATTGTTCTCAATTATTGCTGACACCGAGTCTAAAAGTAAAACCATCGATAAAATGAAATCATATGGTGAGTTAGATTGGAGATAAAGGCGTGAGAGAGACTCAATGGCCTTGAAGTTACAGGCCTTTGAGAATTCATTTCGTTCTATAAACGGCAACTTTCATCGGATTTTCTTCCCGTTTTTTTTCAACCGAGTCTAAAACTATGTTAGCGACTGTGAAAAATGAAATGATTTATCGAATTTGATTTGAAATAAAACTGGGGGAGAGCAAGATACCACGGGCCTACAAAACAGGACTCAAAGCTATGCGAGTTAATAAAATGGTGGATATTTGTTTATAGCCACTCCCAGAATGGGTGGAGCTATGGGTGGAGCTACTCTGCAAACCGAGTAAGCCACACCCCGGACAGACACCCAACAGATAGACAGACAGACAGACAGAATCATCTACGGCTATTATAATATAGATATATATATATAAATTGGGATTTAAATTTAATTAAAAAATTGATCCAGACGTCTATTCTCTTTCAAACATTCAAACCGACAGAGGAAGTTATTTATCACAGCATCTGTAGAATTTTCACCCTTTTACTCAACTCCGTTTCGCTGTTATTTGGTGGAGCAAAAAGTCAACTGAGCTTTATAGATATTTAGAATAATCTTCTTCAGACGGCATATTACCGAGCTGCCTCTATCAAATATAAATAATGATTCTGCTACCATCCGACAGAGTTTTACTTCCTGCAACATGCTTTGGATTATAATTCTCGGAGCTTGAAAGGATTCCACGAAAAGTACGCAAAACTACATTCCTTTGTAAAAGAATAGGTCTGGGATAGGCGTGGCTATGACTGTCAATCAGCTTGATGGGGGCCGAGCCACAAGACACATTTGCCTCAGTGTCGACGTTAAGCGTGGTAATGTGAAATCAAATAATATCAGCAGAAATATCATGCCTCAGGACAGGGCCAGCCCGAGGATTTTGGTGGCCCTAAACAAGATTTTGTTTGCGGCCCCAAAACACTCCCAGTGCAACCACCAAATCACACTGCTCATAACTGAATGGACACACACACACACACACACACACACACACACACACACACACAAACACGCAATGGAGATGGACAAATGAATTATCAACAAATCTCTTACTTTATTTGAAAACAATGTATATTAAAAATATATAAAAATTTGAGAAGTTAAGAAACAATTAAGTAGACAATGACAAATGAACACCAATAAAAACAAAAATATTTTGACAATTAAATAGCAACGAACAATCAATACGAGTGCAAAATATTCAAAATAAATAAGGTGACCACTACAAAAGTGTTAACTATTGTACAAAACAACAGCTATAGGCTACTGTAGAAACTATAGCTATCCATCTTTTCACCACCATCCAACATCAGTGAGAAAGTCCTCAAAATCTTTGCCTCCTTGATTTTCTTGAAGCAAAATCGTGAATGACATCATCGTAAGACACATGCCTGCCAACCTCATGGTTAATACTGTCGTGCGAATCCCGGATGTTAATCCCGGATGTTAATACTAGGGACCGCGGATGGACCAAACGGATTTACTGGAGGCGACGACCAAACACGGATTTTGCTTTGACTCGCGGGAAGAGGAAGGGAAGAGGAAGATGCGGCAAAAGCGCTTACCTTGGGCGAACCGACGGCAGCTCCGATCCTGCAGGGAATTAATGAACTCGAACAAACAAGAGTTAATGTACAAAAATAGAGATTTATTCTATGGAACCCGATAACAAGAAACGCGACGGTAATCAAATAAACTAAATCCTATATTGGGATCCCACACACCTCACTTCAAATACGAGACGGGGGAAAATGAATTAATAAGATAACACGTTCGTCGTGGGTTTGTGCAATGTAGTGTGAGCTTATCTGTCCGTCGGTTGCAGTGTATCCCCAACGCGGCTCCGAGCTCCAGCACGATGGAAACCCTTCATCCGCTTCGCCCATGCTCTGCCAGGCCCGAGCCAACACCCTCGCTCCAATCCCCTCGCCGTTCGCACACGAGGTCCTTTCGTTCACAGCACCGAGCCTCGCTCCCGCACCATGCAGATGGTGAACCAACGACCACCAGGACCTCTCAAGACCAATAAGGGAAGCACAGAGACAAGCGACCAGCGAAGAAGCCCAGAGCGAAGAGGAAACCACGAGCGCAAGGAAGCCAGGAGAGAGCTGCTAGCTAAGAGCTGCTGAAATTTCGTGCAGTGCAAGACAGCCAGAGAGGGACATGCAGCGCAAGAGCAAGAGAATGTCGTCCGGCACGCCCTTCTTCTATCCCTGCCTGTGACGTCAGCCTTGGCGCGCCACCCAATCAGCCCCTTCCAGCCTCCTGACGTTCAGCGGACCTTCTCGCATCTCTCCACGTCACCGCCTCTGATTTGCCCCAGGTTCGCGCCTTCAGCACTGATTGGCTGGAGGATCGCGCCTTCTGCATCAACCAATCACACGTTCCCTGGGCATGGTCACAACTCGTCTTTACGCCATGTTACCAGGCCAGCTAATGGTGCGGCCGGTGGCAGCCACCCAGCGGTGCCCCGATCTGGCTTCTTTCCTGTTTTCTTCCAAAGTCTTGGTCAGGGAAGGGGATTTAATTAATTGTGTGCACTAAAGGGCCTATCTAAGTGTTTATATGGGTGCGTTTCCATGAGGGACAAAGGAATGATTACCAGGTCTGACACACAAGGGGTGTTATCTTATTCCCGACACTATTTAACACCCGAACATCCTGGTATGTTCACAGATATACTCTTATCCTGACAAACCGCCGAAAAACACAGAACTTATTTCAAGGTTGATTCCCTATCGCGACAGTCGAATACCTACCAACACAGATCTATCTGGCTCTAGATATTCCTCTACCCAAATTCATAACAATAATAATGATGGCAAGTCCAGTGAGGCAGTCTTGTCTCTTGTGCCATAGATGATCGCAGGTATGTCTTTATCAGCTTAAGCTTTGAAAAGCTTCTTTCAGCTGATGCCACTGTCACTGGCAGGGTACAGGCAATCCTCAGGGATATCTAAAGATTTGGATACAACTCTGTCATTTCCTTCTTGTGGACAAAGTCCAGCAGTTCAAATGCAGTCATCCTGTTTGTGGTTAACTGAGGAAGGTTCCTGATTTCCATGGCCAGCTCTCTCCCATCAATGTCGGCTTTAGTTCCTCAGTGTGTCGCCACTCCTCAGTGTGTTCTCAAGCTCCTCACATTGTTTCTCCAGTGCTTCATCATCCAAGGTTGGGAAATTTAGCAGTATCCCAAACTTGCTTTTAACTTGTCCAAGTGTTTCAAACCGGTCGTCCAAAGATGCAATGGCAGAGTCGACGACCACATTGAAAAATGTGGTCTCCAGCCTCTTCAGGGCATCACTGACTGGCTCATCTGGTGCTTCATAGGCAAAGTGAGTCTTCGTGCTTCGCAGTCTCTTCTCTTTGAGTACGGTATCCACATGCATTTCCTCACATGCATCTTTTGCAGAAGCTTGTGCAGCAGCAAAGCCATCGTTTCTGTAGCTTAACAGATGGCTCTTGGTACTCTCCAGGAGGTTGACTGCCACATCCAACTGCATTGTGGAAAACTGCAGTAGCTTGCTGACTGTGTTGATCTTGGAGAGGACGTCATGCCACACAACTGTGCAAATCTGGAATCTGAATGACCCAACCTCCTCTGCCAAAGATTGGGCCTCGATTTTTGTGATGGCATCTGTTGCCTTTTCCCTGACTTCTAACAATGCATCCCTTATGCCAGATGCCTGGTAGCGCAAAGGGATGATGCTGTTGACACCTCGCTCTCCCACCTTGTCTCACTCCAGGACTTTACAGTAATGGTGACTTGCCATTTCAAAATGGCCCATCTTTGGGGAGCAGCTGAGAATAGAGTGTAGATCTTGTGAACATTGCCAAAGAAACTGGTAGCATCTATAGAGTTCTTGGCAGCGTCAGCCACAACAAGATTCAATGTATGAGCCCCACAGGGGACATACAGGGCACGAGGGTTCTTCACCAAAATCCTTGACTGCACTCCTTTGTTTTTGCCCTTCATGTTGCCACCATTGGCGTAGTATTGCCCTCTGCAATCACTGAAGGGAATGTTCAGCTCTTCCAGGCTGCTCAAAATGAGATCAGACAACCCAAGACCTGTCAATTCCGGTGCAACCAGGAAGCCCAAAAAGTGCTCCTTGATCTCAGTTGTTTCTTCCAGCTTGACTGTTCTGATCACAACAGACACTTGCTCCAGGTGGCTGAGATCTGGGGTACAATCCAAAATTATGGCATAATATTTGGACAGTTTAATTTCAGCCACCATTCTCTCCATCATTTTGTCACTGATGCAAGTAATCAGTTCATTTTGAATTGTTTTGCCTAAGTCGGTGGCTTGAGAATTCATTCCACTTTCAACTTGGCTGATGTGTTGCCTCATTAATGGGTCAAACTTGGCTAAAAGTTCCACCTCTTTCAAGAAGTTGCCATTATTCTGACTGTACAAAGTGTCAACAGTTCCCCTGAGAGCCAGGTTTCTTTCTGCTAATGACTGAATAATGGCGACCAGGTGATTGAGAACCTCCCTCCAGCGTTTTTGTGATGCTTCTATAAGGGACATTTCTACCTGGTCAATTGTCTTCCCTTTCTTGAGTCGAAGCTCCAGTTCTTTCCATGTGACCATATGCTTTTTGTGTGATCAGGGTTGTTTTCATGAGTTTTCAACAAGGCCCCAATGTTCATCTGGAGAACAGTTTGCGACAGAAGTAGTAAACTGCATTGTTTTTCCTGGAGTAGACAAGCCAGCTCCGCTTAATTGTTTCCTCATTTACCAGTGTCCTGTATGTGTAGTGGTGATGAAAACATCTACCATCCTGCCTTCTTGGAAAGGTGAATGCTGGCTCAACCTGAAACGGCCCTCTGTGTACAATATCTGTCCTGTCTGCATCTGACAGGATAGATGGCCAGTCAAATGGATCTTGCGGTTGTGCTGCAACTGGATATTGGGAGGTGGCAGATGGAATATCAGTGGATGATGTAGAAGGAGTTCCCCAAGTTCCCCTGGAGTTCCCCAAGGCAGTGTGCTGGGCCCTGTGCTTTTTCTGGTCTTTATCAATGATCTCTCTGACTCTCTGGAAAATCCTCTGTATCTCTTTGCTGATGACTCCACTCTCTGCCGCTCCATTCCTCCTCCCTCAGATCGGCAGTCTGCAGCCTCCTCACTCTCTGAAGACTTGGACAAAATCACAGACTGGTCAAACATGTGGAACATGTCTTTCAATCCTGACAAATCTCACACTCTTACTATGTCTCTCCGTAAAGATCGACTGGACAACCCTCCCATCTACTTTCTCAACAATCCTCTCCAAGAAGTTCTGTCGCTCAAGCTTTTGGGTCTCACCATCTGCCATGATCTTTCTTGGGAAAACCACATTTCCAAGCTGGCCTCCAAAGCCAGTCGCCGACTGGGCATCCTCCATCGTGCGAAGTCCTTCCTAGGCACACCTGAGCTCCTCACCACATACAAGGCTTTCATCCGCAGCTCAATGGAATACTGTTCTCCCCTATGGGCTGGTGCTCCTGCCTCACACCTGGCTCGGCTTCACGCTGTTGAATCCAAAGCTTTCAGAATCATTGAAATCTCCCGCGATGAAGCTATCTCTGAGGGCCTTTCACCCACTCACCGCAGGCAGGTAGGTGGTCTTTCTGTCTTCTACCGACTCCTCTCCGGCCTTGCTCCCCCAGCTCTCTCTGTGCTCTGTCCCCCAAATATTCCTACAGGTCGCACAAGATCTGCCAGCCACCCTCTGATGGTTAAACTGCCGAAATCTCGGCTCTCTGCTCACCTTCACTCTTTCATTCCTCTTTTCTCCCGCTTCTGGAACAAACTCCCACACTCACTTCAATCACACTCCTCCCTCCAGGTCTTCAAAACAGCTGTTCACCACCATCTCTTATCTTCCCCCATCCAAAACCTTCATCTTTTCTACCCCCACTAATTCACCCCAGATCCACCTTGTTTGAAATTCCAACTTCTTTCCTGGACGTCTTGGCAGTGTCCATATGTTTTATACCTCTCCCACCCCCGCCCCCCTTCCCATGCCTCCCCCCCAAAGCCCTCTCCCTCCCACAGTTCTCTCGATGTCTCCATGTCTCTCGGTCCCTGCTCTCAAATGTTGTGTTTGTGTCCTTCCCCCTCTCTCCCCATCTTGTCTACCGCTCCCGATGTTATTTGTTTTGTGTGTCTGTTTGTCTTTCTGTGTGATTAATGTTCGCTCTTTCACGAGCCTCGATCTTGTATACAAAAAAAAAGAAAAAAAAAAGGCTGTGGAACCTCAGTTACGACCTCTGCAGCAGACGCAGTCACGTCAGAGGAGGGAGTGGATGCCCCTGAAGTCTCTGAATCTGACAATGTACCCTCAACAGCAGTCATGCAGCTGACGAGGTAGATGGTCCTGGTGCAGCAGAGGTTGCTCCAAAATATTTCAATAACACCCCTGAAAAGGTTATACATTGGATTTTTTTTTTTAATATAGGCTGGAAGACATTACATGGGTATGTTATATGTATCTTCCAGGCCTATTTATATGTAGTCAGTTCATCCAAATAATGCCTATTTGGAACAGGCATGTTTTGAACGGACACTGCACTAGTTATTTTAAAAGACGACTTTAATGTTGCAAGAAAAACGACTGTCAGATTCATTCAATCAGAACAAACAAACAATCACATGCCTTTATCCTGTGTTCTTTTTACCATCTCCAACTTTCTCTTCTTCCTCCCTTGAGCGCCAGACATACATTTTCTTTTCGGAGCCATTTGTGTACTCTGTTGGTCAAAATAAGTTGCGAATGGGAGATTGGGAGAGAGAAGGGCAGATGCTGGCGATGGCGCTGCCACATAACAACAAAACGTTGACGGCAACGTTACCCCAGCGTTACATGGCTACACACTGAGTTAGACGTGTGTGCCCGCCGCTCCCCCCCCCCCCCCTAGCGGTTGTGGCCCTAAACAACCGCATAGAGTGTTTATACCAGCGGCCGGCTTTGCCTCAGGAAATGCCTTGTTTTTCATTGTTACATTTATGAAAATATAATAATGGCGAGGTACCAGTGCTACACACCGCACACGGGACACGTGAACTCAAACCCTCCAGTCACGAACCATGTGATCAACAACCATCTATGGTCACGGTTTCTCGGCGGATGATTTGCTACGTCCCCGCAGCACGAATGCCGTCGTATAGAACAGCCTGAACAGGGGATCCACTCGACCTCTGAATTGAATAAATATTTGAACTGGCAGTGTTCCTTTTATCTTTGTGTTGGCATACTTCATCGACTGGACTGGTCAATGGTCAATTAATTGATATTTAAATATAACTAGCCGAAACCCGTGGAACATCCACGGAAGGGAGGATGTGGTGTATGGATAGAGTGTACCATTATGGATGGCATAGGGGATTTGCTTGTCTGAGTAAGAGTTAGGAAGAAAGATGAGAATGAAGAGTGCGTATATGAACAACGTATTTATTGCAATCTACTTAAATGACAACGCTGCGATATACTTTTGTAAAATGAATGGATTCGTAATGGGAATCGGCATAGCACCACTCTGGCCACACTGGCGCAGTGGTATGTGTCAATGGAAAGGAACAGCAGTAGAACCATAGACTTTAAAAAAATGAACGGCTTAGTAAATCGACTGGAATTAGCCCCATACTGGCGCATTGGTAAGCGTCAATGTCAAGGCAGAGCAGTAGGAATATAATACAATGAACGCAGTATCAGAGGTTGAAATTATTTTAAAACTTCTGGATAAACAATGTTTGGGGGTAATAGTCAAGCCTCTGACGACTCCTTGCGTACTCGTATTATCAATTTCCATCGGGTAATATTACGATGAGAGATCAGCCGGTACCTTTATTATGTCCATCAGCATCCATGGCACTTAGAAAAAAAAAAACGTGGCATCAGCCAGCCGCAGCCAACTATCACGTACCGTCTCGAAGTCAATGCCATCCTTCTATCTCTTCGTATACAACTCACTGATTTCTACCTTATCGTGAACAGTGTAAAGCCGAATTTGATAATCATGAACGGTGGCAGATGCAGGAGTTGGTGAAACGAAGGGAGGGGGGGGGGGCTGATCATGACCCACCCTACGCCACATGGCCTACGCCATTTGTTGAGATCATGGCCACAACGGAAACACAACAACTGGATAGGTAGGGCCTAGGCCTACTCCTACTTTTCATCACTCGGTGAAGTACACTTTGTTTTAAGCTTTCAGAAGCTGACGCCTTGGTATTTATTGCTTTATATGATACTGATGGGCTGCTGATCGGTTTCCCTTCGTTGTAATCACAGTCTTCGCCTTCACCCAGCAGACGCCAATAAGATGGCGTCGTATCGGCAGGTAATCGGATGCTTTTGGGCCCCAACGTCGGCTAATTCAGATTTTTCGAGTATGGCTGTACGTGATAAACAGCGCAGTTCGTAGATCGTAAATCCATTAGTGCCATGGGCATCGGGTCACTGGGTGCGGCGTAAAAGGGATAACAAAGTCGAGTCCTTACGCTATTATTATATAGATTAGAGGTGCATTAGATTGTGAATGAAACAAAGACGGGTGAGACAAACTCCTATTGAACTTTTTCGCAATCTTTTTATGCAAACTTCCGCATCCGGTCGATGGCGGCCTCCATTGAGTGATTTGGTTTTAGAAATATTTTTTCAAATGCTCGAATCTCATTGGTTCCGGTGTTTGGTGACGATTTTCGTTGAAGATAACCAGGCCTGTGCGGCCGAGGTTGGTCTTAAAGTATTTTAATTATCAATTAGAGGTGCATAAGATTGTGAATCAAACAAAGACGGGTGAAAGAAACTCCTATTGAACGTTTTTCAATTTGTTATGCATACTTCCGCATCCGCAAGATGGTGGCCTCCATTGAGCTTCGGAATTCTCAAGCCAAGGCATAATCTGGTTTTCGACATAATACGTACGCATTTATTGACAACACCGGCTTCGCCGACTCCGACATAATACGGACGCGTTTTTTGACAACACCGGCTTCGCCGGCTATTAATAGTTTTGTAAAATTAACTTCAATGAAGAACTTTATCAAGACAAGATACAAGTACTTATCTGAAGTATCCAAATCGTAGTTCTGAGAAATCAGAAGACCTTGGTAATACGTGAGTAGATTTTTGCAAAAACAAAAATTGTCACTATAAATTTATCAGAAAGCCGTTAGTCAAACACACTGTACAGTGACACGCTTTGTTATCTGAGCATGCGCATAGCAAGGTTCAGGGTTGATCGAGTAGGGAAACTGGGATCATCTATATAATAAAAGCGTAAGGACTCGACTTTGTTATCCCTTTTACGCCGCACCCAGTGACCCGATGCCCACGGCACTAATGGATTTACGATCTACGAACCGCGCTCTTTGTTTATCACGTACAGCCATACTCGAAAAATCTGAATGATTGAACAATAACATGTCTGAGTCTGTCTTCAAACCTCCTCACCACCCGCAGTCGTCAACCAGACATAACACCCTCATCCCCCTTTATTCCCGTTCTTCAAAGGAAAAGGGTAAATTGTTATATCGCCATTACATATGTATTAATTAATGTAACAACAACTCAGGCCATTGGTGACGTCACGGAAAGCGCGATCAAAACAGGAAGTTGATGTCCGACAGGCCATGGTTTTTTATGGTCGGTCGTTTGTTTTTCGGTGTAATATTTTCATATGTGATTATGAGTAGCCTTGAGGTTAATTAATAAATGATCGAATATTACTTGATCTAATAATATTAGTTAATATTAGTTACTCTAACTAATAGTGTTAATAAATGATCGTAAATTAATTATAATCTTCATGAAGCATCTTAAATACAAGTATAATTGTGGATGGAGTCAGTGCAACTGCCCAACCAATCGGTGGGAAGGATTGTCACACACACACACACACACACACACACACACACACACACACACACACACACACACTCACACACACACACACACACACACACACACACACACACACACACACACACTATTATAAAGATTAATATTGTAAAGCACTGTAAAGATGTCTCTTTTCAAGGGTTGACAAGCTCAAGTACAAGACCAGGTTTCCTCAGGTCTACCCTCAGGAGAGCCAGGAAACAATATCTCTCCACTCTCAAGAATGAACTCTCAAACCTGTCTCCTTCCTCCGAATCCTGGTGGCGTCTTGTCAAATCTGTTTCTGGTGTTTGTTCCCCCTCCATCTCCTCCATCCCCTCAAATGGCTACACAGTTGACACCGCACGTGACAAAGCCGAATGCCTCAACTCTGTGTTTGCCTCAAAATATTGTGTCCTAAACACATCTCTCTCTGTACCCACCTTACCCAGTCGAACCCAGCTGCTCCTGGACTCTGTGTCCTTCTCTCCTGACAAGGTGGAGAGGTTTCTGTCAATCCTCGACTATGATTCTGCAACTGGACCAGACGGCATCAGCCCACTGGTCATAAAATCCTGCTCTTCTGCTCTTTCACGCCCTCTCTCTATTCTCTTCACCCTCTCTTTTCCTCAAGGTCATCTGCCATCAGCTTGGAAATCAAACCAATATTACCGCTTTACACAATAAAGGTGCAAAAAACAGATCATTGCAACTACAGACCAATCAGCCTGCTTCAAATTATCAGCAAAGTCATGGAATCCATCATTGCTTCGGATATCAAATCCTTCCTCTTCTCCAATGACTTGATCTCTGAGCAGCATTTGGTTTCATACCAGGTCATTCTACTCCGGACATGCTGCTTCTGCTGTCTCAACAATAGATGGAGGTCCTCAATGCCAAACAGGAAATCAGAGCTGTCTCCCTTGACATATCACGTGCCTTCGATTCGGTCTGCACCCCACACTGCTCACCAAACTCTCCTCCTATGGTATCCATGGAAATCTCCACGCATGGCTCGCTGACTCCCTCTCCTGTCATAGTCAATGCGTGGCTCTAAATGGAATTCTCTCAACCCCTCTTCCTGTCCCTGCTGGAGTTCCTCAAGGCAGTGTTCTGGGCCCTGTGCTTTTTCTGGTCTTCATCAATGATCTCTCCGACTCTCTGGAAAATCCCCTCTATCTCTTTGCTGATGACTCCACTCTCTGCCACTCCATTCCTCATCCCTCAGATTGGCAGTCTGCAGCCTCCTCACTCTCTGCAGACCTGGATAAAATCACAGATTGGTCAAACAAGTGGAACATGTCTTTCAATCCTGACAAATCTCACACTCTTACTATGTCTCTCCGAAAAGACAGACTGGACAACCCTACCATCTACTTTCTCAACAATCCTCTCCAATAAGTTCTGTCACTCAAGCTTTCGGTCTCACTATCTGCCATGATCTTTCCTGGGAAAACCACATTTCCAAGCTGGCCTCCAAAGCCAGTCGCTGAGTGGTCATCCTCCGTATAAGAAGTCCTTCCTTGGCACACCTGAGCTCCTCACCACATACAAGGCTTTCATCCGCAGCTCAATGGAATACTGCGCTCCCTCTGGGCTGGTGCTCCTGCCTCACACTCAGCTCGGCTTCACGCTGTTAAAACCAAAGCGCTTTTTTTTTTTCAGGTCTGCGGAGGGTGAGGATGCTGCTGCCTGCTGATCTGAGGGTTGAGATATGGAGCGGCAGAGAGTGGAGTCATCAGCAAAAAGATAGAGAGGATTTTCCAGAGTTTCGGAGAGATTATTGATGAAAATTAGAAAAAGCACAGGGCCCAGAACACTGCCTTGAGGAACTCCAGCAGGGACAGGAAGAGGAGTTGAGAGAATTCCATTTAGAGCCACGCATTGACTATGACAGGAGAGGGAGTCAGCGAGCCATGCCTGGAGATTTCCATGGATAAATATATTTAAATACAAGCTTTACAGGCTTGACCCATGTAACACATGAGATACCCCAGAGGCAGACAATGCTTACCTACTCTCGCAAGATGTACATTGTGGCAAATTTGGACAACCATACTTTTGTCTGCAAACATTAACCAATAAATTTGGCAACCGAACATGAGGATTGTTCGATTCATTAATGCATCATTGATCACCTCTCCTCTCCTGATTCACTTCTCCTGATTCATAAAACCGTCAGATTCATGAATTGTATCAAAACATCGGTGACCTGATCACACAATCAAATCGGTGACTTTTACTCACATAGATCACATAAATCATGTAAGTTTAAATTCCGTTTACAATTTAATAAAACTGCATCGTCATTAAGACACAACCAGATGAGTTTAGTAGCACCAACGACGAGAATAATAATAAAGCATCTCGGCATTTCTAAAGGACCTTACCTGTCTGACCAGGGTACAGAGCAAAAATGAGAATGATAAATCAATCCGTCCGAATCTCACATCAGCCAACTACGATTAAATCTCCCGTTTTTCTGAAGGAGATCACGTTCGAGAAAAATAAAATGCTCCTGTTTTTTCTGACGAGGACCACGTGCTCTCGCGTTCGAGAAAGATAAAATGGCGGCAGCATTCTGAACATGCCGGATGTGACATATGCGAGGTAATTCCGTCAGTATTAAGCCAGATGTGACATAAAGAAGGTAATTTCCACGAGCATAGAGTTATATTATACACGAGAGGGCATACATACCACATGGCCCCGTGCCGACAAAGACGACCGGCAGCCATGTTTTTGGGGGGCAAAATTTGTTGACAACGTACATGTACATGGACATGACCTAGTTGTGTCGCGAATATTTTCTCGTGGCAAGATGCCGAAAAATTGTGTCTGCTACGGGGGCACAAATCTTAGCAACCAGAAGATTGATGTTAGTTTTCACAGGTGAGGACTCTGTCTGTGTTTTTTTTTTAAAGTATACATTTTGGTCGGAATTTGGTCAGATTCATTGAGAGTGACGGACAGGCATACAACAACAAGCAGGACTGTATGGCTCTCTTTTATGTCAGGTGTCCATCTCAGGCCATCTCAGGCTTTTTGACCAAAAATATATTTGTACATTTTCCATGGGCAGTACCATGTTGAGACCCTGTTATGTAATGGGGTTCCATCAATCCAGACTACCATCACAAGGTCAATTCTAAAACATGCCTGTAGCAACGTCACATGTGCAGCCTCAACAAAATCCAACAATCTGCTTTGAATTTTTGTTAGGTCATGCGTAGAATGGATGTGGTGTTTGTTTGTTACTTGCAAAATCGAAGATTTTTCAAGTATATTGGTCGGTTCCGTTTGTGGTTCTGTCTGTTTGTCTGTCTGTTTGTCTGTTTGTCACCGGCCTACAGGTCACAATTCCAAACCGATCGTAACGAAACTTCACCGCGTTGTATAAGTCGTCCCAATTGAGGAGCCTATTGATTTTGAGGTCAAAGGTCATCTGGAGGTCAAATTTCTAAAATCGACATTTTAAATCCGATTGACTTGAAAACTGAATTGCATTTGTGTATTGAGACATTAAATTGGGAAATGAACTATTTTTGAGGTCAATAGGTCAAAGGTCAACTCAAGGTCAAATTTTATACATCATCCATTTTCATCTAAAAAGCCATCAATTCTCAACCGATTGACTTGACAATTGAACAGCATTTGCATATTGAGTCCCTAAATTGGGAAACGTACTATTTTTAAGGTCAAAAGGGCATAGGTCAACTCAAGGTCAAACTTCCAAAATCATCACTTTTCATCTGAAAAAACGTCAATTTTTATCCGATTGACTTGGAAATTGAACAGCATTTGCACATTGTGTCATTAATAGGAACACCAACTATTCTTTTTAGGTCAAAAGGTCAAAGGTCAACTGGGTCAAACTTAGAAAATCATCAATTTTCATCCCATTGACTTGAAAATAGAACAGCATTTGTGTATTGCCTCACTGAATTGGAAAGCCAACTATTTTTGAGGTCAAAAGGTCAAAGGTCAACTCTAGGTCAAACTTCCAAAATCATCAATTTTCATCTGAAAACCCATCAATTTTCATCCGATTGACTTGAAAATAGAACAGGATTTGTGTATTTCCTCACTGAATTGGGAAACCAACTATTTTTGAGGTCAAGCAGTCAAAGGTCAACTCAATGTCAAACTTATAAAATCATTTTTCATCTGAAAAATCACCACTTTTCTTCCTGTTGACCCAAGCTTTGATCAATATCGCAATTTTCAATCATTTTTTTTTTTTTTTTTGTATACTGAATCGAGGCTCGTGAAAGAGCTAACATTTACTTCACAAACAAATCAACCAGACAAACAAAATATATAAAAAGAGGGAGCGGAAAACAAGATGGGGAGAGAAGGGGAAGCACACAAACACAACATTCCGGGGGTAGAAAAGATCAATGTTTTGGATGGGGGAAGATAAGAGATGGTGGTGAACAGCTGTTTTAAAGACCTGGAGGGTGGAGTGGGATTGAAGAGAGTGAGGGAGTTTGTTCCAGAGACGGGAGAAAAAAGGAATGAAGAAGTGAAGGTGAGCAGAAAGTCTTGATTTTCGCAGTTTGACCATAAGAGGGGTGCAGGCAGATCTTGTGCGACCTGTAGGAATATTTGCGGGACAGAGCCCATAGAGAGCTGGGGGGGCAAGGCCAGAGAGGAGTCGGTAGAAGACGGAAAGACCACCAACCTGCCTGCGGTGAGTGAGTTAGAGGCCCTTGGAGTTAGCTTCATCGCGGGAGATTCCAATGATTCTGAATGCTTTGGTTTCAACAGCGTGAAGACGAGCTAGGTGTGAGGCAGGAGCACCAGACCAGAGGGGAGAGCAGTATTCCATTGAGCTGCGGATGAAAGCCTTGTATGTGGTGAGGAGCTCAGGTGTGCCAAGGAAGGACTTCGCACGTCGGAGGATGCCCAGTCGGCGACTGGCTTTGGAGGCCAGATTTGAAATGTGGTTTTCCCAGGAAAGATCATGGCAGATAGTGAGACCCAAAAGCCTGAGTGACAGAACTTCTTGGAGAGGATTATTCAGAAAGTGGTTGGGAGGGTTGTCCAGTCGGTCTTTTCGGAGAGACATCGTAAGAGTGTGAGATTTGTCCGGATTGAAAGACATGTTCCACTTGTTTGCCCGGTCTGTGATTTTGTCCAGGTCTGCAGAGAGTGAGGAGGCTGCAGACTGCCGATCTGAGGGATGAAGAATGGAGCGACAGAGAGTAGAGCCATCAGCAAAGAGATATAGAGGATTTTCAAGAGAGTCAGAGAGATCATTGATGAAGACCAGAAAAAGCACAGGGCCCAGAACACTGCCTTGTGGAACTCCAGCCCGAACAGGAAGAGGAGATGAGAGAAACCCATTCAGGGCCACACGTTGACTACGACTATAGAGGAAGTCCGCCAGCCATGCGTGGAGATTTCCATGCAAATTTTAGGTGTGATTTCCATTTTAGGTGTATATTTGTGCTCATACATAGAATCGGGACATTGCCGGTGGAGCCGCAGCCAGCTACAGCACCAGCTGGCATAGCAACACTCATCACACGAGGCAGGACGAAGGCCGCCGATTGGCAGGAGCAAGGAAGGACTGGTGATTGGCCAAGGGAGGGGCAAGAAGAAATGGACAATTTGCTGTATCAATGGAAAACTTTCACTGAATTCAACCACCAACTATTTTTGAGGTCAACATAGGCCAAAGGTCACCATCTTTGCCAAATTTCTAAAATCCTCAATTTTCATCCGATTAACTTTACATTTGAAGAGGACTTGCATATTTGGTCACTTAATTCAACCACAAATTATATTTTTGGTGAACATCGGCCAAAAGGTCAACCTCGGCCAAATTTCTAAAATCCTCATTTTTCATCCAATTGGCTTGAAATTTGAAGAGGACTTGCATATCTGGTCACTGAATTCAACCGCGTATTATATTTTAGGTAAACACAGGCCAAAATGTCAACATAGGCCAAATTTCTAAAATCACCAATTTTCATTTGATTGACTTGAACTTCTCAGAGGATTTATACATATGGTCACTGAATTCAACCACCATCTATTTTTAGGTCAACATTGGCCAAATTTTTTAATTTAGGCAAAAATTTAGGCCAAATTTTTAATATCCTCAATTTTCATCCGATTGACTTGAAATTTGAAGAGGACTTGCATATCTGGTCAATGAATAGTCGTGGTGAAGGAGACAAAGGTAGAGAAGTTGTCTCTGTAAATAACAGCCACGCCCCCACCCCGAGAGGAGCGAGGAAATGACTGCAGGGTGTATCGAAGTGGGGTGAGATCAGCACATCTCGCTTCGTCGCCACTGGGTCAGAGCCACGTTTCGGTCAGAAAAGCACGTCGATATCGTTATCTTGAATAAAAGAGGTAATTTCGGTTCGCTTTTCAGGACTACTTACAGACTGAGCATTGAATAAGGCGAGAGACAGGTCAGAACGGTGTTGTTCTACAGCAGGGGTGGCGAACCCGCGGCTCGCGAGCCGCATGTGGCTCTTAGCCAGCTCTTGTGCGGCTCACGAAGGGGTGCTCTATCGGTGCATGTTTTTACATTTTAAAATGTATTTCTATAATAAAATCAAAATGCATTTGAATATTTGACTATACTGCCAATAAATTTGACAATATTTAAAAAATAAAAGATAATTTTGTGGTAATATGTTTGACAGAAATCTCCCACTAGTCATGCATGAGCCCAAACATGAAACACACTTTCGCGCGTAGAAACACACTTGCGCACGCAGACCCGGAAGTTTGTTAGCTAGGCTAGCACTAGCCCAGCGGCAGTGACCGAATCGCCATGGCAGAGTCAGGAAAACGTAAAGCTAAGCGCAAATATGAAGAGGAGCACAGGGCATTTTTTCCTGAATGGGAGGAATTGTATTTTTTTACGGAGCGAAATGGAAAACCCTTGTGCTTGATTTGCCAGACTGCACTGTCGCATTTTAAAGCTTCAAACCTGGAGCACCATTTAACCTCACTCCATGATAACGTGGCCCGGGATTTTCCCAAAGGCAGTGAACTTCGCAAGCACAAGGTAAATGCATTGAAACGTCAGTCAGAGAAGCAGACTCAGTTTTTTCGGAAATTAACGAAGCACTCAGAGACGGTCACATTCGTATCATATCAGTTGGCATGGAACATTGCTCGAGCTAAAAAGCCATACAGTGAAGGGGAATTCGTGAAAACGTGTCTCAGAGATGTTATTGCCATCCTCACTCCTGAAAATGACAGTTTGAAGCGTTCTGTGTCAGACCTGCAGCTGTCACGGCACACCGTTGAACAGAGAATATCAGATATTAACAACTCCATTTAAACACAGTTGCATATGGATCTTGAAAAATGCCGGTATTTCAGCATTGTTTTGGATGAGTCTTGCGACATTAAAGATAAGCCACAGTTGGCAATATTTGTACGGTCTGTGTCAGAAGACTGCACAATTAAGGAAGAGCTGCTTGACATTGTGCCGTTAAAAGATAGGACCCGTGGCATCGACCTGAAAGATACACTCACGAATTTTGTTGAGAAGGCAAATTTGCAATTACCAAAACTAACAGCAATATCCACAGACGGTGCACCAGCTATGTTGGGATCTGCAAATGGCCTTGCAGGGCTGTGTAAAGCCGACGAGCGTTTCCCTGATTTTTGGACATTTCATTGCATCATCCATCAAGAGAAGCTGGTGTCTAAGAAGCTGAACTTGGATCATGTCCAAGTTCTTGGATCTTGGGATCATGGGATCTTGGATCTTGGATCATGGGATCTCGCGAGATCTCGGAGACGGTGGGAGGGATTTTCGAAGCTCCACACGGTCTCCACGTTTTTCGAAGTTAAGTCTGTTCACAATTGTATTTTGTCGAAACTGTATTTATCTTTCGGTGTGTGAAGTTATTGTGTGCAACTTTGGTTGTTTCTCGGTGTTTATCTTTCATAAATTGATCGTCTGTTTGCCGTGTCGTGTCTTGAGGCCTTGTACAGTGTGCACTGTACAACCTTGAGGCTTTGTTTTTCTCTCAGCGGTCCGTCGTTTGTGATCCAATAACTTTCGTTCTCTGTATTCCCAGGCTTTTCACCCATAGCCTACTTCCTTGTGTAAATCTCAACTCAAAAAAAAAAACAAAAAAAAAAAACAAAACAACATTTCCTTCTCTGTTCTCATTCGTTTATTCATTCTTATTCGTTCGTTCGTTCTTCGACCACGTGTTTCTCCCCCATTTCCCCAGATAGTTTTCACTCATTAACCTTCAATGTTTACACTTTCCCCTCAAGTTATGTATTCCGTCATATTTTATAACACCTTTTTCTTCTTCTTCTTTAAAAGGCTGCTTTCGACTTGCTCACCAAATCAATTCATCCCAAAAAAAATATCCATCTCCTATAGTGCCTTTTTTCTACATTCCCTAAACTCTCCTGCACTCCATCCTCCATCCAGCGTCCTTAAACGTATTTTTAACTCGAAGGTCACAAGAAACTCATTTTGCAATAAATGTTCGTTTCCCATAAATCATACACTTTCAAAAATCCAATCTCACCCCTCCCCTCCAAATCTTCCCCATAACCCCTCCCCTCCAAATCTTCCCCATCACCCCTCCCCTCCAAATCTTCCCCATCACCCATCCCTTTCAAATCTCCCCCCTTGCCCCCTCCCTCCTAAACTACCCCCTCACCCCTCCCCGCCAAGACGCCCCCTCGCCCCTCCCCTCCTAGACTCCTGCCTCACCCCTCCCCTCCAAATCTCCCCCATATCCCATCCCTTTCAAATCCCTCCCCTTGTCCCTTCCCTCCCAAACTCCCCCCTCACCCCTCCCCTTCAAATCTCCCCACCCTCATTGCTTCTCAATTTCCCCCCTCTCACTCCCCCTCCTCAAAGCGTCCTCCCCGCTTCTTCCCCCTTCAAACTCTCACCTCCATCTCCCCCAACCTTCTGCCTCGCTCTTCCCCCTCCTCAAATAACACCTCATTGTGGCTCACCCAATCACCATCAAACCTTTTGTCCGCCCCATCCTTCCCTTTCTCCGAGCTATTCTGAAATCTCTGACACACCTTCAACAGCTCTCCCTATCTCTTCCACCTCTTCCACATCTTACCCTACCCCTCCTCCCCCCTGTTCTGTAGCTGATGCTCCCCCTTCCTCTTCATTAACGGTATGGACCTCAAACATCCGGGGCCTTCGTTCAAACTTAACTGATCTCTCCATACAGGTTGCTTCTGTCAAACCAGACGTGATCTGCTTAACAGAAACTTTCCTCCTTTATGATGTCTCTGATTCCATAGTATCTCTCCCGGGCTTCTCCCTCCTCCGGTATGATAGACCTGAGCCTCGTCCTGGAGGCGGGGTTGCTATCTTTATCAAAAACTCTCTTCCTCACTCGCCCTGCACTGCACTCTCTCCACCTCACCCCCAGGAATACCTCTGGCTACGGCTTCCCCTTCGCTCCCACCTCTTGTTCATATGTGTGTTGTACCGTCCACCAAACAGTGATGACTCCATCTACATCTCGCTGTCTGATGATATGGACCAACTTCTATCTACTCATCCCAACTCTCTCTTCCTCATATGTGGTGATTTCAATTGTCACCATGCCAGTTGGCTGGGTGTGGGTACCTCTCTCACCAGCCATGGCTCTTCAGCAAAGGACTTCTGCGACTCACTGGGACTGACACAATCTGTCAATTTCCCGACCCGGATCTCAGTCAACGGAACATCTTCTCTTCTGGACTTGGTTATGACTAACTTCCCTGAAAATGTCTGCTGCTCTTCTTCTGCTCCGATCGGATCATCTGATCATGTCCTTGTTAAAGTGGACATCTCTCTGACCATCCTCAGGGAGCCTGCTCAGCGTCGACGAGTCTGGCATTTCACTCAGGCCAACTGGCACGGTCTTCAAGCAGCCATCAATCATCTGGACTGGTCTCCCATCTCTACCACCTCTGACATCAACTCATCCTGGGAATTCTTCCAAAGTAAATTGCTCTCTCTCATGCACAGATTTATCCCATCTCGTCTTCAGTTGTCATACCCTTCCTCCCATCCATGGTACACGGAATCTTGTGGTGAGGCTGTTGCCCAGAAACAACTTGCCTTCGTCTCCTGGAAAGCAAATCCAACGGAAGGAAATCTCATTTCCTTTCACAAAGCCCGAAACAAGTGTGTGTCCACCCTCAGGAGAGCCAGGAAACAATATCTCTCCATTCTCAAGACCGAACTCTCTTATCTGTCTCCCTCTTCCAAATCCTGGTGGCGTCTGGTCAAATCCGTTTCTGGTGTTTGTTCCCCCTCCATCCCCTCCCTTACCTCAAACGGCTACACAGCTGACTCCGCACGTGAAAAAGCTGAATGCCTCAACTCTGTGTTTGCCTCTAAATCTTGTGTCCCAAACCCATCCCTCTCTGTACCCACCATACCCAGTCGTACCCTGCTGCTCCTGGACTCCGTGTCCTTTCCTCCTGACAAGGTGGAAAAGTTTCTGTCAACCCTCGACTCTGATTCTGCAACTGGACCCGACGGCATCAGCCCACGGGTCCTAAAATCCTGCTCTGCTGCTCTATCTCACCCGCTCTCTGTTCTCTTCACCCTCTCTTTTGCTCAAGGTCAACTGCCATCTGCTTGGAAATCAGCCAACATCACCGCTTTGCACAAAAAAGGTGCAAAAACAGATCCTAGCAACTACAGACCAATCAGCCTTCTCCCAATTATCAGCAAAGTCATGGAATCCATCATTGCTTCGGATATGAAATCTTTCCTCTTCTCCAATGGCTTGATCTCTGATCATCAATTTGGTTTCAGACCAGGTCACTCTACTCTGGACATGCTGCTTCTGCTGTCTCAACAATGGATGGAGGTCCTCAATGCCAAACAGGAAATTAGAGCTGTCTCCCTCGACATATCACGTGCCTTCGACACGGTCTGGCACCCCGCTCTGCTCACCAAACTCTCCTCCTTTGGTATCCATGGAAATCTCCACGCATGGCTGGCGGACTTCCTCTCTAGTCGTCGTCAACGTGTGGCCCTGAATGGGTTTCTCTCATCTCCTCTTCCTGTTCAGGCTGGAGTTCCCCAAGGCAGTGTTCTGGGCCCCGTGCTTTTTCTGGTCTTCATCAATGATCTCTCTGACTCTCTCGAAAATCCTCTCTATCTCTTTGCTGATGACTCCACTCTCTGCCGCTCCATTCCTCTTCCCTCAGATCGGCAGTCTGCTGCCTCCTCACTCTCTGAAGACCTGGACAAAATCACAGACTGGTCAAACAAGTGGAACATGTCTTTCAATCCTGACAAATCTCACACTCTTACTATGTCTCTCCGAAAAGATCGACTGGACAACCCTCCCATCTACTTTCTCAACAATCCTCTCCAAGAAGTTCTGTCGCTCCAGATTTTGGGTCTCACTATCTGCCATGATCTTTCTTGGGAAAACCACATTTCCAAGCTGGCCTCCAAAGCCAGTCGCCGACTGGGCATCCTCCGTCGTGCGAAGTCCTTCCTCGGCACACCTGAGCTCCTCACCACATACAAGGCTTTCATCCGCAGCTCAATGGAATACTGTTCTCCCCTATGGGCCGGTGCTCCTGCCTCACACCTAGCTCGGCTTCACGCTGTTGAAACCAAAGCTTTCAGAATTATCGGAATCTCCCGCGATGAAGCTATCTCTGAGGGCCTTTCACTCACTCACCGCAGGCAGGTAGGTGGTCTTTCTGTCTTCTACCGACTCCTCTCCGGCCTTGCACCCCCAGCTCTCTCTGTGCTCTGTCCCCCAAATATTCCTACAGGTCGCACAAGATCTGCCAGCAACCCTCTGATGGTTAAACTGCCGAAATCTCGGCTCTCTGCTCACCTTCACTCTTTCATTCCTCTTTTCTCCCGCCTCTGGAACAAACTCCCTCACTCCCTTCAATCCCACTCCTCCCTCCAGGTCTTTAAAACAGCTGTTCACCACCATCTCTTATCTTCCCCCATCCAAAACCTTGATCTTTTCTACCCCCGCTAATTCACCCCAGATCCACCTTGTTTGAAATTCCAACTTCTTTCCTGGAAGTCCTGGCAGTGTCCATATGTTTTATACCTCTCCCACCGCCCCCTTCCCATGCCCCCCCCCCCAAAGCCCTCGCCCTCTCTCAGATCTCTCGATGTCTCCATGTCTCTCGGTCCCTGCTCTCAAATGTTGTGTTTGTGTCCTTCCCCCTCTCTCCCCATCTTGTCTACCGCTCCCGATGTTATATGTTTTATGTGTCGGTTTGTCTTTCTGTGTGATTAATGTTCGCTCTTTCACGAGCCTCGATCTTGTATACAACAAAAAAAAAAAAAAAAAAAAAAGTCATGAAACCTGTGCTAGAAATTGTGAATTTTTTTCGCACTCATGCTCTCAAGCACAGACAGTTAAAAAACCTCTTAGCTGAACTGGATGAAGACCTTCCCAATGATCTGCATCTCCACTGCACTGTGAGATGGCTTTCAAGAGGTAACATGCTTTCCTGTTTTTTTTGAACTTTTGGACCCAGTGAAGCTGTTTCTGGCAGAGAAACATAAGGACTATCCTGAGCTACATGACCCCCAGTGGATGTCAGATTTGGGGTTCTGGTCGACATGCTGCATCATCTGAACAAACTGAATCTAGATCTGCAAGGGAAGTTAAAAATGCTGCCTGACCTGGTGCAAAGTGTTTTCACATTTGTGAACAATCTCAAGCTCTTCTAGACCCATCTTCAAAAGGGAGAGCTCACACATTTTCCCTCCTTGTTGAAGGCAAATGGAGAAGCAGCTGAGGTCACAAAAAGGAGCATTGCACATTATGCAACACTGGTTGAAAATCTGCAGCAGAGTTTTGAGGACAGATTCTGCAACCTGAAGAAACAACGGCCACAGATCACATTCCTCATCAACCCTTTCACTGCTGAATCGGATTGTTTAAAAGCCCCCTTAGTGGCAGATGAAGCAGCATCCCAGTTGGAGATGATTGAACTTTCTGAGGATGACAGACTTAAATATGTCTTGAGAGAAGGAACCATAGGCACAGAGTTTTGGAAAATTGTGCCCACAGACAGATACCCCAGTGTCAAACAGGCTGCACTCAAACTAATGTCAATGTTTGGATCAACTTACGTCTGCGAATCAGTTTTTTCTCCACTGAAACAAGTGAAGTCAAGACATCGCTCTGTTCTTACGGACACACATGTGAAAGAGTTGCTCCGAGTGGCCACAACTGAGTACAAGCCAGACCTGAAAATGATTGTGGAAAACAAAGACTGCCAGGTGTCCCACTGAGGAAATAAACGACCTATGAAAACTGTTAAGCTATGTATTATGATAATTATGACATTGAAGGAGCTGGGGCTCCCACGTCGATCGGAAGAATGGACGCGACAAAAAGCTGGAATTCATCCGAGTTGCTTTAATCAAACCAAACACTCAGGCACTCTGAAAAGCCCGTTTATCGGGCAGCAATATATATACATATTATCCCGGAGCGTTTGCCCAGGAAAGGCGAGAGAGGGCGTGGCCCAGCGTCCTGGCTGCGGCCTGGCAAGTTGAGGGCGAGCCTGCCCGGGCATGCCCGGGCATGCCCGGGCGTCCCGACCGAGGCCTGGCAAGTTGAGCGCGGGCCTGCCCGGGCGTCCTGGATGAGCCCGGCATGGTGATCGCTCCGCGTCCTTGATAGGTGCAAGGCGATTGTGAAAACCCAGCGGTAGCCGCTACACACGTCCCCCCAGAATCGACTTGCACCGGCAGGGTCAATTTGAGGGGGGTCCTGATGACCCGGCCGAAGCGACCCCTGGCGGGTCGTGGGAGGGGGTCCGGTGTGGTGGTGGGCGGTCGAGTGGGGGGCACCGTGGACGGGGGGCGGCCTCGCCGCGGCGGAAGGGCCACCCGTGGTGGGTGGTCGACGTCCACGTGCGCCGGCTTGAGGCGGTCCACCACAATCCGGTCCAACCTGCCGCCGATGTCGATGACGAACGACTTGTCGTCCCGTCGCAGCACCCGGAAGGGCCCGTCGTACGGCGGCCGGAGTGGCCCCCGATGTGCGTCGTGACGCACAAAAACATACTCCGCTGTGTGAAGTGCTGGGGGGACGTAGGACTGGGGGTCACCGTGGTGGGATGTTGGCACGGGGGCAAACCGTCGGGCGGCCTCCTGGAGGTCTGAGCGCTGGTTAGCTGCGGACCAGGGACTGGTAGCGTCGGGCACGAAATCGCCCGGGACGCGTAGCGCCTGGCCATAGACAAGCTCGGCGGTGGATGCCTGGAGGTCCTCCTTGGGGGCCGTGCGGAGGCCCAAAAGGACCCACGGCAGCCGGTCGGCCCAACCGCCGTCTTGAAGGCCGGCCAAGAGCGCGGCCTTCATGGAGCGGTGGAATCGCTCGCACAACCCGTTTGCTTGGGGGTGGTAGGCCGTAGTACGGTGGAGCTTGACCCCCAGGTTGCGGGCGACCGCGCCCCACAGCTCGGAGGTGAACTGTGGTCCGCGGTCTGACGAGATGTCCGCCGGTGCACCGAAGCGGGCGACCCAGGTGGCGATGAAAGCCTGCGCCACGTCGGCGGTGGTGGTGGAGACGAGGGGAACGGCCTCCGGCCACCATCAGAAGGTTGCGTGTTCAAATCACGTCGAGGTCACCAATGAAGGAGCTGGGGCTCCCACGTCGATCGGAAGAATGGACGCGACAAAAAGCTGGAATTCATCCGAGTTGCTTTAATCAAACCAAACACTCAGGCACTCTGAAAAGCCCGTTTATCGGGCAGCAATATATATACATATTATCCCGGAGCGTTTGCCCAGGAAAGGCGAGAGGGGGCGTGGCCCAGCGTCCTGGCTGCGGCCTGGCAAGTTGAGGGCGAGCCTGCCCGGGCGTCCCGACCGAGGCCTGGCAAGTTGAGCGCGGGCCTGCCCGGGCGTCCTGGACGAGCCCGGCATGGTGATCGCTCCGCATCCTTGATAGGTGCAAGGCGATTGTGAAAACCCAGCGGTAGCCGCTACAACATACCCATTATACATATAATTATTTATTATGTCATTAGGCCTATAAGTTGCTGTTGTAGTGAGAGCATGCAGGTGTTTTGCGGCTCTTTGCAATGGTGTGAGGGTTTTTCTTGGCTCTTTATGCTGGACTGGTTAGCCACCCCTGCTCTACAGGGATAGATGAGGTTATTGGAAGTTGATAGGGGACACTTTTTCGCAGGAATTATTAAAATGTGGGCCGGGCCGTCGCTGGTCGGGAAGAGAAATCACAATCGGTATTTTTCTCTGCTTTCTCCTCCCGCCTCGCTTTTTGCGTTTTCTCGGGAGACCAACGCCGATTTCAAGTTCTCTAAGGCCTGAGACGAGTGCAAGAGTCAATCGAGTGATGTTGTTTAAAGGCAAAAGTTTTTGCCGAGTGTAGCGAATAGGCCTCGGGACAGAGGAGTTAGAGCGGATGGTCGAGCTCGGTACATGCAGCGGTGCGTGCAGAGGTGGGGCGAGCAGTGGGACGAGCAGTGGGACGAGCGATGGAGCGAGACGGGGAAAAGAACTGTCTTGTTGAGAGGCGCACACCGGGGCTGCGTGAGGCGCAGCGAAAAAACATGGCGGGTACTCACAGTTCGAAATTGTCAACTTGGTGGCGAGTAAAATCCAAAGTACTGCAAATCTCACGTGCAGACACGACGCCAGAAGCAAGGAAACGAAACAGTGATCGATCACAGTCATTCACACAAAGCACAACACGACAGCACATGCTAAAGCCAACGGAATCAATCAAATACACAGGACGACAGACTCAGCTCAGCCTGCTAGGCGAGTGACCCTGAAGTGGATAAGGTTATGTGACCCGAGTGAACCGTGAATTTTCATCCGATTGACTTGAAATTTGAAGAGGACTTGCATATGTGGTCACTGAATTCAACCACCAAGTATTTTTGAGGTCACCGTAGGCCAAAAGGTCAACATAGGCCACATTTCTAAAATTTTCAATTTTCATCCAATTGACTTCAAATTTGAAGAGGACTTGCATATCTGGTCACTGAATTCAACCACAAATTATGTTTTCGGTAAACATAGCCCAAAAGGTCAACATAGGCCGGATTTCTAAAATCACCAATTTTCATTTGATTGACTTGAAATTTTAAGAGGATTTTTACATATATGGGCACCAACTATTTTTGAGGTCAACATGGGCCAAAAGGTCAACATAGGCCAAGTTTTTTAAATCCTCAATTTTCATCCGATTGACTTGGAAATTGAACAGCATTTGCACATTGAATCACTAAATAGGGAAACGAACTATTTTTGAGGTCAAAAGGTCAACTCAAGGTCAACCTTCCAAAATCATCATTTTTCACCTGAAAAATCGTCACTTTCCTTCCTATTGACCCAAGCTTTGATCAAGATTGTCAATTTTAATCTTGATGAAATGGACAATTTGCTGTATCAATGGAGTTATTTTTTCTTGGGGGGGGGGGGGGGCGGATTTTGGAAGTATCGTGCTCTGCATGGCATCTTCTTCTTTATTTGTTGGGGTGTTTGTTACTTGCCGGAAAATATTCCGGCGAGTATGTTGGTTGGTTGGTTTGTCTGTTTGTGTGCAGTACTACATCTACACCGTAGCACATAGAATCGCCAAACTTTACACACATATTTGTCTTGCCCTGGAATAGACTGTGCCCAATTTTTAACTCTCTTGGCCCAAGACCTCCATTATGACGACATAATTTGATAATTCGACAAGTACAAAACCTCATCCAATCAAGATGCAATTTCTTGAGCGACATGACGACATAAACTGGTGGAGTAAAAAAAAAGAATGATGACGTCATCGGTCACATGGTTCAGCCACTATCTTGGAAAAACTTTGCACCTCTATATCTCCGAAAGTGCTGAATAGAAAAAATTGAGACATGGCTCATTGTAAACAACTCTCCATGGGGAATAAAATATGTTAATGATAATGTCAATGGTTCCTCCATTATGCCGTCATAATTCAACAAGTACAAAACTTCATCTGATCAAGATGCAATTTATTGAACGCCATGTCGGCATAAACTGGTGGAGAAAAAAAATGATGATGTCATCAGTCACGTAGTTCGGCCGCCATCTTTGAAAAACGGAAAAACTTTGCAGCTCTATATCTCCGAATGTGCTGAATAGAAAAAATTGAGACATGGCTCATTGTAAAGAACTCTCCATTGGGAATAACATATGTTAATGATGATGTCATAGGTGCCTCCATTATGACATCATAATTCGACAAGTACAAAACTTCATCCGATCAAGATGAAATTTCTTGAGCATCATCAAGGAATAAATTAGTTTAGAAAACAAATAATGATGACGTCATCGGTCACGTGGTTCGGCCGCCATATTTGTCCAAAATGGCCCATAAAAAAGTACATTCCGGCAAGTTCTCGGTCTCTGACCAATTTTTCATATGTCTGTTTGTCTGTTTGTCTGTCTGTGCGCAGTACTACATCTACACCGTAGCACATAGAATCACCAAACTTTACACACATATTTTTCTTGCCCTGTAATAGACTGTGCCCAATTTTTAACTCTCTCGGCTCAAGGCCTCCATTATGACATCATAATTCGATAATTTGACAAGTACAAAACTTCATCCGATCAAGGTGCAATTTCTTGAGCGCCATGTCAGCATAAACTGGTGGAGAAAAAAAACAATGAAGACATCAACGGTCACGTGGTTCGGCCGCAATCTTGGAAAAACCGAAAAACTTTGCACCTCTATATCTCCAAAAGTGCTGAATAGAAAAAATTGAAACATGGCTCATTGTAAAGAACTCTCCATGGGGAATAAAATATGTTAATGATGATGTCATAGGTGCCTCCATTATGACATCATAATTCGACATGTACAAAACTTCATCCGATCAAGATGAAATTTATTGAGCATCATCAAGGAATAAATTAGTTTAGAAAACAAATAATGACGTCATCGGTCACGTGGTTTGGCCGCCATATTTGTCGAAAATGGCCGATAAAAAGTACATTCCGGCAAGTCCTCGTTCTCTGACCGATTTTTCATTTGTTTGTTTGTGTGTGTGGTTGGTTGGATGGGTGGCTGGTTGGTTGGGTGGGTGGGTGGGTGGGTGGTTGCGTGGGTCGGTGGGTGGGTGGGTCGTTGGTTGGGTGGATGGATGGATCAGTTGGGTGGGTGGGTGGGTTTGGGTGGTTGGTTGGGTGTTTGGGTGGGTCGGTTTATGGGGGGGGGGGGGTGGTTTTTAGTTGGTTGGGTGGTTGAGTGGGTCGGGTGGGTGGGCGGCTGGGTGGTTGGGTGGGTTTGGGTGGTTGGTTGGTTGGGTGGTTGGGTGGGTCGGTTGGGTGAGTGGGTGGGTGGGTGGTTTTTTGGGTGGGTGGGTGGGTGTTTGGTTGGGTGGGTGAGTGGGTGGGCTTGGTTTGCGTGGTTGGGTGAGTGGGTGGTTGATTTTGTATTAATTTGTTTATTATTATTTTTAAATTAAGGTTTGACTTATAAATGAAGTTGCAATGAATTAAATTACAAATTACTGTTTACAAATATCTCGAGTAATGTGTAATTTGAATAGTAGGTTATAAAATATATTAAAATTAACTTTGCATTAATTATGCCTGAGAGGCCAACTCAAACTCAAGAGTCCACATGCTTGATTGGGCTCCTTTGACCAACATTAGTGCGATTTCATAATTTTTCATAAAATAACCCAACACATTTCCCTTCTGGTTCATGTTCTCATTTATATAAGGGAATTAAATAGCGCAAGAAAACATGTGAACAAGAAAGGACTAAGGTAAGTGAAAATGCAACCATATTGTCTTGCTTCGACAATATGTTTTTGTTTTCACCCATGTCTGGTTCTCTATTTGTCTGTTAAGTAGTGGATGGATTCGGACAAAATTTGGCAGAGATGTAGCATATGTGACAAGGACGAAATGATTACATTTTGTGGAAGATCCAGATGTGGATCTGAGAATTTTTCAAGTGATTCTTCACCATTGAGAGATCGGGCAAAAAACGATATATAGCACGGTATTTTAAAATGTTATGGACGGATTTAGGCGAAACTTGGTGGACGGGTTGGGTGTGCGACAAGAAAGAATTGTTTCAATTTTTGGAAAGATCCGAATCGGGATCGGGATACGAAAAATTTTCATTTTTTAAATGGATTCTTCATCAGTGAGTGACAAGAATAATATGCAGCACGATATCTCAAAAAGTTGTGGATGACTTATTACAAAACTTGGTGGATGAGTTGGGTAAGTGACAAGAACAAAACGATTAGATTTTGGTTCAGGTCCGAATCCAGATCCGACCTGTTGGTGGGATACAACACGTAACGTGTTTAGTCTGGCGGAGGTATGCTGTCTACCAAGTAACGTTCGAGTTACTTCTGCCACCGAAGGTTGTGCTTTCAGCACTGTCTGTTTGTGTGTTTATTTGTGAACGAATATCTCATAAAATTGTGGACGGATTCGGATGAAATTTGGTGGAGAGGTAGCGTCTGTTACAATGACGAAATGATTAGATTTTGGTGAAGATCCGGACGTGGATCTGAGAATTTTTTTCGTGATTCTTCACCATTGAGTGACAGGGCTAAAACTGATATATATCACCATAGCTCAAAAAGTTGTGGACAGATTCAGACGAAACGCGGTGGACAGGTGGGGTGTCTGGCACGGACTAATCGGTTCGATTTCGGTGAAAATCCGAATACGAATCCGGATACAATAATTATTTCATATTTTAAATGATTTTTCACCATTCAGTGACAGGACCAAAAACGTTATCTAGCACAATATTTCAAAAAGTTGTGGACAAATTATGATTAAAATGGTGGATGAGTTGGGTAACTGACAAGAACAAGCCGATTCGATTTTGGTTCATGTCAGGTCCTAATCCGCCCTGTTAGTGGATACAAAACGTAAACTGGTAAAACGCCTGGCAAAGGTATGCTGTCCACCAAGGTAGGGGTAATTCATTTTGAAGTAAATTGATGTCTTCACATCTTTGTCCTGCATGTTGTTTATGCATAGGTTCTATTATGACAAGCTGGCATGATAGCCTAGAGGTCTGCAAACTCGCCTCGGAGATGTTTAGTCAGGGCTAGAATCTCGACCCAACTATAAAATGTCATCCTGGTGTTCATATGTACGGTGCGCAATCAATGAGTGTCGCTGTTTTGGATACTAAACTGGGTGCCTTGACTACCAGCATTAGTTGGTGTAATTTACAGATCGCATGGTGTCCTTAGTGAATAGAAGACAAACCTCGCTGCACCCTGGTCAAAGTACAAATTCATGCCATGACTGAATGTTGGAAGGGCAATGGCAAACCACTCAGCCACTTATTTTGCCACTCAGCCACTCAGCCACAAATCAAAAACAAACCACTTATTTTGTTTTTAAAATTGGGGCTGACAGGATTTTCCTAGAGGTATGCACAACCACTGACCACTAACATGTCTAGACTGGGTTCGAATCCCGGCCCAGCTATAAACGGTTATCCCGGTGTTTCCTGCACAGGTTGATTCATCAATGTGCCGTCCCTCGAATGGACGTTTAGTGGGTGTCCCGTCCACTTGTATTCGTTGGTGGACATTAAAGATCCCACGGTGTCCTTCGAGAAGAGTAAGTTCGCGAAGCTTAAAATCAGTGACCTAAGAGTAGGACCTTAGCCGAACCTAATTTATTCCCACCTTAGCCGAACATCAGGCCTGGCAAACGGGTTCGTGAAAGCCTTGGTCCAAGCTTCAACCGGCCAACCCACAAATAGTGTGGGAATAAATGTGGCTGTTCAAGAAGAGAAAGAAGAAGAGGACAATAAATGCTTCATTATTTATTGCAGGGCAGACTTAACAATGATAAACAACACACATCTCCAGGTTATTTAGAGGTAGTCAACTCATTTGTGAGTCTCCTCATCTGCACCTGATTCTCCAAACCTGATGCTTCACTCGTCGGACATTTATGGGTACAACACCTTTCAGACAGGCTGCGATAATTCACAAATGAATCCAATTCCAGTATGCATTCACATTCATGCATTCACAAATAAAAGTAAATTCGTGTTCATGTGCATGACCATTTGCCTTGGTATGTGATGAATATGTTGTATCACTTTGTCATTTGAATGAAAGTTGACATGTATACTTCAAATAATTCTCACATCATGGGATTTTTACACATATAAGAAAGCTAAATGAGAATAATGCTCCTCCTTGTGTTCAACTGTTCCTCATGATATAATGTAATTTTAGAAGTGTCTGTTTGTGTGTTTGTATAATGTGTGTGTGTATATATATATATATATATATATATATATATATATATATATATATATATATATATATATATATATATATATATACACACACTATATATATATTTACAATTGACCTATTGAATTGGTTTTGACATATATATATATATATATATATATATATATATATATATATATATATATATATATAATATATATATATATATATATATATATATATATATATATATATATATATATATATATAAATGCACTCATGAACCACTCGAGAGAGTGAGTTAAACACTAATGATGTACTCTGGTGTGTAAGGGAAAGTTTTAGGTGGTAAAGAAAATTCATTGTCCTGGAGGTTTAGGGTAGGAGGACGCAAATGATCTTATGTAAATATGAATGGCATCACGCTGCTCCCCTGGGATGGGAAGTATATTATTGGGCAATGATCCTGTCTGTAAAGATGGGTTTGATACTCTTGTAGACAATTATTGTAAACAAATGCAAAAAGAAGCATTGGCTTTTACAGAAACGTTTGTTTGATAATAAAAAATACTCGAGATAACCTGCTTCCACCGGGCTGTTGTAAGGAAATTCGTTTGTAATAGAGTGTGGAATATTTTGGGAGTTTGACCGGAACGTCATTTGACAGCATAATTGCAGGAGCCCGTGGAAACTCAGTGTATTTTGGGTCTTTATGAACTTTTGGGTCTTTTGGGTATCCTGGGTATTTAAGGGTCTTTGGGGTCTTAAAGAGTCTTGAAAAGACTAAGGGGCTTCAGTAGTCTAAACGTTCAAAAGGTACATTCCAATAGCACATAATTAATAGACAGGATGCAACCTACGTTTAAACAGTGCATAATTAGACATATAGTCAGACGGCTAATCGGACAGACGGCTTCACAGACGGACGGATGGACGGCTTCACCAACCGTGTTTTTTGGTTTTATATATTTTAATATATAGCTAGATATTGACAGATGAATTGAATTTTTTATTTTTTTTACTTCCTATATATGTGCAAACCAATGACTGAGCATATACACCACGTGCACACAAAAATGCATATAACTAGAGATTGCATGAATAACAATTATTTTAAACCTCCACAAGCACTGTCTGGACGCAAGAGCTCATAAATGATGTATCATTCAGCATTGTTTGTGTTGTGGATATGACGTTTACCTTGATCAGATGCAATCAAGAGACTTGCATTTATATGTGTTGCAACGTAATAAAAAATACATATTCTGGTGATTATGTAGACTTTGAAACGTTTAAAATGAAAATGTTTTGCAGAAAGTATGAATACAACGGATGTTGTTGGCTCTTTACCACTCAAGGTGAAGCTGGACATCTCAGGCATTGATCTGCACAATGGAAAATTATTATTGATTATTTTTACAGCCATTATGTTCATTTCTGTGTTATCAAATATCACGGTGATATCAGCTTGTTTCTCCCGAAGATTTAATTCCCCAATGCTGTTGTACATTACTTTAGCTTCAATCGCTGATCCATCTTGGGGGATCGTGGGGATATCGAGCCTCGTAAGTCGTATAATTCTATCCCGGCAAGAAATAACATTCAGTGAGTGTTTGCTTCAGTTGTTTTGTTTACACATATCAAACTTTCAACAGTTTATCACTATGTGGTTGATGTACGTTGACCGACATTGGGCGATTTTCTACCCGTACAGTTATGTGGCTTTGATAGCGAACAAAGGTGGTGCTTATAAACTCGCAGCACTAGTTTGGACAATTGGGTTGTTGTTGAGCATCAGTTTTGTTGTGGTTGCAACGCAGTTAGAGTTTTGTAACACAGCCGTGGTGATTCCTGATGCTCTTTGTGCAATTTCTACCATTGCAAAGTCATCCTGTCGAAATTCTGATTCTGCAAACATGTATACCGTTTGTACCATGTACTTGTTGTGCGGTATAACGGGATTTACTGCAATATACTCAACTTGGTGTATCGTCCGAAAATGTCGTAGATCAACTGAGGAGGCCAATATCAAAGCTTTACACACGTGTTTTACACAGCTGTTTGTGTGTTTGGTACAGTTTTCATCTCTTGTTGTCATATCTGTGTTTAAAAGATTTGTAAGAAACCCAAGAGTTGGTTTCATTATGGACCTCATAGGAGTCACAACACCGGCCTGTATCAATCCGTTAATATTTGGTTTCAGGATCCAGGAGGTTCGTTTGACGTTATTTATCGTTTATCAAAAACTAAGGTTAAAATACAACACTTCATTACTTTCTAGAAAATGTACAAGCATTACCACGACAGGTCCTGAGTCAAAAAACAAGTTCAAAGAATTGCATTAACGTTTTTTGACTTCAGACAATAACATACAGTCGTGAGTTCAAGAAACATCAGGATTCATAAACAAGAGTAAAATTGAATGTCCTTTTTTAAATGTTGCAAAATGAATTTCAAAAAACATGTGGATTGTGCTGAAGAAACATCCTTATTATGAACAAGATTACACTCGTACATTGAACATTTCCCTTGACTTGTGAGGTGTGGTTGATGGGGAGGGGATGCTGTGGGTGCAATCAACATTGTTGTCCTTCATTCTTGGCTCATGGATGTTGAAAGACCCTTGATATATTTGGGAGGAAGAAAAACTTGCCAGTATCCTGATAAATTTTGCTGACTTTTCAAAGTAAATATGCCTTGCAAGCCAAAGGGCCCATGAAAATATCACTGGGAATGTGCATTCATCTTTGAAACGGCGACTCAAGTGTTTCGATATTGAAGCTAATGATCATCCCTTTAATCTTGCTGTATTGTTTCACTATTAAATGCTTATTTCCCCCTATTGTCATCCTCTCCCCTTTAAAATGTTCTATGTTATATGTTAGCTCTTCACGAGCCTCGACTTAGTATACAAAAAAAAATCCTGCATATGCTGTAATCCCTGCCTCCTCCCAAACCATGCACCCACTCCCTCCGGACTTCCATCCCATCCCTTCCCCTCCTCCTACCACTCCCTCCAGACTCCCACCTCTTCCCCTTCCCACCCCTCTGTCTGCCTTCTCCCACACCACTCCTTTCCCTCCTCCAACCCCACTTCTTCCCCTATTTTCTCCCATCACCCCTAGAGTCCCTTTATACAGGGACTTTAAGTGATTATACAGGGACTCTAATCACCCCTGCCCCTCCCTCCTCCCACCCCTTCCCACCCCGCATCGTCCGCTCCCCTCCCCTCCAAGTCACTGACATTGAATAAAGCATTTTAACTACGTTTGGGGGAAAAAGTTTTTTAAATAAAGGCCGCTTTCGATTCCTACCAACCCGCGTTTCATCGTTTCCACATGTCTTGTTGAAATCTGCCCTCTGAGGGACGTTCATCGATATGGCTGAAAGAAGTCATGGTATATATACATATGTTTACCCTAATCGGCATGTTATGAATCTGGGTTGTGTTGTTACCATGTTTCTTGTAGAGTGCTCTCCAAGTGGCTCAAGCACTCAAGCAAGCACTCCATTCGAAGTTGTCGATAAGCAATGGCTGGCATGGCAACCGCCAGCTAGCTGCTTGAAAACTGAACACACAGCAGACAGTATACATACAAAATTCGTCAAAAGGACATTTTTCTTTTCCAATTTAAAGACTTTAAATCAGGGAGTACGCCGGTACACTCTATGTAGGGATAGCGCGGAAAAAAATGTCGGTCCCATCTGCTCCATACAAAACTAAAGTTGAGGTATCTTCTTTAAAAAGTCTCTTCGGCTACATATGAGAGCCGACTTGGTCGGTTCAGTTGATTGTCGAGGTAGGGATCCCTTTTCAGTTCTCCAGACGATGGCAAAAGCAAAAAAAAACAAAGAAACGAGATTGGTCAAACCAGGGAATTAATCTTGTCGTTCATAATGATACGAGCAGAAGTACCTGGCATTGCCGGGTGGGGAAGGGGAAGGGAGCGGGAGGGGAGGGGGGAAGGGGAGGGGGGAAGGGGACGGGAGGGGAGGGCGGGGGGAAGGGGAGGGGAGGGGTGGAGGGGGAGGGGAGGAGGAGTGGGGGGAGAGGAGGAGGAGTGGGGGGAGAGGAGGGGTGGAGGGGGAGGGGATGGGAGGGGGAAGGGGTGAGGAGGGGGGAAGGGGAGGGGAGGGGGGAAGGGCAAGAGGAGGAGGAGGGGGAGGGGGGAGGAGGGGAGGAAGGGGAGTGGCTCACGTGTCTGAGTGAATGTGGCTCACGTTTCTGAGTTAAGTGTGATGCCGATCAGGAAGAAGAGGAAGCCGTACAACCAAATTCGTACACTTCCGGAATTGTTTGATTTATTTGCATTCAAATGTCTGGTAATTGTTTTGTATTTATTTATGCGAGTGTGTACTTGTGTGTAACTGTCATTAATTACAAAAGGCTTCGGCACTATCGAGCCATTTCTTTTTTAACTCCAAAAAAAACAATTATTTTTTTCATTTTTTTTTTGTTTCTTTGTTTGCTTAGAACATTCCCAGGCACTCACTGATGAACCTCTGAAAGTTTAATGAAGATCCATTCAGCCATCTCTGAATAAAATGCGGACACACACACACAGACAACTCGCGTTTATATATACATATATATATATAAATTGGGATTTAAATTTAATTCAAAAATTGATCCAGACGTCTATTCTCTTTCAAACATTCAAACCGACAGAGGAAGTTATTTATCACAGCATCTGTAGAATTTTCACCCTTTTACTCAACTCCGTTTCGCTGTTATTTGGTGGAGCAAAAAGTCAACTGAGCTTTATAGATATTTAGAATAATCTTCTTCAGACGGCATATTACCGAGCTGCCTCTATCAAATATAAATAATGATTCTGCTACCATCCGACAGAGTTTTACTTCCTGCAACATGCTTTGGATTATAATTCTCGGAGCTTGAAAGGATTCCACGAAAAGTACGCAAAACTACATTCCTTTGTAAAAGAATAGGTCTGGGATAGGCGTGGCTATGACTGTCAATCAGCTTGATGGGGGCCGAGCCACAAGACACATTTGCCTCAGTGTCGACGTTAAGCGTGGTAATGTGAAATCAATTAATATCAGCAGAAATATCATGCCTCAGGACAGGGCCAGCCCGAGGATTTTGGTGGCCCTAAACAAGATTTTGTTTGCGGCCCCAAAACACTCCCAGTGCAACCACCAAATCACACTGCTCATAACTGAATGGACACACACACACACACACACACACACACACACACACACACACACACACACACACACACACACACACACACACACACACACACACACAAACACGCAATGGAGATGGACAAATGAATTAACAACAAATCTCTTACTTTATTTGAAAACAATGTATATTAAAAATATATAAAAATTTGAGAAGTTAAGAAACAATTAAGTAGACAATGACAAATGAACACCAATAAAAACAAAAATATTTTGACAATTAAATAGCAACGAACAATCAATACGAGTGCAAAATATTCAAAATAAATAAGGTGAACACTACAAAAGTGTTAACTATTGTACAAAACAACAGCTATAGGCTACTGTAGAAACTATAGCTATCCATCTTTTCACCACCATCCAACATCAGTGAGAAAGTCCTCAAAATCTTTGCCTCCTTGATTTTCTTTGAAGCAAAATCGTGAATGACATCATCGTAAGACACATGCCTGCCAACCTCATGGTTAATACTGTCGTGCGAATCCCGGATGTTAATCCCGGATGTTAATACCAGGGACCGCGGATGGACCAAACTGATTTACTGGAGGCGACGACCAAACACGGATTTTGCTTTGACTCGCGGGAAGAGGAAGGGAAGAGGAAGATGCGGCAAAAGCGCTTACCTTGGGCGAACCGACGGCAGCTCCGATCCTGCAGGGAATTAATGAACTCGAACAAACAAGAGTTAATGTACAAAAATAGAGATTTATTCTATGGAACCCGATAACAAGAAACGCGACGGTAATCAAATAAACTAAATCCTATATTGGGATCCCACACACCTCACTTCAAATACGAGACGGGGGAAAATGAATTAATAAGATAACACGTTCGTCGTGGGTTTGTGCAATGTAGTGTGAGCTTATCTGTCCGTCGGTTGCAGTGTATCCCCAACGCGGCTCCGAGCTCCGGCACGATGGAAACCCTTCATCCGCTTCGCCCATGCTCTGCCAGGCCCGAGCCAACATCCTCACTCCAATCCCCTCACCGTTCGCACACGAGGTCCGTTCGTTCACAGCACCGAGCCTCGCTCCCGCACCATGCAGATGGTGAACCAACGACCACCAGGACCTCTCAAGACCAAGAAGGGAAGCACAGAGACAAGCGACCAGCGAAGAAGCCCAGAGCGAAGAGGAAACCATGAGCGCAAGGAAGCCAGGAGAGAGCTGCTAGCTAAGAGCTGCTGAAATTTCGTGCAGTGCAAGACAGCCAGAGAGGGACATGCAGCGCAAGAGCAAGAGAATGTCGTCCGGCACGCCCTTCTTATATCCCTGCCTGTGACGTCAGCCTTGGCGCGCCACCCAATTAGCCCCTTCCAGCCTCCCGACGTTCAGCGGACCTTCTCGCATCTCTCCACGTCACCGCCTCTGATTTGCCCCAGGTTCGCGCCTTCAGCACTGATTGGCTGGAGGATCGCGCCTTCCGCATCAACCAATCACACATTCCCTGGGCATGGTCACAACTCGTCTTTATGCCATGTTACCAGGCCAGCTAATGGTGCGGCCGGTGGCAGCCACCCGGCGGTGCCCCGATCTGGCTTCTTGCCTGTTTTCTTCCAAAGTCTTTGTAAGGGAAGGGGATTTAATTAATTGTGTGCACTAAAGGGCCTATCTAAGTGTTCATATGGGTGCGTTTCCATGAGGGACAAAGGAATGATTACCAGGTCTGACACACAAGGGGTGTTATCTTATTCCCGACACTATTTAACACCCGAACATCCTGGTATGTTCACAGGTATACTCTTATCCCGACAAACCACCGAAAAACACAGAACTTATTTCAAGGTTGATTCCCTATCGCGACAGTCGAATACCTACCAACACAGATCTATCTGGCTCTAGATATTCCTCTACCCAAATTCATAACAATAATAATGATGGCAAGTCCAGTGAGGCAGTCTTGTCTCTTGTGCCATAGATGATCGCAGGTATGTCTTTATCAGCTTAAGCTTTGAAAAGCTTCTTTCATCTGATGCCACTGTCACTGGCAGGGTACAGGCAATCCTCAGGGATATCTAAAGATTTGGATACAACTCTGTCATTTCCTTCTTGTGGACAAAGTCCAGCAGTTCAAATGCAGTCATCCTGTTTGTGGTTAACTGAGGAAGGTTCCTGATTTCCATGGCCAGCTGTCTCCCATCAATGTCGGCTTCCTCTCCACTCCTCAGTGTGTTCTCAAGCTCCTCACATTGTTTCTCCAGTGCTTCATCATCCAAGGTTGGGAAATTTAGCAGTATCCCAAACTTGCTTTTAACTTGTCCAAGTGTTTCAAACCGGTCGTCCAAAGATGCAATGGCAGAGTCGACGACCACATTGAAAAATGTGGTCTCCAGCCTCTTCAGGGCATCACTGACTGGCTCATCTGGTGCTTCATAGGCAAAGTGAGTCTTCGTGCTTCGCAGACTCTTCTCTTTGAGTACGGTATCCACATGCATTTCCTCACATGCATCTTTTGCAGAAGCTTGTGCAGCAGCAAAGCCATCGTTTCTGTAGCTTAACAGATGGCTCTTAGTACTCTCCAGGAGGTTGACTGCCACATCCAACTGCATTGTGGAAAACTGCAGTAGCTTGCTGACTGTGTTGATCTTGGAGAGGACATCATGCCACACAACTGTGCAAATCTGGAATCTGAATGACCCAACCTCCTCTGCCAAAGATTGGGCCTCGATTTTTGTGATGGCATCTGTTGCCTTTTCCCTGACTTCTAACAATGCATCCCTTATGCCAGATGCCTGGTATCGCAAAGGGATGATGCTGGTGACACCTCGCTCTCCCACCTTGTCTCACTCCAGGACTTTACAGTAATGGTGACTTGCCATTTCAAAATGGCCCATCTTTGGGGAGCAGCTGAGAATAGAGTGTAGATCTTGTGAACATTGCCAAAGAAACTGGTAGCATCTATAGAGTTCTTGGCAGCGTCAGCCACAACAAGCTTCAATGTATGAGCCCCACAGGGGACATACAGGGCACGAGGGTTCTTCACCAAAATCCTTGCCTGCACTCCTTTGTTTTTGCCCTTCATGTTGCCACCATTGTCGTAGTATTGCCCTCTGCAATCACTGAAGGGAATGTTCAGCTCTTCCAGGCTGCTCAAAATGAGATCAGACAACCCAAGACCTGTCAATTCCGGTGCAACCAGGAAGCCCAAAAAGTGCTCCTTGATCTCAGGTGTTTCTTCCAGCTTGACTGTTCTGATCACAACAGACATTTGCTCCAGGTGGCTGAGATCTGGGGTACAATCCAAAATTATGGCATAATATTTGGACAGTTTAATTTCAGCCACCATTCTCTCCATCATTTTGTCACTGATGCAAGTAATCAGTTCATTTTGAATTGTTTTGCCTAAGTCGGTGGCTTGAGAATTCATTCCACTTTCAACTTGGCTGATGTGTTGCCTCATTAATGGGTCAAACTTGACTAAAAGTTCCACCTCTTTCAAGAAGTTGCCATTATTCTGACTGTACAAAGTGTCAACAGTTCCCCTGAGAGCCAGGTTTCTTTCTGCTAATGACTGAATAATGGCGACCAGGTGATTGAGAACCTCCCTCCAGCGTTTTTGTGATGCTTCTATAAGGGACATTTCTACCTGGTCAATTGTCTTCCCTTTCTTGAGTCGAAGCTCCAGTTCTTTCCATGTGACCATATGCTTTTTGTGTGATCAGGGTTGTTTTCATGAGTTTTCAACAAGGCCCCAATGTTCATCTGGAGAACAGTTTGCAACAGAAGCAGTAAACTGCATTGTTTTTCCTGGAGTAGACGAGCCAGCTCCGCTTAATTGTTTCCTCATTTACCAGTGTCCTGTATGTGTAGTGGTGATGAAAACATCTACCATCCTGCCTTCTTGGAAAGGTGAACGCTGGCTCAACCTGAAACGGCCCTCTGCGTACAATATCTGTCCTGTCTGCATCTGACAGGATAGATGGCCAGTCAAATGGATCTTGCGGTTGTGCTGCAACTGGATATTGGGAGGTGGCAGATGGAATATCAGTGGATGATGTAGAAGGCTGTGGAACCTCAGTTACGACCTCTGCAGCAGACGCAGTCACGTCAGAGGAGGGAGTGGATGCCCCTGAAGTCTCTGAATCTGACAATGTACCCTCAGCAGCAGTCATGTCAGCTGACGAGGTAGATGGTCCTGGTGCAGCAGAGGTTGCTCCAAAATATTTCAATAACACCCCTGAAAAGGTTATACATTGGATTTTTTTTTTAAATATAGGCTGGAAGACATTACATGGGTATGTTATATGTATCTTCCAGGCCTATTTATATGTAGTCAGTTCATCCAAATAATGCCTATTTGGAACAGGCATGTTTTGAACGGGCACTGCACTAGTTATTTGAAAAGACGACTTTAATGTTGCAAGAAAAACGACTGTCAGATTCATTCAATCAGAACAAACAAACAATCACATGCCTTTATCCTGTGTTCTTTTTACCATCTCCAACTTTCTCTTCTTCCTCCCTTGAGCGCCAGTCATACATTTTCTTTTCGGAGCCATTTGTGTACTCTGTTGGTCAAAATAAGTTGCGAATGGGAGATTGGGAGAGAGAAGGGCAGATGCTGGCGATGGCGCTGCCACATAACAACAAAACGTTGACGGCAACGTTACCCCAGCGTTACATGGCTACACACTGAGTTAGACGTGTGTGCCCGCCCCCCCCCCCCCCCCTAGCGGTTGTGGCCCTAAACAACCGCATAGAGTGTTTATACCAGCGGCCGGCTTTGCCTCAGGAAATGCCTTGTTTTTCATTGTTACATTTATGAAAATAAAATAATAGCGAGGCACCAGTGCTACACACCGCACACGGGACACGTGAACTCAAACCCTCCAGTCACGAACCATGTGATCAACAACCATCTATAGTCACGGTTTCTCGGCGGAAGATTTGCTACGTCCCCGCAGCACGAATGCCGTCGTATAGAACAGCCTGAACAGGGGATCCACTCGACCTCTGAATTGAATAAATATTTGAACTGGCAGTGTTCCTTTTATCTTTGTGTTGGCATACTTCATCGACTGGACTGGTCAATGGTCAATTAATTGATATTTAAATATAACTAGCCGAAACCCGTGGAACATCCACGGAAGGGAGGATGTGGTGTATGGATAGAGTGTACCATTATGGATGGCATAGGGGATTTGCTTGTCTGAGTAAGAGTTAGGAAGAAAGATGAGAATGAAGAGTGCGTATATGAACAACGTATTTATTGCAATCTACTTAAATGACAACGCTGCGATATACTTTTGTAAAATGAATGGATTCGTAATGGGAATCGGCATAGCACCACTCTGGCCACACTGGCGCAGTGGTATGTGTCAATGGAAAGGAACAGCAGTAGAACCATAGACTTTAAAAAAATGAACGGATTAGTAAATCGACTGGAATTAGCCCCATACTGGCGCATTGGTAAGCGTCAATGTCAAGGCAGAGCAGTAGGAATATAATACAATGAACGCAGTATCAGAGGTTGAAATTATTTTAAAACTTCTGGATAAACAATGTTTGGGGGTAATAGTCAAGCCTCTGACGACTCCTTGCATACTCGTATTATCAATTTCCATCGGGTAATATTACGATGAGAGATCAGCCGATACCTTTATTATGTCCATCAGCATCCATGGCACTTAGAAGAAAAAAAAACGTGGCATCAGCCAGCCACAGCCAACTATCACGTACCGTCTCGAAGTCAATGCCATCCTTCTATCTCTTCGTATACAACTCACTGATTTCTACCTTATCGTGAACAGTGTAAAGCCGACTTTGATAATCATGAACGGTGGCAGATGCAGGAGTTGGTGAAACGAAGGGAGGGGGGGGGGCTGATCATGACCCACCCTACGCCACATGGCCTACGCCATTTGTTGAGATCATGGCCACAACGGAAACACAACAACTGGATAGGTAGGGCCTAGGCCTACTCCTACTTTTAGTCACTCGGCGAAGTACACTTTGTTTTAAGCTTTCAGAAGCTGACGCCTTGGTATTTATTGCTTTATATGATACTGATGGGCTGCTGATCGGTTTCACTTCGTTGTAATCACAATCTTCGCCTTCACCCAGCAGACGCCAATAAGATGGCGTCGTATCGGCAGGTAATCGGATGCTTTTGGGCCCCAACGTCGGCTAATTCAGATTTTTCGAGTATGGCTGTACGTGATAAACAGCGCAGTTCGTAGATCGTAAATCCATTAGTGCCGTGGGCATCGGGTCACTGGGTGCGGCGTAAAAGGGATAACAAAGTCGAGTCCTTACGCTATTATTATATAGATTAGAGGTGCATTAGATTGTGAATCAAACAAAGACAGGTGAGACAAACTCCTATTGAACTTTTTCGCAATATTTTTATGCAAACTTCCGCATCCGGTCGATGTCGGCCTCCATTGAGTGATTTGGTTTTAGAAATATTTTTTCAAATGCTCGAATCTCATTGGTTCCGGTGTTTGGTGACGATTTTCGTTGAAGATAACCAGGCCCGTGCGGGCCGAGGTTGGTCTTAAAGTATTTTAATTATCAATTAGAGGTGCATAAGATTGTGAATCAAACAAAGATGAGTGAAAGAAACTCCTATTGAACGTTTTTCAATTTGTTATGCATACTTCCGCATCCGCAAGATGGTGGCCTCCATTGAGCTTCGGAATTCTCAAGCCAAGGCATAATCTGGTTTTCGACATAATACGTACGCATTTATTGACAACACCGGCTTCGCCGACTCCGACATAATACGGACGCGTTTTTTGACAACACCGGCTTCGCCGGCTATTAATAGTTTTGTAAAATTAACTTCAATGAAGAACTTTATCAAGACAAGATACAAGTACTTATCTGAAGTATCCAAATCGTAGTTCTGAGAAATCAGAAGACCTTGGTAATACGTGAGTAGATTTTTGCAAAAACAAAAATTGTCACGATAAATTTATCAGAAAGCCGTTAGTCAAACACACTGCACAGTGACACGCTTTGTTATCTGAGCATGCGCATAGCAAGTCGATTTACTAATCCGTTCATTTTTTTAAAGTCTATGGTTCCACTGCTGTTCCTTTCCATTGACACATACCACTGCGCCAGTGTGGCCAGAGTGGTGCTATGCCGATTCCTATTACGAATCCATTCATTTTTCAAAAGTATATCGTAGCGTTGTCATTTAAGTAGATTGCAATAAATACGTTGTTCATATACGCACTCTTCATTCTCATCTTTCTTCCTAACTCTTACTCGGACAAGCAAATCCCCTATGCCATCCATAATGGTACACTCTATCCATACACCACATCCTCCCTTCCGTGGATGTTCCACGGGTTTCGGCTAGTTTGAAAAATATTTTTTTTAAGCTTATTACGCATTTCGGAGGCTGAAAACGGCGTCAAATATTCTAAAATTGACGAAGAATTATTTTTTAGAAATCTCGCGGCCGAAGGGGATAGTTTTTCTGGGTCGGAAATATCCGAAGTTGAGACGGAATTCACCGAATTAATCAAGAAGTAAATTTTATCAATTTTAATCTCATCCAGAATGCAAATGGTGTCATTTTGAACTAGGTACGGTACCTACTACACCTACCTACTACCAACTACCTAACCTACTGATGCCATGATGATGGGTAAAATAGTGGCAAGAGGCTTTGGCTTCGCCGGCTCATTGCGGCTTTGCAGTCGGGTACTAGTAGCCGGTGAAGCCGGTGTTATCAATAAACGCGTACGTATTATGTCGAAAACCAGATCATGCCTTGGCTTGAGAATTTCGAAGCTCAATGGAGGCCGACATCTTGCGGATGCGGAAGTATGCATAACAAATATAAGAAACGTTCAATAGGAGTTTCTTTCACCCGTCTTTGTTTGATTCACAATCTTATGCACCTCTAATTGATAATTAAAATACTTTAAGACCAACCTCGGCCCGCACGGGCCTGGTTATCTTCAACGAAAATCGTCACCAAACACCGGAACCAATGAGATGCGAGCATTTGAAAAAATATTTCTAAAACCAAATCACTCAATGGAGGCCGCCATCTTGCGGATGCGGAAGTATACATAAAAAATTGCGAAAAAGTTCAATAGAGGCGTTGGCTTCGCCGGCTCATTGCGGCTTTGCAGTAGGGTCATATTATTATCAGAGTGCGCTGGTACTCTCAACTCTACGTACTAACGTAGGGATGACGTGGATAAAAAATGTCGGCAAACAAAACGAAAGTTGGAGTATCTTTTCGTACTCTCATAGTTGTTTATCTAGGACACAGGCAGTTCGAGTGTTTAATACGTTTTATTGACACTTCAAGTAAGCAAAACAGTAAAAACCACGAGTGTCATGCACGTCCGGCCATGTAAAAATTCCTCTCGAGAGGCTATGCCCCGCCCCTCTGTCCCCACCCTATTGGCCAGAGCAGTGGTTCCCAACCTTTTTGTACTCACGACCCCTTTCTCAAAACCCCGAAACACACGCGACCCCCCTGCCATCAGCCGTTTCTGTTTTACAAATTTTTCTGAGAAGGAAAAGGGAAGAAAGAGAAAACAATCATTAATTCATCAATTTTTACAAATTTTACTACAATATTCCTTGCACATTATAAAATTCGGGTAATTTTAGTTCGTTCGTCAAACCAAGCTCATCATTTTTTCTCACTGCCATCTATCGTCACACAATCCATGATCGTCATCACTAACATATCATCATCTCTCCAACCGGGCTTGTGGGATGGTTGGGGTTGCATCTGAGCAGCGAGTCTTGGAATTCGTGACGGGGTGTTTGTCAGAGCCAATCTCATGTCATCCTCAACATCCAATCTGTTTCTGGTCTTCGTTTTGATGTGGACGATGGCAGAAAATCCGGCCTCGCAGAGGTAGGTGGGGGGAAATGGAAGGAGAACACGTAAGGCCAGCATGCTGACTTTGGAATATGATTTGATACATAGCGCACCAGATTTGAGTCACCAATTTCTCCTGCAACAGGTCACGCGCCGGAGAGTCGTTGCGTAGATCCAATAATTCATCTTTATCATGACGTCAACAGCTTTTGTAGTGGTTTAAAGTGCACGACAGAAGAGGATTTCTTCTTTGATGTCGTCTGAATGAATGTACCTCACAAAGACAAGCAACTGAGAACATGAATTCACATCCATTGATTTGTCGAGTTGAAAGGAGAACAACGGAGAATCTTTGATTTCATCCAAAACCTGCTCTTTCACATCCATAGACATATAAGAAATACGCCTCTGAAGAGTATTATTCGACAAAGATACTTGCTGCATCTTCTTCGTGCTGGCTTCCCCGAGCCTAGCTGTCCGAGGCCTGCGCTATCTACACGCCACGCTCACGAGCGAGCAAAGCTAAGAACGCACCACACACACACATCCTCTTTGTTCATTCCATCGTCTGCCCTGTGGTTTGTTTAATAAGTCTGTCGAGTGGGAGTACTCCATATAGGGGGTTTAAAGCATCACATTTCTTTGTTCTCGGAACCGTTAATAAATCGTTGTATTATTTTCTGTACATACTTGAACGCAGTTTTCCGGGTAATTGATTCAATAGATAAGGCTGCGGTGGCTCTCGCCGCTTCCCTTCATCCCGCGTGCTTGAGTAGCTTCGGTTGCAGAATCCGCCATTGAGTTTCCGCCTCGGGAGTAAAGCCTTCGTGATCGGCATCCGCAACTTTGGTGTTAATCGGAGTTGCGCGACATTTGGTGTCAGGTAGTAGGGATTTGAACCCGTCGGACAATTTTTTTTGTCCACGGCGAGACATCGACACAGTCGGGTGTACATCGCGCCCGATGTTCCAACGCAAAATTTTTTATAGTCGAGGCGGAGAAATTTGAATAGTCAATTGGGTGAACGGAGCGCAATATTGCGTCTTTGACAAATTTAAATTTTGTGCTTTTGGAAGTCAAATAAATACGCGCGTGGGAAACGACCTTCCAAAAAGCGGATGTCGGAGGTCGACGAGATGGTGGTATGCAGCAGGGCCTCCGTCAGTGTAGGGAGTGAGCCGGAAATTGGGGAATTAAAGGTGAGCCTTGGAACCTCCCCCGTCCCGAGCATCACCCTATCCCCCTCCCCTACCGGGGAGTCGGGAGCAGTAGGGACGGCCCCGATGGATTTCCAGGCCTTTTATGAAAACATAATGAAGGCAATGAATGTTCAGACTGAGAGCAGTTTTTTTTTTTTGTATACTGAATCGAGGCTCGTGAAAGAGCTGACAACCGCGAGGGAAAGACAGTACAGGGGGACCACGAGGGAAAGACAGCACAGGGGGACCACGAGGGAAAGACAGCACAGGGGGACCACGAGGGAAAGACAGCACAGGGGGACCACGAGGGAAAGACAGCACAGGGAGACCACGAGGGAAAGACAGCACAGGGGGACCACGAGGGAAAGACAGTACAGGGGGACCACGAGGGAAAGACAGCACAGGGGGACCGTGAGGGAAAGACAGTACAGGGGGACCATGAGGGAAAGACAGTACAGGGGGACCGTGAGGGAAAGACAGTACAGGGGGACCGCGAGGGAAAGACAGTACAGGGGGACCGCGAGGGAAAGACAGTACAGGGGGACCATGAGGGAAAGACAGCACAGGGGGACCGTGAGGGAAATACAGTACAGGGGGAACCACGAGGGAAAGACAGCACATGGGGACCGCGAGGGAAAGACAGTACAGGGGGACCACGAGGGAAAGACAGTACAGGGGGACCATGAGGGAAAGAGAGTACAGGGGGCCCGCAAGGGAAAGACAGTACAGGGGTACCGCGAGGGAAAGACAGTACAGGGGGACCGCGAGGGAAAGACAGTACAGGGGGACCACGAGGGAAAGACAGCACAGGGGGACCGTGGGGGACCGTGAGGGAAAGACAGTACAGGGGGACCGCGAGGGAAAGACAGCACAGGGGGAATGCGAGAGAAAGACAGCACAGGGGGACCGCGAGGGAAAGACAGCACAGGGGGACCGCGAGGGAAAGACAGTACAGGGGGACCACGAGGGAAAGACAGCACAGGGGGACCGCGGGGGAAAGACAGTACAGGGGGACCGCGAGGGAAAGACAGTACAGGGGGACCACGAGGGAAAGACAGTACAGGGGGACCACGAGGGAAAGACAGCCAATGAACGAAACCTTGCAGAAATTCGGGGAATGAATGACAAAATGGATGCTCAGAGTAATAAAATTGATGAGTTGGAAAATAGCTGGGATGCTCAGATTGAGCAGATGAAGCGAGTGATTAACAAAATGGATGCCAGGACGAGTGAGTTGAAGGAGGAACTAAAGAATGGTGCCGACGGGGCACAGGAGAAGCCAAATGTGGCAGGGTTTGAATCTGAACGGGGGAAAGGCAAATTGGGAATTGCACCAGGAATGGCAAATGAAGAGGCTAATGGGGAATGCCTACAGGTAAACGTGGAATGCGTACAGGTGAGTGTGGAGTGCGCCCAGGTAGATAGGGAGACTGAATGTGGAAATGGTAATGAAGGATGTTTCCCACCTGCTGGCCTGGTTGTTTGTCGGGACCGGGTGGATGTCACAACACCTCAACTGGGGGATGCATTGGGATCCTTGCAGCACCAGGGCGATGGTGCAGAGCAAAAGGGGGCAGAGTTATTGGGGGTCCGTGCGATTGAGCCGGACCGGGTATTTATTGGGGATATTGGGGAAGACCTGTCAGAGCCGGGATTGATGGGGGATGATGACGAGCATGATGTGATTCAGCGGCTGGGGACCTGGGACAGTCCCATGGAGGACGAGGTTGAACAGGCCCAAAGGAGTCTGGGTAATGAGGTGAGTTGGTCCGAGGAGGTGGTTGTAATGACCAAGGGGACTCTCACGGTACACTACGATTTGGTAACTGAGGCTCCGAAATTGAACAACCAGTTGGGGGAGTGTGTTGACTCCGGGCTGGATTTGGATCTTGGAGGCTTGGGAGATAGAGCCTCTGGAGATTTGGTCCCCGTAGGGAATGTGGACCAGCTGCAGAGAGGGGCAGAACAACCGGTGGTAGAGGTTGTTACCTGCAGCTGTGGTTTGGGATGGCAAATCAAAATTTTAAAAAGGAAATCTCAAAGAAAATTAAAATGGGAAATTGAATTGGAGCAGCCTGGTTGGAGTTGGTCCCCAGGCCGCGGGATTTGGTCATGGCGAGGTCAATGGTGATGGCCTCAGGGAAAAGTTGCCCCTTTAAAAATTTGGGTTTGCCAGCCAGCTGTGGGGCTGTGCTGGCGAGATTTGGATGTGGGGTTCAACATTGGGTGTCGAGGTACGACCTGGGCCCCACGGGGGGTCTGGTGGAGTGTGGTGTCCCTTGTCCGTCGGGGCGCCGTCCGAGCTGGTGGCTCGGGCCAGCAGGGCCACTGGACCCTGGTGGGGGTTAAGACCTCAAGGGGGTCCGAGGTGGTTTCTCAAGCCTGCGATGGTATTTATTGAGGACCACTAGGGGGAGGTGTTGTGGGTCGCGCTTTGGTGGCGGCACCGCGGAAGGCCAGCCTGGGCCTGATGTAGTGACCACCCGGGCATGCGACCTGACACCCTCTACCTGAGACTTTGGGACAGCCGGCATGTGGTGACCTGACATGTTGTGCTGGGCTATGGACACGGGTCGAACCGAATGGACAGGGATGGACATAGCCTGCTGGACAACCATTGGGGCATCTGTGGAACGTGATGGTGTGAGTGACCTTCCACAGATGTTCCGTTATGATTTATGGACTCTCGGGTTGGGAAGAGAGCCATGGGGTTGGTGAATCGGGAGATGTGTAAAGAGCCGAGCATATGGGCCATGCTCAGCTGGCATGTGTATGGCAAAGCATCTTTCTTTGGTGAAATGAGTGAAATGTGAAAAATGTTTGGCATGGGTAATCTGTGGGTTAGATGTTAATTAAGGGGTGAATTTTGTGAAGAGAAATGGTGGACACTGTATAGTGACGCCATTATTGATCCAGGTGTGTTAGACCAAAGTGTTGGAGGCTGTGATAAAATTGACAGGGTATCAGAACACAGCTTTCAACTGGTTGCGGGGGCGACTGTTCTGATATTTGGGACGCGGGATTTATATGGGGATATAGTTGTGTAGCCTGAGGGTCAACGTGGTGCTGTGCGTGTCCGAGGTGTGTGGACCATGTCTTCTGGGTGGGTCTCCTGGTGGAGCATTGCTGTTGACAGGTCCTTGGTGTGGTCAAGTGTGGGTGAGCACTGGGGGGGCTGCGGTTCTGTGGAATGGGGGATGAGAGGGTGGCGTAGGTGACGTGAGGGGAATGCCACGCACTGCGACCGTCTCCCCCAGGGCCGAGGTTGTGTGTGCAGTAGTGTGTGTTGTGGCAGCAGGTGCTCACCACATTGGCCAGCTGGGGCTGGTGCAGCTGTGTTCCTCGCAGGGGAGCCGAAGGATGGATGGTGGGTCGCACCCTTATGGACGCTCATGGGCCATGTTGGCGTTTTGACTGCTCACCTTGTCCTGATGACCCTTGCACGGTAGAGGTGTAGAGCTATCGTGGCCACAGGTAATTGTGTAGTGATGATCACCGTTGGATGCGGATCCACATACCTGCCAGTGTAGTGGGACAAAAGAGATATTTGGAAGAATTTGGTAGGCCCAATGTGAAATTTTGGGATTTTGAAGGGTGGATTGCACTTTGGACCTGACCAACCGGAAATTACCTGCACTTGAGGTGAGTGTTTTGAGGTGTACTGTCCCAGGCTTCAGGACCTGCTTATGGGAAATTTTGGGGACATGTAATTTGGAGTTGGGAGGCGGGTGAGAGTGATGACATGGCCGGTGAGGGGATTGGATTGTGTGCCACAAAGTCTTGTGGGTGGCGTTTGTGTTGGTGTTGTGGTTATGTGTTTTGATGTGGTCGTGAGAGTGGAAACCTGAGGATGAGTGATGATTATTGGAGACAATGAGGGGTGATTATTGTGCTTTTGGAAATGTGTATCGGTTAAATGTGAACTGTGGCATTTCACATGTGGCAGGCCATGGCACATCTTTTGTAATGTAGTGGCTACCGCTGGGTTTTCACAATCGCCTTGCACCTATCAAGGACGCGGAGCGATCACCATGCAGGGCTCGTCCAGGATGCCCGGGCAGGCCCGCGCTCAACTTGCCAGGCCTCGGTCGGGACGCCCGGGCATGCCCGGGCATGCCCGTGCAGGCTCGCCCTCAACTTGCCAGGCCGCAGCCAGGACGCCTGGCCACGCCCCCTCTCGCCTTTCCTGGGCAAACGCTCCGGGATAATGTGTGTATATATATTGCTGCCCGATAAACGGGCTTTTCAGAGTACCTGAGTGTTTTGTTTGAATAAAGCAACTCGGACGAATTCCAGCTTTTTGTCGCGTCCATTCTTCCGATCGACGTGGGAGCCCGAGCTCCTTCATTGGTGACCTACCGACATGGACACGGCAGTAGCCCTTAAACTGCCTACCTTCTGGGAGGCTCACGCGGCGGTTTGGTTCGCACAGGCGGACTCCCTGTTCGCCCTGCGAGGCATCATGGCCGACGACACCCGCTTCCACCATGTGGTAGCAGCGCTCGGTTCAGCCACCGCGGCCCGCGCCCTGAGCCTCCTCGAGAGCCCGCCAGCCGCTGACAAATACGGTGCGATTAAAAAGCTCCTCCTCGACGCTTTCGCCCTCCCATCGGCGGAACGCGCACGGCGCCTGCTCGACCTGCCCGAGCTCGGCGACACGCGCCCTTCTGAGCGAAAGGACTACATGCTTTCGCTGCTCGGCGAGCACTCTCCGGCATTCCTGTTCCGGGAGCTGTTCCTCCGTCAGCTGCCTAGCCCGGTACGCCTCACCCTGGCAAGCACGACGATCACGGATCCCCGTGCCCTTGCCAGGGAAGCCGACAAGATCTCTGCCGCAGGCCAGCGCATCGCAGCAGCGACCTGGGGCCCACCGCCGTCCGACGCAACACCCATGGCACCCGAGCACCCGGCACGGTCGATGACCGAACTGCCGACGCAATTGGCGGCCGCTACACCGAGCCGACCACCTCCAGCACGACGACCGGGGCCTCCACCTGACCAAGCATGGTGTTACTATCATGCCAGGTTCGGACAGAAGGCCCGGACATGCCGACCCCCGTGCACCTTCAGCAGGCCGGGAAACGGCCGGGCCGGCATTCATTACCAGCCATGAGTGCCGGCCACATGGGCAACTTACTGTTCATCATGGATAAAGCGTCCCGACGGCGCTTCCTGTGCGACACCGGCGCCCAACTGAGCGTCATACCCGCCTCTGACCAGGACAACGCTTTGCTTGGACGTTTGTAACCGCAAATGTGCCCATGGCACTGCTAGGCGCCGACTTCCTCTGCGCACACGGACTGCTGGTGGATGTCCAATGGCGTCGTTTAATCAACGCCGAAACCTTCAGCTCCCTGGTATGCACATTGAGCAGCTCCGCACCGACCGAGCTGGCATGCGCATTCCCGGCGGCGAACGAGTTTGCTCGCCTGCTCACAGAGTTCCCGGCCCTCACGTGGCCGACGTTTTCGGCCTTCGCAGTATGGCATGGGATCGAGCACCACATACCAACCACGGGCCCGCCGGTCTACGCCAGAGCCCGCCGCCTCGACCCAGCCAAGCTCGCCATGGCCAAAGCCGAGTTCGACGCTTTAGAACACCTCGGCATCGTGCGGCACTCCGATAGCGCGTGGGCTTCGCCACTACACATCGTCCCAAAGCCAGGGGGCGGCTGGCGCCCATGTGGCGACTAACGCCGCCTTAACGATGCTACCACCCCCGACAGGTATCCGATCCCGCACATCCAAGACTTCTCCGCCCATCTGGAGGGACGGGTCATTTTTTCGAAAATTGATCTCATACGGGGATATCACCAGGTACCTGTCAGGGCGGCCGACGTCCCTAAAACGGCAGTCATCACACCGTTCGGCTTATTCGAATTCTTACGGATGACGTTTGGTCTCAAGAACGCGGCTCAGGCGTTCCAGCGCTTGATGGACGGCGTGCTGCGTGACCTTCCGTTCCTTTTCGTTTACCTGGACGACATCCTCGTCGCCAGCACGTCCCGGGCCGAGCACCTCCTCCACCTCCGAACACTGTTTGGGCGCCTCAGCGAGCACGGCCTCATCATCAACCCGGCCAAATGCCACTTCGGCACGATGGCCGTTGATTTTTTGGGCCACCACATCACCAAGAACGGGGCCGTGCCGCTGCCAACCAAGGTCGAGGCCATCACCACGTTCCCGCGTCCCGCACCATAAAGGCCCTGCAGGAATTCCTGAGAATGGTGAATTTTTATCACCGCTTCGTGCCCCGCGCTGCTCAACTCATGCGGCCCCTCTACGAAGCCCCCCGGGGCAAGCCGGCCAAGGACGACATCGCCTGGTCCGCAGCAATGGACGCGGCCTTCCAAAGCTCAAAGCGGGCCCTCGCTGACGCAACACTGCTCGCTCACCCAGTGCTCAACGCTCCCATCGCCCTCACCACGGATGCCTCCGACTACGCGGTGGGCGCCGTACATGAGCAATGGGTGAATGGGGTTTGGCAGCCACTCGCTTTTTTCAGCCGGCAGCTCCGGCCGAACGAGCTCAAATACAGCACGTTTGACCGTGAGCTCCTTGGTCTACACGTGGCCATCCGCCATTTCCGCCACCTCCTGGAGGGCCGACCTTTCACGGCGTTCGTCGACCACAAGCCATTGGTTTACGCAATGGCCAAGGTCACGGAGCCGTGGTCGGCCCACCAACAGCACCACCTCTCCGCCGTGTCGGAGTTTACCATGGACATCCGGCACGTCGCCGGCAAAAACAACGCCGTGGCCGACTGTCTTTCCCGGGCCAGCGCGAACGCGGTCCACCTGGGCGTGGACTTCGCGCTTATGGCGGCGGACCAAACCACCGACACCACGGTGCAAGCCCTCCGGGCGGCAGACACGGGCCTCCGCCTGGCCGACATCCCCTTCGCGGACACTGTCCTGCTCTGCGACGTCTCCCAAGGCCAGCCTCACCCCATCGTGCCCGTCACCTGGCAACGCCGCATCTTCGCCTCCCTCCACGGCCTTTCCCACCCGGGCCGGAAAGCTTCCCAGAAGCTGGTGTCGGCGCGATTCGTCTGGCACGGCCTTCGTCGGGACGTCTGCGATTGGACCAGCACCTGCACAGCCTGCCAACGGGCCAAGGTCCACCGACACACCCAGGCCCCGCTGGCACCTTTCACCGTGCCCGAACGACGTTTCGACCACGTCAACGTGGATCTGGTGGGCCCCCTCCCCCCGTCACGGGGGTTCACACACCTGCTCACCATGGTGGACAGGACCACCAGGTGGCCGGAGGCCGTTCCCCTCATCTCCACCACCACCGCCGACGTGGCGCAGGCTTTCATCGCCACCTGGGTCGCCCGCTTCGGCGCACCGGCGGACATCTCGTCAGACCGCGGACTACAGTTCACCTCCGAGCTGTGGGGCGTGGTCGCCCGCAACCTGGGGGTCAAGCTCCACCGTACTACGGCCTACCACCCCCAAGCAAACGGGTTGTGCGAGCGATTCCACCGCTCCATGAAGGCCGCGCTCATGGCCGGCCTTCAAGACGGCGGTTGGGCCGACCGGCTGCTGTGGGTCCTTTTGGGCCTCCGCACGGCCCCCAAGGAGGACCTCCAGGCATCCACCGCCGAGCTTGTCTACGGCCAGGCGCTACGCATCCCGGGCGAATTCGTGCCCGACGCTACCAGTCCCTGGTCCGCAGCTCACCAGCGCTCAGACCTCCAGGAGGCCGCCCGACGGTTTGCCCCCGTGCCAACATCCCACCACGGTGACCCCCAGTCCTACGTCCCCCCAGCACTTCGCACAGCGGAGTATGTTTTTGTGCATCACGACGCACATCGGGGGCCACTCTGGCCGTTGTACGACGGGCCCTTCCGGGTCCTGCGACGGGACGACAAGTCGTTCGTCATCGACATCGGCGGCAGGTCGGACCGGATTGCGGTGGACCGCCTCAAGCCGGCGCACGTGGACGGCGACCAACCACCACGGGTGGCCCTTCCGCCACGGCGAGGCCGCCCCCCGTCCACGGTGCCCCCCACTCGACCGCCCACCACCACACCGGACCCCCCCCCCCCCACGACCCGCCAGGGGTCGCTTCGGCCGGGTCATCAGGACCCCCCTCAAATTGACCCTGCCGGTGCAAGTCGATTCTGGGGGGACGTGTGTAGTGGCTACCGCTGGGTTTTCACAATCGCCTTGCACCTATCAAGGACGCGGAGTGATCACCATGCCGGGCTCGTCCAGGACGCCCGGGCAGGCCCGCACTCAACTTGCCAGGCCTCGGTCGGGATGCCCGGGCAGGCTCGCCCTCAAATTGCCAGGCCGCAGCCAGGACGCTCGGCCACGCCCACTCTTGCCTTTCCTGGGCAAACGCTCGGGGATAATGTGTGTATATATATTGCTGCCCAATAAACGGGCTTTTCAGAGTACCTGAGTGTTTTGTTTGACTAAAGCAACTCGGACGAATTCCAGCTTTTTGTCGCGTCCATTCTTCCGATCGACGTGGGAGCCCGAGCTCCTTCAGTAACATCTTTTACACCATCGATGGAATTGTGCTGAGTTGTGTTGAGAATTGAATGGCAGCGGGGGAGGAAGTGTGTTTTGGGGTCTTGTGGGTGGGGAAGGTGTGTGTGTCCGCAGGTACGGATCCAGCTCTGAGGAGCGATGCCTGCGGCCCCCCTCTGCGGCAATTACCCCTGGCAGCCGATGATATCTGGAAATTGGAGCTCGTCGGTGGAGGGTCTGGTTGGGCACCGCGGAGTGAGGAAGTCCCCCGGTGACCCGTGTTGCTGCGCTGGAGCAGGAGGCCACGGAGGAGCCTGGTGTGTGTGGAGACCCTCACCGGCGAGGTAACGGCGGAAAGGGGCTGTTGGGCTTCCATGGGCCAAGAGGTAAAGGGGGGGGGGGGCAATGAACTTGAAAGTCGGTTGACTTGTTTTTGGGACTACGGGCACCACAGCCTGAAGTGCCCCCACCATCTTCTTGTGCGGTACCTCCCCGCTGCCTAGTTGAGGAATGCACACACACGAATGACATCAATTCCTGGTCCTGCAAGGGGGGTGAAATAAGTGCTGGTAATGATGATTTTGTGTAGTAATGAGTGGTGGAAGGAGAATGAGTGGTTAAGGGGTTTGTGTTGAATGAATGGGGGCGAAATCCACCGAGCCATGTCACTCACCTGTATCACCTGGACATGGCCCGTTGAAATTTAGGGGGTGCATTGGGGATGGCCCCGCAGGTAAGGTTGTGTCTTGTGGCATCCACCGGGGGACGCGGTCTGTAGACCGGGGTATGTACAAAGGTTAGAGTTTTGAATTTTTGAATAAGGTTAAGTTTTGTGGATAAGGTAGGAGTTTTGAGTGTTGTTTGTTTCCTCCCTCTGAAGGAACAATGAAGACCAATGAATGTACATACTTGCATGATTGTTAAGGGGTTTAGCTTGTGAAGGAAGTGTAGGTAAGTAGTCCGACTCACTTCCCACAGCCCTTCCTGTTTTATTTTATCGGTTAATTATGTGTGAGACAGTAAGTATTAAGGCTGGAATGGTAGCGCCTGCAGCGAACCTTGCAGGAGCTAGGGTTCCAAGGGGGGGGGGGGGGGAGGGGCTGTGTTATGAATTTGGGTAGTAATATATAGAGCAGAATAGATCTGAGTAGGTGACATGCTCTGGGATGTCGCGATAGCTAGAACCCACTATGTACCTTTAAGTTGGTATGTGTAGCCGTAGGCCGGGGTTATTGTGTATGTATTTCCTGTACGGGGACAGGAAGTGCTAAGTAGTCAGGGTGATAAGGGTAACTTTGTGTGTTTTCCCACCTCTGTGGTCAATCCAATGTCCCTTTTGGCACCGCACCTAGACGGTAGGAATTCGTGCCCCTAGCACACCCACATTAATTAATTCCCTTCCCTTTCACATCAATGAAACAACACCCACCAAAACGGGCAGGCTGAGACACGCCCTGCCGAGACACGATGAGATGGGAGCGGATCTTTTGACGTCATGGGGGAGGGCGGGATGGAGGACCGGAGGGAAGTGACGACACAAGGAGAAGAAGAGAGTTCGGAGTTGGACACGAGGCAGAGCAGACGCCATTTGGGAGAGCTGAGAGAATTCAGTCGTGATAGAGTGCACTGGACATTTTTCCCTCTCGTTCCCCCCTGCCTTCGTTCCCTCCCATCTTCCCTGCGATCGGATCGCGTGCTTGCATGGGTGGCTGTTGTGCCGAGGTTCGCCCCATTGGTGGCCGCATCCGTGGCCTCGTGCGTACCATCGCCAACCACTCATGATCTCCAAAGCACCGAGCAGAGACGACAGCCCCAGAAACCGCGGTCCTTCGGATGGGGCGGCGAGCGTTTGAGAGTTGCGGTGCAAGAGGACCGGGGGCGGCGAGTGAGTCACCTCGGGGAGACCCCTCCTGCCCACGTGTCAGGGCCTAGCTGTCCAAGGCCTGCGCTAGCTCTATGCCACGCTCCCGAGCGAGCAAAGCTAAGAACGCACCACACACACACACCCTCTTTGTTCATTTCGTCGTCTGCCCTGTGGTTTGTTTAATAAGTCTGTCGAGTGGGAGTACTCCATATAGGGGGTTTAAAGCATCACATTTCTTTGCTCTTGGAACCGTTAATAAATCGTTGTATTATTTTCTGTACATACTTGAACGCAGTTTTCCGGGTGAGTGATTTAACAGATAAGGCTTCGGGGGCTCTCGCCGCTTCCCTTCATCCCGCGCGCTTGAGTAGCTTTGGTTGCGGAATCCACCATTGAGTTTTCCCTTCGGGAGTAAAGCCTTCGTGATTGGCATCCGCAACTCTGGTGTTAATTGGAGTTGCGTGACAATAGATCCAAGAATTCATCTTTTTCATGACGTCAACAGCTTTTGTAGTGGTTTAAAGTGCACGACAGAAGAGGCTTTCTTCTTTGATGTCGTTTGAATGAATGTACCTCATGAAGACAAGCAACTGAGAACATGAACTCACATCCGTTGATTCGTCGAGTTGAAAGGAGAACAACGGAGAATCTTTGATTTCATACAAAACCTGCTCTTTCACATCCATAGGCATATGAGAAATACGCCTCTGAAGAGTATTATTCGACAAAGATACTTGCTGCATCCTCTTCGTGCTGGCTTCCCCGAGAACGAGCTTCACCATCTTCAACATGCAGGGTTTGAGAAGTGTCTCTCCAATGGTGTGAGGCTTTTTTGTGTTTGGCAATTTCCAACGCAACTTCATATGAGGCCTCCACTGCTGCTGCACGATGTTGCTGAAAAGACCCACTAGCATCGAGCTTTTGACGTTTGAGAAGAAGCTCATGGCGTTTGAAGAACTCCAAATCATTCTCTGCGTATTCCAGATGCTTTGTCTCGAGGTGACGCTTGAGTTTCGGAGGTTTCTTCGACTCCGCACTCAGGACAATATGGCACAAGATGCATTTTTTTTTTTTTTTTTTTTTTTTTTTGTATACAAGATCGAGGCTCGTGAAAGAGCTAACATTAATCACACAAAAAGACAAACCGACACACAAAACAGAAAAAACAAGGGGAGCGGCAGACAAGATGGGGAGAGAGGGAGAAGGACACAAAAGAGAGGGGGAAGAGGGGGAAGGACACAAACACAACATTTGAGAGCAGGGACATCGGGAGGACTTGGGGGGAGGTGGGAGAGGAATAAAACATATGAACAAGGACTCTGGGGTGAATTACCGGGGGTAGAAAAGATCAAGGTTTTCGATGGGGGAAGATAAGAGATGGTGGTGAACAGCTGTTTTAAAGACCTGGAGGGAGGAGTGGGATTGAAGGGAGTGGGGGAGTTTGTTCCAGAGGCGGGAGAAAAGGGGAATGAAAGAGTGAAGGTGAGCAGAGAGCCTAGACTTTGGCAGTTTAACCATAAGAGGGTTGCAGGCAGATCTTGTGCGACCTGAAGGAATATTGGGGGGACAGAGCACAGAGAGAGCTGGGGGAGCAAGGCCGGAGAGGAGTCGGTAGAAGACAGAAAGACCACCAACCTGCCTGCGGTGAGTGAGTGAAAGGCCCTCGGTGTTGACTACATCGCAGGAGATTCCAATGATTCTGAGATTTCTCTACGCCGTTGTTGGCGAGTACTGTGGTGAAGCCAATGTTGAGGTCGTCTTCCGAGTATTTACGCCTTTTAGCCATTGCTTCAGATCTGTAAATACAAAAACCCGGAAATAGCCAATGTTCCACTCATATCGGCAACACATAAAAAAGAGCGAGCAAAAACTATAGCCAACTCCACCGGCACAACATTATGTTGTGTGTTCTAGGTATCAGCGAAATGAAAGTTTTGGTAATGTTCCCTTCTCCCAAGGCTACCAAGTTCTCCCAAGGCTTCTCGACCCACCCAGCCCACCCACCGCGACCCCCTGGGGGTCACGACCCACAGGTTGGGAACCCCTGGGCTGGAGGGAAACCACATCAGTTACATTCGAGGAGCTAACGGATGTTATCCGGTCTCTTTAAACGAAAGAGCCGCTCCAGTAGCTACCTCCAATATGCCTTCTGACCACCTGGGAAAAACAAACGTACCAATTCACAGCAGAATGTCAATGATGGAAAGTCAGACAAGAAAAAGAAAGCTGTTAAAAACAATACCACCCACCCCTCCCCCAGACAGCCAATATACAGGAATGGCCTTATCATAGGTACTATTCCATCACTGAGGAATGGCAGTGCTCAGCGTGCAATATGCTCGGTCTTGTTTTCGTCAGGTCCAATGGTACAAGTCGTGGTGGTCCACATGTGATTTTTACATGTCCAGAATATCATAGGTTTCAAAAAATCAAATGGGACGGTAACTGTTTATTTCGCTCATTTGGACATATAATCACTGGCTCGCAACAACAAAACGGAGCTGTGTGTTCTGCAATTGTCACACACATGTCTGATATTGAGCCATTCATACTTTCCACTGGTGTGTCCAGTGTTGAAGCCAACATAAGAGCTTCGCGTATGGACAGTGCAGGTACTTGGGGTACAGAAAACGAAATTCTTACTCTCGCACATTTGCTGAATACCCCAGTGTATGTGTACAACAGTGAGAGTATGGATTGGGTAAGGTACTCCCCGATGCATGTTGACGAAAATTTGCATGATAATGTCATGCAGTTGGCTATGTACATCAGGCTGCAGCATGATCACTTTGATGTTGTTTTCTCGACTGTAAATTCACAGTAACTTTTTTGGGCATTTCTAAGTGCAGGTCATTGTGTGGCCTGAAGCTGGATGAAGACATTACTCTTGAGAAACGAGCAATAAGACAGAGCTGCAAGAAACAGTCAGGGTTACGTTAGACAATATAGGAACAAATGCAGTGTTTGACATTGTTGACTGAGATATTGTCGCGTCCCCGGGGTTAAGACACCTGGGTGAAGGATGGCAAACCGAGCTTTAACTCCGAGGCATACGAGCCGAAAATATGGTGGTCCCTTTATATGGCACACGAGGGAAACGGAGGTCTCTCCGTCTTAATGGAACGGATGGATGCGACAAAGTGTTTTCCGAAACCACAAGCAAATGAACGTACAGGACAAGAGCTTGGAAATGCAACAAATAAGGGTTGAATGAAAATAATGCAGGTGCAGAATTATAAAGACCTCTACAGGCCAGGAGTAGGCAAGTTATCGTAGGCATTCAAATTCAAACTTGTCCCTGATCCTCTTAATTAATAAAATGTATTGTAATGACAATGAGATAGAAATAGTTTAGTTATTTGATGAATCTTAATAATACTATGCTATAGTTCATAATGATCTTGTAGGAAAGGATTTATTATATTATTAAGGATGTGTATATATATATATATCTATGTATATATATATATATATATATATATATATATATATATATATATATATATATATATATATATATATATATATAATATATATGTGTGTGTATTACAAACTAAGGAATTTAAGAGTATAACTCAGAATCTGGTAGACTCAAAAGTCGCCTTGTGATGGGAAGATATACATATCTTTCATGTGCAGTCTTGTGTAAATACTAAGTTGGGAATAGAGTTTGTGAAACAAACCACAAAACTTCTCTGTTGTTTGTTACCCGCTGAGAAGATAATGGCTATCAAACTTCCTCGGCCCCAAATCAATCCCCTCCCTACTTCTTGCTTCATCAGTGATCCCCGTCCCCCAGATCTACCCCTCCCTAATCCTTTATCAGAATCCCTCAGCCCCCGATCTCCTACCCCCTACCCACTCCTTCTGTGAAAACCCAATCATCATTCCCCTATTGTTCAAAATGATATAAATTGAGTTAAGTTCGCTCAATCGGTGAAGAATGCTCATTTCGACCTGGGTCCTGTGCTGTGTGAGTTTTATATATATGATGTATTTCTGTTGTAACCAAATGAGTATTTTCCCAGGGTTATTAAAAATATTTACAAGCGTTCATGACTTTGTTAATGCACACAAACCTGTTCTTCAACAGTGAAGTGTTCATGGCTTTGTTTATGCACACAACTTCAACACAGGCATCAAAGATATGAACGCATGGTAAACTAAGATTCCTAAATGAGGGACCCTCCTCTCGGACTCATATACAGACACAGGGAGAAAAAAAAAATGTGGTGTGGTGTGTTGGCCAGTACTCAGCTCTGGTCTCCTCAAACGGCCATCGAACCCTGGTGGTCGTTGAATGGGTCCCCAAGGCCTTGCGCGGGAAAAACGCCTGATGGCGTGAAGTCACGACACAGCCAGCCGCCCATGCGAGGCAGCCGGAACCCTTCCTCCTCAGATTGCACAATTCACCAGGCTTCTACCACGTGCCTCGCGAGCGTGTATCACTCAAAGCACAGCCGCTTCCACCGAAGGCCCAGGGATAGAGAGAGAACAAACTGTGACCGCCTGTCACGAATGCCGGAACAGAGCGAGCAATCATGAGCCAAACTGTGACCGCCTGCCACGAAACCAGGAGCAATTACGAGCCAAACTGTGACCGCCTGCCATGAAACCAGGACAACAATAACAACAAAAACAAAAACAACAGACATTTTAAGGCCATTTTCCCTGCTAGAGCGGGGGTTAGCCTTGCGGGCCCCATGACAATCTTCTCAATTTTGCCCTATTTTCTGCATCTCCCCTTGCCCGCATTTCTTCTTCCACCACCTTTAGCCAAGTCTTTCTTGGTTAGGGTTAGGTGATCACTCCGACACCCTTCCTGCATACAGCACACGGCCACTTCCCAGTTCTGTCCACCTCACCACATGCTTTACCACTTGCCATCACAATAGTTTTTCCGATATTCACCTTCAGACCTTTTGTCTCCATACATTCCTTCCACTTGTTCATCTTCTCCTTCAGTCCATCCATACTTTCCGCAATCAACACCAGACCATCTGCATACAACAACTCCCACGGGTAAACTCTCCTTTACATTCCGAGCCAGCATCTCCATCACAGCTACAAATAGTATTGGGCTTAGTACTGACCCCTGATGCACTCCCACCTTCACCTCAAACTCACCACTGTTCCCGTCCTTCGTCCTTTCAGCTGTGCGCGCTCTCTCGTACATTGCCATCACTACTCTGATCAACCATTACTCCACTCCTAACTTCCTCAATGCCCATGTCACTACTTCACGTGGAACCCTATCGAATGCTTTCTCCAGATCAACAAACCCACGAAACAAGCTCTTCCTCTTCTCCATGCACTTCTCCTGCAACTGCCTTACAATAAAAAGTGCGTTTGTCGTTCCTCTTCCTGGCATAAATCCAAACTGCATTTCGTCGATCTTCACCTTCTTCCTTATCCTCCTGTCCAACACCCTTTCCAATACCTTCATTCCATGCTCCAATAACTTTATCGCTCGATACGAGCCACAGTCCAGAGGGTCACCTTTCCAATTGTATAGAGGGACGAGGGTACTCAGTTCCCAATCCACTGGAATGCGGCCTCCTTTCACCACCAGATTACAGATCTCTGTCATTCTCTTCACACCCCCAACTTCCCACTGCCTTAAAAATATCTCCCACAACTCTCGTCAGCCCTGCCGCTTTTCTCCTCTTCATTGCTTTTAAAGCTTCCTCCACTTCCTTCTCAGTTATCTTCTCTGCCAGTCCGAAAACTGGGTTAATCTCTGTGTTGCCATCCCATCATTCTCTGCATAAAACAGAATTTCCTTTTATCTCTTCCATCTTCCTTTAATTCCATCGGGGTCCACAACAATTTGTCCCACTTCATCCTTCAAGCAACTCACCCCCATCGCATCACATCTCTCTTTCGCTATCTGCTTTGTAATCCTCAATACCGCTCTCTGACCCTCTTCCGAATCCATACGTTCTCCGAACATTTTCCTACATGCCTCCTGCACCTTTGCTACCTCTTTCTTTGCAGCCTTTTGGCTGCCTTATAACTTTCATGCTCTGCCTTTTATGCCCCCGTACCCTTCGCCTTCTGCCACGCCTTGAACTTCTTCCTCTTCTCGTCAATCCTCTTTCCAACTTCATCATCCCACCACCATGTTTCCGAGTGCCTTGGTGGTCCTTTTGTCCATCCACATACCCCACTAAAGGCTCCCAACAGACTATCTTTCATTGACTTCCAACCACTTGCAAGCTCAACCACATCATCCTCTACCAAAAGTCAGCCTCTCTTTTAATGCCTCCCTCACCGTCTCCTCTTTCAACCTCCACAGTCCACACCTTCATTCTCCCTTGGTACTTCACCCGCCGAGCTCTCCTAGCACATTTCACCCTTATGTCGCAGACAACCAAGTGGTGCTGTGAAACAGCCTCCTCCCCCTGGATCACCTTTGTGTCCCGGAGGTGCCCCCTATCTCGCCTATGCCCTGTAGGGGAAGTATTGGGGGAGACTCAAGACTCCAATGACCAGACACAGGTTTTACAAAAGGTCTGGTTTATTAACTGGTTATTCACTTCATTCCAATTACCAAATAATACCGCTTAATTCAATGGACCAGGTTAACTCTTTTCGCATGGTACTTCTCGTTCGGCCGATGTTCCTCCGCCACTCCCGTCGGGCAGAGGGTCTGATGATGAGTCCTCGTCCGTTCCGTCGGTCAGAGCTTCTGCTCACAAGTCTCTTTGACTCAACGTTTGCTCTCGTTTATATGGACAAACTGGACTTAATCCCCTGTCCGCTGAACGTTAATCCTTTCTCCGCTAATGCCCCGAGGTCATGCATGCACCAAGTCCTGGCATCAGCTCGCTCCCCTCCTGCTGTGAGTTCCATTTACCAAACGATAGGGGGGTGCTCCAGCCAGGGGCTGTGACCAGGTGGACAAGAGATTACCATGTTCGGGCACATTCCTGACACTCATTTACGAACTCGGCTTTCACAGAGTTTGCAGGTAAAATGTATCTGCTTCGTTACCAGTGTTAATTAATAAGTTACCAGTGCCAATTAATAAGTTACACTGAGTTACACTTCCACAATTCCCTCATCTTTTTGTTTTTGTTTATATTAACCATTAATCTAAACATCAATATAAGTAAACAATCAATCACTACAAGTAAACATCATTACAAGTATAAGTAAATAATCAATCACTTTGGTAATCAAATTCCCTTGGGCATACACCGTCATCCTGCAAGAATCACAAAACATTTCGTTGGTCATTGACTCCTTCCATATCGTTCAATCTATTGCATTTGCATCACAAATATATTTTCAAAACAACACTTCACCATCACCAAGATACAACAATTTCACTTCATTTTCAAGTTTTGTAAAGCATCTGCACCATCTGGCAAAAACGTTTGCCTCCACACAAATGTTGACTTTGTTTGAAAGGAAGGGCTGATCACTTGTGTTTGAATCCTGGTATGAAACATTTTCTCCTAATGTCTTCATAGCTCCTGCACTACTTCGTGTAGGATTTCGCTGTTGTGGTAACATTGCGGAGTCATAGACTGACCCTGCTCTCCTTGTAGCATTCTTGCCACTTTTTGCTGTAAACCATAGTAATTCCTGAACAAGGCCTTCACCCAGTTGTAGTCGACTTGCCTCCTCCCTCATTGTGAGTGGGCAGCAAGTATTGGTGTGACGTTGATTGGCCAGCAAGATGTGGAACAGGGATGCCGGATGCATCCACAATGATGTTGGGACCATGGTGTTCAGGTCATTCATGGTCCTTACCAGGAGCAACCAGCAGAATCGTGCACAGCTGTTGTGACAAGGGCACAGCCGTTTTTTGCAGCTCCATGCTGGTTCCCCGGACGTTGGTGAAGTAATAACATATGTCCCCGCATTTCACAGAGGTTGCAGGTAAAATGTCGTTGTCCTGCAACTTCTGATGTGGTGAATGTTCGAAGCCTTCGAACAAGAGTAAGTGATCGCCTTTCTTTCATATGTTGCAGTGTGATCCAGGCAAATGGTCACATAAATTTCCTTGGTGAAGGTAAGCATTCATCTCCAAGTTACACGGGAGAATGTCTTCATCATTCTTTGAGAAAGAGGGTGTATGCCACGATTAACTTCATTTTTTAGCCACAAATTTTCTTTCTCGAACTTCTTCCCAATTCCGTTAGCAATCCCTCCAAAATGTGATCTCGTCTTATCCTTATGCTCAGTCACATCTGAATCTGCTTTCCACACACACTGAATCAGATAGGGTACATCTTACCATGAAATCAGCATAATCATGTATATCTTCCGACAGTTTCACATTCAACAATTTGTTGTTTTTCCTTAACACAAAAAGTTATATTCATTTATATGCGTCACACAAATAATATTCAATCAGGTATGTATTTTATTACTAAACTAAGAATAGCATCCACAATTGCTTTCAGGTTAATATAGTTCAAAAATTAACTCATGCAGGTATTTTAGCACTACTCTAAGAAAATAAATTGTATATGATTACAATCACAAACGGGAATACCTAATTCCCAACAACAATTTTCCCAAACCAACAAATTAAGCATAATGTATTATTACCATAATTCCTCTCCACTTTTTCTTTTCCCTCTTTTTTTCCCTAACAGTGTGTCACTCGTGGTGATATGAGTTCACTGATATTGTAATTGACACAACTCATAACATTGTCGTTATGCCATTATCTTAATTCTACTGTATTCACTATTCATTTGCAACATCACTTGATTCATTCTTTTAATCTCGGTATTATTCATATCATCATAACAATCTTTCTATTTTAGGTCCATATTTGTTTCTGTTCTCATCAACCTCCTACGGTTTATCAATTTGTTCCAAAACACTGCAACCAAAGGTTTTAACCAAAGCTCTACCAAACTATTTCCAATTTGAACTCAAAATGCTAATTAAACAACAATTCAAAGAATTAACTTCAATGGGTCAACAAACTCATTTTATAAACAGATCTAATTTTCCCATCCAATAATTTTCCTTGCCAAATGTCATATTGCAACACTTTAATAAACCTTCGAAAAATGTCTCCCAAATCAATAAAATGTCTATGTCTAAAATGTCTAAAATGTCTATAAACCAAATCAATGTCTCCCAACTCTAATAAGTCTTTGTAATATCTCACTTCATTTACCCAGCATCGAAGAATTTATTTACTCTCCATTCCCATCTGTTAACCAGTGACTTTGTTTGAACTCCAAAACTTAATTTGATGAATCCCATGTGTACAGCTACCACTTATTGAAACCCCTACTTTTGTAGAAAATATCCAAGTAAGTGTTTTTTTTACACCCCCTTAACTGTTGCTCATCCATTTCTATGCACCCAGTGAGTACTACTGACACCAGTATGCCAATATAGGTGTGCGAGATTAACAAATATGTTGCAGGTACACGTGACATCGCGTTCTGAGTATAAATAACGTAACAGCGCGTTCATGGCTGCCCCTTGGTTTAAGATTCACAATGCATTCCGTTTTAAAACTCACAATAGTTCCAACCAGCAAGATATTCTTTACTATTTTCCCATATCATCTATGCCTAATACACAACCATACATGCAGCACAATTTATATGCTGATAAAATTCAAGTTTATATATATATATAAATCCATGAGCAGGGTATTCTGAGAAGTCAGTGTAAGACCTCTCCCAAATTTGGATAATTTTGTACTCCCTCATTTCTTTTTATGAAGCTCATATCCATAAATAGATGTTATTCTCATATAAATTCTATCAAAAATGGAATCCCAAAATTACTCACAATTTTACTATTAATGAATGGCTGCTCATAACCCAGCACATCAAATCTTTATATTCCATCTCCCTTGACAAAAGAGATAATGTTCATAATCAAATTATATTTCTATTTTATTTTACGGATTCTCTGCATATTCAATCCCATCCACATAAAACTATCCATTTCCAGACAGGCACACTGTCGGTGTCAACAATCTTGTAAGATTGATACACAAAACAATAAAAAAACACTAACATTGACACACAAAAATACACACACACATGCATTATGCGTATTTGTTTGCGTTGGAACTATTATTTACAGATCAAGATGGGTGTCAATTTTATTTCAATTTCATAAAATTTGTCCTTCAATTTTAGAAATGCTAATACACAAATGGACCAAAAAGTTTATTCTTAGAAAACCCCTATGATGTCACATTGAAATTACCCTTTCAGTTCCCACAATAATTTATCCAAATTTGACTACACACCCATTTGTATGTCAGTCGACCACTGACCTATCAATCATGCGGAACACTAGTCCGAAATTCCCACCTGATCATCATGTGACCCTTGTCACTTGGTTTCAAAAATTTGCAAAGCAATTGTTCCAACTTTGTAAATTTAAAATTGTGTGCCCAACATAAAAGATCCAATTTCGGCATGTGATCAATTAATTATTAATTTGTTAACAAGCAAAAGAAAAAAATGAACATATGTCACCCACAGGGTGAACCGTATCTTGCCATTTGACCTTGACCTTAATAATTTCGTATGGTGAATAGTATGTCTTCATGACCAACGCACATGAAATATTGAAAGATTTTGATGAGAACTGAGGAAATAATTTTTTCATGAAAATTCCGTTTTTTCGTCATGACGTCATCAAATGACGTCATAGCGTCAAACTGTTTACAGATCTGGGAAGCACTCATCAAGGGCATTCATATGAGGTATTACTCGATATGGTACCTACGATTTCAAAATTTGACCTTGGGGTCAATAATTTTCGACCTCCAGCGCTAACCATGAAGGTCAAGGCCGATCGCCACCAAAAACTAATCAGCTGAGCGCCGGACCATATACTAGATTCCCATGAAGTTTGGAGACGATCCGATCAAAGTTACTCAAAAAATTAGTGTTTCGTCGACCTCCATGATTGGCCGCAAAGTGACCTTGACCTTTGACCTTGACCTTCATAATTTTGTGTGCTAAAGGGTATCTCTAAAAGACTCTGATATGCGAACTTACAAGAGTTTCCAAAGGGAACTGTGCTCTACAGAGTGACCTAAACAATGCGAACTAAAGCAATACATGAAAAGTGCAGTTTTTTCGTCATAACGCCGTCAAATGACGTCACATTGTCAAACTAGTTATATGTTTGGAAAGCACTCAACAAGGGCTTCAATTTGAGGTACTACTCGATATGGTAACTGAAACTTGAAAATTTTACCTTTTGGTCAAAATTGAATGACCTTCAAAATGACCTTGAAGGTCAAGGCCGATCGACACCAAAAACTAATCAGCTGAGCGCCATACCACACCCTATATACCCACCAAGATTGGAGATCATAAGATCAAAGTTACTCAAAAAATAAGGGTTTCGTAATTTGACCTTGGGGTCAATAATTTTCGACCTCCAGCGCTAACCATGAAGGTCAAGGCCGATCGCCACCAAAAACTAATCAGCTGAGCGCCGGACCATATACTAGATTCCCATGAAGTTTGGAGACGATCCGATCAAAGTTACTCAAAAAATAAGGGTTTCGTTGACCTCCATGATTGACCGCAAAGTGACCTTGACCTTTGACCTTGACCTTCAAAATTTTGTGTGCTGAAGGGTATCTCTATAGGACTCTGATATGCGAAGTTACAGGAGTTTCCAATAATAACTGTGGTCTACAGAGTGATCTAAACGTGAAAAATTTTACCTTTTGGTCAAAATTGAATGACCTTCAAAATGACCTTGAAGGTCAAGGCCGATCGACACCAAAAACTAATCAACTGAGCGCCATACCACACCCTATATACCCACCAAGTTTGGAGATCATAAGATCAAAGTTACTCAAAAAATAAGGGTTTCGTAATTTGACCTTGGGGTCAATAATTTTCGACCTCCAGCGCTAACCATGAAGGTCAAGGCCGATCGCCACCAAAAACTAATCAGCTGAGCGCCGGACCATATACTAGATTCCCATGAAGTTTGGAGACGATCCGATCAAAGTTACTCAAAAAATAAGGGTTTCGTTGACCTCCATGATTGACCGCAAAGTGACCTTGACCTTTGACCTTGACCTTCAAAATTTTGTGTGCTGAAGGGTATCTCTATAGGACTCTGATATGCGAAGTTACAGGAGTTTCCAATAATAACTGTGGTCTACAGAGTGATCTAAACGTGAAAAAAAAATGATTAACCACAAACAAACAAAAAAACAAACAAACAAACAAACAAACATACAAGCTGACTGATACATCTTGCAAAAACTTCGTTTTGGCAAGATAATGAATCATTCTTGCTCTGAAAACTTTTCAGACACAAGAATCATCGACAGTTATTCATGTTTGTCCAGTAATCGAATCTGTTGAGGCCAATCATCATTTGGGATTTGTAGCAATGAAGGCCTAATCATTGTCTGAGGTACCGGTAAGCACTGGTACCCTTGATCTTGGTTTGCCCCATGAACTTGTCTTCCTGTTGACATACGGACATCTTCTTCTCCAATGTCCCATCTTTCCACACTCGAAACACCGGTTTCTGTCGTTGCCTGATCTGTGCACCTGTGCACTTGTATTGCTGGGCTGCATCTCTACATCCCTGAGTTGCCACTGCAATCTCTCGTTATCTCCTGAAACACGAAAAAATTCTCTGTACCGTCCTTTTTGGGGAGACAACTGGAAATCAGATGGGACAACTGTCACTTTCATTCCTAATTTCGAGGGCAGTTGTGCATTTGTCTCCTCCACTGTATCCTGTATCCTTTTTATTTTAAGTTCTAGATCCGTTATCCGTTCTTGCTGTTCCCGTTGTCTGGATTCACCATCCCAAAGATGGAATGCAAGCCAGTCTACCGTTAAATTCTGTCTCTTCCTGGCTTTCAATCTTTGTTCCAATCTTTCCAATCGACTTCGCTCAAATGTACCATCTCTTGGAAACTCCTCATCATGTCCCTTTGTCCACAAATACCAATTCTCGACCTGCCTTATAGCTTCGGCACCATAACGGTCGTACATATGATGTGTACAAGTACCTTTTTGTGGAATCTCTGGTTGTCCTTGTGTATTCTTGCAGGCTCCATTTCCCATTCTGCCTTTTATCAAAGTAGCGTTGGATGTGTTGTAGCTTGTTCCAGGTTCCTCTAAAGCTTCACTCGTACCTCCAGGAAGGATCTCTCCACCTGTTCACACGGTGATTTCCAGAGAGTCTCCCTCAGTTGTGGCTTTTGCACAATCCAATCTGACAGATCAGTATTTGCAGATGAGCCGGAGGGTCAGTATGAAATGGGTGAATCCTCAGGTGTCCGCTCTGTTGACGGGGAAATCACACAATGGTAACCGCACATATATATCTGTATATAAACTCACCACCTTGCTCAATTTTCCCAGGTTGTCTCCACATTGATAATATCTCGCAAAGATATCAAAGCTTCTTTCTTGAGACCGCATTTTCATCAATCAAACAATCAATATATTCAATTCAATTTATTCAGTTCAATTTATTCAGTTAAATTTATTCAATTAAATTCAATCAATTAGATTCAATCAATCAAGAATTTTCCAATCATATCATTCAACTTCTTCCATGATTGTCAAGAATATCCAATCATATCATTCAACTTCTTCCTGAGTGTGAAGAATATCCAATCATATCATTCAACTTCTTCCTGAGTGTGAAGAATATCCAATCATATCATTCAACCTCTTCCTGAGTGTGAAGAATATCCAATCATATCATTCAACTTGTTCCTGAGTGTGAAGAATATCCAATCATATCATTCAACTTCTTCCATAAGTGTGAAGAATATCCAATCATATCATTCAACCTCTTCCTGAGTGTGAAGAATATCCAATCATATCATTCAACTTCTTCCTGAGTGTGAAGAATATCCAATCATATCATTCAACTTCTTCCATAAGTGTGAAGAATATCCAATCATATCATTCAACCTCTTCCTGAGTGTGAAGAATATCCAATCATATCATTCAACCTCTTCCTGAGTGTGAAGAATATCCAATCATATCATTCAACTTCTTCCATAAGTGTGACGAATATCCAATCATATCATTCAACTTCTTCCTGAGTGTGAAGAATATCCAATCATATCATTCAACTTCTTCCTGAGTGTGAAGAATATCCAATCATATCATTCAACCTCTTCCTGAGTGTGAAGAATATCCAATCATATCATTCAACCTCTTCCTGAGTGTGAAGAATATCCAATCATATCATTCAACTTCTTCCATAAGTGTGAAAAATATCCAATCATATCATTCAACTTCTTCCTGAGTGTGAAGAATATCCAATCATATCATTCAACTTCTTCCTGAGTGTGAAGAATATCCAATCATATCATTCAACCTCTTCCTGAGTGTGAAGAATATCCAATCATATCCTTCAACCTCTTCCATCAGTGTGAAGAATATCCAATCATATCATTCAACCTCTTCCATGAGTGTGAAGAATATCCAATCATATCATTCAACTTCTTCCATAAGTGTGAAGAATATCCAATCATATCATTCAACTTCTTCCTGAGTGTGAAGAATATCCAATCATATCATTCAACCTCTTCCTGAGTGTGAAGAATATCCAATCATATCCTTCAACCTCTTCCATAAGTGTGAAGAATATCCAATCATATCATTCAACCTCTTCCATGAGTGTGAAGAATATCCAATCATATCATTCAACTTCTTCCATAAGTGTGAAGAATATCCAATCATATCATTCAGCTTCTTCCTGAGTGTGAAGAATATCCAATCATATCATTCAACTTCTTCCATAAGTGTGAAGAATATCCAATCATATCATTCAACCTCTTCCTGAGTGTGAAGAATATCCAATCATATCATTCAACTTCTTCCTGAGTGTGAAGAATATCTAATCATATCATTCAACCTCTTCCTGAGTGTGAAGAATATCCAATCATATCATTCAACTTCTTCCATAAGTGTGAAGAATATCCAATCATATCATTCAACTTCTTCCTGAGTGTGAAGAATATCCAATCATATCATTCAACTTCTTCCATAAGTGTGAAGAATATCCAATCATATCATTCAACTTCTTCCTGAGTGTGAAGAATATCCAATCATATCATTCAACTTCTTCCTGAGTGTGAAGAATATCCAATCATATCATTCAACCTCTTCCTGAGTGTGAAGAATATCAAAAAAACCCGTATTTACAGATCGCTAGAGAAAAAAAAAAACACGAATAATAGATAAAACCGTGTGTAAGACCTCTCCCAAATTTTGTCCGCTCATTCACTTTTCCTGATTCGCATCAAGGATCTCCATCATCAGACAGCGTACTTAATTCCGCATTTTAATGAGAATTCAACAGGATTTTACGACTCAAAGGAAAAAGAACGAGCAGACCTTTTGCAGGACGATCGTTACAAAAATCGTTACATATATTAAAGTATTTATAATGTCGACAAATCATATCTTAATTCTTACAAAATTTGGTTCTTTGAATAAATCACAGCACTGGGAGAAACAGCTCAAAAAAATGGATCTTTGTGTTTATTCAGCACCCTAGTAATTGGTTCTTTGTGTACTAATTACACAGCACCCAGGCCCCGCTCATATGGATCTTTGTGCAGCGCTGCACAGCACCTGAGCAAAAGGGGTTTCATCTACATTTTCCTTATCCGGTGTACCATCCGTGATATTTGTTTGCTCATTCACTATTCCTGATTCGTCATCAAGGATCTCCATCATCACACAGCGTACTTAATTCCGCATTTTAATGAGAATTCAACAGGAATTTACGACTCAAAGGAAAAAGAACGAGCAGACATTTTGCAGGACGATAACTGGAATTAGTCATGAAAATATATCCAAAATACACAAAAATACACACCCACACAAATAAACAACATTTATTCCGTTTTACAGAACAAACATTTCCTCTATCATGACATGCATGTCTTCAAAATTATATGACCAAGAGAAAAAGTAAAATTAATTAAAAACTGCGGGCAGTGATGATCCGGGGACCATACCGCTCCATCCTGATTGGACGAGTGCGTGCTAGAGTCGTTAACAACGACAGTCCAGATCCGATTGTTCAAAATTTCAACTTAATCGATCGAAAAATGAACGCAGGGATGCATTTTAAAGGTGCAGTGGCACTAACTGAGTTGCCACGAATATGGCCACGAAATTGCCAATATGGCCAATATGACAGCCACAAAATATTTTCCTTAATCAATTGGCTCATAGCATAACCAATCTGCAAGTATTTCATCCGAAGATGTATCTCTGAGGACTTTTAATTAAATAAGTCATTTATAAATCAACGAGTTAATTTATTAAATGATTAATCAATAGATCAAAATTTTCCTTGACAGCCACATCACTCGGTCAGTGTCATGTCCAAATATCAGCTTCCTTACTCAAAAGGTGCCTGAGTTAATGTAATGTAATTACTGTAATAAGATTACTGCAATTACTGTAATGATTACTGTAATTACTGTAATTACCGGAACTGTAATTACTGTAATTACCTCAGGTAATTACTGTAATGTAATTACTGTAATTTAATAAGAAATGTAATTAATTAAATAAGTACTTCATTAATCGCTAATAATTAAATAACTCGTGAATTCTTATCCGATTTACTTAACATTTGAGTGTCCCCAAAACGTTGGAGCAAAACGTTGCAACAACGAAAGTGAAACGTTGTAGCGACGTTGTGGAAACGTCAGCAAAACACAACATTTGAATGTTCCCAAAACGTTGGAGCAAAACGTTGCAACAACGAAAGTGAAACGTTGCAGCGACGTTGTGGAAACGTCAGCAAAACACAACATTTGAATGTTCCCAAAACGTTGGAGCAAAACGTTGCAACAACGAAAGTGAAACGTTGTAGCGACGTTGTGGAAACGTCAGCAAAACACAACATTTGAATGTTCCCAAAACGTTGGAGCAAAACGTTGCAACAACGAAAGTGAAACGTTGTAGCGACATTGTGGAAACGTCAGCAAAACACAACATTTGAATGTTCCCAAAACGTTGGAGCAAAACGTTGCAACAACGAAAGTGAAACGTTGTAGCGACGTTGTGGAAACGTTAGCAAAACTCAACATTTGAATGTTCCCAAAACGTTGGAGCAAAACGTTGCAACAACGAAAGTGAAACGTTGTAGCAACGTTGTGGAAACGTTAGCAAAACTCAACATTTGAATGTTCCCAAAACGTTGGAGCAAAACGTTGCAACAACGAAAGTGAAACGTTGTAGCGACGTTGTGGAAACGTCAGCAAAACACAACATTTGAATGTTCCCAAAACGTTGGAGCAAAACGTTGCAACAACGAAAGTGAAACGTTGTAGCGACGTTGTGGAAACATCAGCAAAACACAACATTTGAATGTTCCCACTTTATCCCATTAAAATCCCATTAAATCCCATTAAAATCCCATTAAAATCCTATTAAAATCCCATTAAAATCTTCAGACAAAACACTTGCAATATTATTCCTAGGACTAAAATTACCAGGACCATTATCAAACATTTATCAAAATATTAGGACCATCATCAAACCAATGAATGACTCAATCCTTTAATGACTACATCCAAACCCAGACATTTTGAGTTCCGTAACTTTAATACTTCAAATTTTCCATTCCTTCCCTTCCTGATCCTTAGATGTAGGGATGGGTTCTTTTTAGGATCATGTTGCATCGAGCATTATTTTCCAAAACAGTGTGAACATTAAACCACACCATTACCTCTGACATCCCACCATTTACACCAGCTTTTCCATGATGTCGCGATATGACCCCATAATCCCACAAAACTCTTCGTTGCTTTGACATCCAATATGAAAATTCTCATTTAACCCGTTCAAAGAACGTCCATTTCGCTAAATCGAACCAACCACAACCTTCGCCATTAACATCTATTGTAAGCGTGCCGAATCAGTAAGCATCACCCCTCCTATGAGCCTCGACCAGAGGGTGGTTGTTACTCACAAACACTCGTCGCTAGCTGTTCCATTGTCTGCCGATTCCCACTCTGCTGCCGATTTCCACTGAGCCATCAGAGTGGAATTTGGAATTTTTTATTTCTCTGAGCTCATGAAAGTGGTGACAATGGGTGGTCTGCCATTGCTCTTCCACAAAAGCATCTTTCACCTTTCAATAAAATATTTGTACCAACCAAATCTGCGAGTATGGGGCGCAGAGAAAATACACAAAAAGCAACAGCCCTGGCTTTGCTTCCTGGAAGCTTCCTGGAAGCTTCCTGCAAAACGCTTTGCTTCTCGCAAAACGTCCGCCTATGGGAACTAGAGGGAGGGAAGGGAGAAGGAGCGGGAGCAAGAGACAGGGTGCCGGAATGGACATGAGGGACAATGAGGGACAGTGAGGGAGTGTTGGTATGCAATTTTCATCCAATCGCCATCTTTCACAATAATTCTGGACCGGCATGAGGTGGGGTATTTTGTCATGAATTTATTCGTTGATCGAACGAGTTTTAGACATGGCGGGAAAACTGAAAAAAAATTTCTCTCCTCCATCCTCTTTTTTTTTTTTTTTTTTTTTTTTTTTTTACTTTGGACCCACGGCTTTCGTCGTACACAATTCCGTTTAATTTGTCTAAATCCGACCAGTCGTTCCAAAGATATAAGCCGTTTTGTCGCAATACCATAAATTGGAATGAGGTAAAATATATATATATAAATATAATTCCATTTCCCGGCTCCCTGTCGCACGACGAGCAAGTCGCGTGTTTTGAACAAGTGCAAAAAAAAAAAAACAACTACTTTACACGTGTACGGGTGTGTAAACGAGTGTACCGGCCTTACACGTCTTGGAAGCAAATGGTCGCATGGTGCACGCATGCTCCGTTTGCTCCCAGGTCACAGTAAGGCCTTTAATGACCAGCGCCGACCTGGTGCATTTTATTTAGACAGCGCAAAAAATACGTATTTACAGAAATCATTTAGAAAAACACGAATAATAGCTACAGTCGTTTATCGAAGTACCATTCGTGATGGGTCACGCCACCTATATCGCGGCATCGGTGCGCACGGAACCCCCAGGACCACCTCCTCCCCCATGTATGTACAAAACTATTTCCAAGTTCGTAAATCATATTGGACAAAAACAAGCCACACTCACCTTTTAAAGACTTGTTTGTACAATTGATGTCAGCGGTGCCTCCAAATTGTAGGGGAAGTATTGGGGGAGACTCAAGACTCCAATGACCGGACACAGGTTTTACAAAAGGTCTGGTTTATTAACTGGTTATTCACTTCATTCCAATTACCAAATAATACCGCTTAATTCAATGGACCAGGTTAACTCTTTTCGCATGGTCCTTCTCGTTCGGCCGATGTTCCTCCACCACTCCCGTCGGGCAGAGGGTCTGATGATGAGTCCTCGTCCGTTCCGTCGGTCAGAGCTTCTGCTCACAAGTCTCTTTGACTCAACGTTTGCTCTCGTTTATATGGACAAACTGGACTTAATCCCCTGTCCGCTGAACGTTAATCCTTTCTCCGCTAATGCCCCGAGGTCATGCATGCACCAAGTCCTGGCATCAGCTCGCTCCCCTCCTGCTGTGAGTTCTGTTTACCAAGCGATAGGGGGGTGCTCCAGCCAGGGGCTGTGACCAGGTGGACAAGAGATTACCATGTTCGGGCACATTCCTGACACTCATTTACGAACTCGGCTTTCACAGAGTTTGCAGGTAAAATGTATCTGCTTCGTTACCAGTGTTAATTAATAAGTTACCAGTGCCAATTAATAAGTTACACTGAGTTACACTTCCACAGCCCCATCAGGTTAACGGTTGTCGTCGACCCACCTGACGTGTATGTAACAAGCTTATTATCCTCTTTCTGGAACTGAGTATTACAAATCAACAAACCTCCTACCACAACAACCTCCTCATCTTTCACGTTTTCCATCAGCTTCTCTATTGCACACCAGAACTTGTCATTCTCTTCATCGTCCCGACCGACCTGCGGAGCATATCCCGAGATGATGTTCACCAAGAGCTTTCCAATCATTTTCACCATCATCAACCTTTCACTCACTCGAGTCACACTCACCACACTGTCTACAAACTCCTCAGAAAACAGGACACCAACACCATGCATGCCTTCTGTCATCCTTGCCACACAAACTTGTATTTTTGTCCCAGCCTACAATTCACCATTCTCACACCACTTCCCTTCAATCTCGCCTCCTGTACGCAACATATGTCCACTCTTCTTCTGACCAATACTTCCACCACTTCTCCTGATCTCCCTGTCATTGTCCCTACATTCCATGTCCCAAACCTCAGAAACCAATCTCCATGTGGGGCAACAGACGTTTGGTCGTCGTAAATGGAGTGATTTCCACCCTTGCTTCGATCGGGTTCCCCACCTTGATTTTTTTCAAGAGGGAGTGAGGTCCCCCACGGGGTACTTCGGGCTGTACCCTGCCCATATGTCATTGTAATTGCCATGGTTCCCTTTTTGAGGCAATGTTTTATGGCTGGTTGCCCTTCCTGACACCAACCCTTTTAGTCACCTCTTAAGACACTTGGGGATACGGTGTACCTATTCTAAACCGGGGTTACATACCGGGTACAGAGAGAGAAAATATGTGGACGCTTACACCAACGCCAGAACAGGGAGAGAAAAAGAATGCGTCCACCTGCTACGAACACTGGAACCGAGAGAGAGAATAAAATGGCGGTCGCTTCACCTTTTATTTTCCCTGGTCTAGAAAGTTCCCTCTGACATCACGTGCGCTCCAATCACCAAGCGCGACTCTATCGTCTCATCGTTCCTCAACCAATCGTCCTTCGGGGCGTGGCCACACAGCCATTCTTGATGCCAATTGAGAAGGTTCAGCTGGGCGGAGTAGTAGTGTCTGGGTGCTGTCGACGATCGGATTGTTGTAATTATGTGCCGAGTGCATGGCTGGCTGGGTAAGTTTTATAAGAACAAACAAAGGGAAAAATCACAGGGGCATTTACACACTAGGAATTTATCCTTACGCCCTATCTAGAATAGCTCCACCCCTCGCATGGAGACACAAACACTTACACGGACATTCGGCCCTAACTGAGATACATTGAGGTGGCTTCACGGCATAAGGAGCTCGCTAAACCTACACAACTCTATCTGGACTTAGGTATTTCATTACTTACACCCACACACGTAACAATATCTTGGCACTTTTGCTCCAAGAATGGGTATCATCCCTACATTGCGTTTTTATTTGGCATAAAAAAATTTATTCATTTGTTTATATTAATCACAATGATCACAGATCCCAGTAGAGTGACACCCTATCCAATGAAGGTATGTATTAAGACATCAATGTAGAATGAGGGATGCCAGCCTTGCTTAATTAAATACACTTGGTTATATGAATTGCTAATTTCTTGAAATTCTCAGAATTCACTCCAGATTTTAGTCCACCGGATCCAATCTTCAAATCAAAAATGCAGATTTTGATTACATACTTTAATTGGACCGTGAGGAGTCATTGTAGTTCAAGGCAAGGTATCTTTGAGCAGGCCAAACACAATGTCGGCTTAAGAACCCAGCAATGTGACAGTGGGCTGACCAAGATGGTGGACCGCCATTTTGGCGATGCTTACTTTGGCTATTTTTGTCATGAGCATCCCCTAAATTATCTTCAAAATGGGTGTTTAAATTTTCCCAAGCACCCACTTTTCTTTCATGCACTCCCTCGGAGCATCTCCCTTTGTATGCATGCAAAGTTTCTGGTCACTAGGTTTCATGGAACTGGAGTTAGAGGCCGGACGCGTGCGCACTAACGCACGCACGCACACTTATTATTATAGTTCAGCAAATACAATCCGTCGCTCCACTGGCGGGACGGGAATATTAAGAGAGGGAGGGAAGCGGAGGAGGGAGGGGAAAGGGGGATGGGGATTGGAGGGGAAGAGATTAGGGGAGTGGAGGGAGAGAGGGGGAAGTGGAGATGGAGAGAGAAAGACTTTGACATTTGCATACCTTTATTTAAACAAGGTTAGAAAAAAAACAGACATCCCAATGAACAACAATCATAAAAGGAAGGTAAAAAAAATTAAAACATAAAACAGTACAAGTGCACCTTCAAAATGAAAAAGGTGAGATCATTATAAACTACTTTACACAATAAGTTATTGTACAACAATTTTTGCTTAAAAAGATCTGAATTATTTAAGTTTTGGTGAAAATAAAACTCTGCACGTAGCCTGGCCATGGTAAGGGCCTTAAAAACTGTTAAAACATTGTAGCCAGAATCAAGGTTGGCAAGAAGTTTAGCTTTCCTGGTTTAATAAATTGCTAGCTTCACTTCAGCTATTAAAAAATTGGTGAGTACAGATATGACAGCATTTTTGGGATTCAACGGCAAACCAAAAATAAACATACGTAAAGAAAAAGAAACATTCATATGGCAGCACAATTGTGACAGCAAAGTAAAAAGTGGGGTTAGCCTTGAAACAGTCAAGATAAGCGTGATGTAAATCCTTAGAGGACATACAAAAGGGGCATGAAACAGAATTTAAAATACTAAAACGGTGTAATGAAACATTGGTAGGTAAAATCTTTTTTTCTTCTTCTTTTTTTTTGTATACAGAATCGAGGCTCGTGAAAGAGCTAACATTTATTTCACAAACAAATTAAACAGACAAACAAAATATATAAAAAGAGGGACCGGAAGACCAGATGGGGAGAGAAGGGGAAGCACACAAACACATTTGAGAGCAGGGAGACGTGTGGGAGGGAGAGGGCTTGGGGGGAGGAGGCGTGGGAAGGGAGGGGGGGGGGGGTGGGAGAAGTATAAAACACAAGGACACCAATGACTTCCAGGACAGAAGTTGGGATTTCAAAAAAGTGGATTTGGGGTGATATTAGTGGGGGTAGAAAAGATCAAGGATTTGGATGGGGGAAGATAAGAGATGGTGATGAACAGCTGTTTTAAAGACCTGGAGGGTGGAGTGGGATTGAAGAGAGTGAGGGAGTTTGTTCCAGAGGCGGGAGAAAAGAGGAATGAAGGAGTGAAGATGAGCAGAGAGTCTTGATTTTGGCAGTTTAACCATAAGAGGGTTGCAGGCAGATCTTGTGCGACCTGTAGGAATATTTTGGGGACAGAGCCCAGAGAGAGCTGGGGGGGCAAGGCCAGAGAGGAGTCGGTAGAAGATGGAAAGACCACCAACCTGCCTGCGGTGAGTGAGTGAAAGGCCTTTGGAGTTAGCTTCATCGAGGGAGATTCCAATGATTCTGAACACTTTGGTTTCAACAGCATGAAGACGAGCTAGGTGTGAGGCAGGAGCACCAGCCCAGAGGGGAGAGCAGTATTCCATTGAGCTCCGGATGAAAGTCTTGTATGTGGTGAGGAGCTCAGGTGTGCCAAGGAAGGACTTCGCACGACAGAGGATGCCCAGTCGGCGACTGGCTTTGGAGGCCAGATTTGAAATGTGGTTTTCCCAGGAGAGATCATGGCAGATAGTGAGACCCAAAAGCTTGAGTGACAGAACTGCTTGGAGAGGATTATTCAGATGGCAGCAGCAGCTGGGGTACACTCAAGCTCAAAATACTCTAACCCCAGGTGGAGTTAAGTAAGAATCTACAATAGGACCAGCATGATAGGCTCGTAGCGGGGCCGGGCAATTCTGCTGGAACGTGAAATAGGGTGCCTAAAGGTGCCTGTGAAATAGGGTGCCTGTGAAATAGGGTGCCAACGGAATAGGTAAAGCAATAAGGTTAAATAAAAAATAGATAAATAAATAAATAAATAAAAACAGGTACACCCAGAATACTCCAGCCCTAGATGGATTTAAGTTATATATACAATTTATTCATATGTACATTTGTATTTGTATTAGTTATATGTACAATTCTCCAAGAGATATCACCAGTCCGTTTTACAATTGGTGGGGCATACATGGTGACCCATTGTGGGCAAGGGGGAGACCCCAGAGGTCGCACCCCTTTCCCTAGGGATCCAAACCTATCCTTGCACACGTAAGGATGCCGAATGGCAATGCAGAGGTGGTACAGGCACTTTTTTTTACAGCATTAGGAAGTGGAGAGGAAGACAGGTGCACAATTCTGTTGATGCAACTGATGATATATGCACCTGATGAAGGGAGAGAACATGCATTGCAGCGTCATTGTTGTTGGCATCAATATGTCGTCCCAGTCCTCTGAAGGTACGCAACACTTCTTGGATAAGCTGGGAGACAGCTCTTACAGAGCGCATTCCAACAGCGGTTGCAATATGTCCTGCTGAGTGCCATGTTTCATTCCGGTTATTCTGCAGGTAACCTGCTGAGTGCCACGTTTCATTCGGGTTATTCTGCAGGTATCGTATGACATACACACCAGAACTTGTGAAACATTGCACATACGTACGTGATCGAGGTATGTTGGGAAAAAGTGCATTGTAAAAGATAGGCTCATCATGGAAGTTGTTGGTATTGTAATGAGCCATATCTCGGCGTGCAGCAGGTCTTGGTAGAACAGAGGCAATGGGGAGATGTCAACACGTTGCAGGTCCATGAGAAAAGGTTCCTTGTTGAAATCAAGCACGCCAGCCATTTTCAACAGGTAGTTGGCAGTGAGCCGCCACGGCAACAAAGTGAAAAAAATAAAACGGTGAATAGTGGCGACTCGAAAAGCCATTAGGTCGGCTGATAATGTCAATGAGACCATGGCCACCTTCTGCCAATGGAGGGTAATGGACTTCAGGCTTGACCCAATGCTTGCCGCCCCAAAAGAATCCTGCAGATTTTTCTGGATTGTCAGCAACAGTGCTTCAGGAGGGTGCAAAGCAATCATTTTGTGCCACAAGGAAGCCACTACATTATTAATTACTAAGGCACGTCCTCTGTACGACAATGCAGATAATATTCCTCTCCACTTCTCTCGTATGTTATCAATTTATTAACTACATTAACCCAGTTCTTTGCCATGAAGACTGGGGTGCCAATGTACACACCTAGATAATGGATGTCTTCCTTCTCCCACTGCAAGCCTCTGGAAAGAGAAGGCACACCAACAGCAGGTGTATGGCCAATCCATAAAGCTTTACATTTGTTCCAATTTATTGCAGTTGTGCATGCCGAATAAATTTTTTCCAAATTGTTTAGTAGCATGGTGACATCATCACTGCTACGCACCACAACACACACATCATCAGCATATGCTGAGGTGACAATTGGCCTTTCGGTTGGCATCACAGGAAAACCTGGTAATCTATTACAAAGGCGAATTAGTAGAGGTTCAATGCAGAGAGAGTACAGAATGCCCGAAAAAGGACACCCTTGGCCGACTCCTCTTTCAACCGTTAGTGGTGCAGATAAACTGTTATTGACTTTAATTATTCTAAAAACATGGTTGTACAGCAAGGAAATGTGAGAAATAAAGGCTGCCCCAAAACCAAACTATTTTAATGTATGAAAAACACATTAATGGCTAATGGCGTCAAATGCTTTCTCTTGGTCAAGAAAAAACAGGCCAGTATTCTGTTTTTGTGCAGCACAGACAAGTCCCAAATTTAATAAAATATTATCACGAATAGACCGATTTAAAATACAAAAAGATTGATCAAAGTGTATTAAAAAACTAAGAAGGAGCTTTATGCAGTTTACAAGGGCTTTGGAAAGGATTTTGTAATCCGCACAAAGCAAAGAGATAGGCCACCAATTTTGTAAAGACTGTAAATCTCCTTTCTTCAGGATAAGGCACACAATTGCACAGCGACAACCTAGAGGTAACACACCCTCTTGTATATTATACTTTAAAACATCTAAAAGTGTCGGACCGAGCAAGTCCCAGAATGTTTTGTAAAATTCCACAGGTAAACCATCAAAGCCAAGTTCTTTATGATCATTAAGGCTATTAAAAGTTCATCCACTGTAAAATCTTATTCTAGAGAGCACTGCTGTGATTCTTCTAATTGTGGTAGATTTTTGGTAAAATCAAACACTTCTTGATCATTACTTTTCATTGTGGTAAAAACATTCTTTTAAAAAGTTTGATAAAACATTTCAACTGAGCATTCTCCTCACGGTGCGAGGTGCGAGGAGAGCTCGGCGGGTGAAGTACCAACCGAGAATGAAGGTGTGGAGGTTGAAAGAGGTGACAGTAAGGGAGGCATTAAAAGAGAGGCTGAGTAGGGTAGAGGATGATGTGGTTGGATGTCTTGAGCTTGAAAGGATGAGCTTGAAAGTGGTTGGATGTCAATGAAAGCTAGTCTGTTGGGAGCCGTTGGTGATGTATGTGGATGGACAAAAGGACCACCGAGGCACTCGGAAACATGGTGGTTGGATGTTGAGGTTGGAAAGAGGATTGACGAGAAGAGGAAGAAGTTCAAAGAGTGGCAGAAGGCGAAGGTTACGGGAGCAGAAACAGCAGAGCATGAAAGTTATAAGGCAGCCAGGAAGGCAGCCAGGAATGCTAATCACATGGCTTAGCAAAGAAAGAGGTAGCAAAGGCGCAGGAGGCATGTAGGAAAATGTTCGGAGAACGCTTGGATTCGGAAGAGGGTCAGAAAGCAGTATTCAGGATTGCAAAGCAGATAGCGAAAGAGAGGTGTGATGTGATGGGGGTGAGTTGCTTGAAGGATGAAGTGGGACAAATCGTTGTCGACCCAGATGGAATTAAAGGAAGATGGAAAAGATATATGGAAATGCTGTTGAATACAGAGAATGAATGGGATGGCAACATAGAGAGTAACCCAGTTTTAGGACCGGCAGAGAGGATAACTGAGAAGGAAGTTGAGGAAGCGATAAAAGCAATGAAGAGTGGAAAAGCGGGAGGGCTGACGGGAGTTGTGGGAGATATGTTGAAGGCAGCAGGAAGTTGGGGTGTGAAGAGAATGACAGAGATCTGTAATCTGGTGGTGAAAGAAGGCCGCATTCCAGTGGATTGGGAACTGAGTACCCTCGTCCCTCTATACAAGGGGAAAGGTGACCCTCTGGAGTGTGGCTCGTACCGAGCGATAAAGTTATTGGAGCATGGAATGAAGGTATTGGAAAGGGTGTTGGAGAGGAGGATAAGGAAGAAAGTGAAGATCGACGAAATGCAGTTTGGATTTATGCCAGGAAGAGGAACGACAGATGCGCTTTTCATTGTGAGGCAGTTGCAGGAGAAGTACATGGATAAGAGGAAGAAGTTGTTTTTTGGGTTTGTTGATCTGGAGAAAGCATTCGATAGGGTTCCACGCAAAGTATTGACATGGGCATTGAGGAAGTTAGGAGTGGAGGAATGGTTGATCAGAGTAGTGATGGCAATGTACAAAAGAGCACGCACAGCTGTAAGGACGAAGGACGGGAACAGTGGTGAGTTTGAGGTGAAGGTGGGAGTGCATCAGGGGTCGGTACTAAGTCCACTACTATTTGTAGCTGTGATGGAGGTGCTGGCTCAGACCGTAAAGGAGGGTTTACCGTGGGAGTTGTTGTATGCAGATGATCTGGTGTTGATTGCGGAAAGTATGGATGGACTGAAGGAAAAGATGAACAAGTGGAAGGAATGTATGGAGACAAAAGGTCTGAAGGTGAATATCGGAAAGACAAAGGTGATGGCAAGTGGTAAAGCATGTGGTGAGGTGGAAAGAACTGGGAAGTGGCCGTGTGCTGTGTGCAGGAAGGGTGTCGGAGTGAACTCCATTCAATGTACAATGTGTGCTGAGTGGGTTCATCAAAAATGTAGTGGTCTGAGAGGGTCATTAACCAGTGTGGCAGCTACATTCAAATGTAAGGTGTGCACAGAGGGAGCTGCAGATGGAGGAAATGTTGAGTTGGATCTTGGAGACGGCGTTAAGCTGGAAGGTGTGAAAACATTTTGCTACCTCGGAGACATGCTGAATGGAGAAGGTGGATCAGACTCGGCAGCGGTTGCTCGAGTGAGATGTGCATGGAAGAGGTTTCGGGAACTGAGTGGCGTGCTGATGAGGAGGAGAGTGTCGCTGAAGCTGAAGGGAAAGGTGTATGCTGCATGTGTGAGAAGTGTTATGATTTATGGGAGCGAGACATGGGTAATGAACGTAGAGCAGCAACGAAGGCTGGAAAGGGTGGAAATGCGAATGGTTCGATGGATGTGCAGAGTATCGTTGAGAGAGAGGAAGACAAATGATGAATTGCGAAAGATGATGGGAATATTGCCTGTGATTGATGCTGTGAAGAGGAACAGGTTGAGATGGTTTGGTCATGTATTGAGGAAGGATGAAAGTGACTGGTTGAGAAGAGTGATGGAAGTTAATGTAGAAGGAAGTAGAGGATGGGGAAGACCGAGAAAGACTTGGCTAAAGATGGTGGAAGAAGAAATGCGGGCAAGGGGGTTAACAAGGAGAGATGCAGAAAATAGGGCAAAATGGAGAAGATTGTCATGGGGACCGCAAGGCTAACCCCCGCTCTAGCAGGGAACATGGCCTTAAAATGCATGTTGTTGTTGTTGTTGTTGTTGTATTCTCCTCACGAATGTGTCCATCACTTGAACGTAGGCTTAGCAACAATCGATTGGACTGTGCAGCCTTTTCAAAGCTAAAAAAGTCTTTACAACAAGTTTCTGAGGTAGATAGACCTTTTACTCGGAGTCGTGGTAGCACTCCGAGAGCATCATCTCGAGTTGACAGGCAGGAGCACCAGCCCAGAGGGAGAGCAGTATTCCATTGAGCTGCGGATGAAAGCCTTGTATGTGGTGAGGAGCTCAGGTGTGCCAAGGAAGGACTTCTTATATGGAGGATGACCACTCAGCGACTGGCTTTGGAGGCCAGCTTGGAAATGTGGTTTTCCCAGGAAAGATCATGGCAGATAGTGAGACCGAAAGTTTGAGCGACAGAACTTCTTGGAGAGGATTGTTGAGAAAGTAGATGGTAGGGTTGTCCAGTCGGTCTTTTCGGAGAGACATAGTAAGAGTGTGAGATTTGTCAGGATTGAAAGACATGTTCCACTTGTTTGACCAATCTGTGATTTTGTCCAGGTCTGCAGAGAGTGAGGAGGCTGCAGAATGTGCAAGACAGTAATCTGTTAACTTATACAACACCCAAATATCTATGTAGCATTCTCTCAAGCAGAGATCAAATACCAGTACATAACGTTTGAAATTTGTCTGAAGTAATTATTTACTTTTAACGATGTGCATATACGAATTAGGAAGAAGATAATTGGTTTTAGGTCGTTTGTTGTCACACTAGTATAAAGCCCGTCAAAAATGACGGGTTGGAACAGTTTTTTACGGTACAGCCATGTGAGCATGCTAAAGGCTGAAGTCTGGACCTTGTGTCAGGTGTGCCGATATCATTTTTATTTGTTGGACATCCTACAGACGTAAATGAACACTCGTTTTACCCTGCGCACATTGCACAGCATGTGCAGCAAATTTCACCTCCCTGTGCCTTGTATTTATTGTGATTAAAAAAATACCACTTCTGTACACCGACCTTGAGGCTCAATTTGCAAGCCACCGTCTACAATTCCAATGTAAGAGGCATAATTACTCTTCTTTTGGGTCTTCGGAGTCCTTGGGGTATTTTGTGTCCCTGGTGTCTTTTGTGTCCTCTGGGTCATTTGGGTCCTTGGGGTTTTCAGTGTCTTCAGGGTCTTTTGTGGCTTTTGGGTCTTCTGGTTCATCGGTGTCTTTTGGGTCATTTGAGTCTTTTGGGTCCTCTAGGTCTTTTGAGTCATTCGAGTATTTTGGGTCCTCGATCTGGATTTTTGGGGTATTTAAGGGTCTTCATGGTATTTTGTGTTGTTCGGGAATGTTAAAGGACTCAGGAGGCTCCGATATGACCAAACAGCTTTTACAAAAGCAATGCTTTATTAACTAATAATTCACTTGTTTCAATATAATAAAGAACTACAATACAATAACGAATTTGGTAATTCAAGTCGTTGGTTCTTCTTTGGTCGGTCTTCTGCGCTGTCCTCGCTCCATACTCGTTCGTTCCGTTTGGGCAGAGATTCTGATGACAAGTGTCTCGACTCAAAGTATGTTCTCGTTTATATGGGCACACTCGTGTTAATCCTCTCTCCGCTAAATGCTCCGAGGTCATCTATGCTCACCCCCCTGCTGGGGAGTTCCTTCACCCTCTTTGCATCCCAATGTCCAAACAATAGTACGGGCTTGGGAATGTGTGTTAGCCCGGGGCCGTGATAAAGGTGGACAAAGGAACTCCCAGGTTCCATGTTCTGAGATACATTCCTGACATTCTTACGAACCACCTGGACTACCTGCTCCGTTACTAGTCCCAACCAATGAGTTACACTTCCACAATTCCCTCATCTTTTTGTTTTTGTTTATATTAACCATTAATCTAAACATCAATATAAGTAAACAATCAATCACTACAAGTAAACATCAATATAAGTAAACAATCAATCCCCTTAGGCATACACCGTCACCCTGCAAGAATCACAAAACATTTCGTTGGTCATTGACTCCTTCCATATTGTTAATTCAATCTATTTCACTTGCATCACAAATATCCTTGCAAACCAACACCTCACCATCACCAAGATACAACAATTTCACTTCACCATTTTCAAGTTTTATAAAGCATCTGCAACATCTGGCAAAAACGTTTGCCTCCAAACAAATGTTGCTTCTTTGTTTGAAAGGAAGGGCTGATCACTTGTGTTTGAATTCAGGTATGAAACATTTTCTTCTGTCTTCATAACACCTGCACTACTTCGTGTAGGATTTCACTGTTGTGGTAACAGTGCGGAGTCCTAGACTGACCCTGCTCTCCATGTAGCATTCTTGCCACTCTTGCTGTGAACCATAATGATTCCTGAACAAGGCCTTCGCCCAGTTGTAGTCGACTTGCCTCCTCCCTCATTATGAATGGGCAGCAAGTATTGGTGTGATGTTGATTGGCCAGCAAGATGTGGAACAGGGATGCCAGATGCATCCACAATGATGTTGGGACCATGTTGTTCAGGTCATCCATGGTCCATACCAGGAGCAACCCGCAGAATCGTGCACAGCTGTTGTGAAAAGGCACAGCCATTGGTTTGCAGCTCCATGCTGGTTCCCCGGAAGTTGGTGAAGTAATACCATATGTCCCCGCATTTCGTAGGGGTTGCAGGTAAAATGTTGTTGTCCTACAACTTCTGATGTGATGAATGTTCCAAGCCTTCGAACAAGAGTAAGTGATCGCCTTTCTTTCATATGTTGCAGTGTGATCCAGGCAAATGGTCACATAAATTTCCTTGGTGAAGGTAAGCATCCATCTCCAAGTTACACAGGAGAATGTCTTCATCATTCTTTGAGAAAGAGGGTGTATGCCACGATTAACTTCATTTTTAGCCACAAATTTTCTTTCTCGAACTTCTTCCCAATTCCGTTAGCACTCCCTTCAAAATGTGATCTCGTCTTATCCTTATGCTCAGTCACATCTGAATCTGCTTTCCACACACACTGAATCAGATAGGGTACATCTTACCATGAAATAAGCATAATCATGTATATCTTCCGACAGTTTCACATTCAACACTTTGTTGTTTTTCCCTTAACACATTCAAAAGGTTATATTCATTTATATGTGTCACACAAATAATATTCAATCAGGTATGTATTTCACTATTAAACTAAGCATAGCATCCACAATTGCTTTCAGGTTAATATAGTTCAAAAATTAACTCGTGCAGGCATTTTAGCACTACACAAAGAAAATAAATGCATTTATATCGAGTGTATATGATTACAATCACAAACAGGAATATCTAATTCCCAACAAATTTTGCAAACCAACAAATTAAGCATAATGTATTATTATCATAATTTTCTCCCCACTTCTTCTTCTTCTATTTTTTTTTTTTTCAAACAGTGTGTAACTTGTGGTGATAGAAGTTCACCGGTTGACACAATTCACAACATTTTTTGTTATGCCCTTATCTTAACTCTACTGTATTCATTTGCAACATCACTTGATTCATTCTTTTAACCTCGGTATTTATGTCGCCATAAAAGTCTTCCTCTTGTGGTTCCACATTTCTTTCCTCATTCGTCACTTCATGCATTATCATAGTGTTGTTGGTTACCTTATTCAAACACACCGTCACTAAGGCTTTCAAGCAAGCCACCACTAAAACAATTGTCAATATAACTACTAAACCCACAAACAAGTCTGCTACTCCTTGTATATGTTCATACCTATAACATAATTATATGTCGATGACATTCAACATTATATACCAAACTAACAAGCTTCCTAAAAGGTAAATAAAGAAAATCCCTTAATATGTAACATAAATCAGATTATTTGTCTTACCCTGATCCCCCTATCTCCCGGGGTCGAACTAAATCCCCTGATCATGAGTGTAGTTGTGATACATTATCACTCATGCTGTATTAATATCAGTAGGTAATTGTATGTCATGTAGGCAAATAAATGTCACTATCCCAAGTGGGAATATCACATGTTGAAAATGCAATGTTTATCAATGCAAGGGGTGTTAAAATGTAATTCAAATGACTGTAAATCACGACTGTCATTTATCTGCCACTGAATGTTCTGCTGGGCTGCTAGGTGCAGCCTCATTTTCTGTGGGACCGTCCTCCCTTGCCCCTTGCCCCATGTGCTCGCTTGCAATGAGAGGCATGAATCCAACTTTCTACTTTGGGTCCATTTTTTGTTTCTATTCTTATCAATCTCCTATGGTTTATCAGTTCATTCCAAAATACCGCAACCAAAGGTTTTAACCAAAGTTCTACCAAACTATTTCCAATGTGAACTCAAAATGCCAGTGAAACAATGATTCGAAGAATTAACTTGAAGGGGTAAATAATTTTTTTTTTCTATAACCAGATCTAATTTTCCCATCCAATAGTTTGCCTTGCCGAGTGTCATATTATAGCACTTTAATAAAACTTCGAAAAATGTCTCTCATCTCAATAAATTCCCTTTTTCTTCCCAAATACTCATCTGTAAATTACATATTCAATTACAGTTTCTCCCAATTTGTTCGGTCTAAATGGCCGCAAAAGTGGCTGCCAGCATGCAGTACCGTTTTTTATCTACCAAGCAAGTGCTCGTCCACACAAGACCTCTACCAAAATGTTGTTTGTAAAAACAAATCTGGGATTTCTGATTACATGGATGCACTCTCAGGACATTTTCAGGCTGCTGTTAACAATCCACTATGATAAATTAATTCCTTTACCCACAATCAAATAATTAGTACAAATTGAGGATATTATCCCTATCACATTCATTTATAGATTCATTATGTTGGATCTAATTTTTTTTTCCAAGAATTTTCCACTGCTGTAAGGAAGAACAATAGCTCTCATAAGTCTTAGTAATATCGTACTTAATTTACCCAGCATCGAAGAATTTATTTACTATCCATTCTCATCTGTTAACCAGTGACTTTGTTTGAACTCCAAAACTTAAAACTCACAATAGTTCAAACCAGCAAAATTTTCTTTACTATTTTCCCATATCATCTATGCCTAATACACATCCATACATACAAAAAAAAAAAAAAAAAAAACACCTTTAGAGGCCATTTTTCCCCGCAAGCGGGGGTTGGCCTTTTTCGGGAACTGTGGTTGTTGTTGTTTTTCGGTCCCCTTTTTGAAGCAATGTTTTATGGCCGGATGCCCTTCCTGACGCCAACCCTTTTTGCCGCCTTTAACGACAAGCAGGGAATTACCAGTGAACTGGTACTCAATCCCTTAATTGTATAATACATACATACAGCACAATTTATATTCTGATCAAATTCAAGTTTATATATATATATATATAATCCGTGAGCAGAGTACTCTGGGAAGTCAGTGTAAGACCTCTCCCAAATTTGGCTAATTTTGTACTCCCACATTTTTATGAAGCTCATATCCATAAATAGCTTTGATTCTCATATAAATTCTATCAAAATGGAATCCCAAGATTACTCCCAATTTTACTATCAATGAATGGCTGCTCATAACTCAGCAAATCAAATCTTTATTCTCCATCTCCCTTGACAAAAGTGATAATTTTCATAATAAAATTATATTTCTATTTTTTTATATTTTACGAATTCTCTCGATATGCGATCCCATCCACATGGAACTATCTATTTTCAGACAAGGCACACTGTCGGTGTCAACAATCTTGTAAGATTGATACACAAAACAACACCAAACAAACACAAACATTGATACACAAAACACACACACACGCATGCATTATGCATATTCGTTTGCGTTGGAACCATTATTTACAGATCAGGATGGGTGTCAGTTTTTTATTTCAATTTCATAAAATTTGTCCTTCAATTTTATAAATGCTAATGCACAAATGGACCAAAAAGTTTATTCTTAGAAAACCACTATGATGTCACATTGAAATTACCCTTTCAGTTCCCACAATAATTTATCCAAATTTGACTACACGCCCATTTACATGTCAGTCGACCACTGACCTATCGATCATGCGGAACAATAGTCCGAAATTCCCACCTGATCATCATGTGACTCTTGTCACTTGGTTTCAAAAAATTTGCAACGCAATTGTTTCCAAACTTTGTAAATTTAAAATTGCTGTGCCCAAAATAGAAGATCCAATTTTGGCATTTGATCAATTAATTATTAATTTGTTAACAAGCAAAAGAAAAAATGAATCATTCTTGCTCCGAAAACTTTTCAGACACAAGAATCATCGACAGTTATTCATGTTTATCCAGTAATCGAATCTGTTGAGGCCAATCATCATTTGGGATTTGCAGCAATGAAGGCCTAATCATTGTCTGAGGTACCGGTAAGCACTGGTACACTTGAACTTGGTTTGCCCCATGAACTTGTCTTCCTGTTGACATACGGACATCTTCTTCTCCAATGTCCCATCTTTCCACACTCGAAACACCGGTTTCTGTCGTTGCCTGGTCTGTGCACCTGTGCACTTGTATTGCTGGGCTGCATCTCTACATCACTGAGTTGCCACTGCAATCTCTCGTTATCTCCTGAAACACGAAAAAATTCTCTGTACCGTCCTTTTTGGGGAGACAAATGGGAATCAGATTGGACAACTGTCACTTTCATTCCTAATTTCGGGGGTAGTTGTGCACTTGTCTCCTCCACTGTATCCTGTATCCTTTTTATTTTGCGTTCTAGGTCCGTTATCCGTTCTTGCTGTTCCCGTTGTTTGGATTCACCATCCCAAAGATGGAATGCAGGCCAGTCTACCATTAGATTCTGTCTCTTCCTGGCTCTCAATTTTTGTCCTAATCTTTCCAATCGACTTCGGTCAAATGTACCATCTCTTGGAAACTCCTTAGCATGTCCCTTTGTCCAGAAATACCAATTTTCAACCTCTCTAATCGCCTCTTCACAGTAGCGGTCGTACATATAATATGTACAAGTACCTTTTTGTGGAATCTCTGGTTGTCCTTGTGTATTCTTGCAGGCTCCATTTCCCATTCTGCCTGTATGTGAATAACACTCAGTAATCCCTCAATGTACCAGGTAGATTACTAGGATCTGCACTTTGGAATACACCTGTACACACCTGTACTATATATACTATAAATAAATCTACTGGGGTCTGTTCCACTTTTTATCAAAGTGACGTTGGATGTGTTGTAGCTTGTTCCAGGTTCCTCTAAAGCTTCACTCGTACCTCCAGGAAGGATCTCTCCACCTGTTCAAATGGTGACCTCCAGAGAATCTCTCTCACCTGTGGCTTTTGCACAACCCAATCTCACAGATCAGTAGATGAGCCAAACGGGTCAGTATGAAATGGGTGAATCCACAGGTATCTCGCTCTGTCGAAGGGAAAATCACACAATGGTAACCGCACATATATAATCTATATATAGACTCACCATCTTGCTCAATTTTCCAAGGTTGTCTTCACATTGATAATATCTCACAAAGATATCAAAGCTTCTTTCTTGAGACCGCATCCTCATCAATCAATCAATCAATTTATTCAATTAAATCAATTCAATCATTCATCAATAAATCAAATTAATCACTCTAGATGACTCCCTGTATATGCCCTTTCCCCAATGATGTCAGGATAGATCCATCCATTGACTGAGATTGAAGATCATCGGTCGTCACCTCAGATCCATAGCTCATGTTAATTGATGAATCACTGTTCTGTACTAGGGTCATATCTGACATATTTTCCCAATTTTGCCTGGTCACCACAAATTCTCTTTGCAACCACTAAAGGCAACTCATCCTTCATTCGTGAGACAGCCAAAATTGATGGCAGATATTAAAGTTCATTGGGTCCTGAAATGGGACTGTAAAATTCCTTCCAGCATGCTAAATTTTGAAACTCCATTGTTTGTAATACACAATTTATCCCATAGGGCTTGAAAGTTCTTTCCCAAGTTCGTGCAATCATTCTGCATTGAAACCCTATAATGTCATTAAACCATCAACTTGTAGATGCATTTATTTATATCCCATTAACCCAAGAACTCTCAATTGCTTGGTTTCTTTTTAGTAATGCCATATATCCATATTTCTTTTCAAAATGTTCCTAACATACACATTAATCCCATTAGACCTCAAATAACCTACAATCCGAAAATAAATTTGTGAAATTTCAACAATTTATCACAATATCATTGTTCATATGTTCATATCTTAATCCAATCAGAAACTTGTCAATTTACCCTTAATATATGTCTGTATATATATATATTATTTTTTTACAAAATCCAACTACCATTAAACTGAAAAATTGTTTTGTTGGACTCATGCAAGGTCCCTTACAAATTTTGAAAATTTTCCAAAGACATAACTTCCATTTTCTTTGACAAATCCTAATATTTATCAAATATTAGGATTATCATCAAAACAATGAATGACTCAATTGCTTAATGACTGCACATCCAAACCTAGATATTTTGAGTTCCGTAATTTTAATACCTCAAATTTTCCATTTCTTCCCTCCCTGACCCTTAGATGTAGGGATGGGTTCTTTTTTTTCTTTTTTTACGATCATGTTGCATCGACCATTATTTTCTTAATCGATTGGCTGATAGCATAACCAATCCACAAGTGCTTCGTCCGAAGATGTGTCTTTTAGGAATTTAATTAAATAAGTCATTTATAAAATTAAATAATGAATTGATTAAATGATTAATCAATAAATCAAAATATCCTTGTTAGCCACATCACTTGGTCACTGTCATGTCCAAATATCAGCTTCCTTAACTCAAAAGGTGCCTGAGATATTGGCCAAATGAGAAAGAAATGTAATTAATTAAATAAGTACTTCATTAATTGCTAACAATTTTCAAAATCCTCAATTTTCATCCGATTTACTTGAAATTTGAATTGGATTTACTTATCAGCAAACTGAAATTGAACCAACAACTATTTATTCAACATAGGCCAAAGTCAACAACAATTTCAAAAATCCTTAATTTTCATTCGGTTCACTGGTCATTCGAATGGGATTTATATATCAGTCAACTAGTTCAATCAACAACTATTTTATTCAACATAGGCCAAAAGTCAACAACAATTTTCAAAAATCCTTAATTTTCATTCGGTTCACTTGTCATTCGAATGGGATTTATATATCAGTCAACTAGTTCAACCCACAACTATTTTATTCCACATAGGCCAAAAGTCAACAACAATTTCAAAATCCTCAATTTTCATCTGATTGACTTGACATTCGAATGGGATTTAAATATCAGCCACCTAATTCAACCAACAACTTTTTTCTTCAACATAGGCCAAAGTCAACAACAATTTAAAAAATCCTCAATTTTCATCCGATTTACTTGACATTCGAATGGGATTTAAATATCAGCCACCTAATTCAACCAACAACTTTTTTCTTCAACATAGGCCAAAGTCAACAACAATTTCAAAATCCTCAATTTCATCCGATTTACTTGACATTCGAATGGGATTTAAATATCAGCCACCTAATTCAACCAACAACTTTTTTTTTTCAACATAGGCCAAAGTCAACAACAATTTCAAAAATCCTCAATTTTCATCCGATTTACTTGACATTCGAATGGGATTTAAATATCAGTCAACTAATTCAACCAACAACTTTTTTTTTTCAACATAGGCCAAAGTCAACAACAATTTCAAAAATCCTCAATTTTCATCCGATTTACTTGACATTCGAATGGGATTTAAATATCAGCCATCTAATTCAACCAACAACTTTTTTCTTCAACATAGGCCAAAGTCAACAACAATTTCAAAAATCCTCAATTTTCATCCGATTTACTTGACATTCGAATGGGATTTAAATATCAGTCAACTAATTCAACCAACAACTTTTTTTCTTCAACAAAGGCCAAAGTCAACAACAATTTAAAAATCCTCAATTTTCATCCGATTTACTTGACATTCGAATGGGATTTAAATATCAGCCACCTAATTCAACCAACAACTTTTTTTTTTCAACATAGGCCAAAGTCAACAACAATTTCAAAAATCCTCAATTTTCATCTGATTTACTTGACATTCGAATGGGATTTAAATATCAGCAAACTGAAATTGAACCAACAACTATTTATTCAACTTAGGCCAAAGTCAACAACAATTTTCAAAATCCTCAATTTTCATCCGATTTACTTGAAATTTGAATTGGATTTACTTATCAGCAAACTGAAATTGAACCAACAACTATTTATTCAACTTACATTGCCCCCATGCCAAATAATTAAATATCCTACAGCGCGGCATTGCAGCGGCACGTCATAGAGGCTGCATTTGGAGGGAGAGGTGTACGCTAATAGATTGATTAATTGTATAATTAAACTCAATAAAGATTATCACAAAATATTTTCTTACTCAATTGGCTAATAGCATAAGTAAACCACAAGTGCTTCATCCGAAGATGTATCTTTTAGGAATTTAATTAAATCAACCCAAGTGAAACAACGTCAAGCACTGCGAGCCCAGGGAGCAGAGGAAAACACAAAAAACAAAAGCACTGGCTCTGCTTCCTGGAAGCTTCCTGCAAAACGTTTTGCTTCTCGAAAAAACGTCCGCCAATGGGAACTAGAGGGAGGGGAGGGAGAAGGAGCGGGAGCAAGAGACAGGTAGCCAAAATGTAAATGAGGGACAATGAGGGACAATGAGGGAAAAATGTTCGATTTTTCCCTGGGGCGTCGGTATGCAATTTTCATCCAATCGCCATCTTTCATAATAATTCTGGACCCGGCATCAGATGGCGTTGTCTGTCATTAATTTATATGTTAATCGAACGAGTTTTAGGTGTTATAAGAAATGGCGGGATTTTTTTTCCCTCTCCTCCACCCTTTTTCCTTGGACCCGCGGTTTCCGTCCTACACAATTTCGTTTAATTTGTCTAAATCCAACTCGCCGTTTCAAAGATATAAGCCATTTTGTCGCGGTATTATAAATTGGAATGGGGGAAAATATATATATTTAATTCCATTGTCCGCTTCCTCTCCTCCGCCAAGCGAGTCGCCTACCATTTGGGCAGGCAACTCAAAAGTACGTTGTAAGTGCTACAAACGAGTGTACACGATTGTACATGTGTACGGGCCTTACAGAACCGGCAAACAAATCGCCCCATGGTGCACTTCATGGGTCGATTCGCCTCCAGTACAGAATGAGGCTTTTAATAACCAGCATCCTCGCCAACACACGGTCCGAATTGCAGGCAAGCCTACAGACGCGCGTTTCTCAGTGACGCGTGTGAGACGAACTGGCGCATTTATTTACACAGCGCAAAAACCCATATTTACAGATCGCTAGAAAAAACACGAATAATAGCTAAAACCGTTTGTCCTGTTCCATCCGTGACTTTGTCCGCTCATTCACTTTTCCTGATTCGCATCAAGGATCTCCATCATCAGACAGCGTACTTAATTCCGCATTTTAATGAGAATTCAACAGGATTTTACAACTCAAAGGAAAAAGAACGAGCAGGCCTTTTGCAGGACGATCGTTACAAAAATCGTTACATATATTAAAGTATTTATAATGTCGACAAAAATCATATCTTAATTCTTACAAAATTTGGTTCTTTGAATAAATCACAGCACCGGGAGTCCCGCTCCAATGGATCTTTTGTGTTTATTCAGCACCCTAGTAATTGGTTCTTTGTGTACTAATTAATTACACAGCACCCAGGCCCCACTCATATGGATCTTTTGTGCAGCGCTACACAGCACCTGAGCAAAAGGGGTCTCATCTACATTTTCATAATCAGGGCTTCCGTGCACCAATAGTGCGTGGAGAAGCCCAAACACCACATCCTCCATGTATATACAGAATAACTATTCCCACGTTCGTACATCATATTGGACAAGAACAAGAACATGCTTACCTCTCAGAAAGATCTTGCCGATGTGTCCAATTGGTCCCCGTACGGGCCACCAGATTGTTCGGGAATGTTAAAGGACTCAGGAGGCTCCAATATGACCAAACAGCTTTTACAAAAGCAATGCTTTATTAACTAATAATTCACTTGTTTCAATATAATAAAGAACTACAATACAATAACGAATTTGGTAATTCAAGTCGTTGGTTCTTCTTTGGTCGGTCTTCTGAGCTGTCCTCGCTCCGTACTCGTTCGTTCCATTTGGGCAGAGATTCTGATGACAAGTGTCTCGACTCAAAGTACGTTCTCGTTTATATGGGCACACTCGTGTTAATCCTCTCTCCGCTAAATGCTCCGAGGTCATGATTGCTCAGCCCCCTGCTGGGGAGTTCCTTCACCCTCTTTGCATCCCAATGTCCAAACAACAGTACGGGCTTGGGAATGTGTGTTAGCCCGGGGCCGTGATAAAGGTGGACAAAGGAACTCCCAGGTTCCATGTTCTGAGATACATTCCTGACATTCTTACGAACCACCTGGACTACCTGCTCCGTTACTAGTCCGAACCAATGAGTTACACTTCCACAGTGTCTTAGGGCTAATTTGGGGTCCACTGGGTCCTTGGGGTCTTTTGGATTGTTTGGGTCTTTGGGGTCTTCCAGGTCTTTAAGGGTATATACGGGGTATTTTGGGTCTACGGGGTATTTTGGGTATTCGGGGTCTTTTCGGTCTTCTGGGTCTTTTCAATATTTTCGGTCTTCTCGGATTTTTCGATCTTCTCAGTCTTCAGGGTATTTAAAGGTCTTTGGGAGTATTTTGGGTCTTTGGAGTATTTTGGGTCTTCATGGTCATTTGGGTCTTCAAACAGTCTTCAGAGTGTTTTGGGTCTGCAGGGTCTTTATGGTCTTTTGGGTCTTGGGGTCTTTTGGGTATCTGGGGTCTTTATGTGCCTTTGGGTAATTTTAGGTCTTCAGGTTCTTTTGGGTTTTTGTGGTCTTTTGGATCTTTAAGGTCTTGGTTTCTTTGTGGTATTTTGGGTTTTCAGGGTCTTGTTGGTCTTTTAAGTCCTCTGGGTCATTTGGATCCTTGGGGTCTTCAAGGTCTTTAAGGGTCTTTGGGGTAATTTGGGTCTTCAGGGGTATTTAAGGGTATTTGGGGTATTTAAGGGTCTTGGGGTATTTTGGGTGTTTGGGGTATTTTGGGTCTTTGGGGTCTTTTGGGCATTCAGGATGTTTATTGTGTTTTCTGGGTCATTAAGGTCTTCGGGGTCATTGGGTCTTTAAGGATCTTCAGGTTTTTTGAGTCTTTGGAGTATTTACAGTCTTTGACAGTCTTTTTTTTTTTTTTTTTTTTTTTTTTTTTGTGTATACAATATCGAGGCTCGTGAAAGAGCGAACATTAATCACACAGAAAGACAAACCGACACATAAAACATATAACATAGGGAGCGGTAGACAAGATGGGGAGAGAGGGGGAAGGACACAAACACAACATTTGAGAGCAGGGACCGAGAGACATGGAGACATCGAGAGATCTGAGAGAGGGCGAGGGCTTTGGGGGGGGGGGGCGTGGGAAGGGGGCAGTGGGAGAGGTATAAAACATATGGACACTGCCAGGACTTCCAGGAAAGAAGTTGGAATTTCAAACAAGGTGGATCTGGGGTGAATTAGCGGGGGTAGAAAAGATCAAGGTTTTGGATGGGGGAAGATAAGAGATGGTGGTGAACAGCTGTTTTAAAGACCTGGAGGGAGGAGTGGGATTGAAGGGAGTGAGGGAGTTTGTTCCAGAGGCGGGAGAAAAGAGGAATGAAAGAGTGAAGGTGAGCGGAGAGCCGAGATTTCGGCAGTTTACCCATCAGAGGGTTGCTGGCAGATCTTGTGCGACCTGTAGGAATATTTGGGGGACAGAGCACAGAGAGAGCTGGGGGTGCAAGGCCAGAGAGGAGTCGGTAGAAGACAGAAAGACCACCTACCTGCCTGCGGTGAGTGAGTGAAAGGCCCTCAGAGATAGCTTCATCGCGGGAGATTCCAATAATTCTGAAAGCTTTGGTTTCAACAGCGTGAAGCCGAGCTAGGTGTGAGGCAGGAGCACCGGCCCATAGGGGAGAACAGTATTCCATTGAGCTGCGGATGAAAGCCTTGTATGTGGTGAGGAGCTCAGGTGTGCCGAGGAAGGACTTCGCACGACGGAGGATGCCCAGTCGGCGACTGGCTTTGGAGGCCAGCTTGGAAATGTGGTTTTCCCAAGAAAGATCATGGCAGATAGTGAGACCCAAAATCTTGAGCGACAGAACTTCTTGGAGAGGATTGTTGAGAAAGTAGATGGGAGGGTTGTCCAGTCGATCTTTTCGGAGAGACATAGTAAGAGTGTGAGATTTGTCAGGATTGAAAGACATGTTCCACTTGTTTGACCAGTCTGTGATTTTGTCCAGGTCTTCAGAGAGTGAGGAGGCAGCAGACTGCCGATCTGAGGGAAGAGGAATGGAGCGGCAGAGAGTGGAGTCATCAGCAAAGAGATAGAGAGGATTTTCGAGAGAGTCAGAGAGATCATTGATGAAGACCAGAAAAAGCACGGGGCCCAGAACACTGCCTTGGGGAACTCCAGCCTGAACAGGAAGAGGAGATGAGAGAAACCCATTCAGGGCCACACGTTGACGACGACTAGAGAGGAAGTCCGCCAGCCATGCGTGGAGATTTCCATGGATACCAAAGGAGGAGAGTTTGGTGAGCAGAGCGGGGTGCCAGACCGTGTCGAAGGCACGTGATATGTCGAGGGAGACAGCTCTAATTTCCTGTTTGGCATTGAGGACCTCCATCCATTGTTGAGACAGCAGAAGCAGCATGTCCAGAGTAGAGTGACCTGGTCTGAAACCAAATTGATGATCAGAGATCAAGCCATTGGAGAAGAGGAAAGATTTCATATCAGAAGCAATGATGGATTCCATGACTTTGCTGATAATTGGGAGAAGGCTGATTGGTCTGTAGTTGCTAGGATCTGTTTTTGCACCTTTTTTGTGCAAAGCGGTGATGTTGGCTGATTTCCAAGCAGATGGCAGTTGACCTTGAGCAAAAGAGAGGGTGAAGAGAACAGAGAGAGGGTGAGATAGAGCAGCAGAGCAGGATTTTAGGACCCGTGGGCTGATGCCGTCGGGTCCAGTTGCAGAATCAGAGTCGAGGGTTGACAGAAACTTTTCCACCTTGTCAGGAGGAAAGGACACGGAGTCCAGGAGCAGCAGGGTACGACTGGGTATGGTGGGTACAGAGAGGGATGGGTTTGGGACACAAGATTTAGAGGCAAACACAGAGTTGAGGCATTCAGCTTTTTCACGTGCGGAGTCAGCTGTGTAGCCGTTTGAGGTAAGGGAGGGGATGGAGGGGGAACAAACACCAGAAACGGATTTGACCAGACGCCACCAGGATTTGGAAGAGGGAGACAGATAAGAGAGTTCGGTCTTGAGAACGGAGAGATATTGTTTCCTGGCTCTCCTGAGGGTGGACACACACTTGTTTCGGGCTTTGTGAAAGGAAATGAGATTTCCTTCCGTTGGATTTGCTTTCCAGGAGACGAAGGCAAGTTGTTTCTGGGCAACAGCCTCACCACAAGATTCCGTGTACCATGGACGGGAGGAAGGGTATGACAACTGAAGACGAGATGGGATAAATCTGTGCATGAGAGAGAGCAATTTACTTTGGAAGAATTCCCAGGATGAGTTGATGTCAGAGGTGGTAGAGATGGGAGACCAGTCCAGATGATTGATGGCTGCTTGAAGACCGTGCCAGTTGGCCTGAGTGAAATGCCAGACTCGTCGACGCTGAGCAGGCTCCCTGAGGATGGTCAGAGAGATGTCCACTTTAACAAGGACATGATCAGATGATCCGATCGGAGCAGAAGAAGAGCAGCAGACATTTTCAGGGAAGTTAGTCATAACCAAGTCCAGAAGAGAAGATGTTCCGTTGACTGAGATCCGGGTCGGGAAATTGACAGATTGTGTCAGTCCCAGTGAGTCGCAGAAGTCCTTTGCTGAGGAGCCATGGCTGGTGAGAGAGGTACCCACACCCAGCCAACTGGCATGATGACAGTTGAAATCACCACATATGAGGAAGAGAGAGTTGGGATGAGTAGATAGAAGTTGGTCCATATCATCAGACAGCGAGATGTAGATGGAGTCATCACTGTTTGGTGGACGGTACAACACACATATGAACAAGAGGTGGGAGCGAAGGGGAAGCCGTAGCCAGAGGTATTCCTGGGGGTGAGGTGGAGAGAGTGCAGTGCAGGGCGAGTGAGGAAGAGAGTTTTTGATAAAGATAGCAACCCCGCCTCCAGGACGAGGCTCAGGTCTATCATACCGGAGGAGGGAGTAGCCCGGGAGAGATACTATGGAATCAGAGACATCATAAAGGAGGAAAGTTTCTGTTAAGCAGATCACGTCTGGTTTGACAGAAGCAACCTGTATGGAGAGATCAGTTAAGTTTGAACGAAGGCCCCGGATGTTTGAGGTCCATACCGTTAATGAAGAGGAAGGGGGAGCATCAGATACAGAACAGGGGGGAGGAGGGGTAGGGTAAGATGTGGAAGAGGTGGAAGAGGTAGGGAGAGCTGTTGAAGGTGTGTCAGAGATTTCAGAATAGCTCGGAGAAAGGGAAGGATGGGGCGGACAAAAGGTTTGATGGTGATTGGGTGAGCCACAATGAGGTGTTCTTTGAGGAGGGGGAAGAGCGAGGCAGAAGGTTGGGGGAGATGGAGGTGAGAGTTTGAAGGGGGAAGAAGCGGGGAGGACGCTTTGAGGAGGGGGAGTGAGCGGGGGGAAATTGAGAAGCAATGAGGGTGGGGAGATTTGAAGGGGAGGGGTGAGGGGGGAGTTTGGGAGGGAAGAGACAAGGGGAGGGATTTGAAAGGGATGGGATATGGGGGAGATTTGGAGGGGAGGGGTGAGGCAGGAGTCTAGGAGGGGAGGGGCGAGGGGGCGTCTTGGCGGGGAGGGGTGAGGGAGTAGTTTAGGAGGGAGGGGGCAAGGGGGGAGATTTGAAAGGGATGGGTGATGGGGAAGATTTGGAGGGGAGGGGTGATGGGGAAGATTTGGAGGGGAGGGGTTATGGGGAAGATTTGGAGGGGAGGGGTGAGATTGGATTTTTGAAAGTGTACGATTTATGGGAAACGAACATTTATTGCAAAATGAGTTTCTTGTGACCTTCGAGTTAAAAATACGTTTAAGGACGCTGGATGGAGGATGGAGTGCAGGAGAGTTTAGGGAATGTAGAACAAAGGCACTATAGGAGATGGATATTTTTTTTGGGATGAATTGATTTGGTGAGCAAGTCGAAAGCAGCCTTTTAAAGAAGAAGAAGAAAAAGGTGTTATAAAATATGACGGAATACATAACTTGAGGGGAAAGTGTAAACATTGAAGGTTAATGAGTGAAAACTATCTGGGGAAATGGGGGAGAAACACGTGGTCGAAGAACGAACGAACGAATAAGAATGAATAAACGAATGAGAACAGAGAAGGAAATGTTTTTTTTTTTTTTTTTTTTTTTTTTTTTTTAGTTGAGATTTACACAAGGAAGTAGGCTATGGGTGAAAAGACTGGGAATACAGAGAACGAAAGTTATTGGATCACAAACGACGGACCACTGAGAGAAAAACAAAGCCTCAAGGTTGTACAGTGCACACTGTACAAGGCCTTGCTCGCGACACGGCAAACAGACGATCAATTTATGAAAGATAAACACCGAGAAACAACCAAAGTTGCACACAATAACTTCACACACCGAATGATAAATACAGTCTTCAGTGTCTTCGGGGTCTTCATGGTATTTTGGGTGTTTGGGGCCCATTGAGTCTTCATGGTATTTTGTGTCCTTGGGGTCTTCTGGGTCCTTGGTGTATTTTGGATCCTCTAGATCATTTTGGTCCTCTGGATTGTTTGGGTCTTTTGAATCCTTGGGGTATTTTGGGTCTTCCGGGTATTTTGGGCGTTTGTGTTCCATTGGGTCTTTTGGGTGTTTTGGGTGTTTGGGGTCCATTAGGTCTTCAGGGTCTTTTTGTTCTTTTGGGTCTTTGGAGTATTTTGGATCTTCAGAGTCCTTGGGGGTCTTCTCAGTCCTTGGGGTCTTTTGTGTCTTCCGGATATTTTGGGTGTTTGTGGTACATTGGGTCTTCAGGGTCTTTTGGGTCTTTGGGATATTTTGGGTCTTTGGGATATTTTGGGTCTTTGGTGTCCATTGGGTCTTCAGGGTCTTTTCAGTATTTTGTATCTTTGATGTCCTTTGGTTCTTGAACAGTCTTCAGGGTGTTTTGGTTCTTCTGGGTCTTTTGGGTCTTTGGGGGTCCATTGGGTCTTCAGGGTCTTTTCAGTCTTTTGGGTATTTGGGGTATTTTGGGCCTTCGGAGTATTTTGGGCCTTCGGGGTATTTTTGGTCTTCAGAGTCCTTGGGGTCTTCTGGGTCCTTGCGGTCTTCTGGGTCGTCATGGTCTTTTGTGTCTTAAACAGTCTACAAGGTATTTTGGGTGTTTGGAGTCTATTGTGTCTTTGGGGTCTTCTGGATCCTCGGGGTATTTTGGGTCCTTGTGGTCTTCTGGGTCATCATTATCTTTTGTGTCTTTAACAGTCTACAGGGTATTTTGGGTGTTTGGAGTCCATTGGGTCTTCAGGGTTTTCTGGGTCCTTGGGGTCTTTTGGGTCCTCAGAGTCTTTTAGGTCTTTTAACCAGTTGACACAGTCATGTTCAAAGATTTCCCCTTAAAACCCCCCACTAAAATCCCTCCTAAAGCACGACTCAAAGCCTTTAAGACCTATCTTTATGAAGGGGGACAGACACACAAACACACACAAACACACACACACACACACACACACACACACACACACACACACACACACACACACACACACACACACACACACACTGTGCTTTATATGGTAGATATATTTTCGCCATATCTCGTGGGATTGTGTCTGTGAGTTGGACAGGTGACGTTGATGGGCCATGAGCTGCACATGGACATGTCTTTTCCGCATATCTCGTGGGATTTTGAGTTGGACAGGCGACTGTGACAGTTGGACAGGGGAAGGGGGTTTGAAGGCTTGAAACGGGGAGGGGATTGGCATTCTCAAACAGGGCTTCAACCCATGGCTTTATAAAAGGTCTTTGTCCGAGGACATTTTTACCCTGCGCTCGCGAAGCGAAAAGCATGGTTTGGTTTTCGGCTGCGAACGTGTGTATGTTTGGCGTACATGTCTGCATTTTAAAAATACATTTTCTCTGCAACTGTCGGTCTGATGGACACTAAATTTTCACCATAGGATCACCTCCTTCTGTAGAATATTGTAATGATAATTATGATGTAATAGGTCATGTGGTACAGGCGCCAACTTGGAAAAACTGAAAACAGTTACGCCTCTATATCTCCAAAACCGCTCCATGGAAAAAATTGAAGCGTGACTCATTGTTAAGAACTTCACATGGGGAATAAGTGTTGTTAACGATGAGTGTTGTAATTATGATGTCATAATTTGACATATTTGTACTCGAACTTGTCAACCCTTGAAATGCACACTTTGGCCAACAAACCTATGATGTCATAATCACAAACTGGTCAAACACGTGGAACATGTCTTTCGATCTTGACAAATCTCACACTCTCACTTTGTCTCTCCGAAAATACCGTCTGGAAAACCCTCCCATCTACTTTCTCAACAATCTTCTTGAAGAAGTTCTGTCACTCAAGCTTTTGGGTCTCACTATCTGCCATGATCTTTCCTGGGAAAACCACATTTCCAAGCTGGCCTCCAAAGCCAGTCGCTGAGTGGTCATCCTCCATATAAGAAGTCCTTCCTTGGCACACCTGAGCTCCTCACCACATACAAGGCTTTCATCCGCAGCTCAATGGAATACTGCTCTCCCTCTGGGCTGGTGCTCCTGCCTCACACTCAGCTCGGCTTCACGCTGTTAAAACCAAAGCGCTTTTTTATCCAGGTCTGCGGAGGGTGAAGATGCTGCTGCCTGCCGATCTGAGGGTTGAGATATGGAGCGGCAGAGAGTGGAGTCATCAGTAAAAAGATAGAGAGGATTTTCCAGAGTTTCGGAGAGATAATTATTGATGAAGATTAGAAAAAGCACAGGGCCCAGAACACTGCCTTGAGGAAGTCCAGCAGGGGCAGGAAGAGGAGTTGAGAGAATTCCATTTAGAGCCACGCATTGACTATGACAGGAGAGGGAGTCAGCGAGCCATGCCTGGAGATTTCCATGGATAAATATATTTTTAATACAAGCTTTACAGGCTTGACCCATGTAACACATGAGATACCCCAGAGGCAGACAATGCTTACCTACTCTCGCAAGATGTACATTGTGGCAAATTTGGACAACCATACTTTTGTCTGCAAACATTAACCAATAAATTTGGCAACCGAACATGAGGATTGTTCGATTCATTAATGCATCATTAATCACCTCTCCTGATTAATCACCTCAACTCTCCTGATTCACTTCTCCTGATTCATTAAACCGTCAGATTAATTAATTGTATCAAAACATCGGTGACCTGATCACACAATCAAATCGGTGACTTTTACTCACATAGATCACATAAATCATGTAAGTTTAAATTCCGTTTACAATTTAATAAAACTGCATAGTGAAATAGAACAGCATTTGTGTATTGCCTCACTGATTTGGGAAACCAACTATTTTTGAGGTCAAGCAGTCAAAGGTCAACTCAAGGTCAAACTTCTAAAATCATTTTTCATCTGAAAAATCATCACTTTTCTTCCTGTTGACCCAAGCTTTGATCAATATCGCAATTTTTAATCTTCATGAAATGGACAATTTGCTGTATCAATGGAAAACTTTCACTGAATTCAACCACCAACTATTTTTGAGGTCAACATAGGCCAAAGATCACCATCTTTGCCAAATTTCTAAAATCCTCCATTTTCATCCGATTAACTTTAAATTTGAAGAGGACTTGCATATCTGGTCACTGAATTCAACCACCAAGTATATTTGAGGTCAACATAGGCCAAAAAAAAGGTCAACATGGGCCACATTTCTAAAATCCTAAATTGAAATCTGATTGACTTGAAACTTGAAGAGGACTTGCATATCTGGTCACTGAATTCAACCGCGTATTATATTTTAGGTAAACACAGGCCAAAAGGTCAACATAGGCCAAATTTCTAAAATCACCAATTTTCATTTGATTGACTTGAACTTCTCAGAGGATTTATATATATGGTCACTGAATTCAACGACCATCTATTTTTGAGGTCAACATAGGCCAAAAGGTCAACATAGGCCACATTTCTAAAATCCTCAATTTTTATCCAATCGACTTGAAATTTGAAGAGGACTGGCATATCTGGTCACTGAAATCAACCATCAAGTATTCTTGAGGTCAACATAGGCCAAAAGGTCAAAATAGGCCAAAAGGTCAACATAGGCCAAATTTCTAAAATCACCAATTTTCATCCGATTGACATGAAAATTGAGCAGCATTTGCACACCGAGTCACTAAATAGGGAAACTAACTGGTTTTGAGGTCAAAAGGTCAAAGGTCAACTCTATGTCAACCTTCCAAAATCATCGTTTTTCTTTTGAAAAATCGTCAATTTTCATTCTGTTGACCCGAGCTTTGATCAAGATTGTAAATTTTATTCTTCATGAAATGTACAATTTGCTGTATCAATGGAAAACTTTGGGGGCGGGGGGGAGGGGGGACTTTGCAAGTATCGTGCTACGCATGACGTCCTCTTGTTTGTCTGTCTTTGTTTGTTTGTCACCGGCCTACAGGTCACAATTTTCAACCGATCTTCACGAAACTTCACCAATTGGTGGAATTGGTCAAATGCAAGAAGCCTATTGTTTTGGGGTCAAAAGGTCAAAAGGTCAACATGGGCCAAAAGGTCAACATAGGCCAAATTTTTCTAAAATCCTCAATTTTCATCCGATTGACTTGAAATTTGAAGAGGACTTGCATATCTGGTCAATGAATAGTCGTGGTGAAGGAGACAAAGGGAGAGAAGTTGTCTCTGTAAATAACAGCCACGCCCCCACCCCGAGAGGAGCGAGGAAATGACTGCAGGGTGTATCGAAGTGGGGTGAGATCAGCACATCTCGCTTCGTCGCCACTGGGTCAGAGCCAAGTTTCGGTCAGAAAAGCACGTCGATATCGTTATCTTGAATAAAAGAGGTAATTTCGGTTCGCTTTTCAGGACTACTTACAGACTGAGCATTGAATAAGGCGAGAGACACGTCAGAACGGTGTTGTTCTACAGCAGGGGAGGCGAACCCGCAGCTCGCGAGCCGCATGCGGCTCTTAGCCAGCTCTTGTGCGGCTCACGAAGGGCTGCTCTATCGGTGCTTGTTTTTACATTTTAAAATGTATTTCTATAATAAAATCAAAATGCATTTGAATATTTGACTATACTGCCAATAAATTTGACAATATTTTAAAAATAAAAGATAATTTTGTGGTAATATGTTTGACAGAAATCTCCCACTAGTCATGCATGAGCCCAAACATGAAACACACTTTCGCGCGTAGAAACACACTTGCGCACGCAGACCCGGAAGTTTGTTAGCTAGGCTAGCACTAGCCCAGCGGCAGTGACCGAATCGCCATGGCAGATCACTCAGTTTTTTCGGAAATTAACGAAGCACTCAGAGACGGTCACATTCGTATCATATCAGTTGGCATGGAACATTGCTCGAACTAAAAAGCCATACAGTGAAGGGGAATTCGTAAAAACGTGTCTCAGAGATGTTATTGCCATCCTCACTCCTGAAAATGACAGTTTGAAGCGTTCTGTGTCAGACCTGCAGCTGTCACGGCACACCGTTGAACAGAGAATATCAGATATTAACAACTCCATTTAAACACAGTTGCATACGGATCTTGAAAAATGTCGGTATTTCAGCATTGTTTTGGATGAGTCTTGCGACATTCAAGATAAGCCACAGTTGGCAATATTTGTACGGTCTGTGTCAGAAGACTGCACAATTAAGGAAGAGCTGCTTGACATTGTGCCGTTAAAAGATAGGACCCGCGGCATCGACCTGAAAGAGACACCCACGAATTTTGTTGAGAAGGCAAATTTGCAATTACCAAAACTAACAGCAATATCCACAGACGGTGCACCAGCTATGTTGGGATCTGCAAATGGCCTTGCAGGGCTGTGTAAAGCTGACGATCGTTTCCCTGATTTTCGGACATTTCATTGCATCATCCATCAAGAGAACCTGGTGTCTAAGAAGCTGAACTTGGACCATGTCATGAAACCTGTGCTAGAAATTGTGAATTTTTTTCGCACTCATGCTCTCAAGCACAGACAGTTCAAAAACCTCATAGCTGAACTGGATGAAGACCTTTCCAATGATCTGCTTCTCCACTGCACTGTGAGATGGCTTTCAAGAGGTAACATGCTTTCCTGTTTTTTTTGAACTTTTGGACCCAGTGAAGCTGTTTCTGGCAGAGAAACATAAGGACTATCCTGAGCTACATGACCCCCAGTGGATGTCAGATTTGGGGTTTCTGGTCGACATGCTGCATCACCTGAATAAACTGAATCTAGATCTGCAAGGGAAGTTAAAAATGCTGCCTGACCTGGTGCAAAGTGTTTTCACATTTGTGAACAAACTCAAGCTCTTCTAGACCCATCTTCAAAAGGGAGAGCTCACACATTTTCCCTCCGAGTTGAAGGCAAATGGAGAAGCAGCTGAGGTTACAAAAAGGAGCATTGCACATTATGCAACACTGGTTGAAAATCTGCAGCAGAGTTTTGAGGACAGATTCTGCAACCTGAAGAAACAACGGCCACAGATCACATTCCTCATCAACCCTTTCACTGCTGAATCGGATTGTTTAAAAGCCCCCTTAGTGACAGATGAAGCAGCATCCCAGTTGGAGATGATTGAACTTTCTGAGGATGACAGACTTAAATATGTCTTGAGAGAAGGAACCATAGGCACAGAGTTTTGGAAAATTGTGCCCACAGACAGATACCCCAGTGTCAAACAGGCTGCACTCAAACTAATGTCAATGTTTGGATCAACTTACGTCTGCGAATCAGTTTTTTCTCCACTGAAACAAGTGAAGTCAAGACATCGCTCTGTTCTTACGGACACACATGTGAAAGAGTTGCTCCGAGTGGCCACAACTGAGTACAAGCCAGACCTGAAAATGATTGTGGAAAACAAAGACTGCCAGGTGTCCCACTGAGGAAATAAACGACCTATGAAAACTGTTAAGCTATGTATTATGATAATTATGACATACCCATTATACATATAATTATTTATTATGTCATTAGGCCTATAAGTTGCTGTTGTAGTGAGAGCATGCAGGTGTTTTGCGGCTCTTTGCAATGGTGTGAGGGTTTTTTTTGGCTCTTTATGCTGGACTGGTTAGCCACCCCTGCTCTACAGGGATAGATGAGGTTATTGGAAGTTGATAGGGGACACTTTTTCGCAGGAATTATTAAAATGTGGGCCGGGAAGAGAAATCACAATCGGTATTTTTCTCTGCTTTCTCCTCCCGCCTCGCTTTTTGCGTTTTCTCGGGAGACCAACGCCGATTTCAAGTTCTCTAAGGCCTGAGACGAGTCCAAGAGTCAATCGAGTGATGTTGTTTAAAGGCAAAAGTTTTTGCCGAGTGTAGCGAATAGGCCTCGGGACAGAGGAGTTAGAGCGGATGGTCGAGCTCGGTACATGCAGCGGTGCGTGCAGAGGTGGGGCGAGCAGTGGGACGAGCAGTGGGACGAGCGATGGGGCGAGACGGGGAAAAGAACTGTCTTGTTGAGAGGCGCACACCGGGGCTGTGTGAGGCGCAGTGAAAAAACATGGCGGGTACTCACAGTTCGAAATTGTCAACTTGGTGGCGAGTAAAATCCAAAGTACTGCAAATCTCACGTGCAGACACGACGCCAGAAGCAAGGAAACGAAACAGGGATCCATCACAGTCATTCACACAAAGCACAACACGACAGCACATGCTAAATCCAACGGAATCAATCAAATACACAGGACGACAGACTCAGCTCAGCCTGCTAGGCGAGTGACCCTGAAGTGGATAAGGTTATGTGACCCGAGTGAACCGTGAATTTTCATCCGATTGACTTGAAATTTGAAGAGGACTTGCATATGTGGTCACTGAATTCAACCACCAAGTATTTTTGAGGTCACCGTAGGTCAAAAGGTCAACATAGGCCACATTTCTAAAATTTTCAATTTTCATCCAATTGACTTCAAATTTGAAGAGGACTTGCATATCTGGTCACTGAATTCAACCACAAATTATGTTTTCGGTAAACATAGCCCAAAAGGTCAACATAGGCCGGATTTCTAAAATCACCAATTTTCATTTGATTGACTTGAAATTTTAAGAGGATTTTTACATATATGGGCACCAACTATTTTTGAGGTCAACATGGGCCAAAAGGTCAACATAGGCCAAGTTTTTTAAATCCTCAATTTTCATCCGATTGACTTGGAAATTGAACAGCATTTGCACATTGAATCACTAAATAGGGAAACGAACTATTTTTGAGGTCAAAAGGTCAACTCAAGGTCAACCTTCCAAAATCATCATTTTTCACCTGAAAAATCGTCACTTTCCTTCCTATTGACCCAAGCTTTGATCAAGATTGTCAATTTTAATCTTGATGAAATGGACAATTTGCTGTATCAATGGAGTTATTTTTTCTTGGGGGGGGGGGGGGCGGATTTTGCAAGTATCGTGCTCTGCATGGCGTCTTCTTCTTTATTTGTTGGGGTGTTTGTTACTTGCCGGAAAATATTCCGGCGAGTATGTTGGTTGGTTGGTTTGTCTGTTTTTGTGCAGTACTACGTCTACACCGTAGCACATAGAATCGCCAAACTTTACACACATATTTGTCTTGCCCTGGAATAGACTGTGCCCAATTTTTAACTCTCTTGGCCCAAGACCTCCATTATGACGACATAATTTGATAATTCGACAAGTACAAAACCTCATCCAATCAAGATGCAATTTCTTGAGCGACATGACGACATAAACTGGTGGAGTAAAAAAAAAGAATGATGGCGTCATCGGTCACATGGTTCAGCCACTATCTTGGAAAAACTTTGCACCTCTATATCTCCGAAAGTGCTGAATAGAAAAAATTGAGACATGGCTCATTGTAAACAACTCTCCATGGGGAATAAAATATGTTAATGATAATGTCAATGGTTCCTCCATTATGCCGTCATAATTCAACAAGTACAAAACTTCATCTGATCAAGATGCAATTTATTGAACGCCATGTTGGCATAAACTGGTGGAGAAAAAAAATGATGATGTCATCGGTCACGTAGTTCGGCCGCCATCTTTGAAAAACGGAAAAACTTTGCAGCTCTATATCTCCGAATGTGCTGAATAGAAAAAATTGAGACATGGCTCATTGTAAAGAACTCTCCATTGGGAATAACATATGTTAATGATGATGTCATAGGTGCCTCCATTATGACATCATAATTCGACAAGTACAAAACTTCATCCGATCAAGATGAAATTTCTTGAGCATCATCAAGGAATAAATTAGTTTAGAAAACAAATAATGATGACGTCATCGGTCACGTGGTTCGGCCGCCATATTTGTCCAAAATGGCCCATAAAAAAGTACATTCCGGCAAGTTCTCGGTCTCTGACCAATTTTTCATATGTCTGTTTGTCTGTTTGTCTGTCTGTGCGCAGTACTACATCTACACCGTAGCACATAGAATCACCAAACTTTACACACATATTTTTCTTGCCCTGTAATAGGCTGTGCCCAATTTTTAACTCTCTCGGCTCAAGGCCTCCATTATGACATCATAATTCGATAATTCGACAAGTACAAAACTTCATCCGATCAAGGTGCAATTTCTTGAGCGCCATGTCAGCATAAACTGGTGGAGAAAAAAACAATGAAGACATCAACGGTCACGTGGTTCGGCCGCAATCTTGGAAAAACCGAAAAACTTTGCACCTCTATATCTCCAAAAGTGCTGAATAGAAAAAATTGAGACATGGCTCATTGTAAAGAACTCTCCATGGGGAATAAAATATGTTAATGATGATGTCATAGGTGCCTCCATTATGACATCATAATTCGACATGTACAAAACTTCATCCGATGAAGATGAAATTTATTGAGCATCATCAAGGAATAAATTAGTTAGAAAACAAATAATGACGTCATCGGTCACGTGGTTTGGCCGCCATATTTGTCGAAAATGGCCGATAAAAAGTACATTCCGGCAAGTCCTCGTTTTCTGACCGATTTTTCATTTGTTTGTTTGTGTGTGTGGTTGGATGGATGGGTGGCTGGTTGGTTGGGTGGGTTGGTGGGTGGGTGGTTGCGTGGGTCGGTGGGTGGGTGGGTAGTTGGTTGGGTGGATGGATGGATCAGTTGCGTGGGTGGGTGGGTTTGGGTGGTTGGTTGGGTGTTTGGGTGGGTCGGTTTATGGGGGGGGGGGGGGTGGTTTTTAGTTGGTTGGGTGGTTGAGTGGGTCGGTTGGGTGGGCGGCTGGGTGGTTGGGTGGGTTTGGGTGGTTGGTTGGTTGGGTGGTTGGGTGGGTCGGTTGGGTGAGTGGGTGGGTGGGTGGTTTTTTGGGTTGGTGGGTGGGTGTTTGGTTGGGTGGGTGAGTGGGTGGGCTTGGTTTGGGTGGTTGGGTGAGTGGGTGGTTGATTTTGTATTAATTTGTTTATTATTATTTTTAAATTAAGGTTTGACTTATAAATGAAGTTGCAATGAATTAAATTACAAATTACTGTTTACAAATATCTCGAGTAATGTGTAATTTGAATAGTAGGTTATAAAATATATTAAAATTAACTTTGCATTAATTATGCCTGAGAGGCCAACTCAAACTCAAGAGTCCACATGCTTGATTGGGCTCCTTTGACCAACATTAGTGCGATTTCATAATTTTTCATAAAATAACCCAACACAATTCCCTTCTGGTTCATGTTCTCATTTATATAAGGGAATTAAATAGCGCAAGAAAACATGTGAATAAGAAAGGACTAAGGTAAGTGAAAATGCAACCATATTGTCTTGCTTCGACAATATGTTTTTGTTTTCACCCATGTCTGGTTCTCTATTTGTCTGTTAAGTAGTGGATGGATTCGGACAAAATTTGGCAGAGATGTAGCATATGTGACAAGGACGAAATGATTACATTTTGTGGAAGATCCAGATGTGGATCTGAGAATTTTTCCAAGTGATTCTTCACCATTGAGAGATTGGGCAAAAAACGATATATAGCACGGTATTTTAAAATGTTATGGACGGATTTGGGCGAAACTTGGTGGACGGGTTGGGTGTGCGACAAGAAAGAATTGTTTCAATTTTTGGAAAGATCCGAATCGGGATCGGGATACGAAAATTTTTCATTTTTTAAATGGATTCTTCATCAGTGAGTGACAAGAATAATATGCAGCACGATATCTCAAAAAGTTGTGGATGACTTATTACAAAACTTGGTGGATGAGTTTGGTAAGTGACAAGAACAAAACGATTAGATTTTGGTTCAGGTCCGAATCCAGATCCGACCTGTTGGTGGGATACAAAACGTAACGTGTTTAGTCTGGCAGAGGTATGCTGTCTACCAAGTAACGTTCGAGTTACTTCTGCCACCGAAGGTTGTGCTTTCAGCACTGTCTGTTTGTGTGTTTATTTGTGAACGAATATCTCATAAAATTGTGGACGGATTCGGATGAAATTTGGTGGAGAGGTAGCGTCTGTTACAATGACGAAATGATTAGATTTTGTGGAAGATCCGGATGTGGATCTGAGAATTTTTTTCGTCATTCTTCACCATTGAGTGACAGGGCTAAAACTGATATATATCACCATAGCTCAAAAAGTTGTGGACAGATTCAGACGAAACGCGGTGGACAGGTGGGGTGTCTGGCACGGACTAATCGGTTCGATTTCGGTGAAAATCCGAATACGAATCCGGATACAATAATTATTTCATATTTTAAATGATTTTTCACCATTGAGTGACAGGACCAAAAACGTTATCTAGCACAATATTTCAAAAAGTTGTGGACAAATTATGATTAAAATGGTGGATGAGTTGGGTAACTGACAAGAACAAGCCGATTCGATTTTGGTTCATGTCAGGTCCTAATCCGACCTGTTAGTGGATACAAAACGTAAACTGGTAAAACGCCTGGCAAAGGTATGCTCTCTAACAAGGTAGGGGTAATTCATTTTGAAGTAAATTGATGTCTTCACATCTTTGTCCTGCATGTTGTTTATGCATAGGTTCTATTATGACAAGCTGGCATGATAGCCTAGAGGTCTGCAAACTCGCCTCGGAGATGTTTAGTCAGGGCTAGAATCTCGACCCAACTATAAAATGTCATCCTGGTGTTCATATGTACGGTGCGCAATCAATGAGTGTCGCTGTTTTGGATACTAAACTGGGTGCCTTGACTACCAGCATTAGTTGGTGTAATTTACAGATCGCATGGTGTCCTTAGTGAATAGAAGACAAACCTCGCTGCACCCTGGTCAAAGTACAAATTCATGCCATGACTGAATGTTGGAAGGGCAATGGCAAACCACTCAGCATATCTATTGCCAATAAACTGCTTTTGCAGGACCAACGCTCTTGAACGGGTAGATGGTACATCTCAGTCATTAACTCCGCCAGCAAAGGTGGATGGAGGTTATGTTTTCACCCCTGTCTATCTATTTATCTGTCTGTCTGTGAACAAGATATCTCAAAAAGTCGTGGACGGATTCGGACGAAACTTGGTGGACCGGTTGGGTGTGTGACAAGACCCAATTGATTTGGTTTTGGTGAAGATATGCATACAGATTCGGATACGATAATTATTTATTTTTTAAGTGATTCTTCATAATTGAGAGATCGGGTGAAATGCGACATATAACATGATATTTCAAAGTTGTGGACGAGTTATGACTAAACTTGGTGGACGAGTTGGTTTGGTGACGAGAACAAGCCGATTAGATTTTGGTTCAGGTCCGAATCCAGATCCGGCCATCAGTGGATACAAAACATAAACTCTTCAGCCTTGAGTGTCGGGCTAGTTTTGTCTGTGATCGTGAAATTAATCAAAAGAAAGTGCATTGGGAAGAATAAATAACAACCGGTTACTTGATTTTAAAAAAGTAATCTCATACACGTGGATGAGTTTGTTAACGTGTACATTTCTTACATGCAGGAGCATGCCATTAGGAGATGCCAGTGAACTTCCACAGGAAAGGCAAGAACCTTTTTTAGACAATGTAGAGTGTACCTTACAAATATTATGTTCAAAACAGAGTAACCGACAAATTAATACAGCACGTTGCATTTGAACTTGGTTTCCCACATTCAAAACAAAGTGTTAAGATGGAAACACCAACCCACATATAGTCAGAGTGAAAATTGATGTAACAGATAATTTTCTTTTTGCATTTACATCTATTTCAACATAAATTTTATTTTTTCGCATGTATCAGTTTAAGCACTTTACTGACCAATCATACTTATTTTGTTTTTAAAATTGGGGCTGACAGGATTTTCCTAGAGGTATGCACAACCACTGACCACTAACATGTCTAGACTGGGTTCGAATCCCGGCCCAGCTATAAACGGTTATCCCGGTGTTTCCTGCACAGGTTGATTCATCAATGTGCCGTCCCTCGAATGGACGTTTAGTGGGTGTCCCGTCCACTTGTATTCGTTGGTGGACATTAAAGATCCCACGGTGTCCTTCGAGAAGAGTAAGTTCGCGAAGCTTAAAATCAGTGACCTAAGAGTAGGACCTTAGCCGAACCTAATTTATTCCCACCTTAGCCGAACATCAGGCCTGGCAAACGGGTTCGTGAAAGCCTTGGTCCAAGCTTCAACCGGCCAACCCACAAATAGTGTGGGAATAAATGTGGCTGTTCAAGAAGAGAAAGAAGAAGAGGACAATAAATGCTTCATTATTTATTGCAGGGCAGACTTAACAATGATAAACAACACACATCTCCAGGTTATTTAGAGGTAGTCAACTCATTTGTGAGTCTCCTCATCTGCACCTGATTCTCCAAACCTGATGCTTCACTCGTCGGACATTTATGGGTACAACACCTTTCAGACAGGCTGCGATAATTCACAAATGAATCCAATTCCAGTATGCATTCACATTCATGCATTCACAAATAAAAGTAAATTCGTGTTCATGTGCATGACCATTTGCCTTGGTATGTGATGAATACGTTGTATCACTTTGTCATTTGAATGAAAGTTGACATGTATACTTCAAATAATTCTCACATCATGGGATTTTTACACATATAAGAAAGCTAAATGAGAATAATGCTCCTCCTTGTGTTCAACTGTTCCTCATGATATAATGTAATTTTAGAAGTGTCTGTTTGTGTGTTTGTATAATGTGTGTGTATATATATATATATATATATATATATATATATATATATATATATATATATATATATATACACACACTATATATATACACTATATATATATATATATATATATATATATATATATACACACACTATATATATACACTATATATATATATATATATATATATATATATATATATATATATATATATATATATATATATACACACACTATATATATACACTATATATATATATCTATCTATAATTCCAGTAATCTCTGTACGTTTGTACGTTTGTACGTTTGTCTGTGACCGCTGTTTCTCGACAACCACGGGTCCGATATACTTTTAACTTGCCAGGTATATTGCTGGGGACCCGAGGATGTGCCTTTTCAAGGTTTCATATTAATCGGACAATTACTTACCGAGCTATGTCCAAAAAACGATTCAACCAATCAGAGAGCAGCGAACTATCGCGTGTGCCGAACGTGGCGGACACACTCTGCCTCGGATGGCACATTTGAGAGCGTATTCATTTATTTCACGTTTGCAAACTATGTTGGCGTTAAACTATGTTTTAAAACTAATAAAAACGAATTTGCGATTCATTCGCTTTCCTGCGCGTTTGTGCACGCGATGGCGATTTCTTTACCAAACTCCGGAAGCCGTTCGCTTTGGACCGAACCATTTCATGTAAATAGAGGGGGGGGATTGTCACCACTCGCAAGCCGTTCGCTTTGGACCAAACCATTTCATGTAAATAGAGGGGGGGGGGATATAATTTTAGATATACTAGGGCATGCCCGTACTATATATATGCCCGTACTATATATCTATCTAAAATTATATCCCCCCCCTCTATTTACATGAAATGGTTTCGTCCATTCGCAACGACCACAGAACCCCCCCCCCTCTATTTACATGGAATGGTTTGGTCCATTCGCAACGCCGGCACACGCGATCGTTCGCTGCTCTCTGATTGGTTGAATCGTTTTTTGGACATAGCTCGGTAAGTAATTGTCCGATTAATATGAAACCTTGAAAAGGCACATCCTCGGGTCCCCAGCAATATACCTGGCAAGTGAAAAGTATATCGGACCCGTGGTTGTCGAGAAACAGCGGTCACAGACAGACAAACGTACAAACGTACAAACGTACAGAGATTACTGGAATTATAGATAGACTAGGGCATGCCCGTACTATATATATGCCCGTACTATATATCTATCTAAAATTATATCCCCCCCCTCTATTTACATGAAATGGTTTGGTTCATTCGCAACGCCAAAGCGAACGGCGAACGGCTTGCGAGTACAGTGACAATCCCCCCCCCCCTCTATTTACATGAATGGTTTGGTCCATTCGCAACGACCACAGAACCCCCCCCTCTATTTACATGCAATGGTTTGGTCCAAAGCGAACGGCTTCCGGAGTTTGGTAAAGCAATCGCCATCGCGTGCACAAACGCGCAGGAAAGCGAATGAATCGCAAATTCGTTTTTATTAGTTTTAAAACTTTATGAAAACATAGTTTAACGCCAACATAGTTTGCAAACGTGAAATAAATGAATACGCTCTAAAATGTGCCATCCGAGGCAGAGTGTGTCCGCCACGTTCGGCACACGCGATCGTTCGCTGCTCTCTGATTGGTTGAATCGTTTTTTGGACATAGCTCGGTAAGTAATTGTCCGATTAATATGAAACCTTGAAAAGGCACATCCTCGGGTCCCCAGCAATATACCTGGCAAGTTAAAAGTATATCGGACCCGTGGTTGTCGAGAAACAGCGGTCACAGACAGACAAACGTACAAACGTACAAACGTACAGAGATTACTGGAATTATAGATAGATATATAGTACGGGCATGCCCTAGTATTTACAATTGACCTATTGAATTGGTTTTGACATATATGTATATATATATATATATATATAAATGCACTCATGAACCACTGGAGAGAGTGAGTTAAACACTAATGCTGTACTCCGGTGTGTAAGGGAAAGTTTTAGGTGGTAAAGAAAATTCATTGTCCTGGAGGTTTAGGGTAGGAGGACGCAAATGATCTTATGTAAATATGAATGGCATCACGCTGCTCCCCTGGGATGGGAAGTATATTATTGGGCAATGATCCTGTCTGTAAAGATGGGTTTGATACTCTTGTAGACAATTATTGTAAACAAATGCAAAAAGAAGCATTGGCTTTTACAGAAACGTTTGTTTGATAATAAAAAATACTCGAGATAACCTGCTTCCACCGGGCTGTTGTAAGGAAATTCGTTTGTAATAGAGTGTGGAATATTTTGGGAGTTTGACCGGAACGTCATTTGACAGCATAATTGCAGGAGCCCGTGGAAACTCAGTGTATTTTGGGTCTTTATGAACTTTTGGGTCTTTTGGGTATCCTGGGTATTTAAGGGTCTTTGGGGTCTTAAAGAGTCTTGAAAAGACTAAGGGGCTTCAGTAGTCTAAACGTTCAAAAGGTACATTCCAATAGCACATAATTAATAGACAGGATGCAACCTACGTTTAAACAGTGCATAATTAGACATATAGTCAGATGGCTAATCGGACAGACGGCTTCACAGACGGACGGATGGATGGCTTCACCAACCGTGTTTTTTGGTTTTATATATTTTAATATATAGCTAGATATTGACTAGATATTGTCAGATATCGACTAGAATGATATAGCCCTGGTGTTGGGCTAGCGGCTAGGGTGCCGGCTTAGGATCCTAGGATCCTGGGCTTGAATCCCGGTCGATCGCTGAATTAACGCCAGGGGGGTTGACTCAGCCTGTCATCCTTCCGAGGTCGGCTAATTGAGTATCAGTTCACTGGTAATTCCCTGTTTGTCGTTAAAGGCGGCAAAAAGGGTTGGCATCAGGAAGGGCATCCGGGCCGTAAAACATTGCTTCAAAAAGGGGACCGAAAAACAACAACAACCACGGTTCCCGAAAAAGGCCAACCCCTGCTTTGTGGGGAAAAATGGCCTCTAAAGGTGGTTATATTTATATATATATATTGACAGATGAATTGAATTTTTTATTTTTTTAACTTCCTATATCTGTGCAAACCAATGTCTGAGCATATACACCACGTGCACACAAAAATGCATATAACTAGAGATTGCATGAATAACAATTATTTTAAACCTCCACAAGCACTGTCTGGACGCAAGAGCTCATAAATGATGTATCATTCAGCATTCTTTGTGTTGTGGATATGACGTTTACCCTGATCAGATGCAATCAAGAGACTTGCATTTATATGTGTTGCAACGTAATAAAAAATACATATTCTGTTCATTATGTAGACTTTGAAACGTTTAAAATGAAAATGTATTGTGTTTGCAGAAAGTATGAATACAACGGATGTTGTTGGCTCTTTACCACACAAGGTGAAGCTGGACATCTCAGGCATTGATCTGCACAATGGAAGATTATTATTGATTATTTTTACAGCCATTATGTTCATTTCTGTGTTATCAAATATCACGGTGATATCTGCTTTTTTCTCCCGAAGATTTAATTCCCCAATGCTGTTGTACATTACTTTAGCTTCAATCGCTGATACATCTTGGGGAATCGTGGGGATATCGAGCCTCGTAAGTCGTATAATTCTATCCCGGCAAGAAATAACGTTCAGTGAGTGTTTGTTTCAAATGTTTTGTTTACACATATCAAACTTTCAACAGTTTATCACGACGTGGTTGATGTACGTTGACCGACATTGGGCGATTTTCTACCCATTCAGTTATGTGGCTTTGATAGCGAACAAAGGTGGTGCTTTTAAACTCGCAGCACTAGTTTGGACAATTGGGTTGTTGTTAAGCATCAGTTTTGTTGTGGTTGCAACACAGTTAGTGTTTTGTAACACAGCCGTGATGATTCCTGACGCTGTTTGTGGATTTTCTCCCATTGCAAAGTCATCCTGTCGAAATTCTGATTTTCCCAGCATGTATACCGTTTGTACCATGTACTTTGTGTACGGTATAACGGGATTTACTGCAATATACTCAACTTGGTGTATCGTCCGAAAATGTCGTAAATCAACTGAGGAGGCCAATATCAAAGCTTTACACACGTGTTTTACACAGCTGTTTGTGTGTTTGGTGCAGTTTTCATCTTTTGTTGTCATGACTGTGTTCAAAAGATTTGTAAGAAACCCAAGAGTTGGTTTCATTATGGACCTCATAGGAGTCACAACACCGGCCTGTATCAATCCGTTAATATTTGGTTTCAGGATCCAGGAGGTTCGTTTGACGTTGCTTTTCGTTTATCAAAAACTAAGGTTAAAATACAACACTTCATTACTTTCTAGAAAATGTACAAGCATTACCACGACAGGTCCTGAGTCAAAAAACAAGTTCAAAGAATTGCATTAACGTTTTTTGACTTCAGACAATAACATACAGTCGTGAGTTCAAGAAACATCAGGATTCATAAACAAGAGTAAAATTGAATGTCCTTTTTGAAATGTTGCAAAATGAATTTCAAAAAACATGTGGATTGTGCTGAAGAAACATCCTTATTATGAACAAGATTACACTCGTACATTGAACATTTCCCTTGACTTGTGAGGTGTGGTTGATGGGGAGGGGATGCTGTGGGTGCAATCAACATTGTTGTCCTTCATTCTGGGCTCATGGATGTTGAAAGACCCTTGATATATTTGGGAGGAAGAAAAACTTGCCAGTATCCTGGTAAATTTTGCTGACTTTTCAAAGTAAATATGCCTTGCAAGCCAAAGGGCCCATGAAAATATCACTGGAAATGTGCATTCATCTTTGAAACGGCGACTCAAGTGTTTCGATATTGAAGCTAATGATCATCCCTTTAATCTTGCTGTATTGTTTCACTATTAAATGCTTATTTCCCCCTATTGTCATCCTCTCCCCTTTAAAATGTTCTATGTTATATGTTAGCTCTTCACGAGCCTCGAGTTAGTATACAAAAAAAAATCCTGCATATGCTGTAATCCCTGCCTCCTCCCAAACCATGCACCCACTCCCTCCGGACTTCCATCCCATCCCTTCCCCTCCTCCTACCACTCCCTCCAGACTCCCACCTCTTCCCCTTCCCACCCCTCCATCTGCTTTCTCCCACACCACTCCTTTCCCTCCTCCAACCCCACTTCTTCCCCTATTTTCTCCCATCACCCCTAGAGTCCCTTTATACAGGGACTCTAATCACCCCTGCCCCTCCCTCCTCCCACCCCTTCCCACCCCGCATCGTCCGCTCCCCTCCCCTCCAAGTCACTGACATTGAATAAAGCATTTTAACTACGTTTGGGGGAAAAAGTTTTTTAAATAAAGGCCGCTTTCGATTCCTACCAACCCGCGTTTCATCGTTTCCACATGTCTTGTTGAAATCTGCCCTCTGAGGGATGTTCATCGATATGGCTGAAAGAAGTCATGGTGTATATATACATATGTTTACCCTAATCGGCATGTTATGAATCTGGGTTGTGTTGTTACCATGTTTCTTGTAGAGTGCTCTCCAAGTGGCTCAAGCACTCAAGCAAGCACTCCATTCGAAGTTGTCGATAAGCAATGGCTGGCATGGCAACCGCCAGCTAGCTGCTTGAAAACTGAACACAGTAGTGTAATAATGTTGATCCTGGGACACCTCCAAATTCCCATTGACTTACATGTTAATTTTCCTCTCTCCTCATTAACCCAAAGCACCTCTATTTCTCTCACCCTGTTCTTTACGAACCTTCTCACCTTTTGACATACTATCCTTATTCATTAGACCATTTAAACACCTGTGATCCTTCTGACCTTATGGACCTTTTAACTTTTTACAATATCATCTGGTGAATATAACCCACTCAAACATCGACCCGACAAATATTTGTTTATGTGTGGGAAATAATTTAATTCTCCTACAACTCTCTTCACCGTCTAATATATTGACAAAGTATATGTTTGAGTTTGGTTCTTTTTCAAGATATTTTAACTGAGTTAAAATAAAATGATAAACCTCCCTCAATGTTCTTGTTTGGGTGCCTCCAGTGCCACATACCATTTTTAAATTAAAGTATATATTTTCCTGACAACCATTAAAGTTTTCCGTCCATTCAAAAATATTTCCATCTTTTTTACCCAACTCACCGGTATTTAAATTAATTCTCTTATTTGTTTTGTGAACTTTTTTACCAGTTGCCTTTTCAATTATACCTATTTGATATTTTTCACATTCATTATGTTTTCCATTTATATACCAAGGTTGATTACACCTCCACTCTTTAGTCTGGTTGATACTTGGTTCTATCATTTATATATTAATAAAAAAGGCGGCGGTAGCCCTTAAAATCCCTAACACCATTATCTTATCACTTATATATATCTTATCACTTATATATCTTATCACTAATATATATATCACTTATATAGATCTTATCACTTATATATATCTTATCACTTATATACTTATATAACCATAAGGGAGACTATCAATCCCATTTTCTAAAATAAACCTCTTATCATCAAAAGCTCCTAATGCTTTCTTATTTATCTCTTCTGTATATAATTGATGTTTATAACTTCTTATTCCATTAATCTTTCTAAACTCTTCTTTCTTTGTTGTTAAACAGTTATAATAATCCTTAAAGTTTATTGATTCTTTGATAACATTTTTCTTTACACCTTTTAACTTCTTATCAGTCTTTTCAACATTATTCACAATATATTTATAAGCATAAGCCTTGGACCTCAATCCCACAAATTCACTCATAACATTTCCTCCTAATTCATCCTTGAACTTTCCAATCACCTTTTTATTTTTAGAAGAGAACAACTCACTCTCTGGACTATAATTACTTGTATCATAAATATTAATGTCCTTTTTCATGTCTGAATAAACATCATCAGTATTAATTTTCAAAATAAAACTATCTGTATCCATGTAAAGTAGATTAACATCATTTTGATATTTCTTCCTCAAGTTATTATAAAAGTAATCATACATTAATGACTTTGACAAATCAAGAATTGATGTTCCAATATAAATAGGTTTGTCCATTTCAATACTCTCTTTAATCAAATGGATCGCACAAAAGTTCTCAGTAAAGACCTCAACTCTCGTAAAACTCGGTCTATTAATTAATTTTGATGCTTGTTTCCAAGATGTTGATAGTCTGATATTTTGTCTTTTCCTCACATTTTCCATGGTCTTACCAAAGACCGCATTATTCATCAATTTATAAAAGTCTTTCTCAAAATCTGTTTTTGACTCTGTTCTTCTTTGTGTATTAAAATCAATGTACCGCTTTAACCAATAACTTTGATTGAACTTTAGAATCCTATGTATCTTTTCAACACGGAGACCCTTTGAAAGACATTGTCTCAAATTTCTTTGATGAAGAACATAATTTTTCTTGTTGTATAGTGTTGTTAGAAGCTTCTCTGACGCTTTACCCTTTACATTAAATGATTGTTGATAATCACTTAACCACTCATTCTTTGGAATTTCCTTGTCACAAGCAAATGGGAGATCTTTGTGTAGGTTAAGGAGTTCCTCTGGATATTTCAAATCAACTTCAAAATAATAACCAACCTTTGAATCATCCAATTCTTTTTGTGTAGAGATACATACATCTTGTAAAACCTTTTTGTAGTCTTTTTCCTTTACCCATCTAAGTTTTCCATAAGGAAGAGCCTGAGACATTGCCCAACCATACAAGTTATTTGAGTCATAGTACATTAAGTAAGAACTCTCTTTTGTTGAATCATAATTTGGAAGATATTTGTTATTTACTTTTGTATATCTCTTTGAACAGACTTGTGAAATTCCACCTCTTTTTGACTTTTCAATCATCAAGAGCATGTCAACATCTGTTATTAAATCAAAATCTTGTTTTGTCATTTTCAACATCGCGCTCCAAGCAAGACCAGGAGCAGTGTAATAGTGAGCAGGATCCAATCCATATCCAGAATGACAGATTGTTCTGAAAGCCTCAAAGACATCAGCTAGAAGAAGAACATCAGTTTTGAGATACAAATCATGATACTCACCAAGATTCTTGATGTTATATTTTTTCCAAACATTTTGTGCATGTACTTAATCTTTATCAGGTATATGACTATTATTTAATTTATTATAGAAATTTTCTTTTGAAGGAATTTGTGTTTCATTGAATCTCTCAAATGAGTCCATATAGTCATAGGGATAAATTCCCTTTTGTGTTAGTAAATCTTTGTCTGAAAAATACTCTGAAAGACATGGAAACTCTTTTAGATTTTGAACCAAGCTAACCAATGGACTTGCCATGAATTTAAATGTATCAAGAAATCTGATATGAATAATAGGAGATGTGTGAATTGTTTTTGTGAATGAAATGTATTTCTGATCCGTGTTAGGAATTACTGAAATGTGTCCAGATGTCTTTGAAAGTTCATTAATAAATAGATGTGTATCATAATGAGCATTGTTATGAAGAAAGACAGGAATGAAAGAGGGGAGTTGATAATTAATATTACAACTTTGATGAGCCGGACCTCTATATTTACCAGTGAGATGACAATGGTCTCTAACCTTTAGACCTTTACCAATTTTCTTCTCACAAATATGACAGGCAGCCTTTGGATGTCTAAATTCGCTTTTTTCTTTACTTGTTAAGGGCATTGGTTTATTGGTTTCTTTCATTATCTTGGTTAATCGAACACAGTCTTTTTCTAGTCGTTTCACAAACTCCTCTGGGGTATTTGAGCCTCTATACTCCTCTAACTTGTTATATTCAACAACCAACGGATGATTTGATATAATAACAAAAACCGCAAGGAGTATGTTTTTGATATTTATTTGTGTATGATTGTTTTGGATCTGGAGAAGCAGTATCTATTTTTTCTAGAATACTTTCAAAATCAACATATATAACAAATGGATGTTTTATTGTTTTCTTTTCATCTTTGAATGAAATCTTTGAGCCTTCTTTCGGCATTTTAATTACCGTTGATTTATGTTCACCACAATAATTTGAGTGTTTATCCAATCTTTCTTGTGTATTGAAGAAGTTAAGACAACGTGTACAAATATATATTTTATTTGTTCTTTCACATACTTGTGTACGAACCAATTTAGAAAGATCTTTGATGTATGTATAATGTGAATTTTCCTCTGAATTAAAATATAGAAGATTAATATGAGTTTGTTTACAATTGTCAGAAAGCTTTAAAACCTGAATGTTGTTTGTTTCTGTTAGACCATAAACATTAACTGATAAATTATTCATCTTTTCAAATTTAGGAATATCATTTAAAGCCATAGGAAACTTTAGATCTTTCATATTTAATGTATTCTCATATTTTTTATAATGAGATACTCTTTCACCATGTAAATGTGGAGGATGTAAGTGTGCTAGAATAGACCAGAGAAAACATTTATTGTCTTTATTTTTGATATTGATAACTGCTTTTCTATTTTTGATAACACTGGGTAAATCAATGTAAGAAGAAGCTTTTAGAGGATCTGATTTAAGAATATGAATATCGATGTAAATAATTTTTCCTATATTGAATCCACTTCCTATGATTGAATTATCCACATCTTGCTCTTGTTTAATAAGTTCATCATAGACTCCTGATGTTTTAAAATCTTGATATGAAGATATAAAGTGCGGTTCAGTTCTCATGTATGGTGCATCTATAACTCCTTCATCCTTTGTCATTTCTAATTTTACTCCCATATAAAATTTAAGTGGTTTCATTTCCTTTAGTGTTTTTTCAATCAACGTTTGAACAGCAGGTTTAACTATTTCTACAGCATCAACTATAGACTCTGGTTCAGGAGGTTTGAAGTTAAAGACTCTTATTTTAATATGTCCTTTGAAAGCACCATCAGTATTTTTAATAGTAAACAATTTTGACAAGTGTTTGTTAGTTTTAAGATGAGCTTTAAACCCCTTCTTGAGGATGGTTGTTTTACAGACCTTACAATGTTTTGTCTCAGGTGGAAGAGGGGAAAGTTTGTTAAGAATGTTGAATGTATGTTTTGCGGTGAGAATATGTCGTTTATAATATTTTACTTCCTTCTCGCAAGTATCACAATAAACCATATTTTTAGCGTGAGAAAACGTGTTGTTTTATATATGAAACTATACTTAAAGTAAAACACTTTTGAGCTTTACAGCTCCTTTTTATATATATCACTGTACTTAAACTAAAACACTTTTTCACTCAGAATCATCTGTGTCATAACTATCATATGAATACTCAGAATCATACTCAGAGTCATCAATAAAGCCACTCTCATAACTATCATTTGAGTATAAACTATTAGTATCATAACCTTCATATACAGGTTTTAAATTTTCATTATTATTATCATAAATGTATTGACCTAATTCCCTACAAACCTAAATTTATCTATAATTACCAGAGAGGGCATCTTTAAAAAAAAATAATTTTTCAATTTTAAACTAAGGTGCTGGTTATCTCAAACAATAACACATGGTGGCGGTTGTGGCAGTGGAAAACAAATTAGATTACCATCTTTAAGCTTGAACGTCTCTTTTTCAATTGTTTTAAGAACTTCAGTCTTGACTATGTGATTCAAACTCACTGATGATTCGACATTATTAACAATTTTTTGAAGATACAAAAGCCATACAACACTATGTCCAATTGAACTTGAAAGGCCCTTTTTTATTTCTTTAACCACAGCTTTCTTAACGCTATATGTTGTCGTTGGATTAAACAAAGGAAGAAGGTCTTCATCTGATATATTGTTAATCTGGTTTACAACACTTGTTGTGATCATTTTTTCATTACAAGGAGTACAAACACATTCTGACAATTTATTGACCTTTATCTTTGTCATGATAAAATCTTCCAAGGAAATAGTAAAATCTTCACTGCTGTAATGACTCATATTTAATTATCAGAAAAAAATATTCCCATCAATATCTATATATTTTCTTTCATTAGAACTAATAACCACAATATTTTTTACATTAAATGTTATTTTCAAATAATCTCTAATAATCAGGGTACGGAATGATAGTTCACCACTAATATTCATATTATTAATTTCACCCACATCTTTGGGTTTATTAAAGAATATACAAATGTTTCCTCTAGAATCGTTGATGGTCTTATCATTCATTTTCAAAACTTCTTTATCAATGATCTTTTCAAGCTTTGAGTAAATTGCTGGTAGTAGTGGAGAAACTTTTGTCAAATTTACTTTAATAGAGTTATTAATTAACATAGCTTGTCCCGTAAATTTAATAAAAGGACACATGTTATTCTCCATTATGGGTTTAATCCAAAAATTTCCATATTTATCTTTGTTCAATTTTACATCTTTGACATATTTTTCTATATCTTCCACCGAAGTAGAGATTGATTGAAATTTGTCTTTTGTGTTTTGAAACATTGTATTTATTAGATAATAAACTTGCGTTTAGTTTAAGTAAAAATTTACTATATAAATATGATAGAAGGATATTTAGAATTTCCAGACTCACCATACGATAAATTAGAGAATTGTCCGGCTTGTGATAGAAGAGGGCTTAATAATGAGGATTCATATAAACAATGTATTTTCTGTGATTTAATTTTAATTGATGATTAAAAAATATAAAGAAAAATATATAACTCTTTTAAATTAGAACCAAAAATGAAATACTTTACAGGATTAATAAGAGAGATGAATGTTAAGTATTATGATGATAATACACCATTTCTTTCAAGGGAAGAGACTATTTGTATTGAGGAAATGTATAAGGGTTTAATGATATTTATTATTCAAAATAATTTTAATGGAAATGTTAATACAAGATACTATATAAATAAAATAATGGATTATTTTAAAATTAAACCTGAACTCAGGATAAAATATAGAGTTTCTAAAATAGCTCAAAAAAAGTTAGATGACTTGTTTTTCAAATATATAAATGAATGATTTTTTACCTGTTTGGGAAAATAAGATAAAATTTAATAATCATAAGAATATTCCAAATTCCTTGAGATGTCTAATAGTTGGTTCAAGTGGATGTGGAAAAACCTGTTTACTTTTAAAGATGCTCCTTCGTCCTAATTTTTTAGATTATGATAATTTAATAATTTTTACAAAGTCAAGTTTTCAACCCGAGTATCAACTACTCTCACATGGTTTTAATGCAAGTCTTAAAAAGGAAGACATTATCGGTTTATTTAAACTTCAAAACAAACTAAATGATTTTAATATTGAAGATATAATACAATTATTTTGTGATACACAGAAATCAAAATCGAAACCAAAACCCATTACTTGTATTCTTAGTGATAATACGGATGATATACCTTCACCTCAAGATTTAGATAAATCAAAAAAGAACCTCGTTATCTTTGATGATTGTGTTAATGAGAGAAACCAAACAGTAATGGATAGCTACTATACAAGAGGGAGACATTCTTCTTGTAATTGTATTTATCTTAGTCAGTCATATTTTCAACTCCCTCGACGCTCAATAAGAAACAATGCTAATACTTTTATTTTATTTAAGTTAAATTCAATAGATATAAATAATTTTTGGAGAGATAATTGTTCTACATTATGTAGTAAGAAGGAATTTGAAAATTCTATGAAACACACGATTGGAAAATATAAATATATTGTTGTGAAACAAGATGAGATACTAAATGATATTTTTCAATAAATAAATACAGAAAATGAATACCGACGAAAGAGCAAGAAAGTTTAAAGAACATCAAGAGTTGGTTTCAAAAGTTGTTAAACAACAGGAAGAGATAAAGAAGAAACGGAGACAGAAACTAACTGGTGAAGAAGCCTTTGAAAGAAAACAAGAGAAATTCTTTAAACCACTTTTGAAAACTCAACACTCACCTACAGTTCCCACAGTAGAATTTACTCCAAAAAAACTTCAAATGATCAAAGATTTTAGTCAAATGACAGAGCAAGAACTTGGAGAATTAGAATATGATGATGAAGGATTATTTCGGAAACTTGAGGAGGTAAATCAACCCCCTAATTATGTTGTGGAAGCTCTTCAAAACAATGAATATTCGGTGAATTCAAAAACCAGAGCAGGTCTCATTCCAACAGAAGAACCAGCACAGTTTTATCTTGTGAAAGAAAAGGTATTGATATTTAAGGATAAATTGGTATTCTTAAGTTCTACTCAACCAAATGTTGAATTAACTCCAAGATTAATGTTTCTTCTAACAAACTCTGGATTAAATGGTTCAAAATTTTTTGAGGAACCACTTGATATGGAAAGAGAGGAAGATAGGGTATATATTGATTTACTAAACTCACTTGATTATAGAGTTTCTGTTGCTGGTAAAAGTAAGAAGAATGAGAAGGAGAAACATATTATTGATGCTTTAAGAAAGCTTGGTTCAGGTGTTAGTTTTCTTCCAAATGACCCATCACAATTAGTTAATAGACTATTATTGTTGTTAGGTAGTAAGAAGGCTGGAAACAACAATTGTTTTAATGAAACCTCAGCCATTTTAGATCAGTTGATGAATATGAAAATAATTAATAAATGTCAATACAAAGATATTTTATTAGATATTAAATAAGATGAGAAGCACAATTCTTAGTTTTGATTTTACAACGAGTGATTACACAGCATCATTCCCTTACCCACTACAACTTGACCACACAAAAGAATATGAGGCATCTTTATTGTCGATGGAAACTTATAATACCTTGTTTAATATCACAGAGAAAAACAACAAGTTTAGTTATAATCCAGGAAGTGGATATAAAACTATAACCGTTTCACCCGGAGCTTACGAGATTTCTCAAATATCTTCAGAAGTCTCCCGCCTTATGAAAGAATAAGGTGATGAACCAAAAAATATTGTAATAACTATTCAAAAACACACTTCAAAATCAACTATTAAACTTAAAAATAATTATAAAGTTGATTTCACGATTGAAAATTCGTTCAGAGAGCTATTGGGTTTCTCTTCAAAAAAGATTGAAACTAACGGGACGTTTTACAGTGATAATGTCATTCAAATATCCCCCGGTATAAATTCAGTATTAATTCATTGTGATTTGATTGATGGTGCTAAAAACGATGGAATAAGAACAAATACAATATTTTCATTCAGTGCATACTCAACCCCGATTGGTTATAAATTTAATATGGAACCAAAAAATCTTGTCTATTTACCTGTGTCAGGAAAAACCATATACAGAGTAAATTTTAGGATAACCGACCAAGATAATCGTATGATATCCTTTAATGATGAAATTATATCCATCAGAATTCACCTACGTGAAGTTTTTCAATAAATAAATAATGGTTATTGTGAGAAAACACGAGTTGGGAAAATATAAAATAATTACAGGGGAGGGCATGTACCTTTCACCATACTATAAGGGTGAAGGTATGTTTCTTGGGAGAGGATACTATAAACCAAAGAGACAACGGGGTGTGGGACATCAATTTAGAAATAAAGGAGATGGGATAATTGATACTCTAATGGGTATTGGTTCAACCATTCTTAAACATAAAGACCTAATTGGTGCAACTGCTTCTCTCAGGGGAGTGTAGCGGGTGCTGTATAGAGTATAAAAGATGCTCAAAAGGAGTCCCATAAATTACAAGCAATCAAAGAAATTAAAAAAGGTAAAACTCAACTATCTTCACAAGAACGACAAAAAATCATTAAAATACTTGGGTCAGGGTTTCAACAATTTTAATGCTATATAAATACAAGTATGGAAGCGATTGATAGTATCTATGATTTGGATGATACAATTATCATTTCAAACTCCACTAAAAAGGAAGACTATTTTAAGGTAAATGCTATTACAGGAACCGACTGGAATTCAAATGGAACAAAAAGTTTTGAAATAAATAATCAACAAACTTACTTGAATATAGCTGATAGTTTCTTGCTGTGTAAATTTAAATTCACAAAGGCTGCGAATAACACTAATGCTACACTCGTAAATGATTTCTTCTGGAAAATGTTTGATAGTGTCCGACTGTATATTGGAACACAAGAGGTTGAAGCGGTTGATTATGTCGCTGCTACATCTGAAATGATGAAATTCACACTATATTCGTTTAGTGATAGAATGGGTAAGGGAGCTGTTGAAGGTTTTATTCCTGATATGTCAACGGGTACAAACGCAGACCCTGGTTATAGTCAAAGGAAGGCAATGTATAATGATGATTCAAAAGCAGAGAATAGTTTTACCGTAGCAGTACCTCTTAAAGGTATATTTGGATTTTGTGATTATGATAAAGTTTTGTATGGTCTTAAAATTAGATTTCAACTCCAAAGGAATGATAATGTAAATAGGTTGCTTTTTGGGGCTGAAAATGCTTTTGGTGATAATAATAAATTTGTTATCAATGATTTGTGTTGGCATATTAGTGAATATACTCCTAATCTTAAAACGGAAGAGATGTTAAATAGAAGACTTAACTCAAAGAAACCGCAAAATGTATCATACCTTAAAAGAAGATGTCAACACGTTAAACTGGAACACACTCCCTACACTTGGAATGTGGGTGTTCTTCAAGGAAAGCCACGATACCTCTGGCTCATTTTTTAAAAACCAGATGGAGAGGACGGTACTAATAAGAATAATGCGTTGAGTGATAATGCTAAGGTGAAACAACTTCGGGTTTCACTTGATGGTACATTTTATCCACGAGATAGATTGGAAATTGATTGGGAAAAAAATGATTATGGGGAAGCCTACAAGTCTTACCAAAAGGTGTGTGAAAGCAACGGTAATAATGATCCTATTTTAGATATGGTTGCATTTAAAAAACTTTATACAATCTATACAATTGACCTGAGTTCTCAAAAAGAAACTATAAAGTCTAATAGAGTGGATACTTCTCTATACATTGAAAGAGGAGAGAATGAAGAAGTTGACGCTTATTGTTTACTTTTGGAGGAAACAGAATTACAGATTAATACAGATAATGGTGTTATGATTAATATCACATAGGTTTTTCTCATAAATAAATGGTAGGGGTATATGTTAATCAAATCAATCTTAATAAATTAACATCTTGTATTCAAAATCAAAAGCCTTGTATTATTAATGTTAATACAATTCAAAGAAAAGGAGCAGTAAGAATTGATGTTTTACTCACAAGAGAGCAGGTGAAAACACTAAATGATGCTGGTTCACTTAAAATTAAAATGACAAAACCCATGTTGAAGAAATATTCAACACGGGAAACGAGTGGAGGATTTCTCCCGTTTCTAATTCCTTTACTTGCTAGTTTAAGTGCGGCGGGAGCATTGACTGGTGGTATTTCAACAGCGGTAAAAACTGCTAACGAAAGGAAGGCACAACTAAAAGCTCAAAAAGAATTGGAAAGACATAACAAGGAGTTGGAGAAACAAATTAGTGGAAGTGGTGTAATTGTGGATTTTACTCACCCACTGCCTGATAAAGTTAGATTGTTGGTTGGAGAAATGCTTTCCTCTATCGCTCAAGCGGGTGTTAAACTAACTAAACGGGGTAATGGATTGTATCTTTCTCATAAATAAATGGATGAATGGTTTAAACAATTTGGAAAGAATACAACGTCAAATATAGAACTAGCTAAGTATTGTAAAACACTAAAAATTGATAATGTGGTTATTTGTATGAGAGATGAATTAATACATATAAATAAGAATACAAAGAATATTATTATGAATTTAGACACACAGAATGGTACTCATTGGGTTTGTATTCATAATGGTCAGGATAAATATTATTTTGATAGTTATGGTATTCCACCACCTGTTGAAGTAATACAATTCTTACAGAATGGTGTTTATCAAACATTCCAAGTTCAAGAAATTAATTCTAAATGTTGTGGTCAATTATGTGTATATGTATTATTTCAACTCAACAATAATGAAAATTTTTATGATATCATTTTTTATCTAATATAAATGACCTATGTTGGAAAAGATGGTTCTATCTTTGGAATATCCTCTCAGGATATTGATTTATCAAATTATTATACAAAGGCACAGGCTGAACGACAAAAATATAGTATAAGTAAAAATATTAATATGAAGAATACTTATAAATTAATCAATTATCCAAACCCTACAGATGCGAATGACTTGATTAGATTCAGTGATTTATCACAATATATATCTTTAAAGAAAACAGCACGTTTTGTGAAACAAGTAAAATTTACAACCACAACACCTGGTTATACTGACCATACACCTTTCCTCATTGAATTTAACTACCTGCTTACAATTGAATTTTATGAAGAAGGACATATGGTTAACATGCGAATTAATAAATGGGGATATGAAATGCCTGATTTAGGGTATAATTGGTTTTTTTCAATAAACTTAGAAGACCTACATGATTTTAATCAGTCCCGTAAAGAAGAATATTATCCACTTGGTGAGGATAAGGATCTATGTGGAAGTACAATTATCAAACAACAAATACATGATTTTAAGAAAAGAAAAATATATGGTAGTATAGCGATGGTTAACATGACAAAGAAGGAAGGTAATGAGATAAGGATAGAAAGCCGAGGAATACAAACCGATTTGGTAGTGGGAAGATGGGGTGGTATTACCTGTCATAATATTAATCTCACATATATTTCTGATACATAAATGGCAGGAAGAAGACTACAAGAGAATTATAATTTTTGTATTCAGGGATACCTTCAAGAAAAGGGTGCTCGGTTTTACATACCGTACGAATTGGAACATACACATGGAAATTTTGTCATTAAAAACTGGCCTTATACTGATATTGCTAAACCCACAAATAGAGACTTGTTAAAAATATTAAATAAAAATGAACTTCTCAAAGTTATGAAATATAAAACTCTTTTAGAAATTATCAACAAATCTTATTGGTACCCTATTATGAGAAAAATAATTATAGATACAAGAATATCTCAAAATCCAGATGAGTATATGTATAATATTCTTTGGGGCTCAAACTCAAGGGTTGCAAGGGCTGAGGAAGGAGTTGAAGAAGAGAAGGAGGAAGGAGTTGAAGAAGAGAAGGAGGAAAGAGAGAAAAAGGAGGAGGAGGAGAGGGAGAAAAAGGAGAGGGTGAAAAGGGAGGAAAGGGAGAAAAAGGAGAGGGAGGAAAGGAAGAAGGAGAAAAAGGAGAAGGAGGAGAAGGAGGAGAGGGAGGAAAGAGAGAGGGAAATCAGTGAGATTCGTAAAAGATTAAATGTATTACAACAAATAAATGAATCTCAACGCACCGAAGAGGAAAATAAAGAAAGAATGACTCTTGTGAAGAAATTGGTTTTAAAAACGGATGAGATGAGTTCAATTTCAGGGAGGAGATCTAAACGAGAAAGTGGTGAAGAAGAAGAAGAAAAAGATTAAGTGGTATTGACTTTAGTTAGTTTTATTTGTAAATAAATGGAGGAGAAAGTGAAGACATTTCTAAGGATTCTTTATGTTTTAAAAATAAAGATTGAAATGTATATGTTGAAAACCAAAAAGGTTTTGATACTCTGTCGGAATTTTTCTGATAAATAAATATGAGTTATTGTCTCAAATGTAAAAAGAAAACTAAATCTAAAAATATCTCATGTTAAAGCTAAAAATAATAGAGTTTATCAAAAAGGAATATGTCAAGTGTGTGGCTCTAAAAAGTTCCAATTCATCTCTCCTAAAAGTGGAGGAGACATACAAAAGTTTCTGTCAGGAAGTAAATTTACAACAACTGGAATTCCAGGGGAACTACATCTACCTGGATATTCTTTCTGTGGTCCTGGAACAAACTTGGATAAAAGATTAGATGAGGCTGACAATCCTAAACCTTGGTCCAAACCGATAAATAGGGTTGATGAAGTGTGTATGAAGCATGATATTGCTTATGGGAATACCACTACATTGGATGAAAAACATGAAGAAGACAGAGAAATGTTGTATAATTTGTCCTTGATACGAAATCCTACATTGAGAGAGAAAGTTGATCGGTTTATTGTAAAAAAAATGATAAGTGTCAAATTGAAACTTGGTCTTGGTTATTCCTCAAAAAACTATTAAGCTCTAATGATGTCATCAAGACTGAGGAGCTTTTGGTTAATGAATTACACAAACCTATAATCACAAAGTTTAAAAGAAGGAAAGTTTATTCAAAAGACACAGACCACATCTGGTCCGCTGATTTAATTGAATTGAATAATGATAAGGGATACAGGTATGCTTTAACCGTAATTGATTTGAGGAGTAGATTTGCTTGGGTTGTTCCTTTGAAAAACAAGAGAGGTTATACTCTGATGTTAGCCTTCCAACAGATATTTAATAAAAGTAAAAGAAAACCAAAGAAGTTATGGACTGACGAGGGAACAGAGTTCTACAACAAAATATTCATGAAATTTCTTAAGGGGGAGGGTATTAAATTATACAGTACCTTTAATGAAGGAAAGGCAGTTGTTATTGAGCGTTTTAATCGTACTTTAAAAGAAAAATTATATAAAAAATTCACACAACTCGGTTCTCAAAAATGGGTGTATTTAATTCAGGATATTGTTGATAATTACAATAATGCAGTTCATTCATCAACAAAATCAAAACCATCAGAAACATTTACAAAATTAAAATATGAAATGGAGATTAATTTGAAAAAACCCAAGTTCAAAGTTGGTGATATGGTAAGAATATACAAATGGAAAAGCCATTTTGAAAAAGGTTATACACAAAAATGGACTCGTGAATTATTTAAAATCATTGATGTAATGGATACAGTTCCTTGGACTTACAAATTAAATGATATGAATGGGGAAGAAATCTTGGGTTCATTTTACTCACAAAAAACAAAACTGATAAGCCATTAAACAACAACCATCCATATATTAGTGATAAGATAATGGGGTTAGGGGTTTTAAGGGCTACCGCCGCCTTTTTTATTAATATATAAATGATAGAACCAAGTATATCAACCAGACTAAAGAGTGGAGGTGTAATCAACCTTGGTATATAAATGGAAAACATAATGAATGTGAAAAATATCAAATAGGTATAATTGAAAAGGCAACTGGTAAAAAAGTTCACAAAACAAATAAGAGAATTAATTTAAATACTGGTGAGTTGGGTAAAAAAGATGGAAATATTTTTGAGTGGACGGAAAACTTTAATGGTTGTCAGGAAAATATATACTTTAATTTAAAAATGGTATGTGGCACTGGAGGCACCCAAACAAGAACATTGAGGGAGGTTTATCATTTTATTTTAACTCAGTTAAAATATCTTGAAAAAGAACCAAACTCAAACATATACTTTGTCAATATATTAGACGGTGAAGAGAGTTGGAGGAGAATTAAATTATTTCCCACACATAAACAAATATTTGTCGGGTCGATGTTTGAGTGGGTTATATTCACCAGATGATATTGTAAAAAGTTAAAAGGTCCATAAGGTCAGAAAGATCACAGGTGTTTAAATGGTCTAATGAATAAGGATAGTATGTCAAAAGGTGAGAAGGTTCGTAAAGAACAGGGTGAGAGAAATAGAGGTGCTTTGGGTTAATGAGGAGAGAGGAAAATTAACATGTAAGTCAATGGGAATTTGGAGGTGTCCCAGGATCAACATTATTACACTACTGAACACACAGCAGACAGTAAACATACAAAATTCGTCAAAAGGACATTTTTCTTTTCCAATTTAAAGACTTTAAATCAGGGAGTACGCCGGTACACTCTATGTAGGGATAGCACGGAAAAAAATGTCGGTCCCATTTGCTCCATACAAAACTAAAGTTGAGGTATCTTCTTTAAAAAGTCTCTTCGGCTACATATGAGAGCCGACTTGGTCGGTTCAGTTGATTGTCGAGGTAGGGATCCCTTTTCAGTTCTCCAGACGATGGCAAAAGCAAAAAAAAACAAAGAAACGAGATTGGTCAAACCAGGGAATTAATCTTGTCGTTCATAATGATACGAGCAGAAGTACCTGGCGTTGCCGGGTGGGGAAGGGGAAGGGAGCGGGAGGGGAGGGGGAAAGGGGAGGGGGGAAGGGGACGGGAGGGGAGGGCGGGGGGAAGGGGAGGGGAGGGGTGGAGGGGGAGGGGAGGAGGAGTGGGGGGAGAGGAGGGGTGGTGGGAGAGGATTGGTGGAGGGGGAGGGGATGGGAGGGGGAAGGGGTGGGGAGGGGGGAAGGGGAGGGGAGGGGGGAAGGGCAAGAGGATAAATTGGGATTTAAATTTAATTCAAAAATTGATCCAGACGTCTATTCTCTTTCAAACATTCAAACCGACAGAGGAAGTTATTTATCACAGCATCTGTAGAATTTTCACCCTTTTACTCAACTCAGTTTCGCTGTTATTTGGTGGAGCAAAAAGTCAACTGAGCTTTATAGATATTTAGAATAATCCTCTTCAGACGGCATATTACCGAGCTGCCTCTATCAAATATAAATAATGATTCTGCTACCATCCGACAGAGTTTTACTTCCTGCAACATGCTTTGGATTATAATTCTCGGAGCTTGAAAGGATTCCACGAAAAGTACGCAAAACTACGTTCCTTTGTAAAAGAATAGGTCTGGGATAGGCGTGGCTATGACTGTCAATCAGCTTGATGGGGGCTGAGCCACAAGACACATTTGCCTCAGTGTCGACGTTAAGCGTGGTAATGTGAAATCAAATAATATCAGCAGAAATATCATGCCTCAGGACAGGGCCAGCCCGAGGATTTTGGTGGCCCTAAACAAGATTTTGTTTGCGGCCCCAAAACACTCCCAGTGCAACCACCAAATCACACTGCTCATAACTGAATGGACACACACACACACACACACACACACACACACACACACACACACACACACACACACACACACACACACACACACAAACACGCAATGGAGATGGACAAATGAATTAACAACAAATCTCTTACTTTATTTGAAAACAATGTATATTAAAAATATATAAAAATTTGAGAAGTTAAGAAACAATTAAGTAGACAATGACAAATGAACACCAATAAAACAAAAATATTTTGACAATTAAATAGCAACGAACAATCAATACGAGTGCAAAATATTCAAAATAAATAAGGTGAACACTACAAAAGTGTTAACTATTGTACAAAACAACAGCTATAGGCGACTGTAGAAACTATAGCTATCCATCTTTTCACCACCATCCAACATCAGTGAGAAAGCCCTCAAAATCTTTGCCTCCTTGATTTTCTTGAAGCAAAATCGTGAATGACATCATCGTAAGACACATGCCTGCCAACCTCATGGTTAATACTGTCGTGCGAATCCCGGATGTTAATACCAGGGACCGCGGATGGACCAAACGGATTTACTGGAGGCGACGACCAAACACGGATTTTGCTTTGACTCGCGGGAAGAGGAAGGGAAGAGGAAGATGCGGCAAAAGCGCTTACCTTGGGCGAACCGACGGCAGCTCCGATCCTGCAGGGAATTAATGAACTCGAACAAACAAGAGTTAATGTACAAAAATAGAGATTTATTCTATGGAACCCGATAACAAGAAACGCGACGGTAATCAAATAAACTAAATCCTATATTGGGATCCCACACACCTCACTTCAAATACGAGACGGGGGAAAATGAATTAATAAGATAACACGTTCGTCGTGGGTTTGTGCAATGTAGTGTGAGCTTATCTGTCCGTCGGTTGCAGTGTATCCCCAACGCGGCTCTGAGCTCCGGCACGATGGAAACCCTTCATCCGCTTCGCCCATGCTCTGCCAGGCCCGAGCCAACACCCTCACTCCAATCCCCTCGCCGTTCGCACACGAGGTCCGTTCGTTCACAGCACCGAGCCCCGCTCCCGCACCATGCAGATGGTGAACCAACGACCACCAGGACCTCTCAAGACCAAGAAGGGAAGCACAGAGACAAGCGACCAGCGAAGAAGCCCAGAGCGAAGAGGAAACCATGAGCACAAGGAAGCCAGGAGAGAGCTGCTAGCTAAGAGCTGCTGAAATTTCGTGCAGTGCAAGACAGCCAGAGAGGGACATGCAGCGCAAGAGCAAGAGAATGTCGTCCGGCACGCCCTTCTTATATCCCTGCCTGTGACGTCAGCCTTGGCGCGCCACCCAATTAGCCCCTTCCAGCCTCCCGACGTTCAGCGGACCTTCTCACATCTCTCCACGTCACCGCCTCTGATTTGCCCCAGGTTCGCGCCTTCAGCACTGATTGGCTGGAGGATCGCGCCTTCCGCATCAACCAATCACACGTTCCCTGGGCATGGTCACAACTCGTCTTTACGCCATGTTACCAGGCCAGCTAATGGTGCGGCCGGTGGCAGCCACCCGGCGGTGCCCCGATCTGGCTTCTTGCCTGTTTTCTTCCAAAGTCTTTGTAAGGGAAGGGGATTTAATTAATTGTGTGCACTAAAGGGCCTATCTAAGTGTTTATATGGGTGCGTTTCCATGAGGGACAAAGGAATGATTACCAGGTCTGACACACAAGGGGTGTTATCTTATTCCCGACACTATTTAACACCCGAACATCCTGGTATGTTCACAGGTATACTCTTATCCCGACAAACCGCCGAAAAACACAGAACTTATTTCAAGGTTGATTCCCTATCGCGACAGTCGAATACCTACCAACACAGATCTATCTGGCTCTAGATATTCCTCTACCCAAATTCATAACAATAATAATGATGGCAAGTCCAGTGAGGCAGTCTTGTCTCTTGTGCCATAGATGATCGCAGGTATGTCTTTATCAGCTTAAGCTTTGAAAAGCTTCTTTCAGCTGATGCCACTGTCACTGGCAGGGTACAGGCAATCCTCAGGGATATCTAAAGATTTGGATACAACTCTGTCATTTCCTTCTTGTGGACAAAGTCCAGCAGTTCAAATGCAGTCATCCTGTTTGTGGTTAACTGAGGAAGGTTCCTGATTTCCATGGCCAGCTCTCTCCCATCAATGTCGGCTTCCTCTCCACTCCTCAGTGTGTTCTCAAGCTCCTCACATTGTTTCTCCAGTGCTTCATCATCCAAGATTGGGAAATTTAGCAGTATCCCAAACTTGCTTTTAACTTGTCCAAGTGTTTCAAACCGGTCGTCCAAAGATGCAATGGCAGAGTCGACGACCACATTGAAAAATGTGGTCTCCAGCCTCTTCAGGGCATCACTGACTGGCTCATCTGGTGCTTCATAGGCAAAGTGAGTCTTCGTGTCTCGCAGTCTCTTCTCTTTGAGTACGGTATCCACATGCATTTCCTCACATGCATCTTTTGCAGAAGCTTGTGCAGCAGCAAAGCCATCGTTTCTGTAGCTTAACAGATGGCTCTTAGTACTCTCCAGGAGGTTGACTGCCACATCCAACTGCATTGTGGAAAACTGCAGTAGTTTGCTGACTGTGTTGATCTTGGAGAGGACGTCATGCCACACAACTGTGCAAATCTGGAATCTGAATGACCCAACCTCCTCTGCCAAAGATTGGGCCTCGATTTTTGTGATGGCATCTGTTGCCTTTTCCCTGACTTCTAACAATGCATCCCTTATGCCAGATGCCTGGTATCGCAAAGGGATGATGCTGGTGACACCTCGCTCTCCCACCTTGTCTCAATCCAGGACTTTACAGTAATGGTGACTTGCCATTTCAAAACGGCCCATCTTTGGGGAGCAGCTGAGAATAGAGTGTAGATCTTGTGAACATTGCCAAAGAAACTGGTAGCATCTATAGAGTTCTTGGCAGCGTCAGCCACAACAAGATTCAATGTATGAGCCCCACAGGGGACATACAGGGCACGAGGGTTCTTCACCAAAATCCTTGCCTGCACTCCTTTGTTTTTGCCCTTCATGTTGCCACCATTGTCGTAGTATTGCCCTCTGCAATCACTGAAGGGAATGTTCAGCTCTTCCAGGCTGCTCAAAATGAGATCAGACAACCCAAGACCTGTCAATTCCGGTGCAACCAGGAAGCCCAAAAAGTGCTCCTTGATCTCAGGTGTTTCTTCCAGCTTGACTGTTCTGATCACAACAGACATTTGCTCCAGGTGGCTGAGATCTGGGGTACAATCCAAAATTATGGCATAATATTTGGACAGTTTAATTTCAGCCACCATTCTCTCCATCATTTTGTCACTGATGCAAGTAATCAGTTCATTTTGAATTGTTTTGCCTAAGTCGGTGGCTTGAGAATTCATTCCACTTTCAACTTGGCTGATGTGTTGCCTCATTAATGGGTCAAACTTGGCTAAAAGTTCCACCTCTTTCAAGAAGTTGCCATTATTCTGACTGTACAAAGTGTCAACAGTTCCCCTGAGAGCCAGGTTTCTTTCTGCTAATGACTGAATAATGGCGACCAGGTGATTGAGAACCTCCCTCCAGCGTTTTTGTGATGCTTCTATAAGGGACATTTCTACCTGGTCAATTGTCTTCCCTTTCTTGAGTCGAAGCTCCAGTTCTTTCCATGTGACCATATGCTTTTTGTGTGATCAGGGTTGTTTTCATGAGTTTTCAACAAGGCCCCAATGTTCATCTGGAGAACAGTTTGCAACAGAAGCAGTAAACTGCATTGTTTTTCCTGGAGTAGACGAGCCAGCTCCGCTTAATTGTTTCCTCATTTACCAGTGTCCTGTATGTGTAGTGGTGATGAAAACATCTACCATCCTGCCTTCTTGGAAAGGTGAACGCTGGCTCAACCTGAAACGGCCCTCTGCGTACAATATCTGTCCTGTCTGCATCTGACAGGATAGATGGCCAGTCAAATGGATCTTGCGGTTGTGCTGCAACTGGATATTGGGAGGTGGCAGATGGAATATCAGTGGATGATGTAGAAGGCTGTGGAACCTCAGTTACGACCTCTGCAGCAGACGCAGTCACGTCAGAGGAGGGAGTGGATGCCCCTGAAGTCTCTGAATCTGACAATGTACCCTCAGCAGCAGTCATGTCAGCTGACGAGGTAGATGGTCCTGGTGCAGCAGAGGTTGCTCCAAAATATTTCAATAACACCCCTGAAAAGGTTATACATTGGATTTTTTTTTTAAATATAGGCTGGAAGACATTACATGGGTATGTTATATGTATCTTCCAGGCCTATTTATATGTATAGTCAGTTCATCCAAATAATGCCTATTTGGAACAGGCATGTTTTGAACGGGCACTGCACTAGTTATTTTAAAAGACGACTTTAATGTTGCAAGAAAAACGACTGTCAGATTCATTCAATCAGAACAAACAAACAATCACATGCCTTTATCCTGTATTCTTTTTACCATCTCCAACTTTCTCTTCTTCCTCCCTTGAGCGCCAGACATACATTTTCTTTTCGGAGCCATTTGTGTACTCTGTTGGTCAAAATAAGTTGCGAATGGGAGATTGGGAGAGAGAAGGGCAGATGCTGGCGATGGCGCTGCCACATAACAACAAAACGTTGACGGCAACGTTACCCCAGCGTTACATGGCTACACACTGAGTTAGACGTGTGTGCCCGCCGCCCCCCCCCCCCCTCCTAGCGGTTGTGGCCCTAAACAACCGCATAGAGTGTTTATACCAGCGGCCGGCTTTGCCTCAGGAAATGCCTTGTTTTTCATTGTTACATTTATGAAAATAAAATAATAGCGAGGTACCAGTGCTACACACCGCACACGGGACACGTGAACTCAAACCCTCCAGTCACGAACCATGTGATCAACAACCATCTATGGTCACGGTTTCTCGGCGGAAGATTTGCTACGTCCCCGCAGCACGAATGCCGTCGTATAGAACAGCCTGAACAGGGGATCCACTCGACCTCTGAATTGAATAAATATTTGAACTGGCAGTGTTCCTTTTATCTTTGTGTTGGCATACTTCATCGACTGGACTGGTCAATGGTCAATTAATTGATATTTAAATTTAACTAGCCGAAACCCGTGGAACATCCACGGAAGGGAGGATGTGGTGTATGGATAGAGTGTACCATTATGGATGGCATAGGGGATTTGCTTGTCTGAGTAAGAGTTAGGAAGAAAGATGAGAATGAAGAGTGCGTATATGAACAACGTATTTATTGCAATCTACTTAAATGACAACGCTGCGATATACTTTTGTAAAATGAATGGATTCGTAATGGGAATCGGCATAGCACCACTCTGGCCACACTGGCGCAGTGGTATGTGTCAATGGAAAGGAACAGCAGTAGAACCATAGACTTTAAAAAAATGAACGGATTAGTAAATCGACTGGAATTAGCCCCATACTGGCACATTGGTAAGCGTCAATGTCAAGGCAGAGCAGTAGGAATATAATACAATGAACGCAGTATCAGAGGTTGAAATTATTTTAAAACTTCTGGATAAACAATGTTTGGGGGTAATAGTCAAGCCTCTGACGACTCCTTGCGTACTCGTATTATCAATTTCCATCGGGTAATATTACGATGGGAGATCAGCCGATACCTTTATTATGTCCATCAGCATCCATGGCACTTAGAAGAAAAAAAAACGTGGCATCAGCCAGCCGCAGCCAACTATCACGTACCGTCTCGAAGTCAATGCCATCCTTCTATCTCTTCGTATACAACTCACTGATTTCTACCTTATCGTGAACAGTGTAAAGCCTACTTTGATAATCATGAACGGTGGCAGATGCAGGAGTTGGTGAAACGAAGGGGGAGGGGGGCTGATCATGACCCACCCTACGCCACATGGCCTACGCCATTTGTTGAGATCATGGCCACAACGGAAACACAACAACTGGATAGGTAGGGCCTAGGCCTACTCCTACTTTTAGTCACTCGGCGAAGTACACTTTGTTTTAAGCTTTCAGAAGCTGACGCCTTGGTATTTATTGCTTTATATGATACTGATGGGCTGCTGATCGGTTTCACTTCGTTGTAATCACAGTCTTCGCCTTCACCCAGCAGACGCCAATAAGATGGCGTCGTATCGGCAGGTAATCGGATGCTTTTGGGCCCCAACGTCGGCTAATTCAGATTTTTCGAGTATGGCTGTGCGCGATAAACAGCGCAGTTCGTAGATCGTAAATCCATTAGTGCCGTGGGCATCGGGTCACTGGGTGCGGTGTAAAAGGGATAACAAAGTCGAGTCCTTATGCTATTATTATATAGATTAGAGGTGCATTAGATTGTGAATCAAACAAAGACGGGTGAGACAAACTCCTATTGAACTTTTTCGCAATATTTTTATGCAAACTTCCGCATCCGGTCGATGGCGGCCTCCATTGAGTGATTTGGTTTTAGAAATATTTTTTCAAATGCTCGAATCTCATTGGTTCCGGTGTTTGGTGACGATTTTCGTTGAAGATAACCAGCCCCGTGCGGGCCGAGGTTGGTCTTAAAGTATTTTAATTATCAATTAGAGGTGCATAAGATTGTGAATCAAACAAAGACGGGTGAAAGAAACTCCTATTGAACGTTTTTCAATTTGTTATGCATACTTCCGCATCCGCAAGATGGTGGCCTCCATTGAGCTTCGGAATTCTCAAGCCAAGGCATAATCTGGTTTTCGACATAATACGTACGCATTTATTGACAACACCGGCTTCGCCAACTCCGACATAATACGGACGCGTTTTTTGACAACACCGGCTTCGCCGGCCATTAATAGTTTTGTAAAATTAACTTCAATGAAGAACTTTATCAAGACAAGATACAAGTACTTAGGGTAGGGTGGGGCAAGAGGCCCAGTATGGGTCAAACGCCTACCCACAATATATACTAAACCACGTGATGCAACGAGCCCCATGATGCCTTGCGAGCTTCCTTCCGCAAACATCCTTTCCCACCACGACGGCGACACAGGCAGAGAAAGCGGTACGTCTCTCAGATGTTTTTCTTTGTTTTCGTCCTGTTTGTTGTAAATTTCATACTTCATTTGTTCAGTACCATCATCTAAATAGCAGAAGAAACAGAACGTCTCTACTTTTTCTTGTTATAGGGATCTGTTAGCTATCTGTTGATGCCAGACTAAACTAGTTGCCTCCCTTGCTTTAAGTCAGATTTCCAAAGATAAGATTTGTAACAGATTGGGGTCAAACGCCCACTGGGATGTTGGGGCAAGACGCCTATGGTGGGCCTTTTGCCCCAATCACAGGGCGTCGTGCCCCTCATTCCACTGAATGTAATACCAACTTGACTTGAAATGCTAGAGTACTGCATGTCTCTCTCTCTCTCTCTCTCTCTCTCTCTCTCTCTCTCTCTCTCTCTCTCTCTCTCTCTCTCTCTCTCTCGCGCCCCCTGCTGGTCGTTTGCATGCTGGTTGTACTGTCATGGCGTCTGCTTGTGGAGGCCTGTGAGTGCTCTGTGTTGTTGCTCCATCCCCCCCCCCCCCCCCGTTTTCCCCCCTCTGTGTCCTTGTACCTGTTCGTGGAGTCTTCCTGGTGATTCCCATATACGTTGAGACGGGAGAGAGAGCCGGAGAGCACAGGGTGATCGCTGGTAAGGGTTCGCCGTTTTTGTGCGTCGCCCGATCGGTGTTTGCTCCTTCATCTTAAACCTCTATTTCCTTTTTTTCCTTTCGTTTATCCTTCCTTCAGTTTGTTTTGTTGCCTCCCTTTTCCGAAGTTAGGGAAATCGGAGAGGTCTGATTGCTTCCCATTTCCGGAGTTCGGGTAGGGAAGATTGTATTATATATTCACCCTCCCCGAGTTGGGGAGGGGTTGTAAGTGCAGCTGTTCCAGCATGGCAGCTGCACTATCTCGATTTACGGCCTTTCAGAGCCTGACCCGTAAGCACGGGTTCTTTTGTGTACCTCCGGAACGTGAGGTTAGTGTCGAGGACGTTGTCCTCGCAACCGGTCGTGTTGTCGGGATCGACAAGGTTGTTGCCGCTTCGCGGATGAACAAGCGGATCGTTATTTGTTTGTCCGACGTGGATTGTGTCCCACAAATTGTCGAACAGGGTTTGACAATCGATCCAGATTTATTTGTAATGATTTCCCCACTAGATAGCCCAGCGATAAAAGTCGTGATATCAAATTGCCCCCCATTTGTATCCGACGATGTACTAATTAAAGAGTTGTCCCGATACGGTACCATCGTGTCTCGTGTCTCCATGATTCCCTTCCGGTCACGAAACAACGATTTAAGGCACGTGGTTTCATTCCGGCGGCAAGTGTTTATGATTTTAAAAAATTCCCAGAAGGATTTAAACCTTATAATAAAATTAAAACATCAACAGAACGAATATACAGTGTACGTGTCCACCAACGTTCTAAAATGTTTTGGCTGCGGACAATTTGGGCATGTTAAGCATGACTGCCCCCGAAAAGAGAATTCTCCACAAGTGCAACCTCCCCTCCGAACCGGGAATAAGCAACCCCCCCACCTTCCCACCACCGGTCCAAACCCTCCCACCACTGACCCAAGCCCTCCCACCACCGACCCAAGCCTTCCCACCACCGAACCAAACCTTCCCACCACCGAACCAAGCCCTCCCGCCGCCGAACCAAGCCCTCCCACCACCGACCCGAACCTTCCCACCATCGACCCAAGCCTTACCACCACTGATCCCAATCTGTCCACCACCGACCCAAGCCCTCTTACCACCAATCCAAACCCCCCCGCCGTACCCCCCTCCCCTCCCCTTGAAACAGGGGCCCCTCCCTCTACTGAAGGATCTAATTGCAGCCATCTCCTGTTAACTATAGATCTCACCCCCCAGGCGACATCGTCCAATCACAGCTTGTTGCCTGCTATAACTGATCCTACCTCTCCCGCCGTGGTAGCCGATGGGATCCCCCTCCCGATGATCACGTCCTCCCTCCCCCCCCCCCCCTCCCCCCAAACCCTTGCAATCTCTTCCCACTAACCAGGACGAGTTTCAATTAGTCTGCCCAAAAGGAAAAAGACATCTGCAAACAACAGATGAAAACGGTCACCTCTTTAAAAAACCTACAACTGAAAACCGACAGCCCCTCCTCTCTGGCCTAGATTTGTCCCTCGTCACAGAAAATCGTTTCTCGGTATTGGAGGACATAGATGTGGATGAATCCTCGCCCTTGTCTACTGACCTAGAAACTGATATGGTTGAACCACAAAAATTAGTACCCCCCCCCCCCCTCCCCCCCCCCTCCCCTGAAGATGGCTCATTTCTCTCCCTCCCCGTCCCCCCCCTCTATGGACTATGCCCCATCCGATAACGTGGAGGGATGTGATGACGGTGAGGAGATAAATGATGAAAACCAGTGTGACACACCATCTGAGCCATCTGATATAGATGACTCTGTTAGTGAATGTGGTAGCCTTAAGGAAGAAGAAATCCCTCCAATCCCTCCCTCCGAGATAAAAAGGTTTCTTGAGGACACATTCCGAAAAAGGAATGTTGTAATAGAAACCTTTTTCCGGAGCTACCTGATTTTATACATTCCGCTAAACTGATGGTAAAACGGCCCCACGTTTTTAATTTCAATTCCTCCCAACGTCACCGTTTAAAGAAGTGGTTGCAAAAAGCTAAGAATGAACTGCTATCAAAAAATTGAGTGGTGGTCACTCCTCCTTATAGCTGTAATGAGTTTTTCCATTTGTAGCCTGAATATTAACGGAGGATGTAGCTCTGTCCGTAAAGTTCAAGTAAGGGATTTTTTATTACAGAAGAAAGTTGACATTGCCCTCTTACAAGAGACCCATGCCAACGACTGCTGTGTCGCAGAGTGGTGTAGGCTCTTCCCCGGCCTGTCCTTCTTTAGTAACGGTGACTCCCGCAAAGGCGGTGTCGCAATAATTCTTAGCCCCTCCTTTTCGCCTTCATCGCTTAAATTCGACGAAGTACACAAGGGATCCCTAGCATCCCTAGAATTCCACTACTATGGAAAATTCTATACTATTTTTAATATCTATGCCCCAAGTACGCCTGTAGCTCGGCGAGTGTTTTTTAATGACCTTGGGACACACCTAACGTCCCTCGACAGTCAAAACGCCCTAAAAAACCAAGACAATCATGTTTGTATTGGTGGAGATTTTAACTGCACCCTCCAACCCCAACTCGACAGGAACAGTGCAGAGCCCCATCCTGCCTCCACAATCCCTCTCACCAAATTTTTAAAACAAATGAATTTGACAGATATATGGCGGGTACAGCACCCATCAATCAGGCAATACACATGGTGTCGATGCATTCAGGGTAATATTGTACTTGCTCGCTTGGACAAGTTTTATATTAATCCTCCACTTGAACGCCTCGTTCTGTCATCCAAAATTTGCCCATCAGGATTCTCGGACCACAGCGCAACATTTCTCAAAATTTCTGCCCCCTGCCCGAAACACAAGAGTGCTTTTTGGAAATTTAATAACAACTTACTTGATGATAGTACCTTTAAGGACATTTTTCCGGAAATTTGGAATATTCTGGTTGCCTCCCAAGGGAATTTCTCAAACCTCAGACAATGGTGGGATAATGCCAAAACGCACATCAGACTGTTCTGCCAACAATATCGTGCGTATGGTGTTCAAGAGGAAAGAAAAACCACAACCTTACTTGAAGATGAAATCCTGGAATTACAGGAACAGCTTCAGGGAACCGCAAGTGTGAGCTACCAGGGAATGAGGCAACAAATCCATGGAAAAACGGCCTTACTGAATTCCATATCCGAAAGGCGAGCACAAAATGCTTTATTGCGCCTGAAGATGAGGTACATACACGATCTTGATGCTCCAACCAAATTCTTCTTCAGCCTTAAAAGGGGGGCCTCTTCGTCAATGATTACACGCTTGCTCCATGATGGGGAACTCCTTTATGAAGATGGCAGAATCAGGGAATGTGCCCGGAAACATTTTAAACAACGGTTTATGCGGCATGACATTAACCAGGATGCAATATCGGAACTTGTTTCTAACCTTCCAACATTGACGGAGGATCAGAAGCAGCAGTTGGAGGATCCTCTTAGGTTACCTGAGCTCACCGCTGCCTTGAAGGCCTTGGAACCTGATAAAGCCCCTGGACTGGATGGGCTGACAAGTGAATTTTTCCAGTTTTTTTGGGACACCATTGGACCTCACCTACTGCGGGTATTGAATGAATGTTTAGAGGATGGACAACTGCCGTGGAGTTGCCGGAGAGCAGTCACCACCTTAATTCCTAAGAAAGCGGACACTCAACTTATAGAGAACTGGCGTCCTATTTCTGTTTTATGTACGGATTATAAAATTTTAGCCAAAGCCTTGTCTAATCGAATGAAACCTTTTATGAATGTACTAATAGGAGAACATCAATCCTTTTGTATTCCTGGACGTACTATTTTTAATAATATCTTTCTTATCCGTGATACCATTCGGTTTTGTAACAATTTTAATATGAATGTTGGTCTGTTTTTTATTGACCAAGGAAAAGCCTTTGACTGTATTGACCACATGTACCTTTTTAGAGTTTTAGAGAATTTTGGGTTTGGACCTATTTTTATCTCGTACGTTAAACTTTTGTATTGTAATATATCCAGTGTTCTTAAAATTAATCAAGTATTGTGTAGCCCCATTGCTGTACAACGGGGAGTACGGCAAGGTTGCCCGCTATCTGGACTTTTATACTCTCTTGCCATCGAACCTCTTCTGCTCCAATTACGTACGCACATTTCTGGCTTCACTGGATCAATTCTTACCACACCGCTAAAAGTCTCTGCCTATGCAGATGATGTCTGTATTTATATAAAAAATAGTACTGACGTCACTGCGGTGGCTCAGGCACTAAAAACATATTGTCAGGCTTGTTCAGGCCAGGTAAACTGGAAGAAGAGTGAAGCCCTTTGGATAGGACCTGGAGATTGCCCGCCAATTGTCCTACCAGGAGGAGTGAACTGGCAGAAAAGTGGCATTAAATACCTCGGTATTTTCCTCGGAGACAACACCTTTGAGCAGCAGAACTGGGTGGGATTACCAGACAAGGTAATGGCAAAACTGGCCCGCTGGAAAGGACTTCTTTTCCAACTTTCGTACCGCGGAAGAACTCTCGTCATTAACAATCTTGTCGCCTCTATGCTATGGCATAAGATGATATGCCTACAACCGCCTGGGAGCCTTCTTATTACACTGCAAAAGAGCATTGTCGACTTTTTCTGGAGCGGGAAACACTGGCTCCAACCCCCCGTGGCATACTTGCCACTCGCTGAAGGTGGCCAAGGTCTTATTGATATCCGCAGCCGGATTATGGTCTTCCGGCTTCATATCGTGCGCCAACTTGTATATGGAGATGAAGCCCTACTCTGGAGGCCTCTGGCTAACTGCATATTACAGCTTACATGCAAGCTGGGTTACGACCGAGAACTTTTCTTGATGAACCCTCATCAAATCGATTCATCCTTGCTGCCCACCTTTTACCAAGGGGTGATGAACGCCTGGCAAGCCCTGTCCTTTTCCCGTGAAATGGCAACATACAACATGGAAATGTTGTTGAACGAGCCCCTATGCTACAACCCCTTCCTGGAAAACAGCTTGAATAATAGGGGACTCGTTCAACGTTTTGTTGATGCCAAGCTGCTGCGAGTGAAAGACCTCATGACAGAGTCTGGGAGCTGCCGGCTGAGTGCTGCCGCTGTGGCACAAAAAACCGGAATAAAATCTGTCAGGATCATCTCTCGGTTCCTTCAAGGGATATCCACAACGTATCGTAATACCTGCGAGGAACTTGGCCCTTCCCCCGAGGAAACAGCGGGAGACTTCCCCAAACTCCTAGTCTTCAGCCCGCCACTTAATCTGTCCCCTGGCCTGAACAGCCCTGATGATACTGCATTATCCCTTCCCGCCTTTCCAAAGAAAACTCTGTACAACGCGTACGTTAAAATTTTATACGCAAAAACATTTTCTGAGCACCCGAGGCTTCGATGGCGGGATGTTTTACCCCCAATACCACCCAATTGCCCCAATTGGCGAAGTTTTTATCTCTTGCCTACTCCAAAGTATGTTGGAGATATTCAATGGAAACTTGTTCACTGGATTTTACCTTATAATGTTTTACTGAACCGGTTTTCTACTGCTAACTCTAATCTATGCCCCTTCTGTGCATCCATTGAAACCCTACCGCATATATACCTTGAGTGTGAACGATTGCAACCTCTTTTTACATTCCTTCAGGAACGCTTTGTGAAGCTTGGTTCCCTCTTCAATCACAATGTTTTTATTTATGGTGTTTTAGGACCGTCTTCCCTTAGGAATGTGGTTTTAATGAATTTTTTAATTGGCCAGGCCAAGTTTGCAATTTATAAATCCAGGAAGAAAAAAATGGGAAACGCTTCTGACTCGTCATGTGATGTACTGCTCACCCTTAAGGCTCTTGTAAATGCAAGACTAAAGCTAGAGTACCGGTTTTTTAAAATGAACAAGAATTTAACATGTTTTAAAGAAAAGTGGGTTTTTAATGATGTCATATGCACACTTGATGATGATGATTTGAAAATAACCTTTCCTTGAGACCATTTTATTGTGTTTTGTTTCTTTGTGACTGAACATAACTGATTTTTTGTACTCTTGTAATAAAAGGAAGAAACAGTCAGTCTCTCTCTCTCTCTGCTATGCTATTAAAAGTGACTATCATTTGAATATATTCCGCTAAGTTATAAATAAAAGAAATCGTTCTCTCCCGTCACGACTTCACCCTCAGGCAGCCTCAAGCAACCAGCTGACATGTGCCCATGACTGTTTGAATTTGACCAAGTCACAATTCATGACATTTTGTATTTACAGTGAAATTTCCTCTATGTAGGAGACTATGTTTTTCTAGTCAGACGTTAGTATTATCTTCTTTTTATGTAATTCGGAAGTAAGGGGCAAAACGCTCACTTCTCAGGGGCAACACGCCCACAGTAAGCGTTTTGCCCCAACCTGGTGGGCGTTTTACCTCCGGCATGGGGCAAAGAGGCCAAAAATAAAAAAACATAGTTTCACTTCTTGTTCTTTTTCGTTTTTTTCTATCTTGGTGTGCTTGTGCTATTATGTAGCGCTAATGTGTCCTTATTGTTTGCATTTACTTTTAGTTCTCTATAGCTGCAACAGGAGCAGATATCAGCAATCTTGCTTAATGGGGGCGTCTTGCCCCATGCTACCCTATCTGAAGTATCCCAATCGTAGTTCTGAGAAATCAGAAGACCTTGGTAATACGTGAGTAGATTTTTGCAAAAACAAAAATTGTCACTATAAATTTATCAGAAAGCCGTTAGTCAAACACACTGTACAGTGACACACTTTGTTATCTGAGCATGCGCATAGCAAGGTTCAGGGTTGATCGAGTAGGGAAACTGGGATCATCTATATAATAAAAGCGTAAGGACTCGACTTTGTTATCCCTTTTACGCCGCACCCAGTGACCCGATGCCCACGGCACTAATGGATTTACGATCTACGAACCGCGCTCTTTGTTTATCACATACAGCCATACTCGAAAAATCTGAATGAGCCGACGTTGTGGCCCAAAAGCATCCGATTAACTGCCGATACGACGCCATCTTATTGGCGTCTGCTGGGTGAAGGCTAAGCAAGCCATCCGCTGATTGGACAGTCGAAGGCGACAGCAAGCCGTCCACTGAGTGGACAGTCCTGAGCATGCATTTGTGCCGGTGTCGTCGATCGCGGTGTACGCTAACCTCATCAGGTGGGTTTACCATAATTTCTTCCATATACTGTGATTACAACAAAGTGAAACCGATCAGCAGCCCATCAGTATCATATAAAGCAATAAATACCAAGGCGTCAGCTTCTGAAAGCTTAAAACAAAGTGTACTTCACCGAGTGATGAAAAGTAGGAGTAGGCCTAGGCCCTACCTATCCAGTTGTTGTGTTTCCGTTGTGGCCATGATCTCAACAAATGGCGTAGGCCATGTGGCGTAGGGTAGGTCATGATCAGCCCCCCCCCCCCCCTTCGTTTCACCAACTCCTGCATCTGCCACCATTCATGATTATCAAAGTAGGCTTTACCCTGTTCACGATAAGTTAGAAATCAGTGAGTTGTATACGAAGAGATAAAAGGATGGCATTGACTTCGAGACGGTACGTGATAGTTGGCTGCGGCTGGCTGATGCCACGTTTTTTTTTCTAAGTGCCACGGATGCTGATGGACATAATAAAGGTATCGGCTGATCTCTCATCGTAATATTACCCGATGGAAATTGATAATACGAGTACGCAAGGAGTCGTCAGAGGCTTGACTATAACCCCAAACATTGTTTATCCAGAAGTTTTAAAATAATTTCAACCTCTGATACTGCGTTCATTGTATTATATTCCTACTGCTCTGCCTTGACATTGACGCTTACCAATACGCCAGTATGGGGCTAATTCCAGTCGATTTACTATCCGTTCATTTTTTTAAAGTCTATGGTTCCACTGCTGTTCATTTCCATTGACACATACCACTGCGCCAGTGTGGCCAGAGTGGTGCTATGCCGATTCCTATTATGAATCCATTCATTTTTCAAAAGTATATCGTAGCGTTGTCATTTAAGTAGATTGCAATAAATACGTTGTTCATATACGCACTCTTCATTCTCATCTTTCTTCCTAACTCTTACTCGGACAAGCAAATCCCCTATGCCATCCATAATGGTACACTCTATCCATACACCACATCCTCCCTTCCGTGGATGTTCCACGGGTTTCGGCTAGTTTGAAAAATATATTTTTAAAGCTTATTACGCATTTCGGAGGCTGAAAACGGCGTCAAATATTCTAAAATTGACGAAGAATTATTTTTTAGAAATCTCGCGGCCGAAGAGGAAAGTTTTTCTGGGTCGGAAATATCCGAAGTTGAGACGGAATTCACCGAATTAATCAAGAAGTAAATTTTATCAATTTTAATCTCATCCAGAATGCAAATGGTGTCATTTTGAACTAGGTACGGTACCTACTACACCTACCTACTACCAACTACCTAACCTACTGATGCCATGGTGATGGGTAAAATAGTGGCAAGAGGCTTTGGCTTCGCCGGCTCATTGCGGCTTTGCAGTCGGGTACTAGTAGCCGGCGAAGCCGGTGTTATCAATAAACGCGTACGTATTATGTCGAAAACCAGATCATGCCTTGGCTTGAGAATTTCGAAGCTCAATGGAGGCCGACATCTTGCGGATGCGGAAGTATGCATAACAAATATAAGAAACGTTCAATAGGAGTTTCTTTCACCCGTCTTTGTTTGATTCACAATCTTATGCACCTCTAATTGATAATTAAAATACTTTAAGACCAACCTCGGCCCGCACGGGCCTGGTTATCTTCAACGAAAATCGTCACCAAACACCGGAACCAATGAGATTCGAGCATTTGAAAAAATATTTCTAAAACCAAATCACTCAATGGAGGCCGCCATCTTGCGGATGCGGAAGTATACATAAAAAATTGCGAAAAAGTTCAATAGAGGCGTTGGCTTCGCCGGCTCATTGCGGCTTTGCAGTAGAGTCATATTATTATCAGAGTGCGCTGGTACTCTCAACTCTACGTACTAACGTAGGGATGACGTGGATAAAAAATGTCGGCAAACAAAACGAAAGTTGGAGTATCTTTTCGTACTCTCATAGTTGTTTATCTAGGACACAGGCAGTTCGAGTGTTTAATACGTTTTATTGACACTTCAAGTAAGCAAAACAGTAAAAACCACGAGTGTCATTCACGTCCGGCCGTGAAAAATTCCTCTCGAGAGGCTATGCCCCGCCCCTCTGTCCCCACCCTATTGGCCAGAGCAGTGGTTCCCAACCTTTTTGTACTCACGACCCCTTTCTCAAAACCCCGAAACACACGCGACCCCCCTGCCATCAGCCGTTTCAGTTTTACAAATTTTTCTGAGAAGGAAAAGGGAAGAAAGAGAAAACAATCATTAATTCATCAATTTTTACAAATTTTACTACAATATTCCTTGCACATTATAAAATTCGGGTAATTTTAGTTCGTTCGTCAAACCAAGCTCATCATTTTTTCTCACTGCCATCTATCGTCACACAATCCATGATCGTCATCACTAACATATCATCATCTCTCCAACCGGGCTTGTGGGATGGTTGGGGTTGCATCTGAGCAGCGAGTCTTGGAATTCGTGACGGGGTGTTTGTCACAGCCAATCTCATGTCATCCTCAACATCCAATCTGTTTCTGGTCTTCGTTTTGATGTGGACGAGGGCAGAAAATCCGGCCTCGCAGAGGTAGGTGGGGGGAAATGGAAGGAGAACACGTAAGGCCAGCATGCTGACTTTGGAATATGATTGATACATAGCGCACCAGATTTGAGTCACCAATTTCTCCTGCAACAGGTCACGCGCCGGAGAGTCGTTGCGTAGATCCAATAATTCATCTTTATCATGACGTCAACAGCTTTTGTAGTGGTTTAAAGTGCACGACAGAAGAGGCTTTCTTCTTTGATGTCGTCTGAATGAATGTACCTCACAAAGACAAGCAACTGAGAACATGAACTCACATCCATTGATTTGTCGAGTTGAAAGGAGAACAACGGAGAATCTTTGATTTCATCCAAAACCTGCTCTTTCACATCCATAGACATATAAGAAATACGCCTCTGAAGAGTATTATTCGACAAAGATACTTGCTGCATCTTCTTCGTGCTGGCTTCCCCGAGCCTAGCTGTCCGAGGCCTGCGCTATCTACACGCCACGCTCACGAGCGAGCAAAGCTAAGAACGCACCACACACACACATCCTCTTTGTTCATTTCATCGTCTGCCCTGTGGTTTGTTTAATAAGTCTGTCGAGTGGGAGTACTCCATATAGGGGGTTTAAAGCATCACATTTCTTTGTTCTCGGAACCGTTAATAAATCGTTGTATTATTTTCTGTACATACTTGAACGCAGTTTTCCGGGTAATTGATTCAATAGATAAGGCTGCGGTGGCTCTCGCCGCTTCCCTTCATCCCGCGTGCTTGAGTAGCTTCGGTTGCAGAATCCGCCATTGAGTTTCCGCCTCGGGAGTAAAGCCTTCGTGATCGGCATCCGCAACTTTGGTGTTAATCGGAGTTGCGCGACATTTGGTGTCAGGTAGTAGGGATTTGAACCCGTCGGACAAATTTTTTTGTCCACGGCGAGACATCGACACAGTCGGGTGTACATCGCGCCCGATGTTCCAACGCAAAAATTTTTATAGTCGAGGCGGAGAAATTTGAATAGTCAATTGGGTGTATGGAGCGCAATATTGCGTCTTTGACAAATTTAAATTTTGTGCTTTTGGAAGTCAAATAAATACGCGCGCGGGAAACGACCTTCCAAAAAGCGGATGTCGGAGGTCGACGAGATGGTGGTATGCAGCAGGGCCTCCGTCAGTGTAGGGAGTGAGCCGGAAATTGGGGAATTAAAGGTGAGCCTTGGAACCTCCCCCGTCCCGAGCATCACCCTATCCCCCTCCCCTACCGGGGAGTCGGGAGCAGTAGGGACGGCCCCGATGGATTTCCAGGCCTTTTATGAAAACATAATGAAGGCAATGAATGTTCAGACTGAGAGCAGTTTTTTTTTTTTGTATACTGAATCGAGGCTCGTGAAAGAGCTGACAACCGCAAGGGAAAGACAGTACAGGGGGACCACGAGGGAAAGACAGCACAGGGGGACCACGAGGGAAAGACAGCACAGGGGGACCACGAGGGAAAGACAGTACAGGGGGACCACGAGGGAAAGACAGCACAGGGGGACCGCGAGGGAAAGACAGTACAGGGGGACCGTGAGGGAAAGACAGTACAGGGGGACCGTGAGGGAAAGACAGTACAGGGGGACCGCGAGGGAAAGACAGTACAGGGGGACCGCGAGGGAAAGACAGTACAGGGGGACCACGAGGGAAAGACAGCACAGGGGGACCGCGAGGGAAAGACAGTACAGGGGGACCACGAGGGAAAGACAGTACAGGGGGACCATGAGGGGAAAACAGTACAGGGGGACCACAAGGGAAAGACAGTACAGGGGGGACCATGAGGGAAAGACAGCACAGGGGGACCGCGAGGGAAAGACAGTACAGGGGGACCGCGAGGGAAAGACAGTACAGGGGGACCATGAGGGAAAGAGAGTACAGGGGGACCACGAGGGAAAGACAGTACAGGGGGACCGCGAGGGAAAGACAGTACAGGGGGGCCGCGAGGGAAAGACAGTACAGGGGGGCCACGAGGGAAAGACAGCACAGGGGGACCGTGGGGGACCGTGAGGGAAAGACAGTACAGGGGGACCGCGAGGGAAAGACAGTACAGGGGGACCGCGAGGGAAAGACAGCACAGGGGGACCGCGAGGGAAAGACAGCACAGGGGGACCGCGAGGGAAAGACAGTACAGGGGGACCGCGGGGGAAAGACAGTACAGGGGGACCACGAGGGAAAGACAGTACAGGGGGACCACGAGGGAAAGACAGTACAGGGGGACCACGAGGGAAAGACAGTACAGGGGGACCACGAGGGAAAGACAGCCAATGAACGAAACCTTGCAGAAATTCGGGGAATGAATGACAAAATGGATGCTCAGAGTAATAAAATTGATGAGTTGGAAAATAGCTGGGATGCTCAGATTGAGCAGATGAAGCGAGTGATTAACAAAATGGATGCCAGGACGAGTGAGTTGAAGGAGGAACTAAAGAATGGTGCCGACGGGGCACAGGAGAAGCCAAATGTGGCAGGGTTTGAATCTGAACGGGGGAAAGGCAAATTGGGAATTGCACCAGGAATGGCAAATGAAGAGGCTAATGGGGAATGCCTACAGGTAAACGTGGAATGCGTACAGGTGAGTGTGGAGTGCGCCCAGGTAGATAGGGAGACTGAATGTGGAAATGGTAATGAAGGATGTTTCCCACCTGCTGGCCTGATTGTTTGTCGGGACCGGGTGGATGTCACAACACCTCAACTGGGGGATGCATTGGGATCCTTGCAGCACCAGGGCGATGGTGCAGAGCAAAAGGGGGCAGAGTTATTGGGGGTCCGTGCGATTGAGCCGGACCGGGTATTTATTGGGGATATTGGGGAAGACCTGTCAGAGCCGGGATTGATGGGGGATGATGACGAGCATGATGTGATTCAGCGGCTGGGGACCTGGGACAGTCCCATGGAGGACGAGGTTGAACAGGCCCAAAGGAGTCTGGGTAATGAGGTGAGTTGGTCCGAGGAGGTGGTTGTAATGACCAAGGGGACTCTCACCGTACACTACGATTTGGTAACTGAGGCTCCGAAATTGAACAACCAGTTGGGGGAGTGTGTTGACTCCGGGCTGGATTTGGATCTTGGAGGCTTGGGAGATAGAGCCTCTGGAGATTTGGTCCCCGTAGGGAATGTGGACCAGCTGCAGAGAGGGGCAGTACAACCGGTGGTAGAGGTTGTTACCTGCAGCTGTGGTTTGGGATGGCAAATCAAAATTTTTAAAAGTAAATCTAAAAGAAAATTAAAATGGGAAATTGAATTGGAGCAGCCCTGGTTGGAGTTGGTCCCCAGGCTGCGGGATTTGGTCATGGCGAGGTCAATGGTGATGGCCTCAGGGAAAAGTTGCCCCTTTAAAAATTTGGGTTTGCCAGCCAGCTGTGGGGCTGTGCTGGCGAGATTGGGATGTGGGGTTCAACATTGGGTGTCGAGGTACGACCTGGGCCTCACGGGGGGTCTGGTGGAGTGTGGTGTCCCTTGTCCGTCGGGGCGCCGTCCGAGCTGGTGGCTCGGGCCAGCAGGGCCATTGGACCCTGGTGGGGGTTAAGACCTCAAGGGGGTCCGAGGTGGTTTCTCAAGCCTGCGATGGTATTTATTGAGGACCACTAGGGGGAGGTGTTGTGGGTCGCGCTTTGGTGGCGGCACCGCGGAAGGCCAGCCTGGGCCTGATGTAGTGACCACCCGGGCATGCGACCTGACACCCTCTACCTGAGACTTTGGGACAGCCGGCATGTGGTGACCTGACATGTTGTGCTGAGCTATGGACACGGGTCGAACCGAATGGCCAGGGATGGACATAGCCTGCTGGACAACCATTGGGGCATCTGTGGAACGTGATGGTGTGAGTGACCTTCCACAGATGTTCCGTTATGATTTATGGACTCTCGGGTTGGGAAGAGAGCCATGGGGTTGGTGAATCGGGAGATGTGTAAAGAGCCGAGCATATGGGCCATGCTCAGCTGGCATGTGTATGGCAAAGCATCTTTCTTTGGTGAAATGAGTGAAATGTGAAAAATGTTTGGCATGGGTAATCTGTGGGTTAGATGTTAATTAAGGGGTGAATTTTGTGAAGAGAAATGGTGGACACTGTATAGTGACGCCATTATTGATCCAGGTGTGTTAGACCAAAGTGTTGGAGGCTGTGATAAAATTGACAGGGTATCAGAACACAGCTTTCAACTGGTTGCGGGGGCGACTGTTCTGATATTTGGGACGCGGGATTTATATGGGGATATAGTTGTGTAGCCTGAGGGTCAACGTGGTGCTGTGCGTGTCCGAGGTGTGTGGACCATGTCTTCTGGGTGGGTCTCCTGGTGGAGCATTGCTGTTGACAGGTCCTTGGTGTGGTCAAGTGTGGGTGAGCACTGGGGGGGCTGCGGTTCTGTGGAATGGGGGATGAGAGGGCGGCGTAGGTGACGTGAGGGGAATGCCACGCACTGCGACCGTCTCCCCCAGGGCCGAGGTTGTGTGTGCGGTAGTGTGTGTTGTGGCAGCAGGTGCTCACCACATTGGCCAGCTGGGGCTGGTGCAGCTTTGTTCCTCGCAGGGGAGCCGAAGGATGGATGGTGAGTCGCACCCTTATGGACGCTCATGGGCCATGTTGGCGTTTTGACTGCTCACCTTGTCCTGATGACCCTTGCACGGTAGAGGTGCAGAGCTGTCGTGGCCACAGGTAATTGTGTAGTGATGATCACCGTTGGATGCGGATCCACATACCTGCCAGTGTAGTGGGACAAAAGAGATATTTGGAAGAATTTGGTAGGCCCAATGTGAAATTTTGGGATTTTGAAGGGTGGATTGCACTTTGGACCTGACCAACCGGAAATTACCTGCACTTGAGGTGAGTGTTTTGAGGTGTACTGTCCCAGGCTTCAGGACCTGCTTATGGGAAATTTTGGGGACATGTAATTTGGAGTTGGGAGGCGGGTGAGAGTGATGACATGGCCGGTGAGGGGATTGGATTGTGTGCCTCAAAGTCTTGTGGGTGGCGTTTGTGTTGGTGTTGTGGTTATGTGTTTTGATGTGGTCGTGAGAGTGGAAACCTGAGGATGAGTGATGATTATTGGAGACAATGAGGGGTGATTATTGTGCTTTTGGAAATGTGTATCGGTTAAATGTGAACTGTGGCATTTCACATGTGGCAGGCCATGGCACATCTTTTGTAATGTAGCGGCTACCGCTGGGTTTTCACAATCGCCTTGCACCTATCAAGGACGCGGAGCGATCACCATGCCGGGCTCGTCCAGGACGCCCGGGCAGGCCCGCGCTCAACTTGCCAGGCCTCGGTCGGGACGCCCGGACATGCTCGCCCTCAACTTGCCAGGCCGCATCCAGGACGCCTGGCCACGCCCCCTCTCGCCTTTCCTGGGCAAACGCTCCGGGATAATGTGTGTATATATATTGCTGCCTGATAAACGGGCTTTTCAGAGTACCTGAGTGTTTTGTTTGAATAAAGCAACTCGGACGAATTCCAGCTTTTTGTCGCGTCCATTCTTCCGATCGACGTGGGAGCCCGAGCTCCTTCATTGGTGACCTACCGACATGGACACGGCAGTGGCCCTTAAACTGCCTACCTTCTGGGAGGCTCACGCGGCGGTTTGGTTCGCACAGACGGACTCCCTGTTCGCCCTGCGATGCATCACGGCCGACGACACCCGCTTCCACCATGTGGTAGCAGCGCTCGGTTCAGCCACCGCGGCCCGCGCCCTGAGCCTCCTCGAGAGCCCGCCAGCCACTGACAAATACGGTGCGATTAAAAAGCTCCTCCTCGACGCTTTCGTCCTCCCATCGGCGGAACGCGCACGGCGCCTGCTCGACCTGCCCGAGCTCGGCGACACGCGCCCTTCCGAGCGAATGGACTACATGCTTTCGCTGCTCGGCGAGCACTCTCCGGCATTCCTGTTCCGGGAGCTGTTCCTCCGTCAGCTGCCTAGCCCGGTACGCCTCACCCTGGCAAGCACGACGATCACGGATCCCCGTGCCCTTGCCAGGGAAGCCGACAAGATCTCCGCCGCAGGCCAGCGCATCGCAGCAGCGACCTGGGGCCCACCGCCATCCGACGCAACACCCATGGCACCCGAGCACCCGGCACGGTCGACGACCGAACTGCCGACGCAATTGGCGGCCGCTACACCGAGCCGACCACCTCCAGCACGACGACCGGGGCCTCCACCTGACCAAGCATGGTGTTACTATCATGCCAGGTTCGGACAGAAGGCCCGGACATGCCGACCCCCGTGCACCTTCGGCAGGCCGGGAAACGGCCGGGCCGGCATTCATTACCAGCCATGAGCGCCGGCCACACGGGCAACTTTCTGTTCATCACGGATAAAGCGTCCCGACGGCGCTTCCTGTGCGACACCGGCGCCCAACTGAGCATCATACCCGCCTCTGACCAGGACAACGCTTTGCTTGGACGTTTGTAACCGCAAATGTGCCCATGGCACTGCTAGGCGCCGACTTCCTCTGCGCACACGGACTGCTGGTGGATGTCCAATGGCGTCGTTTAATCAACGCCGAAACCTTCAGCTCCCTGGTATGCACATTGAGCAGCTCCGCGCCGACCGAGCTGGCATGCGCCCTCCCGGCGGCGAACGAGTTTGCTCGCCTGCTCACGGAGTTCCCGGCCCTCACGCGGCCGACGTTTTCGGCCATCGCAGTACGGCATGGGATCGAGCACCACATACCAACCACGGGCCCGCCGGTCTACGCCAGAGCCCGCCGCCTTGACCCAGCCAAGCTCGCCGTGGCCAAAGCCGAGTTCGACGCTTTAGAACACCTCGGCATCGTGCAGCACTCCGATAGCACGTGGGCTTCGCCACTACACATCGTCCCAAAGCCAGGGCGTGGCTGGCGCCCATGTGGCGACTACCGCCGCCTTAACGACGCTACCACCCCCGACAGGTATCCGATCCCGCACATCCAAGACTTCTCCGCCCATCTGGCGGGACGGGTCATTTTTTCGAAAATTGATCTCATATGGGGATATCACCAGGTACCTCTCAGGGCGGACGACGTCCCTAAAACGGCAGTCATCACGCCGTTCGGACGGATGCCGTTTGGTCTCAAGAACGCGGCTCAGGCGTTCCAGCGCTTGATGGACGGCGTGCTGCGTGACCTGCCGTTCCTTTTCGTTTACCTGGACGACATCCTCGTCGCCAGCACGTCCCGGGCCGAGCACCTCCTCCACCTCTGAACACTGTTCGGGCGCCTCAGCGAGCACGGCCTCATCATCAACCCGGCCAAATGCCATTTCGGCACGATGGCCGTTGATTTTTTGGGCCACCACATCACCAAGAACGGGGCCGTGCCGCTGCCAACCAAGGTCGAGGCCATCACCACGTTCCCGCGTCCCCGCACCATAAAGGCCCTGCAGGAATTCCTGAGAATGGTGAATTTTTATCACCGCTTCGTGCCCCGCGCTGCTCAACTCATGCGGCCCCTCTATGAAGCCCTCCGGGGCAAGCTGGCCAAGCACGACATCGCCTGGTCCGCAGCAATGGACGCGGCCTTCCAAAGCTCAAAGCGGGCCCTCGCCGACGCAACACTGCTCGCTCACCCGGTGCTCAACGCTCCCATCGCCCTCACCACAGATGCCTCCGACTACGTGGTGGGCGCCGTACATGAGCAATGGGTGAATGGGGTTTGGCAGCCACTCGCTTTTTTCAGCCGGCAGCTCCGGCCGAACGAGCTCAAATACAGCACGTTTGACCGTGAGCTCCTTGGTCTACACCTGGCCATCCGCCATTTCCGCCACCTCCTGGAGGGCCGACCTTTCACGGCGTTCGTCGACCACAAGCCATTGGTTTACGCAATGGCCAAGGTCACGGAGCCGTGGTCGGCCCACCAACAGCGCCACCTCTCCGCCGTGTCGGAGTTTACCACGGACATCCGGCACGTCGCCCGCAAAAACAACGCCATGGCCGACTGTCTTTCCCGGGCCAGCGCGAACGCGGTCCACCTGGGCGTGGACTTCGTGCTTATGGCGGCGGACCAAACCACCGACACCACGGTGCAAGCCCTCCGGGCGGCAGACACGGGCCTCCGCCTGGCCGACATCCCCTTCGCGGACACTGTCCTGCTCTGCGACGTCTCCCAAGGCCAGCCTCGCCCCATCGTGCCCGTCACCTGGCAACGCCGCATCTTCACCTCCCTCCACGGCCTTTCCCACCTGGGCCGGAAAGCTTCCCAGAAGCTGGTGTCGGCGCGATTCGTCTGGCACGGCCTTCGTCGGGACGTCCGCGATTGGACCAGCACCTGCACAGCCTGCCAACGGGCCAAGGTCCACCGACACACCCAGGCCCCGCTGACACCTTTCACCGTGCCCGAACGACGTTTCGACCACGTCAACGTGGATCTGGTGGGCCCCCTCCCCCTGTCACGGGGGTTCACACACCTGCTCACCATGGTGGACAGGACCACCAGGTGGCCGGAGGCCGTTCCCCTCATCTCCACCACCACCGCCGACGTGGCGCAGGCTTTCATCGCCACCTGGGTCCCCCGCTTCGGCGCACCGGCGGACATCTCATCAGACCACGGACCACAGTTCACCTCCGAGCTGTGGGGCGCGGTCGCCCCCAACCTGGGGGTCAAGCTCCACCGTACTACGGCCTACCACCCCCAAGCAAATGGGTTGTGCGAGCGATTCCACCGCTCCATGAAGGCCGCGCTCATGGCCGGCCTTCAAGACGGCGGTTGGGCCGACCGGCTGCTGTGGGTCCTTTTGGGCCTCCGCACGGCCCCCAAGGAGGACCTCCAGGCATCCACCGCCGAGCTTGTCTACGGCCAGGCGCTACGCGTCCCGGGCGAATTCGTGCCCGACGCTACCAGTCCCTGGTCCGCAGCTCACCAGCGCTCAAACCTCCAGGAGGCCGCCCGACGGTTTGCCCCCGTGCCAACATCCCACCACGGTGACCCCCAGTCCTACGTCCCCCCAGCACTTCGCACAGCAGAGTATGTTTTTGTGCGTCACGACGCACATCGGGGGCCACTCTGGCCGCCGTACGACGGGCCCTTCCGGGTCCTGCGACGGGACGACAAGTCATTCGTCATCGACATCGGCGGCAGGTCGGACCGGATTGCGGTGGACCGCCTCAAGCCGGCGCACGTGGACGGCGACTAACCACCACGGGTGGCCCTTCCGCCACGGCGAGGCCACCCCCCGTCCACGGTGCCCCCCACTCGACCACCCACCACCACACCGCCCCCCCCCCCCCCCCACGACCTGCCAGGGGTCGCTTCGGCCGGGTCATCAGGACCCCCCTCAAATTGACCCTGCCGGTGCAAGTCGATTCTGGGGGGACGTGTGTAGTGGCTACCGCTGGGTATTCACAATCGCCTTGCACCTATGAAGGACGCGGAGTGATCACCATGCCGGGCTCGTCCAGGACGCCCGGGCAGGCCCGCACTCAACTTGCCAGGCCTCGGTCGGGACGCCCGGGCATGCCCCCTCTCGCCTTTCCTGGGCAAACGCTCGGGGATAATGTGTGTATATATATTGCTGCCCGATAAACGGGCTTTTCAGAGTACCTGAGTGTTTTGTTTGAATAAAGCAACTCGGACGAATTCCAGCTTTTTGTCGCGTCCATTCTTCCGATCGACGTGGGAGCCCGAGCTCCTTCAGTAACATCTTTTACACCATCGATGGAATTGTGCTGAGTTGTGTTGAGAATTGAATGGCAGCGGGGGAGGAAGTGTGTTTTGGGGTCTTGTGGGTGGGGAAGGTGTGTGTGTCCGCAGGTACGGATCCAGCTCTGAGGAGCGATGCCTGCGGCCCCCCTCTGCGGCAATTACCCCTGGCAGCCGGTGATATCTGGAAATTGGAGCTCGTCGGTGGAGGGTCTGGTTGGGCACCGCGGAGTGAGGAAGTCCCCCGGTGACCCGTGTTGCTGCGCTGGAGCAGGAGGCCACGGAGGAGCCTGGTGTGTGTGGAGACCCTCACCGGCAAGGTAACGGCGGAAAGGGGCTGTTGGGCTGCCATGGGCCAAGAGGTAAAGGGGGGGGGGGCAATGAACTTGAAAGTCGGTTGACTTGTTTTTGGGACTGCGGGCACCACAGCCTGAAGCGCCCCCACCATCTTCTTGTGCGGTACCTCCCCGCTGCCTAGTTGAGGAATGCACACACACGAATGACATCAATTCCTGGTCCTGCAAGGGGGGTGAAATAAGTGCTGGTAATGATGATTTTGTGTAGTAATGAGTGGTGGAAGGAGAATGAGTGGTTAAGGGGTTTGTGTTGAATGAATGGGGGCGAAATCCACCAAGCCATGTCACTCACCTGTATCACCTGGACATGGCCCGTTGAAATTTAGGGGATGCATTGGGGATGGCCCCGCAGGTAAGGTTGTGTCTTGTGGCATCCACCGGGGGACGCGGTCTGTAGACCGGGGTATGTACAAAGGTTAGAGTTTTGAATTTTTGAAGAAGGTTAAGTTTTGTGGATAAGGTAGGAGTTTTGAGTGTTGTTTGTTTCCTCCCTCTGAAGGAACAATGAAGACCAATGAATGTACATACTTGCATGATTGTTAAGGGGTTTAGCTTGTGAAGGAAGTGTAGGTAAGTAGTCCGACTCACTTCCCACAGCCCCTCCTGTTTTATTTTATAGGTTAATTACGTGTGAGACAGTAAGTATTAAGGCTGGAATGGTAGCGCCTGCAGCGAACCTTGCAGGAGCTAGGGTTCCAAGGGGGGGGGGGGGGAGGGGCTGTGTTATGAATTTGGGTAGTAATATATAGAGCAGAATAGATCTGAGTAGGTGACATGCTCCGGGATGTCGCGATAGCTAGAACCCACTATGTACCTTTAAGTTGGTATGTGTAGCCGTAGGCCGGGGTTATTGCGTATGTATTTCCTGTATGGGGACAGGAAGTGCTAAGTAGTCAGGGTGATAAGGGTAACTTTGTGTGTTTTCCCACCTCTGTGGTCAATCCAATGTCCCTTTTGGCACCGCACCTAGACGGTAGGAATTCGTGCCCCTAGCACACCCACATTAATTAATTCCCTTCCCTTTCACATCAATGAAACAACACCCACCAAAACGGGCAGGCTGAGACACGCCCTGCCGAGACACGATGAGAAGGGAGCGGATCTTTTGACGTCATGGGGGAGGGCGGGACGGAGGACCGGAGGGAAGTGACGACACAAGGAGAAGAAGAGAGTTCGGAGTTGGACACGAGGCAGAGCAGACGCCATTTGGGAGAGCTGAGAGAATTCAGTCGTGATAGAGTGCACTGGACATTTTTCCCTCTCGTTCCCCCCTGCCTTCGTTCCCTCCCATCTTCCCTGCGATCGGATCGCGTGCTTGCGTGGGTGGCTGTTGTGCCGAGGTTCGCCCCATTGGTGGCCGCATCCGTGGCCTCGTGCGTACCATCGCCAACCACTCATGATCTCCAAAGCACCGAGCAGAGACGACAGCCCCAGGAACCACGGTCCTTCGGATGGGGCGGCGAGCGTTTGAGAGTGGCGGTGCAAGAGTACCGGGGGCGGCGAGTGAGTCACCTCGGGGAGACCCCTCCTGCCCACGTGTCAGGGCCTAGCTGTCCAAGGCCTGCGCTAGCTCTATGCCACGCTCCCGAGCGAGCAAAGCTAAGAACGCACCACACACACACACCCTCTTTGTTCATTTCGTCGTCTGCCCTGTGGTTTGTTTAATAAGTCTGTCGAGTGGGAGTACTCCATATAGGGGGTTTAAAGCATCACATTTCTTTGCTCTTGGAACCGTTAATAAATCGTTGTATTATTTTCTGTACATACTTGAACGCAGTTTTCCGGGTGAGTGATTTAACAGATAAGGCTTCGGGGGCTCTCGCCGCTTCCCTTCATCCCGCGCGCTTGAGTAGCTTTGGTTGCGGAATCCACCATTGAGTTTTCCCTTCGGGAGTAAAGCCTTCGTGATTGGCATCCGCAACTCTGGTGTTAATTGGAGTTGCGTGACAATAGATCCAAGAATTCATCTTTTTCATGACGTCAACAGCTTTTGTAGTGGTTTAAAGTGCACGACAGAGAGGATTTCTTCTTTGATGTCGTTTGAATGAATGTACCTCATGAAGACAAGCAACTGAGAACATGAACTCACATCCGTTGATTCGTCGAGTTGAAAGGAGAACAACGGAGAATCTTTGATTTCATACAAAACCTGCTCTTTCACATCCATAGGCATATGAGAAATACGCCTCTGAAGAGTATTATTCGACAAAGATACTTGCTGCATCCTCTTCGTGCTGGCTTCCCCGAGAACGAGCTTCACCATCTTCAACATGCAGGGTTTGAGAAGTGTCTCTCCAATGGTGTGAGGCTTTTTTGTGTTTGGCAATTTCCAACGCAACTTCATATGAGGCCTCCACTGCTGCTGCACGATGTTGCTGAAAAGACCCACTAGCATCGAGCTTTTGACGTTTGAGAAGAAGCTCATGGCGTTTGAAGAACTCCAAATCATTCTCTGCGTATTCCAGATGCTTTGTCTCGAGGTGACGCTTGAGTTTCGGAGGTTTCTTCGACTCCGCACTCAGGACAATATGGCACAAGATGCATTTTTTTATTTTTTTTTTTTTTTTTTTTGTATACAAGATCGAGGCTCGTGAAAGAGCTAACATTAATCACACAAAAAGACAAACCGACACACAAAACACAAAAAACAAGGGGAGCGGCAGACAAGATGGGGAGAGAGGGGGAAGGACACAAAAGAGAGGGGGAAGAGGGGGAAGGACACAAACACAACATTTGAGAGCAGGGACATCCGGAGGACTTGGGGGGAGGTGGGAGAGGAATAAAACATATGAACACTGCAAGGACTCTGGGGTGAATTACCGGGGGTAGAAAAGATCAAGGTTTTCGATGGGGGAAGATAAGAGATGGTGGTGAACAGCTGTTTTAAAGACCTGGAGGGAGGAGTGGGATTGAAGGGAGTGGGGGAGTTTGTTCCAGATGCGGGAGAAAAGGGGAATGAAAGAGTGAAGGTGAGCAGAGAGCCTAGACTTTGGCAGTTTAACCATAAGAGGGTTGCAGGCAGATCTTGTGCGACCTGAAGGAATATTGGGGGGACAGAGCACAGAGAGAGCTGGGGGAGCAAGGCCGGAGAGGAGTCGGTAGAAGACAGAAAGACCACCAACCTGCCTGCGGTGAGTGAGTGAAAGGCCCTCGGTGTTGACTACATCGCAGGAGATTCCAATGATTCTGAGATTTCTCTACGCCGTTGTTGGCGAGTACTGTGGTGAAGCCAATGTTGAGGTCGTCTTCCGAGTATTTACGCCTTTTAGCCATTGCTTCAGATCTGTAAATACAAAAACCCGGAAATAGACAATGTTCCACTCATATCGGCAACACATAAAAAAGAGCGAGCAAAAACTATAGCCAACTCCACCGGCACAACATTATGTTGTGTGTTCTAGGTATCAGCGAAATGAAAGTTTTGGTAATGTTCCCTTCTCCCAAGGCTACCAAGTTCTCCCAAGGCTTCTCGACCCACCCAGCCCACCCGCCGCGACCCCCTGGGGGTCACGACCCACAGGTTGGGAACCCTTGGGCTAGAGGGAAACCACATCAGTTACATTCGAGGAGCTAACGGATGTTATCCGGTCTCTTAAAACGAAAGAGCCGCTCCAGTAGCTACCTCCAATATGCTTTCTGACCACCTGGGAAAAACAAACGTACCAATTCACAGCAGAATGTCAATGATGGAAAGTCAGACAAGAAAAAGAAAGCTGTTAAAAACAATACCACCCACCCCTCCCCCAGACAGCCAATATACAGGAATGGCCTTATCATAGGTACTATTCCATCACTGAGGAATGGCAGCGCTCAGCGTGCAATATGCTCGGTCTTGTTTTCGTCAGGTCCAATGGTACAAGTCGTGGTGGTCCACATGTGATTTTTACATGTCCAGAATATCATAGGTTTCAAAAAATCAAAGGGGACGGTAACTGTTTATTTCGCTCATTTGTACATATAATCACTGGCTCGCAACAACAACACGGAGCTGTGTGTTCTGCAATTGTCACACACATGTCTGATATTGAGCCATTCATACTTTCCACTGGTGTGTCCAGTGTTGAAGCCAACATAAGAGCTTCGCGTATGGACAGTGCAGGTACTTGGGGTACAGAAAACGAAATTCTTACTCTCGCACATTTGCTGAATACCCCAGTGTATGTGTACAACAGTGAGAGTATGGATTGGGTAAGGTACTGCCCGATGCATGTTGACGAAAATTTGCATGATAATGTCATGCAGTTGGCTATGTACATCAGGCTGCAGCATGATCACTTTGATGTTGTTTTCTCGACTGTAAATTCACAGTAACTTTTTTGGGCATTTCTAAGTGCAGGTCATTGTGTGGCCTGAAGCTGGATGAAGACATTACTCTTGAGAAACGAGCAATAAGACAGAGCTGCAAGAAACAGTCAGGGTTACGTTAGACAATATAGGAACACATGCAGTGTTTGACATTGTTGACTGAGATATTGTCGCGTCCCCGGGGTTAAGACACCTGGGTGAAGGATGGCAAACCGAGCTTTAACTCCGAGGCGTACGAGCCGAAAATATGGTGGTCCCTTTATATGGCACACGAGGGAAACGGAGGTCTCTCTGTCTTAATGGAACGGATGGATGCGACAAAGTGTTTTCCGAAACCACAAGCAAATGAATGTACAGGACAAGAGCTTGGAAATGCAACAAATAAGGGTTGAATGAAAATAATGCAGGTGCAGAATTATAAAGACCTCTACAGGCCAGGAGTAGGCGAGTTATCGTAGGCATTCAAATTCAAATTTGTCCCTGATCCTCTTAATTAATAAAATGTATTGTAATGACAATGAGATAGAAATAGTTTAGTTATTTGATGAATCTTAATAATACTATGCTATAGTTCATAATGATCTTGTAGGAAAGGATTTATTATATTATTAAGGATGTGTATATATATATATATATATATATATATATATATATATATATATATATATATGTATATATATATATATATATATATGTATATATATATATATATATATATATATATATATATATATATATATATATATATATATATATATATATATATATGTGTGTGTGTATTACAAACTAAGGAATTTAAGAGTATAACTCAGAATCTGGTAGACTCAAAAGTCGCCTTGTGATGGGAAGATATACATATCTTTCATGTGCAGTCTTGTGTAAATACTAAGTTTGGGAATAGAGTTTGTGAAACAAACCACAAAACTTCTCTGTTGTTTGTTACCCGCTGAGAAGATAATGGCTATCAAACTTCCTCGGCCCCAAATCAATCCCCTCCCTACTTCTTGCTTCATCAGTGATCCCCGTCCCCCAGATCTACCCCTCCCTAATCCTTTATCAGAATCCCTCAGCCCCCGATCTCCTACCCCCTACCCACTCCTTCTGTGAAAACCCAATCATCATTCCCCTATTGTTCAAAATGATATAAATTGAGTTAAGTTCGCTCAATCGGTGAAGAATGCTCATTTCGACCTGGGTCCTGTGCTGTGTGAGTTTTATATATATGATGTATTTCTGTTGTAACCAAATGAGTATTTTCCCAGGGTTATTAAAAATATTTACAAGTGTTCATGACTTTGTTTATGCACACAAACCTGTTCTTCAACAGTTGAAGTGTTCATGGCTTTGTTTATGCACACAACTTCAACACAGGCATCAAAGATATGAATGCATGGTAAACTAAGATTCCTAAATGAGGGACCCTCCTCTCGGACTCATATACAGACACAGGGAGAAAAAAAAAATGTGGTGTGGTGTGTTGGCCAGTACTCAGCTCTGGTCTCCTCAAACGGCCATCGAACCCTGGTGGTCGTTGAATGGGTCCCCAAGGCCTTGCGCGGGAAAAACGCCTGATGGCGTGGTCACGACACAGCCAGCCGCCCATGCGAGGCAGCCGGAACCCTTCCTCCTCAGATTGCACAATTCACCAGGCTTCTACCACGTGCCTCGCGAGCGTGTATCACTCAAAGCACAGCCGCTTCCACCGAAGGCCCAGGGATAGAGAGAGAACAAACTGTGACCGCCTGTCACGAATGCCGGAACAGAGCGAGCAATCATGAGCCAAACTGTGACCGCCTGCCACGAAACCAGGAGCAATTACGAGCCAAACTGTGACCGCCTGCCATGAAACCAGGACAACAATAACAACAAAAACAAAAACAACAGACATTTTAAGGCCATTTTCCCTGCTAGAGCGGGGGTTAGGCTTGCGGGCCCCATGACAATCTTCTCAATTTTGCCCTATTTTCTGCATCTCCCCTTGCCCGCATTTCTTCTTCCACCACCTTTAGCCAAGTCTTTCTCGGTCTTCCCCATCCTCGACTTCCTTCTACATTCATTTCCATCATTCTTCTCAACCAGTCACTTTCATCCTTCCTCAACACATGACCAAACCATCTCAACCTGTTTCTCTTCACAGCATCCATCACAGGTTCTATTCCCATCATCTTTCGCAATTCATCATTTGTCTTCCTCTCTCTCAACGATACTCCACACATCCACCGAACCATTCACATTTCCACCCTTTCCAGCCTTCGTTGCTGCTCTACGTTCATGACCCATATCTCGCTCCCATAAATCATAACACTTCTCACACATGCAGCATACACCTTTCCCTTCAGCTTCAACGACACTCCCCTACTCGTCAGCACGCCACTCAGTTCCCGAAACTTCTTCCATGCACATCTCACTCCAGCAACCGTTGCCGAGTCTGATCCACCTTCTCCATTAAACATGGCTCCTAGGTAGCAAAATGTTTTTACACCTTCCAGCTTCACGCCATCTCCAAGATCCAACTCAACATTTCCTCCATCTGCAGCTCATTCTGTGCACACATTGCACTTGAATGCAGCTGCCACACTGGTTAATGACCCTCTCAGACCACTACATTTTTGATGAACCCACTCTGCGCACATTATGCATTGAATGGAGTTCACTCCGACATCCTTCCTGCATACAGCACACGGCCACTTCCCAGTTCTGTCCACCTCACCACATGCTTTACCACTTGCCATCACAATAGTTTTTCCGATATTCACCTTCAGACCTTTTGTCTCCATACATTCCTTCCACTTGTTCATCTTCTCCTTCAGTCCATCCATACTTTCCGCAATCAACACCAGACCATCTGCATACAACAACTCCCACGGGTAAACTCTCCTTTACATTCCGAGCCAGCATCTCCATCACAGCTACAAATAGTATTGGGCTTAGTACTGACCCCTGATGCACTCCCACCTTCACCTCAAACTCACCACTGTTCCCGTCCTTCGTCCTTTCAGCTGTGCGCGCTCTCTCGTACATTGCCATCACTACTCTGATCAACCATTACTCCACTCCTAACTTCCTCAATGCCCATGTCACTACTTCACGTGGAACCCTATCGAATGCTTTCTCCAGATCAACAAACCCACGAAACAAGCTCTTCCTCTTCTCCATGCACTTCTCCTGCAACTGCCTTACAATAAAAAGTGCGTCTGTCGTTCCTCTTCCTGGCATAAATCCAAACTGCATTTCGTCGATCTTCACCTTCTTCCTTATCCTCCTGTCCAACACCCTTTCCAATACCTTCATTCCATGCTCCAATAACTTTATCGCTCGATACGAGCCACGGTCCAGAGGGTCACCTTTCCAATTGTATAGAGGGACGAGGGTACTCAGTTCCCAAACCACTGGAATGCGGCCTTCTTTCACCACCAGATTACAGATCTCTGTCATTCTCTTCACACCCCCAACTTCCCACTGCCTTAAAAATATCTCCCACAACTCTCGTCAGCCCTGCCGCTTTTCTCCTCTTCATTGCTTTTAAAGCTTCCTCCACTTCCTTCTCAGTTATCTTCTCTGCCAGTCCGAAAACTGGGTTAATCTCTGTGTTGCCATCCCATCATTCTCTGCATAAAACAGAATTTCCTTTTATCTCTTCCATCTTCCTTTAATTCCATCGGGGTCCACAACGATTTGTCCCACTTCATCCTTCAAGCAACTCACCCCCATCGCATCACATCTCTCTTTCGCTATCTGCTTTGTAATCCTCAATACCGCTCTCTGACCCTCTTCTGAATCCATACGTTCTCCGAACATTTTCCTACATGCCTCCTGCACCTTTGCTACCTCTTTCTTTGCAGCCTTTTGGCTGCCTTATAACTTTCATGCTCTGCCTTTTATGCCCCCGTACCCTTCGCCTTCTGCCACGCCTTGAACTTCTTCCTCTTCTCGTCAATCCTCTTTCCAACTTCATCATCCCACCACCATGTTTCCGAGTGCCTTGGTGGTCCTTTTGTCCATCCACATACCCCACTAAAGGCTCCCAACAGACTATCTTTCATTGACTTCCAACCACTTGCAAGCTCAACCACATCATCCTCTACCAAAAGTCAGCCTCTCTTTTAATGCCTCCCTCACCGTCTCCTCTTTCAACCTCCACAGTCCACACCTTCATTCTCCCTTGGTACTTCACCCGCCGAGCTCTCCTAGCACATTTCACCCTTATGTCGCAGACAACCAAGTGGTGCTGTGAAACAGCCTCCTCCCCCTGGATCACCTTTGTGTCCCGGAGGTGCCCCCTATCTCGCCTACGCCCCATCAGGTTAACGGTTGTCGTCGACCCACCTGACGTGTATGTAACAAGCTTATTATCCTCTTTCTGGAACTGAGTATTACAAATCAACAAACCTCCTACCACAACAACCTCCTCATCTTTCACGTTTTCCATCAGCTTCTCTATTGCACACCAGAACTTGTCATTCTCTTCATCGTCCCGACCGACCTGCGGAGCATATCCCGAGATGACGTTCACCAAGAGCTTTCCAATCATTTTCACCATCATCAACCTTTCACTCACTCGAGTCACACTCACCACACTGTCTACAAACTCCTCAGAAAACAGGACACCAACACCATGCATGCCTTCTGTCATCCTTGCCACACAAACTTGTATTTTTGTCCCAGCCTACAATTCACCATTCTCACACCACTTCCCTTCAATCTCGCCTCCTGTACGCAACATATGTCCACTCTTCTTCTGACCAATACTTCCACCACTTCTCCTGATCTCCCTGTCATTGTCCCTACATTCCATGTCCCAAACCTCAGAAACCAATCTCCATGTGGGGCAACAGACGTTTGGTCGTCGTAAATGGAGTGATTTCCACCCTTGCTTCGATCGGGTTCCCCACCTTGATTTTTTTCAAGAGGGAGTGAGGTCCCCCACGGGGTACTTCGGGCTGTACCCTGCCCATATGTCATTGTAATTGCCATGGTTCCCTTTTTGAGGCAATGTTTTATGGCTGGTTGCCCTTCCTGACACCAACCCTTTTAGTCACCTCTTAAGACACTTGGGGATACGGTGTACCTATTCTAAACCGGGGTACACACCGGGTACAGAGAGAGAAAATATGTGGACGCTTACACCAACGCCAGAACAGGGAGAGAAAAAGAATGCGTCCACCTGCTACGAACACTGGAACCGAGAGAGAGAATAAAATGGCGGTCGCTTCACCTTTTATTTTCCCTGGTCTAGAAAGTTCCCTCTGACATCACGTGCGCTCCAATCACCAAGCGCGACTCTATCGTCTCATCGTTCCTCAACCAATCGTCCTTCGGGGCGTGGCCACACAGCCATTCTTGATGCCAATTGAGAAGGTTCGGCTGGGCGGAGTAGTAGTGTCTGGATGCTGTCGACGATCGGATTGTTGTAATTATGTGCTGAGTGCATGGCTGGCTGGGTAAGTTTTATAAGAACAAACAAAGGGAAAAATCACAGGGGCATTTACACACTAGGAATTTATCCTTACACCCTATCTAGCATAGCTCCACCCCTCGCATGGAGACACAAACACTTACACGGACATTCGGCCCTAACTGAGATACATTGAGGTGGCTTCACGGCATAAGGAGCTCGCTAAACCTACACAACTCTATCTGGACTTAGGTATTTCATTACTTACACCCACACACGTAACAATATCTTGGCACTTTTGCTCCAAGAATGGGTATCATCCCTACATTGCGTTTTTATTTGGCATAAAATTTTTTATTCATTTGTTTATATTAATCACAATGATCACAGATCCCAGTAGAGTGACACCCTATCCAATGAAGGTATGTATTAAGACATCAATGTAGAATGAGGGATGCCAGCCTTGCTTAATTAAATACACTTGGTTATATGAATTGCTAATTTCTTGAAATTCTCAGAATTCACTCCAGATTTTAGTCCACCGGATCCAATCTTCAAATAAAAAATGCAGATTTTGATTACATACTTTAATTGGACCGTGAGGAGTCATTGTAGTTCAAGGCAAGGTATCTTTGAGCAGGCCAAACACAATGTCGGCTTAAGAACCCAGCAATGTGGGTAGTGGGCTGACCAAGATGGTGGACCGCCATTTTGGCGATGCTTACTTTGGCTATTTTTGTCATGAGCATCCCCTAAATTATCTTCAAAATGGGTGTTTAAATTTTCCCAAGCACCCACTTTTCTTTCATGCACTCCCTCGGAGCATCTCCCTTTGTATGCATGCAAAGTTTCTGGTCACTAGGTTTCATGGAACTGGAGTTAGAGGCCGGACGCGTGCGCACTAACGCACGCACGCACACTTATTATTATAGTTCAGCAAATACAATCCGTCGCTCCACTGGCGGGACGGGAATATTAAGAGAGGGAGGGGAGAGGAGGAGGGAGGGGAAAGGGGGATGGGGATTGGAGGGGAAGAGATTAGGGGAGTGGAGGGAGAGAGGGGGAAGTGGAGATGGAGAGAGAAAGACTTTGACATTTGCATACCTTTATTTAAACAAGGTTAGAAAAAAAACAGACATCCCAATGAACAACAATCATAAAAGGAAGGTAAAAAAAATTAAAACATAAAACAGTACAAGTGCACCTTCAAAATGAAAAGGTGAGATCATTATAAACTACTTTACACAATAAGTTCTTGTACAACAATTTTTGCTTAAAAAGGTCTGAATTATTTAAGTTTTGGTGAAAATAAAACTCTGCACGTAGCCTGGCCATGGTAAGGGCCTTAAAAACTGTTAAAACATTGTAGCCAGAATCAAGGTTGGCAAGAAGTTTAGCTTTCCTGGTTTAATAAATTGCTAGCTTCACTTCAGCTATTAAAAAATTGGTGAGTACAGATATGACAGCATTTTTGGGATTCAACGGCAAACCAAAAATAAACATACGTAAAGAAAAAGAAACATTCATATGGCAGCACAATTGTGACAGCAAAGTAAAAAGTGGGGTTAGCCTTGAAACAGTCAAGATAAGCATGATGTAAATCCTTAGAGGACATACAAAAGGGGCATGAAACAGAATTTAAAATACTAAAACGGTGTAATGAAACATTGGTAGGTAAAATCCTTTTTTCTTCTTCTTTTTTTTTGTATACAGAATCGAGGCTCGTGAAAGAGCTAACATTTATTTCACAAACAAATCAAACAGACAAACAAAATATATAAAAAGAGGGAGCGGAAGACCAGATGGGGAGAGAAGGGGAAGCACACAAACACATTTGAGAGCAGGGAGACGTGTGGGAGGGAGAGGGCTTGGGGGGAGGAGGCGTGGGAAGGGAGGGGGGGGGGTGGGAGAAGTATAAAACACAAGGACACCAATGACTTCCAGGACAGAAGTTGGGATTTCAAAAAAGTGGATTTGGGGTGATATTAGTGGGGGTAGAAAAGATCAAGGATTTGGATGGGGGAAGATAAGAGATGGTGATGAACAGCTGTTTTAAAGACCTGGAGGGTGGAGTGGGATTGAAGAGAGTGAGGGAGTTTGTTCCAGAGGCGGGAGAAAAGAGGAATGAAGGAGTGAAGATGAGCAGAGAGTCTTGATTTTGGCAGTTTAACCATAAGAGGGTTGCAGGCAGATCTTGTGCGACCTGTAGGAATATTTTGGGGACAGAGCCCAGAGAGAGCTGGGGGGGCAAGGCCAGAGAGGAGTCGGTAGAAGATGGAAAGACCACCAACCTGCCTGCGGTGAGTGAGTGAAAGGCCTTTGGAGTTAGCTTCATCGAGGGAGATTCCAATGATTCTGAACACTTTGGTTTCAAAAGCATGAAGACGAGCTAGGTGTGAGGCAGGAGCACCAGCCCAGAGGGGAGAGCAGTATTCCATTGAGCTCCGGATGAAAGTCTTGTATGTGGTGAGGAGCTCAGGTGTGCCAAGGAAGGACTTCGCACGACAGAGGATGCCCAGTCGGCGACTGGCTTTGGAGGCCAGATTTGAAATGTGGTTTTCCCAGGAGAGATCATGGCAGATAGTGAGACCCAAAAGCTTGAGTGACAGAACTTCTTGGAGAGGATTATTCAGATGGCAGCAGCAGCTGGGGTACACTCAAGCTCAAAATACTCTAACCCCAGGTGGAGTTAAGTAAGAATCTACAATAGGACCAGCATGATAGGCTCGTAGCGGGGCCGGGCAATTCTGCTGGAACGTGAAATAGGGTGCCTAAAGGTGCCTGTGAAATAGGGTGCCTGTGAAATAGGGTGCCAACGGAATAGGTAAAGCAATAAGGTTAAATAAAAAATAGATAAATAAATAAATAAATAAAAACAGGTACACCCAGAATACTCCAGCCCTAGATGGATTTAAGTTATATATACAATTTATTCATATGTACATTTGTATTTGTATTAGTTATATGTACAATTCTCCAAGAGATATCACCAGTCCGTTTTACAATTGGTGGGGCATACATGGTGACCCATTGTGGGCAAGGGGGAGACCCCAGAGGTCGCACCCCTTTCCCTAGGGATCCAAACCTATCCTTGCACACGTAAGGATGCCGAATGGCAATGCAGAGGTGGTACAGGCACTTTTTTTTACAGCATTAGGAAGTGGAGAGGAAGACAGGTGCACAATTCTGTTGATGCAACTGATGATATATGCACCTGATGAAGGGAGAGAACATGCATTGCAGCGTCATTGTTGTTGGCATCAATATGTCGTCCCAGTCCTCTGAAGGTACGCAACACTTCTTGGATAAGCTGGGAGACAGCTCTTACAGAGCGCATTCCAACAGCGGTTGCAATATGTCCTGCTGAGTGCCATGTTTCATTCCGGTTATTCTGCAGGTAACCTGCTGAGTGCCACGTTTCATTCGGGTTATTCTGCAGGTATCGTATGACGTACACACCAGAACTTGTGAAACATTGCACATACATACGTGATCGAGGTATGTTGGGAAAAAGTGCATTGTAAAAGATAGGCTCATCAGTCATCATGGAAGTTGTTGGTATTGTAATGAGCCATATCTCGGCGTGCAGCAGGTCTTGGTAGAACAGAGGCAATGGGGAGATGTCAACACGTTGCAGGTCCATGAGAAAAGGTTCCTTGTTGAAATCAAGCACGCCAGCCATTTTCAACAGGTAGTTGGCAGTGAGCCGCCACGGCAACAAAGTGAAAAAAATAAAACGGTGAATAGTGGCGACTCGAAAAGCCATTAGGTCGGCTGATAATGTCAATGAGACCATGGCCACCTTCTGCCAATGGAGGGTAATGGACTTCAGGCTTGACCCAATGCTTGCCGCCCCAAAAGAATCCTGCAGATTTTTCTGGATTGTCAGCAACAGTGCTTCAGGAGGGTGCAAAGCAATCATTTTGTGCCACAAGGAAGCCACTACATTATTAATTACTAAGGCACGTCCTCTGTACGACAATGCAGATAATATTCCTCTCCACTTCTCTCGTATGTTATCAATTTATTAACTACATTAACCCAGTTCTTTGCCATGAAGACTGGGGTGCCAATGTACACACCTAGATAATGGATGTCTTCCTTCTCCCACTGCAAGCCTCTGGAAAGAGAAGGCACACCAACAGCAGGTGTATGGCCAATCCATAAAGCTTTACATTTGTTCCAATTTATTGCAGTTGTGCATGCCGAATAAATTTTTTCCAAATTGTTTAGTAGCATGGTGACATCATCACTGCTACGCACCACAACACACACATCATCAGCGTATGCTGAGGTGACAACTGGCCTTTCGGTTGGCATCACAGGAAAACCTGGTAATCTATTACAAAGGCGAATTAGTAGAGGTTCAATGCAGAGAGAGTAGAGAATGCCCGAAAAAGGACACCCTTGGCCGACTCCTCTTTCAACCGTTAGTGGTGCAGATAAACTGTTATTGACTTTAATTATTCTAAAAACATGGTTGTACAGCAAGGAAATGTGAGAAATAAAGGCTGCCCCAAAACCAAACTATTTTAATGTATGAAAAACACATTAATGGCTAATGGCGTCAAATGCTTTCTCTTGGTCAAGAAAAAACAGGCCAGTATTCTGTTTTTGTGCAGCACAGACAAGTCCCAAATTTAAAAAAATATTATCACGAATAGACCGATTTAAAATACAAAAAGATTGATCAAAGTGTATTAAAAAACTAAGAAGGAGCTTTATGCAGTTTACAAGGGCTTTGGAAAGGATTTTGTAATCCGCACAAAGCAAAGAGATAGGCCACCAATTTTGTAAAGACTGTAAATCTCCTTTCTTCAGGATAAGGCACACAATTGCACAGCGACAACCTAGAGGTAACACACCCTCTTGTATATTATACTTTAAAACATCTAAAAGTGTCGGACCGAGCAAGTCCCAGAATGTTTTGTAAAATTCCACAGGTAAACTATCAAAGCCAAGTTCTTTATGATCATTAAGGCTATTAAAAGTTCATCCACTGTAAAATCTTATTCTAGAGAGCACTGCTGTGATTCTTCTAATTGTGGTAGATTTTTGGTAAAATCAAACACTTCTTGATCATTACTTTTCATTGTGGTAAAAACATTCTTTTAAAAAGTTTGATAAAACATTTCAACTGAGAATTCTCCTCACGAATGTGTCCATCACTTGAACGTAGGCTTAGCAACAATCGATTGGACTGTGCAGCCTTTTCAAAGCTAAAAAAGTCTTTACAACAAGTTTCTGAGGTAGATAGACCTTTTACTCGGAGTCGTGGTAGCACTCCGAGAGCATCATCTTTAGTTAAAACATTCAGTAGGGCTTGTTTCTCGTGAAGCCGCTGGCATCGTAGTAGTTATAACATGAGATATCTGGAGCCGAGCAAAAAAAAATCCACTTATCCCCCCTGACAATTTTTAAAAAGTGTGCGGGGCCTAACAAAAATTAATTAATGAATTAAAAACTTGTTTTTCAAAAAAAAATTTTTTTTATTTTTTCAAAATTTCCGAGCTTTTCGATTTTCCAATTTTTCTTTCAATTCAAAAATTTCCTAAAATTTCCGATTTTCATAATTTTTGAATTTCTGTTGATTTTTTTGTTGGGATATATAAAAACGAATGAACATCCAAACAGAATATTTCAATATATATTTAACGCAATTAAAAGTTTGGTTGAGAAAATTCTAATTTGTATACATAATTATAATGGGGATAACACACGGATTGAATGATTAAATGATAAATATTTTCAAAACTATATAAAATGGATGATTTTTTACCCGTTAAGGAAAGTAAGAAAAATTTAATAATCATGAGAATCTCCCAAATTCATTAAGATGTCTAATAGTTGGTTCAAGCAGATGTGGGAAAACCTGTTTGCTTTTAAAGATGATCCTTACTCCAAACTTTTGAGATTATGAAAATTTAATAATTTTCACAAAGCCAAGTTTTCAACCAGAGTATCAAAAGAAGATATATATCAGTTTATTTAAACTTCAACACAAACTAAATGAGTACAAGATTGAATATATAATACAATTATTTTGTGATAATCCACAAAAAGTAAAAAAGAAATCAAAACCCACATCACCTACAATCATAACTTGTATTCTCAGTGATAATACGGATGATATACCTTTACCCCAAGATTTAGATGAAACAAAACAGAATCTCGTTATCTTTGCGGATTGTGTTAATGAGAGAAACCAAACGGTTATGAACAGCTACTATACAAGGGGGAGACATTCTTCTTGTAATTGTATTTATCTCAGTCAATCATACTTTCAACTCCCTCGTCGCTCAATAAGAAATAATGCTAATACTTTTATTTTATTTAAACTAAATCCAATAGATATAAATAATTTTTGGAGAGATAATTGTTCTACATTATGTAGTGAAAAGGAATGTGAGGGGTATATGAAACATACGGTTGAAAAATAAAAATATATTGTTGTTAAAGAAGATGATATAATAACTAATACTTTTTGTATAAATAAAATGAACGCTGAAGAATGAGCAAGAAAATTTAAGGAATGTAATCAATTAGTTTCAAAAGTTGTTAAACAATGGGAAGAGATAAAGAAGAAACGGAGACAGAAATTATCAGGTGAAGTAGTATTTTTGAAAGAAAACGGTAAGTTTTTTAAACCTCTTTTAAAATCTTCCGAACAAAAAGCGGTTTCATTTCAAGTTCCTGCGATAGACTATACTTCCCCAAAAATTCAATTGTGGCATGATTTCAGTCAAATGACGAAACAAGAACTTGAAAATATAAAAGTATCAAAATCTGATGATGAAGAATCATTCCGACACCCCAAGGAGATAAATCAACCTCCTGATTATGTTGTGACCGCTCTTCTAAGCAATAAATATGCAAGGGGTTCAAAAACCAAAGCGGGTCATGATTATTCAAAGGATTAAAAAACCAAAGCGGGCCTCATTCATGCAGGAAAACCAGGACAGTTTTACCTTGTTAACCAAAAGGTGAAGATATTTAATGATGAAATGGGGTTTTTGAGTTATGGCCTACCACCTATTAAATTAACCCCGAGATTAATGTTTCTTCTCACAAAAGATGGGTATGCTAATTCAAAATATTTTATTGAGCCGCTTGATATGGAAAATGAGGAAGATAGGGTATATATTGAGATACTAAACTCGCTTGATTTATCGAGGTTCTGTTGTTAGTAAAAGTAAGAAGAATGAGAAGGAAAAAGATATTATTAATGCTTTAAGTAAGCTTGGTTCGGGTGTTAGTTTTCTTCCAAATGACTCATCACAATTAGTTAATAGACTTTACTGTTGTTGGGTAGTAAAGCGGCGGGAAACAACAATTGTTTTAATGAAGTATCAGCCATTTTAGATCAGTTGTTGAATAGGAAAATAATTAATAGATGTCAATACAAAGATATTTTATCACATGTTAAATAAAATGAGAAACACAGTACTTAGTTTTAATTTTACAAAGTTGCGATTTGCGATTTGCGCAAATCGTTCCAATTTGCGTTCCAAAGAATTTGCGATTCCACAAAATCATTCCAATACCTGCTACAACTTGATCCCACAAACGAATATGAAGTGGCGTTATTGTCTATGGAAACCTATAATACATTGTTTAATGTCACAGGAAAAAATAACAAGTTTAGTTATAAACCAGGGAGTGGATATAAAACTATAGAAGTTACACCCGGAGCTTATGAGATTTCTCAAATATCTTATGAAATTGATCGTCTTATGAAAGAACAGGGAGATGAACCAATAAATAATGTTATAGATATTCAAAAACACACATCAAAATCAACTATTAGACTTAAAAAATAATTATAAAATCGATTTCACGATTAATAATTCATTCCAAGAGCTATTAGGTTTCTCTGCAAAAAAGATTGAATCAAACAAAACATTTTACAGTGATAACGTCATTCAAATATCCGCAGGTATAGGTTCCATATTGAATCAATGTGATTTGATTGATGGCGCTTATAACGACGGGGTAAAAACAAATACAATATTTTCATTCAGCGCTTACTCAAACCCAATAGGTTATAAATTCAATATGAAACTGTTGGAGAATTGTTGTAGCTGAGAGACTCACAGGACTCCAATGACCGGACACAGGTTTACAAAAGGTCTGGTTTATTAACTGGTTATTCACTTCATTCCATTTACCAAATAATACCGCATAATATAATGGATCAGGTTAACTCTTTTCCAATGTCCTTCTCGTTCGGCTGATGTTCCTCTGCCACTCCCGTTGGTCAGAGCTTCTGGTAGCAGCTTCTGTCGACTCCACGTTTGCTCTCGTTTATATGGACAAACTGGATTTAATCCCCTCTCCGCTAATGCCCCGAGGTCATGCATGTACCAAGTCCTGGTATCAGCTCGCTCCCCTCCTGTTGTGAGTTCCGTTTACCAAACGATAGGGGGGTGCTTCAGCCAGGGGCTGTGACCAGGTGGACAAGAGATTATCATGTTCGGGCGCATTCCTGACTCATTTACAAACTCGTCTTTCACAGAGTTTGCATGTAAAATGTATCTGCTTTGTTACCAGGTTAATTAATAAGTTACCAGTGCCAATTAATAAGTTACACTGAGTTACACTTCCACAATTCCCTCATCTTTTTGTTTTTTGTTTATATTAACAATTAATCTAAACATCAATATAAGTAAACAATCAATCACTACAAGTAAACATCATTACAAGTATAAGTAAATAATCAATCACTACAAGTAAACATCATTACAAGTATAAGTAAATAATCAATCACTTTGGTAATCAAATTCCCTTGGGAATACACCGTCATCCTGCAAGAATCACAAAACATTTCGTTGGTCATTGACTCCTTCCATATCGTTCAATCTATTGCATTTGATTCACAAATATATTTTCAAAACAACACTTCACCATCACCAAGATACAACAATTTCACTTCATTTTCAAGTTTTGTAAAGCATCTGCACCATCTGGTAAAAAACGTTTGCCTCCACACAAATGTTGACTTTGTTTGAAAGGAAGGGCTGATCACTTGTGTTTGAATCCTGGTATGAAACATTTTCTCCTAATGTCTTCATAGCTCCTGCACTACTTCGTGTAGGATTTCGCTGTTGTGGTAACATTGCGGAGTCATAGACTGACCCTGCTCTCCTTGTAGCATTCTTGCCACTTTTTGCTGTAAACCATAGTAATTCCTGAACACGGCCTTCACCCAGTTGTAGTCGACTTGCCTCCACCCTCATTGTGAGTGGGCAGCAAGTATTGGTGTGACGTTGATTGGCCAGCAAGATGTGGAACAGGGATGCCGGATGCATCCACAATGATGTTGGGACCATGGTGTTCAGGTCATTCATGGTCCTTACCAGGAGCAACCAGCAGAATCGTGCACAGCTGTTGTGACAAGGGCACAGCCGTTTTTTTGCAGCTCCATGCTGGTTCCCCGGACGTTGGTGAAGTAATAACATATGTCCCCGCATTTCACAGAGGTTGCCGGTAAAATGTCGTTGTCCTGCAACTTCTGATGTGGTGAATGTTCGAAGCCTTCGAACAAGAGTAAGTGATCGCCTTTCTTTCATATGTTGCAGTGTGATCCAGGCAAATGGTCACATAAATTTCCTTGGTGAAGGTAAGCATTCATCTCCAAGTTACACGGGAGAATGTCTTCATCATTCTTTGAGAAAGAGGGTGTATGCCACGATTAACTTCATTTTTTTTTTTTTTAGCCACAAATTTTCTTTCTCGAACTTCTTCCCAATTCCGTTAGCAATCCCTCCAAAATGTGATCTCGTCTTATCCTTATGCTCAGTCACATCTGAATCTGCTTTCCGCACACACTGAATCAGATAGGGTGCATCTTACCATGAAATCAGCATAATCATGTATATCTTCCGACAGTTTCACATTCAACAATTTGTTGTTTTTCCTTAACACAAAAAGTTATATTCATTTATATGCGTCACACAAATAATATTCAATCAGGTATGTATTTTATTACTAAACTAAGAATAGCATTGTATATGATTACAATCACAAACGGGAATACCTAATTCCCAACAACAATTTTTTCAAACCAACAAATTAAACATAATGTATTATTACCATAATTCCTCTCCACTTTTTCTTTTCCCTCTTTTTCCTAACAGTGTGTCACTCGTGGTGATATGAGTTCACTGATATTGTAATTGACACAACTCATAACATTGTCGTTATGCCATTATCTTAATTCTACTGTTTCATTTGCAACATCACTTGATTTAATCTTTTAATCTCAGTATTTATTCATATCATCATAACAATCTTTCTATTTTAGGTCCATATTTGTTTCTATTCTTATCAACCTCCTACGGTTTATCAATTTGTTCCAAAACACTGCAACCAAAGGTTTTAACCAAAGCTCTACCAAACTATTTCCAATTTGAACTCAACATGCTAATTAAACAACAATTCAAAGAATTAACTTCAATGGGTCAACAAAACTCATTTTATAAACAGATCTAATTTTCCCATCCAATAATTTTCCTTGCCAAATGTCATATCGCAACACTTTAATAAACCTTCGAAAAATGTCTCCCAAATCAATAAATTCCCTTTTTACTTCCCAAATACTCATCTGTAAATTACATATTCAATTACAGTTTTTTTTCTATTTGTTCGGCCTAAATGGCCACTGAAGTGGCTGCCAACATGCAGTACCGTTTTTATCTACCAAGCAAGTATTCGTCCACATAAGATCTCTACCAAAATGTTGTTTGTAAAAAACAAATCTGGGATTTCTGATTACATGGATGCACACTCTCAGGACATTTCAGGCTGCTTGTTAACAATCCACTACGATTAATTAATTCCTTTACCCACAATCAAATAATTAGTACAAATTGAGGATATTATCCCTATCACATTCATTTATAGATTCATTATGTTGGATCTAAATTTTCTCCCACTGCTGCAAGGAAGAACAATAGCTCTAATAAGTCTTTGTAATATCTCACTTCATTTACCCAGCATCGTAGAATTTATTTACTATCCATTCCCATCTGTTAACCAGTGACTTTGTTTGAACTCCAAAACTTAATTTGATGAATCCCATGTGTATGGTACCACTTATTGAAACCCCTACTTTTGTAGAAAATATCCAAGTAAGTGTTTTTTTTACACCCCCTTAACTGTTGCTCATCCATTTCTATGCACCCAGTGAGTACTACTGACACCAGTATGCCAATATAGGTGTGCGAGATTAACAAATATGTTGCAGGTACACGTAACAGCGCGTTCTGAGTATAAATAACGTAACAGCGCGTTCATGTCTGCCCCTTGGTTTAAGATGCACAATGCATTCCGTTTTAAAACTCACAATAGTTCCAATCAGCAAGATTTTCTTTACTATTTTCCCATATCATCTATGCCTAATACACATCCATACATGCAGCACAATTTATATGCTGATAAAATTCAAGTTTATATATATCTATCTATAATTCCAGTAATCTCTGTACGTTTGTACGTTTGTTTGTTTGTCTGTGACCGCTGTTTCTCGACAACTACCGGTCCGATATACTTTTAACTTGCCAGGTATATTGCTGGGGACCCGAGGATGTGCCTTTTCAAGGTTTGAAATTAATCGGACAAGTACTTACCGAGCTATGGCGATTTAGCCGTTCGCCGTTCGCTTTGGCGTTGCGAATGGACCAAACCATTCATGTAAATAGAGGGGGGGGGGGGGGTTCTGTGGTCGTTCGCTTTGGCTTTGCGAATGGACCAAACCATTCATGTAAATAGAGGGGGGGGTTCTGTGGTCGTTCGCTTTGGCTTTGCGAATGGACCAAACCATTCATGTAAATAGAGGGGGGGGTTCTGTGGTCGTTGCGAATGGACCAAACCATTCACATCGAATCATCGAATCACATCGAATGGACCAAACCGTTCGCTTTGGACCAAACCATTGCATGTAAATAGAGGGGGGGGTTCTGTGGTCGTTGCGAATGGACCAAACCATTCATGTAAATAGAGGGGGGGGGGGGGTTCTGTGGTCGTTACTGCCACGTGGTTTCAAAGTTTTTTTTTGTTGTTGTTGTTTGCACGCATGTTTTTTTGCACCCACGTACGGGCACGCCCTAGGATGTTTACACACACACACCCCTACACAAATTTTTTTTTTTTTTTTTTTTTGGCAAGGAACGGGCACCCACGTACGGGCACGTCCTAGCTTATATATAGTACGGGCATGCCCTAGTATATATAAATCCATGAGCAGAGTATTCTGGGAAGTCAGTGTAAGACCTCTCCCAAATTTGGATAATTTTGTACTCCCTCATTTCCTTTTATGAAGCTCATATCCATAAATAGCTGTTATTCTCATATAAATTCTATCAAAAAATGGAATCCCCAAATTACTCACAATTTTACTATTTAATTAATGGCTGCTCATACCCAGCACATCAAATCTTTATATTCCATCTCCCTTGACAAAAGAGATAATGTTCATAATCAAATTTTATTTCTATTTTATTTTACGGATTCTCTGCATATTCAATCCCATCCACATAAAACTATCCATTTCCAGACAGGCACACTGTCGGTGTCAACAATCTTGTAAGATTGATACACAAAACAATAAAAAAACACTAACATTGACACACAAAAAATACACACACACATGCATTATGCGTATTTGTTTGCGTTGGAACTATTATTTACAGATCAAGATGGGTGTCAATTTTATTTCAATTTCATAAAATTTGTCCTTCAATTTTTTATAAATGCTAATACACAAATGGACCAAAAAGTTTATTCTTAGAAAACCCCTATGATGTCACATTGAAATTACCCTTTCAGTTCCCACAATAATTTATCCAAATTTGACTACACACCCATTTACATGTCAGTCGACCACTGACTTATCAATCGTGTGGAACAATAGTCCGAAATTCCCACCTGATCATCATGTGACCCTTGTCCCTTGGTTTAAAATTTGCAAAGCAATTGTTCCAACTTTGTAAATTTAAAATTGTGTGCCCAACATAAAAGATCCAATTTCGGCATTTGATCAATTAATTATCAATTTGCTTACAAGCAAAAGAAAAAAATGAATAATTCTTGCTCCGAAAACTTTTCAGACCCAAGAATCATCGACAGTTATTCATGTTTGTCCAGTAATCTAATTTGTTGAGGCCAATCGTCATTTGGGATTTGTCGCAATGAAGGCCTAATCATTGTCTGAGGTATCGGTCAGCACTGGTACCCTTGATCTTGGTTTACCCTATGAACTTGTCTTCCTTTTGGTATACGGACATCCTCTTTTCCAATGTCCCATCCGTCCACACTTGAAACACCGGTTTCTGTCGTTGTCTGATCTGTGCACCTGTGCACTTGTATTGCTGGGCTGCATCTCTACATCCCTGAGTTGCCACTGCAATCTCTCGTTATCTCCTGAAACACGAAAAAATTCTCTGTACCGTCCTTTTTGGGGAGACAACTGGAAATCTGATGGGACAACTGTCACTTTCATTCCTAATTTCGAGGGCAGTTGTGCATTTGTCTCCTCCACTGTATCCTGTATCCTTTTTATTTTAAGTTCTAGATCCGTTATCCGTTCTTGCTGTTCCCGTTGTCTGGATTCACCATCCCAAAGATGGAATGCAAGCCAGTCTACCGTTAGATTCTGTCTCTTCCTGGCTTTCAATCTTTGTTCCAATCTTTCCAATCGACTTCGCTCAAATGTACCATCTCTTGGAAACTCCTCATCATGTCCCTTTGTCCACAAATACCAATTCTCGACCTGTTTTATAGCTTCTGCACCATAACGGTCGTACATATGATGTGTACAAGTACCTTTTTGTGGAATCTCTGGTTGTCCTTGTGTATTCTTGCAGGCTCCATTTCCCATTCTGCCTTTTATCAAAGTAGCGTTGGATGTGTTGTAGTTTGTTCCTCTAAAGCTTCACTCGTACCTCCAGGAAGGGTCTCTCCACCTGTTCACACGGTGATTTCCAGAGAATCTCCCTCAGCCGTGGCTTTTGCACAATCCAATCTCACAGATCAGTATTTGCAGATGAGCCGGAGGGTCAGTATGAAATGGGTGAATCCTCAGGTGTCCGCTCTGTTGACGGGGAAATCACACAATGGTAACCGCACATATATATCTGTATATAAACTCACCACCTTGCTCAATTTTCCCAGGTTGCCTCCACATTGATAATATCTCGCAAAGATATCAAAGCTTCTTTCTTGAGACCGCATTTTCATCAATCAAACAATCAATATATTCAATTCAATTTATTCAGTTCAATTTATTCAGTTACGTTTATTCAATTAAATTCAATCAATTAGATTCAATCAATTAACAATTCAATCAATTATTCAATTTCAATTAATTCATCAATATTCATCAATAAATCAAATTAATCATTTTGGATGACTCCTTGCATAAGCCCTTTCCCCAATGATGTCAGGACAGGTCCATCCATTGACTGAGATCGAATCTCATCGGTCGTCACCTCTGGTTCGTACCTCATGTTAATTGATGAATCACCGTCCTGTCCTAGGGTCATATCTGACATATTTCCCCATTTTGCCTGGTCTCCACAAATTTTCTTTGCAACCACTAAAGGCAACTCATCCTTCATTCGTGAGACAGCCAAAATGGATGGCAGATACTAAAGTTCTTTGGGAAAAATATCTCATCATTTTTCTTTTAATAGTACCCAAAATCTCTTGGCAATATAAATTTCGTAAAACTCCTGAAATGGGACTGTCAAATTCCTTCAATCATGCTAAATTTTGAAACTCCATCGCTTGTAATACCCAATTTATCCCATAGGGCTTGAAAGTTCTTCCCCAAGTTCATGCAGCATTCTGCATTTGAACCCTATGATATCATTCATAATAATCATCATGATTTTATAGTCATGGTCCTATCATAATCATCTATTTAAAACGAACATTTCCTTTATCACCACAGCTATGTGGTATAATCAACAATAGAATAAAACTGTACATAGCAACAGGCTACCTCATGGCCACTTAGTATACCTATTGACAATAAGTCATAACAATATCGAATAATCATTGAACAATTCTAAAACCGCTTCCACTGCTCCAGCCGCAGCATTCGTCATTTTGTCTGCTCATCCACGTGACCAAAACGAAATAAAGGGAGCTCAACCATTACACAGCGCTTTTAATGGCGCATGCCATAGGACCTCAACGCAATTTCGACTCGGCCAGAAAACGAGCAAATTTTGCAGGATGTTAACTGGAATTAGTCGTGAAAATATATCCAAAATACACACCCACAAAAATAAACAACAAACCCAAACAAACCCAAGGTCGACCCTCTTACACAGTAAATTACATCATTTCAGCATCGCATTGATTGCTGAAATATTCCAGGGTTTATACACACCTTAAAAGAGGTATGCGTGGTGTTGCCCCCTCCCACGTTTATTCCTCATTAAATTCCTCATTAAATTCCTTATTAAATTACTCATTAAATTACTCATTAAATTACTTATTAAATTACTCATTAAATTACTCATTAAATTACTCATTAAATTACTCATTAAATTACTCATTAAATTACTCATTAAATTACTTATTAAATTACTCATTAAATTACTCATTAAATTACTCATTAAATTACTCATTAAATTACTCATTAAATTACTCATTAAATTACTCATTAAATTACTTATTAAATTACTCATTAAATTACTCATTAAATTACTCATTAAATTACTCATTAACTTAACTTACATAGTTTCAGCATTGTATTGATTGCTGAAATATTCCAGGGTTTATACACACCTTAAAAGAGGTATGCGTGGTGTTGCCCCCTCCCACGTTTATTCCAGGGTTTATACACACCTTAAAAGAGGTATGCGTGGTGTTGCCCCCTCCCACTTTTAATTACTCATTACATCGTTTCCATTTAAAAAAAACATCGCTTTTACTGCTCCAGCCGCAGCATTTGTCACTTTGTTTGCTCATCCGCATGACCAAAACGAAATAAAGGGAGCTCAACCATTACACAGCGCTTTTAATGGCGCATGCCATAGAAACTCAACGCAATTTCGACTCGGCCAGCAAACGAGCAAATTTTGCAGGATGTTAACTGGAATTAGTCGTGAAAAATATATCCAAAATACACAAAAATACACCCCCACACAAATAAACAACATTTATTCCGTTCAACAGAACAAACATTTCCTCTATCATGACATGCATGTCTTCAAAATTATATGACCAAGAGAAAAAGTAAAATTAATTAAAAACTGCGGGCAGTGATGATCCGGGGACCATACCGCTCCATCCTGATTGGACGAGTGCATGCTAGAGTCGTTAACAACGACAGTCCAGATCCGATTGTTCAAAATTTCAACTCAATCGATCGAAAAATGAACGCAGGGATGCATTTTAAAGGTGCAGTGGCACTAACTGAGTTGCCACGAATATGGCCACGAAATTGCCAATATGGCCATCACAAAATATTTTCCTTAATCAATTGGCTCATAGCATAACGAATCTGTAAGTATTTCATCCGAAGATGTATTTCTGAGGACTTTTAATTAAATAAGTCATTTATAAATCAAGGAGTTAATTTATTAAATGATTAATCAATAAATCAATATTTTCCTTGACAGCCACATCACTTGGTCAGTGTCATGTCCAAATATCAGCTTCCTTACTCAAAAGGTGCCTGAGTTAATGTAATGTAATTACTGTAATAAGATTACTGCAATTACTGTAATGATTACTGTAATTACTGTAATTACCGGAACTGTAATTACTGTAATTACCTCAGGTAATTACTGTAATGTAATTACTGTAATTTAATAAGAAATGTAATTAATTAAATAAGTACTTCTATAATCGCTCATAATTAAATAACTCGTGAATTCTTATCCGGTTTATTTAACATTTGAGTGTCCCCAAAACGTTGGAGCAAAACGTTGCAACAACGAAAGTAAAACGTTGTAGCGACGTTGTGGAAACGTCAGCAAAACCCAACATTTGAATGTTCCCAAAACGTTGGAGCAAAACGTTGCAACAACGAAAGTGAAACGTTGTGGCGACGTTGTGGAAACGTCAGCAAAACCCAACATTTAAATGTTCACAAAACGTTGGAGCAAAACGTTGCAACAACGAAAGTGAAACGTTGTGGCGACGTTGTGGAAACGTCAGCAAAACCCAACATTTAAATGTTCACAAAACGTTGGAGCAAAACGTTGCAACAACGAAAGTGAAACGTTGTGGCGACGTTGTGGAAACGTCAGCAAAACCCAACATTTAAATGTTCACAAAACGTTGGAGCAAAACGTTGCAACAACGAAAGTGAAACGTTGTGGCGACGTTGTGGAAACGTCAGCAAAACCCAACATTTAAATGTTCACAAAACGTTGGAGCAAAACGTTGCAACAACGAAAGTGAAACGTTGTGGCGACGTTGTGGAAACGTCAGCAAAACCCAACATTTAAATGTTCACAAAACGTTGGAGCAAAACGTTGCAACAACGAAAGTGAAACGTTGTGGATTATCCCAATGGATAATCCCAATGAATCACAATGCAATCCCATTAAAATCCCATTAAAATCCCATATCTTGTCACCCTTTGCATTGTTGAAAGCAATTAATTCCATAACTCAATATTACCTCTATTTATATATACTAGGGCGTGCCCGCACGTACGTGCTTGCCCGTACGTGCTTGCAAAAAAAAAAACATGCGTGCAAGCAACAACAAAACTTTGAAACCACGTGGCAGTAACGACCACAGAACCCCCCTTCTATTTACATGCAATGGTTTGGTCCATTCGCAAAGCCAAAGCGAACGACCACAGAACCCCCCCTCTATTTACATGAAATGGTTTGGTCCATTCGCAGAGCCAAAGCGAACGGCTTGCGAGTACGGTGACCATACCTTGGGACCCACTTGTCCGATTAATTTCAAACCTTGACAAATTTTCCATTCCTTCCCTTCCTGATCTTTCGATGTAGGGCTGGGTTCTTTTTTTAGGATCATGTTGCATCGAGCATTATTTTCCAAAACAGTGTGAACATTAAACCACACCAAAACCTCTGACATCCCACCATTAACACCTATTGTAAGCGTGCCGAATCAGTAAGCATCACCCCTTCAATGAGCCTCGACCAGAGGGTGGTTGTTACTCACTAACACTCGTCGCTAGCTGTTCCATTGTCTGCCGATTCCCACTCTGCTGTTTTTGTCTCATAATCACCAAACAAGAACAGTACACATTTCCTGTAATTATCTCTCATAATCAGGATAAATTTGGAACAGCCCTTAAACTAACACCAAGCAGATCAATTTTTATATTTAGGTTGAGGTTTCACACAAACTGGTTAACTAAATAATACAGAATTATTATTATTATTATATCTCCGCCTTGGTGAACAGTTTATGTTTTGTATCCCACTGATAGGCCGGATCTGGATTCGGACCTGAACCAAAATCCAATCATTTCGTCGTGTCACCCATGCTATTTATCTGGCAAATTTCGTTAAAAAAACAACAGCACTGGTTCCGTGTCACCCATGCTATTTATCTGGCAAATTTCGTCAAAAAAAAACAACAGCACTGGTTCCGTGTCACCCATGCTATTTATCTGGCAAATTTCGTCAAAAAAAAAACAACAGCACTGGTTCCGTGTCACCCATGCTATTTATCTGGCAAATTTCGTCAAAAAAAAAACAACAGCACTGGTTCCGTGTCACCCATGCTATTTATCTGGCAAATTTCGTCAAAAAAAAACAACAGCACTGGTTCCGTGTCACCCATGCTATTTATCTGGCAGATTTCGTCAAAAAAAAACAACAGCACTGGTTCCGTGTCACCCATGCTATTTATCTGGCAAATTTCGTCAAAAAAAACAACAGCACTGGTTTTGTTTCCTGGAAGCGTCCTGCAAAACGCTTTGCTTCTCGCAAAACGTCCGCCAATGGGAAGTAAAGGGAGGGAAAAAGAGCAGGAGCAAGAGACAGGGTGCCGGAATGGACATGAGGGACAATGAGGGACAGTGAGGGAGTGTTGCGATGCAATTTTTATCCAATCGCCATCTTTCATAGTAATTCTGGACCGGCATGAGGTGGGATTGTCTGTCATGAATTTATTTGTTGATCGAACGAGTTTTAATTTGTCTAAATCCGACCAGTCGTTTCCAAAGATATAAGCCTTTTTGTCGCATTACCATAAATTGGAATGAGGTAAAAATATATATATTTTTAAATATAAATTTTTAAATATATATAAATATAATTCTCTTTCCCGGTTCCCTGTCGCTCGCCGAGCGCCGAGCAAGTTGCTCGCTCGACGAGCAAGTCGAGTGCTTTGAACAAGTGCAAAAAAAAAGAAGTACTTTATGCGTGTACGGGTGGGTAAACGAGTGTACCGGCCTTACACGTCCTGGAAGCAAATGGTCGCAAGGTGCACGCTTGCTCCGTTTGCTTCCAGGTCACAGTAAGACCCTTAATGACCAGCGCAAAAATACGTATTTACAGAAATCATTTAGAGAAAAAAAACACGAATAAATTGCTACAGTCGTTTAACACGTTTCATCCTTGTATTTCCTATGGACAATCGCCAGTCCCACACACCAAATCCTCCATCTTCAGAATTCATATTTCATAATGGACAGATCCCCAAGAGGTCATGCTCACCTTGACCCTTGACGACATCCACTCGAAATTCCAGCGGTGCCTCCAGATTGTTGGAGAATTGTTGTAGCTGAGAGACTCACAGGACTCCAATGACCGGACACAGGTTTACAAAAGGTCTGGTTTATTAACTGGTTATTCACTTCATTCCATTTACCAAATAATACCGCATAATATAATGGATCAGGTTAACTCTTTTCCAATGTCCTTCTCGTTCGGCTGATGTTCCTCTGCCACTCCCGTTGGTCAGAGCTTCTGGTAGCAGCTTCTGTCGACTCCACGTTTGCTCTCGTTTATATGGACAAACTGGATTTAATCCCCTCTCCGCTAATGCCCCGAGGTCATGCATGTACCAAGTCCTGGTATCAGCTCGCTCCCCTCCTGTTGTGAGTTCCGTTTACCAAACGATAGGGGGGTGCTTCAGCCAGGGGCTGTGACCAGGTGGACAAGAGATTATCATGTTCGGGCGCATTCCTGACTCATTTACAAACTCGTCTTTCACAGAGTTTGCATGTAAAATGTATCTGCTTTGTTACCAGGTTAATTAATAAGTTACCAGTGCCAATTAATAAGTTACACTGAGTTACACTTCCACAAAACCAAAGAATCTCGTCTATTTACCCATCTCAGGAAAAACAATTAATAAAGTAAATTTTAGGATAAACGATCAAGATAATGGGATGATTTCTTTCAATGATGAAATTATATCCATCAGAATTCACCTATGTGAAGTTTTTCAATAAATAAAACCAGTTAATTATAGAAAGAATATAAAATTATTAATAAATGAACATCCAACCGTTTTTTTTGGAATGTAGTTTTAACACGAGTGATCAATATAAAAAGAATACTTTCCAGAATTTAGCGTTTGGAAAAATAGATCTTATATTTAATCGGGGAAAAAAGAGGTTTTGTTAACGTCGAGCGGGAAATTTTTAATTCCGTCCAAATTTTCAATGGAGGATAAATTATACTTTGAAAAATTATTTTGGCCGGATACTAATTATTCTCGATTAGAACAAAAAATCAAAACGGCAAAATTGGAAAAATTAAAATTTAAATGTTAAAAAAGTTTTTTATTCTATTTAGAATAAAAACACAATGGTTGTTGTGCGAAAACACGAGTTGAGAAAATATAAAATAATTATGAAAGACGGGGATGGGAATGGGATTGGGGAAGGTATGTACCTTTCACCGTACTATAAGGGCGAAGGTATTTTTTTTTTTTTTTTTTTTTTTTTTGTATACAAGATAGAGGCTCGTGAAAGAGCTAACATTAATCACACAAAAAGACAAACCGACACACAAAACACAAAAAACAAGGGGAGCGGCAGACAAGATGGGGAGAGAGGGGGAAGGACACAAAAGAGAGGGGGAAGAGGGGGAAGGACACAAACACAACATTTGAGAGCAGGGACATCGGGAGGACTTGGGGGGAGGTGGGAGAGGATTAAAACATATGAACACTGCAAGGACTCTGGGGTGAATTACCGGGGGCAGAAAAGATCAAGGTTTTCGACGGGGGACGATAAGAGATGGTGGTGAACAGCTGTTTTAAAGACCTGGAGGGAGGAGTGGGATTGAAGGGAGTGGGGGAGTTTGTTCCAGAGGCGGGAGAAAAGGGGAATGAAAGAGTGAAGGTGAGCAGAGAGCCTAGACTTTGGCAGTTTAACCATAAGAGGGTTGCAGGCAGATCTTGTGCGACCTGAAGGAATATTGGGGGGACAGAGCACAGAGAGAGCTGGGGGAGCAAGGCCGGAGAGGAGACGGTAGAAGACAGAAAGACCACCAACCTGCCTGCGGTGAGTGAGTGAAAGGCCCTCGGCGTTGACTACATCGCGGGAGATTCCAATGATTCTGAAAGCTTTGGCCTCAACAGCGTGAAGCCGAGCAAGGTGTGAGGCAGGAGCACCAGCCCAGAGGGGGGAACAGTATTCCATTGAGCTGCGGATGAAAGCCTTGTATGTGGTGAGGAGCTCAGGTGTGCCAAGGAAGGACTTCGCACGACGGAGGATGCCCAGTCGGCGACTGGCTTTGGAGGCCAGCTTGGAAATGTGGTTTTCCCAAGAAAGATCATGGCAGATAGTGAGACCCAAAAGCTTGAGCGACAGAACTTCTTGGAGAGGATTGTTGAGAAAGTAGATGGGAGGGTTGTCCAGTCGGTCCTTTCGGAGAGACATTGTAAGAGTGTGAGATTTGTCAGGATTGAAAGACATGTTCCACTTGTTTGACCAATCTGTGATTTTGTCCAGGTCTGCAGAGAGTGAGGAGGCTGCAGACTGCCGATCTGAGGGATGAGGAATGGAGCGACAGAGAGTAGAGTCGTCAGCAAAGAGATTTTTTTTTTTTTTTTTTTTTTTTTTTTTTTTTTTTTTTTTTTTTTTTTTTTGTATACAAGATCGAGGCTCGTGAAAGAGCAAACATTAATCACACAAAAAGACAAACCGACACACAAAACACAAAAAACAAGGGGAGCGGCAGACAAGATGGGGAGAGAGGGGGGAGGACACAAAAGAGAGGGGGAAGAAGGGGAAGGACACAAACACAACATTTGAGAGCAGGGACATCGGGAGGACTTGGGGGGAGGTGGGAGAGGATTAAAACATATGAACACTGCAAGGACTCTGGGGTGAATTAGTGGGGGTAGAAAAGATCAAGGTTTTCGATGGGGGAAGATAAGAGATGGTGGTGAACAGCTGTTTTAAAGACCTGGAGGGAGGAGTGGGATTGAAGGGAGTGGGGGAGTTTGTTCCAGAGGCGGGAGAAAAGGGGAATGAAAGAGTGAAGGTGAGCAGAGAGCCTAGACTTTGGCAGTTTAACCATAAGAGGGTTGCAGGCAGATCTTGTGCGACCTGAAGGAATATTGGGGGGACAGAGCACAGAGAGAGCTGGGGGAGCAAGGCCGGAGAGGAGTCGGTAGAAGACAGAAAGACCACCTACCTGCCTGCGGTGAGTGAGTGAAAGGCCCTCAGAGATAGCTTCATCGCGGGAGATTCCAATGATTCTGAAAGCTTTGGATTCAACAGCGTGAAGCCGAGCCAGGTGTGAGGCAGGAGCACCAGCCCAGAGGGGGGAACAGTATTCCATTGAGCTGCGGATGAAAGCCTTGTATGTGGTGAGGAGCTCAGGTGTGCCAAGGAAGGACTTCGCACGACGGAGGATGCCCAGTCGGCGACTGGCTTTGGAGGCCAGCTTGGAAATGTGGTTTTCCCAAGAAAGATCATGGCAGATAGTGAGACCCAAAAGCTTGAGCGACAGAACTTCTTGGAGAGGATTGTTGAGAAAGTAGATGGGAGGGTTGTCCAGTCGGTCCTTTCGGAGAGACATTGTAAGAATGTGAGATTTGTCAGGATTGAAAGACATGTTCCACTTGTTTGACCAGTCTGTGATTTTGTCCAGGTCTGCAGAGAGTGAGGAAGCTGCAGACTGCCGATCTGAGGGATGAGGAATGGAGCGACAGAGAGTAGAGTCGTCAGCAAAGAGATAGAGAGGATTTTCAAGAGAGTCAGAGAGATCATTGATGAAGACCAGAAAAAGCACAGGGCCCAGAACACTACCTTGGGGAACTCCAGCCTGAACAGGAAGAGGAGATGAGAGAAACCCATTCAGGGCCACACGTTGACTACGACCAGAGAGGAAGTCCGCCAGCCATGCATGGAGATTTCCATGGATACCAAAGGAGGAGAGTTTGGAGAGCAGAGCAGGGTGCCAGACCGTATCGAAGGCACGTGAAATGTCAAGGGAGACAGCTCTAATTTCCTGTTTGGCGTTGAGGACCTCCATCCATTGTTGAGAAAGCAGAAGCAGCATGTCCAGAGTAGAGTGACCAGGTCTGAAACCAAATTGATGATCAGAGATCAAGCCATTGGAGAAGAGGAAAGATTTAATATCTGAAGCAATGATGGATTCCATGACTTTGCTGATAATTGGGAGAAGGCTGATTGGTCTGTAGTTGCTGGGATCTGTTTTTGCACCTTTTTTGTGCAAAGCGGTGATGTTGGCTGATTTCCAAGCAGATGGCAGATGACCTTGAGCAAAAGAGAGGGTGAAGAGAACAGAAAGAGGGAGTGAAAGAGCAGAAGAACATGATTTTAGGACCCGTGGGCTGATGCCGTCAGGACCAGTTGCAGAATCAGAGTCGAGGGTTGACAGAAACTTTTCCACCTTGTCAGGAGGAAAGGACACAGAGTCCAGGAGCAGCTGGGTACGACTGGGTACGGTGGGTACAGAGAGGGATGGGTTTGGGACACAAGATTTAGAGGCAAACACAGAGTTGAGGCATTCAGCTTTTTCACGTGCGGAGTCAGCCGTTAAGCCGTTTGAGGTGAGGGAGGGGATGGAGGGGGAACAAACACCAGAAACAGATTTGACCAGACGCCACCAGGATTTGGAAGAGGGAGACAGATAAGAAAGTTCGGTCTTGAGAATGGTGAGATATTGTTTCCTGGCTCTCCTGAGGGTGGACACACACTTGTTTCGGGCTTTGTGAAAGGAAATGAGATTTCCTTCCGTTGGATTTGCTTTCCAGGAGACAAAAGCAAGTTGTTTCAGGGCAACAGCCTCACCACAAGATTCCGTGTACCATGGACGGGAGGAAGGGTATGACAACTGAAGACGAGATGGTATAAATCTGTGCATGAGAGAGAGCAATTTACTTTGAAAGAATTCCCAGGATGAGTTGATGTCAGAGGCGGTAGAGATGGGAGACCAGTCCAGATGATTGATGGCTGCTTGAAGACCATGCCAGTTGGCCTGAGTGAAATGCCAGACTCGTCGACGCTGAGGAGGCTCTCTGAGAATGGTCAGAGAGATGTCCACTTTGACAAGCACATGATCAGATGAGCCGATTGGAGCAGAAGAAGAGCAGCAGACATTTTCAGGGAAGTTTGTCATAACCAAATCCAGAAGAGAAGATGCTCCGTTGACTGAGATCCGGGTCGGGAAATTGACAGATTGTGTCAGTCCCAGTGAGTCGCAGAAGTCCTTTGCTGAAGAGCCATGGCTGGTGAGAGAGGTACCCACACCCAGCCAACTGGCATGGTGACAATTGAAATCACCACATATGAGGAAGAGAGAGTTGGGATGGGTAGATAGAAGTTGGTCCATATTATCAGACAGTGAGATGTAGATGGAGTCATCGCTGATTGGTGGACGGTACAACACACATATGAACAAAAGGTGGGAGCGAAGGGGAAGCCGTAGCCAAAGGTATTCCTGGGGGTGAGGTGGAGAGAGGGCAGTGGAGGGCGAGTGAGGAAGAGAGTTTTTTATAAAGATAGCAACCCCACCTCCAGGACGAGGCTCAGGTCTATCATACCGGAGGAGGGAGTAACCTGGGAGAGATACCAAGGCATCAGAGACATCATGAAGGAGGAAAGTTTCTGTTAAGCAGATCACATCTGGTTTGTCAGAAGCAACCTGTATGGAGAGGTCAGTCAAGTTTGAGCGAAGGCCCCGGATGTTTGAGGTCCATACCGTTAATGAAGAGGAAGGGGGAGCATCGGGTCCAGAACAGGGGGGGGGAGGGGTAGGGTAAGATGTGGAAGAGGAGGAAGAGGTAGGGAGAGCTGTTGAAGGTGTGTCAGAGATTTCAGAATAGCTTGGAGAAAGGGAAGAATGGGGCAGACAAAAGGTTTGATGGAGATTGGGTGAGGCACAGTGAGGTGTTATTTGAGGAGGGGGAAGAGCAAGGCAGGAGGTTTGGGGAGATGAAGGTGAAAGTTGGAAGGAGGAAGAAGCAGGGAGGATGCTTTGAGGAGGAGGGGTGAGAGGGGAGTCTAGGAGGGGAGGAGCGAGGGAGAGTCTCGGAGGGGAGGGGTGTGGGGGGAGTTTAGGAGGGAGGGGAGGGAAGGGGCAAGGGGGGAGATTTGAAAGGGATGGGTGATGGGGAGGATTTGGAGGGGAGGGGTGAGATTGGATTTTGAAAAGTGTACGATTCATGGGAAACGAACATTTTTTGCAAAATGAGTTTGAGACCTTCGAGTCAAAAATACGTTTGAGGACACTGGAGGAGGGATGGAGTTCTGGATAGTTTAGGGAATGTAGAAAGGAGGAACTGTAAGAGATGGTATTATAGATATTTTTTGGAATGAATAGATTTGGTGAGCAAGACGAAAGCATCCTTTTGTAGGCAAAGAAGAAAAGGGTGTTATAATATATGAGAGAAAATAGTTGTTCAGGGGAGAGATTATACATTTCTAACCGCGTGATCGCGAATGAAGAACGAACGAACAAATAAGAACAACAAATAAACGAATAAGACCTGGGAAGGAAATATTTTTTTGGGTTTTTTTTTTTTTTTTTTGTGAGTACAGATATTAAACAAGGAGGACGGGGTGAACGACTGGTACGAAACAGAGAACGAAAATTATTTCAGCGCATTCGACGAATCGCTGAGAGAAAAACAAACCACAAGGTCTGAGACGGTACGGTAGTCAAGCCTACGAGTACTAGGCCGCAGAATACTCGATACCATTAACCGACGATTGTGTATACATGAACGAAAAATTAGCACCGAAAATTTTCCAAAAGATACGCTGTAGGTACATACACCGAAGGATAGATACAGTCTCGACAAAAACACAATTGAGAATTATCACTTAACTTCGAAAGCGTGAGCGCATGGACAGCTTCGAAAAGACGTGACATCCAATCTTGCGCATGCGCAGAGAGTCAGAGAGATCATTGATGAAGACCAGAAAAAGCACAGGGCCCAGAACACTACCTTGGGGAACTCCAGCCTGAACAGGAAGAGGAGATGAGAGAAACCCATTCAGGGCCACACGTTGACTACGACCAGAGAGGAAGTCCGCCAGCCATGCGTGGAGATTTCCATGGATACCAAAGGAGGAGAGTTTGGAGAGCAGAGCAGGGTGCCAGACCGTATCGAAGGCACGTGAAATGTCAAGGGAGACAGCTCTAATTTCCTGTTTGGCGTTGAGGACCTCCATCCATTGTTGAGAAAGCAGAAGCAGCATGTCCAGAGTAGAGTGACCAGGTCTGAAACCAAATTGATGATCAGAGATCAAGCCATTGGAGAAGAGGAAAGATTTCATATCTGAAGCAATGATGGATTCCATGACTTTGCTGATAATTGGGAGAAGGCTGATTGGTCTGTAGTTGCTGGGATCTGTTTTTGCACCTTTTTTGTGCAAAGCGGTGATGTTGGCTGATTTCCAAGCAGATGGCAGATGACCTTGAGCAAAAGAGAGGGTGAAGAGAACAGAAAGAGGGAGTGAAAGAGCAGAAGAACATGATTTTAGGACCCGTGGGCTGATGCCGTCAGGACCAGTTGCAGAATCAGAGTCGAGGGTTGACAGAAACTTTTCCACCTTGTCAGGAGGAAAGGACACAGAGTCCAGGAGCAGCTGGGTACGACTGGGTACGGTGGGTACAGAGAGGGATGGGTTTGGGACACAAGATTTAGAGGCAAACACAGAGTTGAGGCATTCAGCTTTTTCACGTGCGAAAATGTTTCTTGTGTTTCTTTCACGTGCGAAAAATGTTTCTTTCATATGTTTCTTGGGAGAAGATACTATAAACCTAAGAGACAAATGGTTATAGGACATCAATTTAGAAATAAAGGAGATGGGATAATTGATAGTCTAATGGGTATTGGTTCAACTATTCTTAAGCATAAAGACCTAATTGGTTTAGCGGCTTCAGCTGTGGGAAATGTAGCGGGTGCTGTAAAGAGTATAAAAGACGCGCAGAAGGAGTCTCATAAATTACAAGCGATCAAAGAAATTAAGAAAGATAAAACTTCACTAACTCCGCAAGAAAAACAAAAATTAATTAAGTTATTTGGATCGGGTTTGACAAAAGTTTTAAATATTTTTTATTATTCTTAAATATAATAATAAATTCATTTATTATATTTTTTATTGCCATATAAAAAGGTATGGAAGCAATTGATACGATTTATGATTTGGATGATATGATTATCATTTCAAACTCTACTAGAAAAGAGGATTATTTTAAGGTAGATGCTATAACGGGAACAGATTTTAATACAAATGGAACAAAAGGTTTTAAGACAAATAATCAACAAACTTACTTGAATCAAGCCGATAGTTTCTTGCTGTGTAAATTTTCATTCACAATGTCTGCGAATGACACGAATGCTACACTCGTAAAATGATTTCTTCTGGAAAATGTTTGATAGTATTCGTTTGTATATTTGAACGCAAGAAGTTGAAGCGGTTGATTTTATGTCTCTGCTACAGCTGAAATGATGAAATTTACACTATATTCGTTTAATGATAGAATGGGTAAGGGGTGTGTTGAAGGTTTTATCCCTACAATGGGGAAAACCGATGACCACGGTTATAGTCAAAGGAGGGGAATGTATAACGATTTTTTTTTTTGTATACATAATCGAAGCTCGTGAAAAAGCTAACATTTATCACACAAACAAATCAAACAGACAAACAAACAAAGTGTATAAAAAGGGGAGCGGTGGACAAGATGGGGAGAGAAGGGGAAGCACATAAACACAACATTTGTGAGGGACATCGGGAATGTGTGGGAAGGAAAGGGCTTGGGGGGAGGCGGCGTGGGAAGGGGGGGGGGGGTGGGAGAAGTATAAACACAAGGACACCAAGGACTTCCACGAAAGAAGTTGGTATTTCAAAAAAGAGGATTTGGGGTGAAATTAGCGGGGGTAGAACATGATGCTTAAACGATGATACCAAAGATGATATACCAAACCATCGGGAATGTGTGGGAAGCGCAAGAATATACAAGGAATATACATCGGGAATGTGTGGGAAGGAGAGGGCTTGGGGGGAGGCAGCGTGGGAAGGGGGGGGGGGGGGGATGGGAGAAGTATAAACACAAGGACACCAAGGACTTCCAGGAAAGAAGTTGGTATTTCAAAAAAGAGGGTTTGGGGTGAAATTAGCAGGGGTAGAACGTGATGCTTAAACGATGATACCGAAGCAGAAAACAGTTTTACCGTAGCTGTGCCCCTTAAAGGTACATTTGGATTTTGTGATTATGATAAAGTTCTGTACAGGCATAAAATTAGATTTCAACTACAAAGGAATGATAATGAAAATAGATTGCTTTTTGGGGTTGCTAATACTTTCGGTGCTCACAATAAATTTGTCATTAATGATCTGTGTTGGTATATCAGCGAATATACTCCTAATCTTAAAACGGAAGAGATGTTGAATAGAAGACTTAACTCAAAGACCCCACTAAATGTATCATACCTTAAAAGAAGATGCCAACACGTTAAACTGAATCAAACCACTTACACGTGGAATTTGGGTGTTCTCGAAGGAAAGCCTCAGTACCTGTGGCTCATTTTTAAGAAACCAGATGGAGTAGGAGGCACTGATAAGAATAATGCATTGAGTGATAATGCTAAGGTAAAACAACTTCGGGTTTCTCGAGACGGAACATTTTACCCGCGAGATAGAATGGAAATTAATTGGGGAAAAAATGATTATGCTGAAGCCTACTAGTCTTACCAAAAGGTGTGTGAAAGCAATGGTAATAAGGACCCCATTTTGGATATGACCGTGTTTAAAAGTCTGTATACAATCTACGCGATTAATCTGAGTGCTCAAAAGGAAACTATAAAGTCTAATAGAGTGGATACTTCTCCATACATTGAAAGGGGGGAAAGTGAAGAAATTGATACGTATTGTTTGCTCTTGGAAGAAACAGAACTACAGACTAATACGGATAATGGCGTTATGATTAATATCACAAAAGTAATAATTGGAAATTTGTATGTTTACATGGTATTGATGATTTTTTTCTCACATAACTAGAAAAAAATATTTTCGTAATAACTATAAAAAAAATTCTCATAATATATAAAAATGAGTAAAGTAAAAACTGATGCATATTTTAATCAAACAAATCTTGACAAACTATCATCTTGTATTTAAAATCAAAAACCTTGTATGATTACCATTAATCCAATTCAGAGAAAATGAGCTGCAAGAATTGCTGTTTTGCTTACAAGAAAACAGGTGAAAATGCTAAATGATACTGGCTCCCTTCAAATTAAAATGACAAAACCTATGTTGAAGAAATATTCAATAGAGGAGACCAGTGGAGGATTTCTTCCATTTCTAATTCCTCTATTTGCTGGTTTAAGTGCAGCGGGAGCTTTGACGGGTGGTATTTCAGCAGCGGTAAAAGCTGCTAACGAAAAGAAAGCACAACTGAAAACTCAAAAAGAATTGGAAAGGCATAACAAGGTGGTAGAGAAACAAATTCGTGGAAGTGGTGTAATTGTAGATTTTGCTGAAAAACTTGAAAGCCTACCTGATAAATCGAGATCGTTAGTTGGAGATATGCTTTCTCCTATCGCACAGGCGGGTGTAAAACTAACTAAAAGGGGCAATGGATTATATCTTTCTCATAAATAAAATGGAGGAGTGGTTTAAATATTTTGGAAAGGATACAACGTCAAATATAGAACTCGATAAATATTGTAAAAAAAACTAAAACTCGACAACGTAATTATTTGTATGAGGGATGAATTACCAAAGATACCTAAAAATACAAAGAATATTATTATGAATTTAAATGATTAATAATGGGAATGGGTCTCTTTGGACTTGTATTCATAATATTCGGGATAAATATTATTTCGATAGTTATGGACTCCACCGCCTCTTGAAGTAATTAACTTCTTACAGAATGGTGTTTATCAAACATTTCAAGTCCAAGAAGTAAATTCCACATGTTGTGGGCAATTATGTTTATACGTATTATTTCACCTCAACAATAATGAAAATTTTAATGATATTTTAAAAAATCTTATTTAAAATGACATGTTGGAAAAGATGGCTCTATCTTTGGAGCCTCCCAAGAGTTGGGTATTGATTTATCGAATTATTATACAAAGGCACAGGTTGAACGACAGAAATATAGTATAACTAAAAATATTAATGTGGAAAATACTTATAAACTAATCAATTATCTAAGCCCCACAGATGACAATGACTTGGTGAGATTAGGTGATGTCACAAAATATTCTTCAGCCTCGTTTCTTAAACAAGTAGAATTTACAACCACAACACTCAGTTATACAAACCATACACCTTTTCTTATTAAATTTAACCAACTATCTAAGATTGAATTTTTAAAAGAAAGACGCGTATTTAATATGAGAATAGAAAGACGGAGGAATGATATGCCTGATTTAGGGTATAACTGGTCCTTTTCAATAAATCTACAAGACCTATCCAATTTAAAACACTCTCAAAAAGAAGATTATTACCCGCTTGGTGAGAATAATGATATATGTGAAAGCATAGAGAGCATACAACAAATACATGATTTCAATAATGGAAAATTATATGATAGCAAAGCGATAGTTTATATGAGAAAGAAAGACACAATTCGATAAAGATAGAAAGCTGAGGAATACAAACCAATTTAACAATGGGAAGATGGGGTGGCATTACCTGTCATAATATTAATCTCACGTATATTTCAGAAAAATAATTTTTTTATTTAATTTGAAATTATTTAATTTAAAATTATTTTTATCACTTCCATCATCATTATCATCTATAATATGTTCCATATTACCATATAGTCGCTCCTGGGTTCTCTTGAAGATGTTTCCATTCCTCCTCTTCCCTTGCTGCCCTTATCATCCCTTCTATTGTTGACCTTACTTCCTCCTCTTCCTTTGCTACTCCTACTACCCCTTCCCTTGCTGCCCCTGCTACTCCTGCTACTCCTACTATCCCTTCCTTTGCTACCCCTGCTACTCCTGCTACTCCTACCCCTTCCTTTGTGACCCCTGCTACTCCTACTACCCTTTCCTTTGCTACCCTTGCTGCCCTTGATACCCTTGCTGCCCTTGCAACACTTGCTGCCCTTGCAACCCTTGCTGCCCTTGCTACCCCTGCTGCCCCTGCTACCCCTGCTGCCCCTGCTCCCCCTGCTGCCCTTGCTGCCAACCTTGCTACCCTTTCCTCCTCTTCCTCTCCTCCTCCTCTCCTCTGTTACTCCTACTACTCCTTCCTTTGCTACCCCTGCTACTCCTACTACCCCTTCCTTTGCTACCCTTGCTACCTCTTCCCCTACCCGCTCCTCTACTACCCTTGCTATCCTTGCTTCCATTTCCTTCTCAAACCTTGCCTTCACTTCTTCCCACTTCTCCTCTTCCCATGCTTCTAGTTCCATTGCTTCCCTTGCTATCCATTCCTCCTCTTCCCTTGTTATCCTTTCTTCCTCTTCCCTTGCTTCCCTTGCTTCTGTTTCCCTTATTCTCATAATATTTCGCTTCTCATAATAGGATACCAATAGGATTTATTGACATTTTCTAAAATAATTTTATATTTCATAACTTTTAGAAGTTGTTTTTTATTTAATATTTTAACCAAGTCTTTATTTGTAGGTTTAGCAATATCAATATAAGGCCAGTTCCTAATTACAAAATTCCCATGTCTTTGTTCCAATTCATAAGGAATGAAATATCTTACCCCATTTTCTTGTAAGTACCCTTGAATGCAAAAATTATAATCTTATCGTAACTGACTAGTCATTTTATATTAAAATTATTATTCATCTTCAATTTGATCAATAAAATTTTTTACCGTGCCAAAAACGCTATTACAACATAAAAATAATGGTTTGAGGGTAGTATTCTCATTCATTTCTGCATATATTGCAATAGGATTACTCGAAATAGAATCAAATTTCCCAATACGCGTAAATTGTTCTGATTTAAAATACCCATGGTAATCTAATTTATCAGTTCGCGTCTCCTTTTTTTTTTTGAAAGAAACAATCCTTTTTAAAATTTGTGCCATCTCAAAAATATAATAAAGAGTATTATTAATATATTTTATTTTGATGGTTGACGCTGTAAACGATCGACAAAGCAAATTAAAACTTATCGTTGAAATAGGGGTTGGAACCGTTTGATACGTTTTAATACTTGCGGGAATTATATTTTGAATAGTTCTATATTAATTCCGAGCCACGTACTAGAATTATCAGCCAACGACTTTACATCAATGATAAATTCAAAAGGCGTTTCCATTTTAAAAATGAGGTCTGTTTTATTTTTGATATATTTGAAAAACTGGTTGATGTGTGATCCAAGTCCAACATGAAGCATATCCATATGGTTGTAATAATATTCCTCGAAACAATCGTGGGTTAATATAGCTTTGATCAATATGTTTTGCGTCGTATAATTTTCAAGATATAAGCCTTCGTTTTTTATCGTAAAACAAACGGTATTCATGTTATTATACAATAATTCAAATGGAGCTTTAAACTTGTTTGAATATTTTGATCAGGCATAAAAAGCATTACTTATGAATATATTATTTATCCTTTAAATGAAATCAATTATTTTTTAAATATATTTGTGTTTTTTGTAATTCTTGTGAATAAAATGAACCCAAGATTTCTTCTCCATGTAAATCATATAACTTATAAGTCCAGGGTTCTGTATCCACTATATCAATGATTTAAAAAGTTCATTAGACCATCTCTTTGTATAACCTTTCTCAAAATGTCTTTTCCATCTGTATATTCTTACATCACCAACTTTGAACTTGGGTTTTCTTAAATTAATCTCCTTTTCATATTCTAATTTTGTAAATGTTTCTGATGCTTTTGCTTTTATCGTTGAATGTACCACATTGTTGTAATTATCAACAATATCCTGAATTTCCGATACCCATTGTTGAGAACCGAGTTGTGTGAATGATTTATATAATCGCTCTTTCAAAGTACGATTAAAATGTTCAATAACAATCGCCTTTCCTTCATTAAAGGTACTGTATAATGTAATACCATTCTCTTTTAGAAATTTCATAAATATGCTGTTGTAGAACTCTGTTCCCTCATTGGTCCATAACTTATTTGGGTTATGGTTAGCGTTCGGGCTAACAACCTCAAAATAATATCCAACTTTCGAGTCATCCAATTCTTTTTGTGAGGATGTAACAATGTTTTGTAAAACCTTTTCATAATCTTTCTCTTCAACCCATTTGAGTTCCCCATAAGGTAGAGCTTGAGACATAGCCCATCCATACAAATATTATTAGCATCATAATACATCAGGTAAGAACTATCTTTCGAATCATCATAATTGGGAAGATACTTATTGTTGGCTTTAGCATATCTCTTAGAACATACTTGTGATATTCCTCCTCTTTTAGCCTTTTCTATCATCAAAAGCATATCTACATCGCTGATTAAATCCAAATTCTGTTTTGTCATTTTTAACATAGCACTCCAAGCTAATCCAGGAGCAGTGTAGTAGTGGGCAGGATCTAACCCATATGATTGTTTATTATGGCAGACTGCTCTATAGGGTTTCAAAGACGTCAATGAGTAGTAGGACGTCGGTTTTAAGATACAAATCATGATACTCTCCAAGGGTCTTTATGTTAAACGTTTTCCAAATATTTTGTGCTTGAGTATAATCTTTATCAGTTTATTTAACTCATTATAGAAATAGACATTTATTCGTTATAAGTTATAGACTATAACTCATTATAGACATTTATTTAACTCATTATAGAAATGTTATTTTGAGGGAAGTTGTGTTTCTTTAAACCTTTCAAATGAATCCATGTAATCATACGGATATATCCCCTTTTGTGATAAGAGTTAAATTTATTTTTGATTTGATACATACTCTGAAAGACTTGGAAAGTTTTTAGTATTTGATGCCAAGTTAGATAATGGATTTGCCATAAATTTAAATGTGTTAAGAAACCTGATGTGAGTTATAGTATCTGAAGGAATTGTTTTTGTGAATGAAATGCATTTCTGATCTGTGTTAGGAATTGCTGAAATGTATCCAGCCGTCTTTCAAAGTTCATTAATAAATATATGCCTATCATAATGAGCGTTGTTTTGAAGAAAGATGGGAATGAAAGTGGGAGATTTATAATTAAGATTACAACTCTCATGAGCCGGACCTCTATATTTACCAGAGAGATGATAATGATCTCTAACCTTTTTACCCTCAATTTTCTCCTCACAAATATGACATATATTATCCCGCCTAAACTTACTCATCTCTTCTTTTGTTAGATTCATCGGTTTATTCGTTTTTCTCATTATCTCTGTTAAGCGAACAGAGTCCTTTTCTAATTGTTTTACAAACTCACAAGACGCATCTCCCCCCCTATAAAGTTCTAGTTTGTTGTATTTATCGCCAACGGATGATTTGATATAATAACAGAAACCACAAGGAGTATGTTTTTGATATTTATTCGTGGATGATTTGTTTGGATTTGAAGAATCGGCATCTATCTTTTCAAGAATACATTCAAAGTCAGCATATATCACGAATGGATGTCTTATAGTTTTATTGAAATCTTTGAATGATATGTTTGAACCTTCTGCCGGCATATTAATTGCGGTGGATTTATGTTCGACACAGTATTGTGTTGTCTAAGCTTTCTTGACTATTAAAGAAGTTGAGGCATCGCTTACAGATGTATTTTTTACCATGATGCTTACTTAATTGTGAAGAAACTAATTTTCCAAAATTTTTGATGTAGGCGTAATGTGAATTTTCTTTCAAATTAGAATATAGAAGGTCAATATGAGTTTCATCATTTTTATAGTTATCAGAAATTTGCAAAACCTGAACTTTGTTTTTACCTGTTAGTCCATAAACATGAACAGATAGATTATTCAATTTCTCGAATTTAGGAATATCAGATAATGCCATTGGAAATTGTAGTCATTAGTGCAAAGCGTATTTTCATATTTCTTATAATGTGATCCCCTTTCAACGCTCCATTCAGGAGGATGTAAGTGTGCAAGAACAGACCATAGAAAACATTTATTATCTTGGTTTTGAATATTAATAACCGTCTTTTTATGTTTTATATCTTCCGGTAAATCAATGTAAGAAGAAGCTTTTCGGGGGTCTGATTTTAGAACGTGTATATCGATGAAAATTACTTTCGTAATAACAAATCCACTACCTAAAAGTGCATTATCTACATCTTGTTCCTGTTTTTTAAGTTCGTCATAAACGCCTGTTAATAAGAAACCCTGCGATAAAGTAAGTTGGCGTCCTAATATAGCAAGTTATTATAGTAGGCGCCCTTTTTCAATACCCTCCTCCTCTTTTTCACTATTTGTTTTTTTCAATTCCATTTTTACACCCATATAAAATTTAGTGGGATTAATCTTAACCAACGTATTCTTTACATACGTTTCAACAGTATGTTTGACTTTTTCAACCGCCTCGGCTATTGATTTTGGTTCTGGGGGTATAAAATTTAAACCTTTTATCTCAATATGCCCCTTAAATGACCCATCGGAGTCCTTAATAGAGTATCCAAGCAACTTCTTGTGTTTTTGTGATTGAGTATGTCTAGGAAAGCTATTTTTCTTGATAAACTAAGAACAAACGGTGCAATATTTATGAGTGCGCTCAAACGGGGTTAATAAAAGATTGGTGGCGTGTCTTCTAGACCAAAGATGCCAAGGAAAGCACCTTGTTAAAACGGTCTTAGAACAGACATCACAATATTTATGGTTGAAATCAATTGGATTTATCAGCTGTGTAAGATTGCGTGTGTGTTTGTTGGATTGAACGTGCTTTTTGTAATTATTTTTATATTCATGTTTGCAAACATTGCAATATGTTAACTTCATTTTATAATAACACACTATTTCTTTATACTAAAAATCAAAAAAAAATTTTCACAACATGGAATGGATAAAATTAACATGTTAGTGTAAATGGCCACCCCAATGCATCAAATAAGTTATGACAAATCTTATCATGAAATTGTTTCCGCTCAATTGTTTTTAAACCGGTAAACATTACATCTTCAACATTACATTTATGATTATGTTTATGCAATAACTGAAATAATAAATATTGTATATTTAGAAAAAAAAATTCTATCTTGTTCTTCAACCTTATCTTTGCCATGTTTTTCATCGTATAGTTCTAATAATTTTTTTTAAATCTGTAATTAGCTTTTGTTCTCAAAGAAATATCATCTAACTTTTATTTAGATAATGTTACGTATATTAAATTAATATTGTCATAATGTTTAGTATATTTTAATTCTGTTAGAAACATAGTAATATGAAATTTTGTAATGTTAGAATATTTTACAATATGACACTCATCATCTATTAAAAGTCTATATGCTTTAAATTTTTCATTCAAAGCATCAAAAATTTTATCAGGTCTTTTACAATATTGTTTTCCTTGATATTGAGCAATACATTTTTGAAAATGAGAAAATCAATTGTAAATAAATTTCTCTATTATATTTACTCTGTTAAAATCTTTATAAGTCATATTAGTGGCAAAGCTTAATTGTTGGTTATTATACCGTAAACATGTTTTAATATTTGTGTTAGTTATTTCAAAATCAGATATGTTTTGATTTTTACAAAATGTACAAGTAATATTAGTGGTAGGTTTATTTTCATATGAAATATTTATAGTCCATAATTTTAATCTTATTATTTCTCTAGCAATATCTAAAAACTCATTTATAATAGATACTTTCTTTTTAAAGATTGGATTCTGTGTATCGGGCGGTGGTAGTGGTTTTAATTCTGTATTAGAAAAAGTATTCCTGTGTTAGAAATCCTGTCCTTACAATGTATAACATTTTATCGCGATTAATATTCTGTAATATTTGTTCAACATTTGCAATATTTGTCTCTGCATTAGCTGATGGTTCATTAGAAGTTAAAATTAAATTTTTTATGATAGTTAACTTTCTATCATATTCCTCAAATTCTGTAATAAAATTATTAATTATAGAATTATTAATTTTTATAATATCTATTTTTTCATTTAAGTTATTCATTTGTTTAATAATTCTCGTGTTTTAAATGAAATTTTTCATTTTTTTATTTTAAACAATGTTTTATGAAAATTCTGAAATTATATATATTTTTTCAAATGTGAGAAAATCGGAAATTTTAGAAATTTTTAGAAATTTTGGAATTTATAGGAAAATCGGAAAATCGGAAAAATCGGAAATTTTGAAAAAATTAAAAAATAATTTTTTGGAAAATTAAATATTTTATTAATTAATTAATTTTTGTTAGGCCCCGCCAACTTTTTAAAAATTGCCAGGGGGGGGATACATTGATTTTTTTTGCTCGGCTCCAGATATCTCATTTTACAAGTACTCATCGTACATCCTCATCAATGTGTGTCGTGTTGTCTTGCAAGTCAAGAATTTCTTTCTTTAAAATGCATATCCTGGCTTGCTTTACATGAGTCAAATTATTCCTATATTTCTGGCAGAAGACTCTGGTTTTTGCTTTTGCATAATCCCACCATTGGCAAAGAGTGGTGAAATCATTCCGTAATTCTAGAATCCAAAGCCAGAAATATTTAAAAGATAGTTTCAAAAAGGAATCATTTAAAAGAGAAATATTAAAAGACCAATGAGAAGTATGCCTCTGAGGACTGGGGAAAGAAAGACGCATTTTAGTTTTAAAATGCTCAGAAAACCCAGAAGGAGTAATATCAGTAAAACGAACAAGGTTTAAAAAGGAGAAGCTGATATAAAATTTATCACGCCTTGCAAACGACACGCTGTTTAACCGGCAACGACACCATGTAAATTGCTGAGTGTTTCCATGCTGTAGTCACCCAACATCACCAAGATCATTCCGAGACAGAATTGCAGACAGAGGCCTCGCACTAGCTGGATGGGTTCAGGGCTGTTCGTATCTTTGGCTGCGTCTAATGTACCATTAAAATCACCACCGAAGCACAAAAGGGCATCAGGGGAAAGATGACTAAGGAAGGTAAAGGCTTCAGTGAAGAAAGCCACCTGTGCTGTCACTTGGGAAATGAACATTTACGAATAACATCCGCTGATGGTTTTATAAAAATTCAATGGAAGCTAGATATCCAGGTACAATTTCTTTAAAAACAAGAGAGGAGACGAGAAGGTGTGCAGAGATATAGAAAGTAATACCGGTGTCACGAAACAGATCCGCACCCGAAACAGATCCACCCCCCCGGCGATTCTGTACCGGTACAGATTCCCTTCAATCTGTACCGGTACAGATTCGCCCCACTCGAAATAGATTCGCCCCCCTGCCACGAAATAGACTCTCCCCCGTGACAAAATCGCCCCCTCATAATATATATGTACATGTTTCAGCAGATATTCAAACTTGGAAAAAAGTGTAGCAATTGTATCGCTCTTGGTGATTGTGGAAGAGTTCTTTTACAATTAATCTACAACTAGAGCAACTGAATATTGGTGTAAACTTGTCCAACTAAACAATACTAGACTACCTTATGAATGTTATAACATCTTAAAATATCTTGATGATGCTAGTAGGGTTGCATGGGCGACTCATGTACAAACTATATTATATCAGTATGGATATGGCTTTGTGTGGTTGTCACAACTAACCCTAACCCTAACAACCCAAACAACCCTAACCCTAACCCTAATAACCCTAACCCCAACCCTAACAACCCTAACCCCAACCCTAACCCTAACAATATTAGTAGTACTTTTATCACGTCCCCTCTAGTAAACAAATATTTCCATACTAGCAGAAGTACCTGGCATTGCCGGGCGGGGGAGGGGAGGGGAGGGGGGAGAGGAGGGGAGGGGAACGGGGGGGAGGGGAGGAGAGGGGGGGAGGGGAGGAGAGGGGGGAGGGGAGAAGAGGGGGGGGGGAAGTACCCGGCATTCCGTGTATAAACGTGAGGGAGAAGATGGGGAAGGGGGAGTGGGGGGGAGGGGAGGAGAGGGGGGAGGGGGAGGGATGGGAGAGGAGAGGGGTGGGAGGGGGAGGGGGGAGGGGGAGGGGGAGGGGAGGGGGTTGGGGGAGGGGGAAGGGGGAGGGAAGGGGAGGGCCAGTCAACAATGACGTTGCAGTTCTCATGGTCGGAGAGCAGCACAACAATAGCGACATCGTCCTGAATCTTCGCAACAGCACGAAGCGGATTTTGGAGACTCACCGATCCTGTGACGCCCTCCAGTACCGGCGTTGCCGGGTGGGGGAAGGGAGACCCGTACATTCCCAACCCGTACATTCGCCCTCTCGACTCAAGCTCACTCGGACAAAAGCCTCGCACAAATTACACCGTGAAGGCCCAATGGCCATGTCTATACCACAAATCAAGTACGTGAGCGAGTCGGGCGCACTGAATTGAAAATATATAGAACGCTCATACTCCATGAAAAGTGAAGCCAACTGGCGGCGGAGATGGAACATCACGTGATCGCTCTGAGCGAATCAGCGCGCTGCTCTGCCACCGGTCAGAATCCATGTATAATATTCCTCGCTGAAAAAAAATCTATGTGAAACATGCTACTATCTATGCTAAATCATGCTAAATCATGCTAAATCATGCTAAATGCTAATCATGCTAGAATCTATGCTACTTGCTGTGAGTTTATGGCGGCAAGGAACATCACGTGATCACGTCACGAACATCATTCGTGATCACGTCATCACGTGATCGTGATCATCAATGAGCGCGAATGAGCGAATCAGCACGCTGGAAATTTTCCTTCCTTACTCATGGCGTAAATAAATATACTGCCGTAAATATGGTATATTATTAAAAAATAAATGTACTACAATATTTTTGAAAAATTTCATTGGTTGCTAGGAGACGGCAGCATGTAAAAGCCATTTGAATATTTGAAATACAGTTTGATCCAGAGGTAAGTGGTGTGGTCTTGCTGGTTGGTGGACACGATATGTGTAAGGGAAATTATTTTGGTGTCCTGTATCTGGTCGTGCTAGTTGGTGAACACGGTAAATTTAAGGGAAATGATTTTCTGTCATTCTTCTGAGTGGTTGCTTCTCCTTCCCCGTATTTTTGTTCATTTTATTGTTTTTTTCCACTCTCTTGAGTTGTGGGCCTTCCTTGAGTGGTATTACATTTATCATCATCATCATTGGAATGTCTGTTGTAAAGATACGGACATCAAGTCCGTATCTTGACGCAGAGAGCATCAAGCACCGTCTTTTTATACCAGGCAACGGCAACGGCAACGCACTAACGCAGACCTCGCTCGGCCCCGCCCACAGCGATCTCTCTCAGCCCCGCCCATAGCTGCCTCACTCGGCCCCGCCCACAGCGACCTCGCTCGGCCCCGCCCACAGCGACCTCGCTCGGTCCCGCCCACAGTGACCTTGCTCGGTCCCTCCCACAGCGGCATCACTCCGCCCTACACGGCACTATCTATATATTATTCGTACAATGCCGGGTACTTCTGCTCGCTGAAAAAAAATCTATGTGAAACATGCTACTATCTATCTAAATCATGCTAAATCATGCTAAATGCTAATCATGCAGAAGTACCCGGCAAAAACGCAATCGCTTTTCGCTCTGAAATACGTGCGAACGCGTAACTGAGTTAATGGCGGCAACAAACATCACGTGATCGCTCTGAGAGAATCAGCGCGCTGCTCTGCTACCGGTCAGATTCCGGTCATAATATTCCGCGCTGAGGTAAAAATATGGTAAAAAAATATTATGAAATAAATTTTTCGGTCGGGCATGTTCTTCCCAGGCTCAATGGCCATGTCTGTGCCAAATATCAAGTATGTGAGCCTCTCTGTTTAGGGGTCTATCGGTAACATTACACACACACACACACACACACACACAAACGGTGTTTTATATATATAGATGTATATTTATATATCCGCAAACGAGAATGGGGGGCGATTATATTCTGATGGGGGCGAGAAACGTATCCGCCGGGGGGCGAGTTTATACCGGTACAGATTCGCGGGGGGAGAGTTTATATGGGGGCGGATTTATTTCGCAACACCGGCACTCTCCGAGGCCGTGTTACCAAAAAACCAGGTTCCTTTCAGCTTCAGCCTCCAATCTGCCATGCAACTCACAGTCGCACGATTTTCTTGTAAAATAAGAATATCTACCTTCTCATTCTTTATCAGCTGCATCGTTTGAACTTTACGTAGGATATTACGCCCGCTGTTTATGTTCAAACTTGTTATAATCATTAATTACTACGAATCAAAGTATTTATTTTCTATGTTACAATAGAAAAATAAATAAAGTATTTATGGAAAATAAATTTCTATGTTACAATCATAGAAAGAGGGGAAAGAGAAGGGGCATCATTAACGTTATTGCATGATACTTTTGAGGTGACCAGTGACTCAGAGGAGGGACCATCTGATGACACAGAAGTACATGGGGCCTGGGTTGTGGGGCGAGTACCTGCGAGCACCTGAGCAAAGGAACGAAGGACCGCTGAAGCAGCCAGAATTTTCGATCCAGGTTCAATGGTGCTTTAAGAAGGCGAGAGAGGTCTTTTGGTACTTTTATTTATAACAGCAGGAGCAGGTGCTTCATTTGAAGCTGCTGGTTCTGCTTTGGTCATGTTACCTGAGGGAGGGAGTTGTTGGGTTGAGGGACCCATGCTAACACTTTGATTCGTCATGTCTCTGGGGCAAGATCTTTTTACATGGCCGAATTCACCACAACCAAAACACACAAGGGTTTCTGTATTGGCATATTACCCCATGTACGTATGCCCAATGATTTTGAAGGGAAGTATCGCCTGAAACGCTAAAACACCCTCAAGTAGAATCATGCAGAGAATTCGACGAAACGACATAATGTGCTCGAGTTTGTCGTTTTGACTACATAGCGGAAGCATCGTTATCGGGGACAGAACCATTCCATATTTTTTCAATTGGGATACGATTTGTTCGCCTTTAACAAAGGAGGATAAATTTGAAATAACAACTTTTTCGCAGGGGAAAGGGAACGCAAATATCGGGGTCAAAAAAACCCTGCGCTCCTCGACTTGAGCGACCACCCGGACTTTGGAAACGAAAAAAAACAATTCGTTTATTCATACGAGCCTTAACATTCTTGATGCCAACGATCTCACCGACAGCAAAGAGTAACTTCTCCTTGTCGATCTGACTGAGGAACACACATGGTCCCGTGCTTTCGGCTTAACGCTTCAAACGAAGCATACCATGAACTTTGACCCGCCTTGGTTACACAATGGCCAGATATCTTACTATAATTCACCAAATGTCCGTCCATCTGTCTGTCTGTCTGTCTGTCCATTCGAAGGTACCGCAAAAACGGCTGAACCGATCGCAACGATATTTTGGGTGGGTAATCCTGGGATCTCCAGGACTAAAATATGCTGTATCGTTTTACCAATTTCAGCTTTTGCCTCCCGCATAACGTTATTTTCCTGTGTGCCGCACAAATGGCTGCACCGATCGCTGCACGGCTGCGCTCATTCTTATGCTCATTAAACGTTCATTAAACATTAAACGTTCATTAAACGATTACGAAAATAAAAACGAAAAACATTACGAAATTACATTCACACCGTCACATCAAACATTACCGTGAACACAAACATCATCACAACATCGTCACAAACGTTACATTACGTAATTCAAACCGTGAACACATCGAATATTGGAGAGCCCATTGCCCAAATTTGAAACATGATGGTGTAGCGGTTCCCGCTGAATGTACACAATCGCCTTGCACCTGCCAGGACGCGGCCAGGGCGCGATCGCCATGCCGGGCTCGTCCGGACGGGCCCAGATGCGCCTCTCCTGGGCATGCCCGGACTCGCTGTTCCCGGGCACGCCGGAACCTCCCGGGCACGCCCGGTCTCGTCTTTCCCGGGCATGCCCGCTCTCGCCTTTCCAGGGCTCGCCCAGAGTGCCCGGGCACGCCCAGCCTCGACTTGCCAGGCTGCGTCCAGGACGCCCGGGCATGTCCAGACTCGCCTTTCCAGGGCTCGCCCAGAGCGTCCGGGCATGCCCGCTCTCGCCTTTCCAGGGCTCGCCCAGAGCGCTCGGGCACGCCCAGCCTCGACTTGCCAGGCCACGTCCAGGACGCCCGGGCATGTCCAGACTCGCCTTTCCAGGACTCGCCCTTGACACCCGGGCATGCCCGGTCTCGGTTTTCCCGGGCAAACACCCCGGCATAAATGTGTATATATATTGCTGCCCGATAAACGGGCTTTTCAGAATACCTGAGCTCTTTTGTTTCAATAAAGCACCTCGGACGAATTCCGTCTTTGGTCGCGTCAATTCTTTCGACTCACGTTGGAGCGCAGTTCCTTCACTGGTGACCTACCGACATGGACATGGCAGTGACTCTTAAACTGCCTACCTTCTGGGAGGCTCACGCGGCTGTTTGGTTCGCCCAGGCGGACTCCCAGTTCGCCCTGCCAGGCATCACCGCGGACGACACCCGCTTCGACCACGTCGTGGCAGCGCTCGGTTCCGCCACCGTGGCCCGTGCCCTGAGCCTCCTCGAGCACCCGCCGGCTGCCGACAAGTATGACGCGCTGAAGACGCTCCTCCTCGACGCTTTCGCCCTCTCACCGGTGGCACGCGCACGGCGCCTGCTCGACCTGCCCGAGCTCGGCGACACGCGCCCGTCCGAGCGCATGGACTATATGCTCTTGTTGCTCGGTGAGCACTCTTCGGATTTTCTGTTCCGCGAGCTGTTCCTTCGCCAGCTGCCTCACCCGGTACGCCTCGCCCTGGCTGGCACGTCGATCACCGATCCCCGCGCCCTCGCCAGGGAAGCCGATAAGATCTCCTCGGCGGGCCAACACATCGGCGCGGCTACCTGGAGCCTGCCGCCGTCCGAGGCGACGCCCACGACGCCCGAGCACCCTGCGCGGTTGGAGGCCGAACTGCCGGTGCAACTGGCGGCCGCCACGCCGCGCCGACCGCTTCCGACATGACGGCCGGGGCCTCCACCTGACCAGGCGTGGTGTTATTACCACGCCAGGTTCGGACACAAGGCTCGGACGTGCCGACCCCCGTGCACTTTCGGCAAGTCGGGAAACGGCCGGGCCGGCGTTCATTCCCAGCCATGAGCGCCGGCCACTCGGGCAACTTGCTTTTTATTCGGGACAAAGCGTCCGGGCGGCGTTTCCTTTGTGACACCGGCGCCCAACTGAGCGTCATACCCGCCTCCGAGCCCCTCTTTGGTCGCTGCTAATGGCTCAGCCATACGCACTATCGGCCCGTGCGACGTCACCCTCTGCTTCGGCAGCCAGCGCTTTCAGTGGACCTTTGTGACCGCCTGCGTCCCCATGGCCTTGCTGGGCGCCGACTTCCTCTGCGCATACGGGCTGCTGGTCGACATCAAACGTCGTCGCCTTGTCAACGCCGAGACCTTCAGCTCCCTGGCGTGCACGATGAGCAGCTCCGTGCCGACCGAACTGGCGTGCGCCCTCCCGACGGCGAACGAGTTCGCTCACCTGCTCGCGGAATTCCCTGCCCTCACGCGGCCGACGTTTTTGGCCGTCGCAGTGCGGCATGGGATCGAGCACCACATACCCACTACGGGCCCGCCGGTCTACGCCAGGGCCCGCCGCCTCGACCCGGCCAAGCTCGCCATGGCAAAGGCCGAGTTCGACGCGTTGGAGCACCTCGGCATCGTGCGGCGCTCCAATAGCGCGTGGGCCTCACCACTGCACATCGTGCCAAAGCCGGGGGGCGGATGGCGCCCGTGTGGCGACTACCGCCACCTCAACGATGCTACCACCCCCGACAGGTACCTGATCCCGCACATCCAGGACGTTTCCGCCCGTTTGGCGGGACGGGTCATATTTTCCAAAATTGACCTGATACGGGGATACCACCAGGTACCTGTCCGGGCGGCCGACGTCCCGAAGACGGCCGTCATCACGCCGTTCGGCCTGTTCGAATTTTTGAGGATGCCGTTTGGCCTCAAGAATGCGGCCCAGGCGTTCCAGCGCTTAATGGACGGCGTGCTGCGCGACCTGCCATTTCTTTTCGTCTATCTGGACGACATCCTCGTCGCCAGCACGTCCCGCGCCAAGCACCTCCTCCACCTCCGAACACTGTTCGGTTGCCTCAGCGAGCACGGCTTAATTGTCAACCCGGCCAAATGCCACTTCGGCACGACGACCGTTGACTTTTTGGGCCACCGCATCACCAAGACCGGGGCCGTGCCGCTGCCGACCAAGGTCGAGGCCATCACCACGTTCCCGCGTCCCCGTTCCATCAAGGCCCTACAAGAGTTCCTCGGCATGGTGAATTTTTATCACCGATTCGTGCCCCGCGCTGCTCAGCTCATGCGGCCCCTTTACGAGGCCCTCCGGGGCAAGCCGGCCAAGCATGACATCGTTTGGTCCGTGGCCATGGACGCGGCCTTCGCGAGCGCAAAACGGGCCCTCACTGACGCAACGCTGCTGGCTCACCCGGTGCTCAACGCGCCCATCGCCCTCACTACGGACGCCTCCAACTACGCGGTGGGCGCCGTCCATGAACAATGGGTGGACGGGGTTTGGCAGCCACTCGCTTTTTTCAGCCAGCAGCTCTGGCCGAATGAGTTAAAATACAGCACGTTCGACCGCGAGCTGCTCGGTCTATTCCTGGCCGTTCGCCATTTCCGACACCTCCTGGAGGGCCGCCCGTTCACGGCTTTCGTCGACCACAAGCCGTTGGTCTACGCAATGGCCAAAGTCATGGAGCCGTGGTCGGCCCGCCAGCAGCGCCACCTCTCCGCCGTGTCGGAATTCACCACGGACATCCGGCATGTCGCTGGCAAAGACAACGCCATGGCCGACTGTCTTTCTCGGGCCAGCGTTAACGCGGTCCACCTCGGCGTGGACTTCGCGCTCATGGCGGCCGACCAGACCACCGACACTTCGGTGCAGGCCCTCCGGGCGGCGGACACGGGCCTCCGCCTGGCCGACATCCCCTTCGCGGGCACCGTCCTGCTCTGCGACGTCTCCCAGGGCCAGCCTCGCCCCATCGTGCCCGTTTCCTGGCAGCGCCGCATCTTCGCCTCCATCCACGGCCTTTCTCACCCGGGCCGGAAAGCTTCTCAGAAGCTGGTGTCGGCGCCTTTCGTCTGGCACGGCCTTCGACGGAACGTCCGCGACTGGGCCAACGCCTGCACGGCCTGCCAGCGGGCCAAGGTTCACCGCCACACCCAGGCCCCGCTAGCACCTTTCACCGTACCTGCACGGCGTTTCGACCACGTCCACGTGGGCCTGGTGGGTCCCCTGCCCCCATCGCGGGGGTTCACCCACCTGCTCACCAGGGTGGACAGGACCACCAGGTGGCCGGAGGCCGTGCCCCTCACCTCCACCACCACCGCCGACGTGGCGCAGGCGTTCATCGCCACCTGGGTCGCGCGCTTCGGCGCACCGGCGGACATCTCGTCCGACCGCGGCCCACAGTTCACGTCCGAACTTTGGGGCACGGTCGCCCGCTCGTTGGGGGTCACGCTGCACCGCACCACGGCCTACCACCCCCAAGCCAACGGGTTGTGCGAGCGGTTTCACCGCTCCATGAAGGCCGCACTCATGGCCGTCCTTCAGGACGACGGTTGGACCGACCGGCTGCCGTGGGTCCTTTTGGGCCTCCGCACGGCCCCCAAGGAGGACCTCCGGGCGTCCGCCGCCAAGCTCGTCTACGGCCAGCCGCTCCGCGTCCCGGGCGAGTTCGTGCCTGACGCTACCAGTCCCTGGTCCGCCGCACACCAGCGCTCGGACCTCCAGGAGGCCGCCCGACGATTTCCCCCGTGCCAACGTCCCGCCACGGTGGCCCCCAGTCCTACGTCCCCCCGGCGCTTCGCACAGCGGAGTACGTCTTTGTGCGTCATGACGCACACCGGGGGCCACTCCGGCCGCCGTACGACGGGCCCTTCCGGGTCCTCCGACGGGGCGACAAGTCCTTCGTCGTCGACGTCGGCGGCTGGTCGGACCGGATCTCTGTGGACCGCCTCAAACCGGCGCACGTGGACGTCGACCGACCACCACGGTTGGCCCTTCCTCCGCGGCGAGGCCGCCCCCCGTCTACAGTTCCCTCCGCTCGACCACCCACCACCGGATCGGACCCCCCCCCCACGACCCTCCAGGGGTCGCTTCGGCCGGGTCATCCGGACCCCCCTTAAATTGACCCTGCCGGTGCAGGTCGATTCTGGAGGGGCGTGTGTAGCGGTTCCCGCTGAATGTACACAATCGCCTTGCACCTGCCAGGACGCGGCCAGGGCGCGGTCGCCATGCCGGGCTCGTCCGGACGGGCCCAGACGCGCCTCTCCTGGGCATGCCCGGACTCGCTGTTCCCGGGCACGCCCGAACCTCCCGGGCACGCCCGGTCTCGTCTTTCCCGGGCATGCCCGCTCTCGCCTTTCCAGGGCTCGCCCAGAGCGCCCGGGCACGCCCAGCCTCGACTTGCCAGGCCGCGTCCAGGACGCCCGGGCATGTCCAGACTCGCCTTTCCAGGGCTCGCCCAGAGCGTCCGGGCATGCCCGCTCTCACCTTTCCAGGGCTCGCCCAGAGCGCTCGGGCACGCCCAGCCTCGACTTGCCAGGCCGCGTCCAGGACGCCCGGGCATGTCCAGACTCACCTTTCCAGGACTCGCCCTTGACACCGGGCATGCCCGGTCTCGGTTTTCCCGGGCAAATGCCCCGGCATAAATGTGTATATATATTGCTGCCCGATAAACGGGCTGCTTTTCAGAATACCTGAGCTGTTTTGTTTCAATAAAGCAACTCGGACGAATTCCGTCTTTGGTCGCGTCAATTCTTTTGACTCGCGTTGGAGCGCAGTTCCTTCAATGGTACAATATTTACCGATATGAACAGGTGATTTGGCTTTTATTGAAATTCTACAATACTGTTTAGATTTTGATGATTTGCGTGTGATATAACTTAACGGATGTTTATATAAATCGTTTGAAATAAAAAAAGCATTCAATTTCTGATATTTTGCCTTTTCATTTGGGCCTCCCAATTGAAGCCCTGCCCATAGGGCGGGTACCGTTGCTAGTATGAAAATAAAACAGCGAACACCGTTCAAACTTCAAATGGTAGTGAGAAAATGAGAGCAATATAAATGAAAAGAAAAAGTATAACGAATAAAGAAGAAAAGGAAAATAAAAAATATACGTGATAAACTAATTATACACAATGGCAAATCGATCAATAGCCGCCCATAGTGGAAAACAACAACGTACCGAAAACCGTCTAATACTGCTCTTCACTCTTCGCTCCTCTTTCTTTTTCTTCCTCTCTCTCTCTCGCCCCCTGCTGGCCGTTTGTTGTTGGGCGTGGCAAGATGGCAGCTGTGCATGTGTGGTGAGGTGTGAGTTGTTCCAATCTCCGATCTTTCTACCCCACCCCCATGCTCGTTGTCCTTACCTTCTGTTTTTCATTTTTCTTTTGAATCCTCATGTTGTCTACTCTCTGTCTGGCCCCACCACTCCATTTCAAAAAACCCGCTACTACAACTGCTCATCCCCCCCCCCCCCCAGCTCCCCGCCCGTTCTGCCCTCCCTCGGCCCGCTCCCCCCCCCCTCGGCCCGCTCCCCCCCCAAACCCTACTCTCCCCCCCCCCCCCCATTACATTCCCCGTTTGTGTTGCTGTCTCGATTCTTTTTCTTCCAGCTTCTTCCACTTTTTCCTCTGAGATACAGAGAGAGAGAGAGAGAGAGAGAGAGAGAGAGAGAGAGAGAGAGAGAGAGAGAGAGAGAGAGAGAGAGAGAGAGAGGAGAGAGAGAGAGAGAGAGAGAGAGAAAGAAAGAAAGAGAGAGAGAGAGAAAGAGAGAGAGAGAGAGAAAGAGAGAGAGAAAGAGAGAGCCCACGCCTTTCGGTGAGGTCGACGGGTGAGTGCTATTCCTATCGACCACTCTAAGGAGTTGCGATGGGTTTTCACTCCTTTCCTCATTAAGAGGTGTGTTTTACCGCGTTCGTTTTCTCGTGCTGGTACATGTCGAGTGGCGTTTTGTTTGCAGTTTTTTTTCCCCTGCTTTTACAGAAAACTGTACCCGACCCCTCTCTTTTCCCCCGACCCCTCCCTTTTCCCCCGACCCCTCTCTTTTCCCCCGACCCCAACTCGGCTTAGTCTGCGTAATTTGAATTAGTAAAATGTCGACACGTTCCCGTATGCGGCTTTCGAAGCTCTCACACGGAAGCATGGCGTGGTTTGTGTTCCTCCCGATGAGGTTAGTGTGGAACACATTGTTATTGCTATTGGGAATATCATTGGGATGGAAAAGATCCGTGCAGCGTCACGAATGAATAAACGTATCGTGGTTTTTTTTAGCCGAGGAAAGCCTCGTGCACGAGGTTGTCGCGGATGGTCTGTCCACAGACAATGGACATTTCGTCTTAGTTTCCCCACTCGATACCCCAGCTGTTAAAATACTCCTATCCAACGACCCCCCCCCCCCCCCAACCCCCGTTTCTAAAAAATGAGTCGCTGTTAGCGGAACTATCGCGCTATGGTACAGTCGTGTCCCAGATCAAGATGCTGCCGCTGGGCTGTTGGAGTGAACAGGCGAAGCACGTCATGTCTTTCCGACGCCAGGCATACATTGTACTTCCCACATCCAACGTGGATAAAGTATTAAACGTGGTAATTAAATTCCGTATAAAAGATCACGACTACCAAGCATATATGCGTCAACCGAGACATTAAAATGCTTCACTTGTGGAAAGTTCGGACATTTAAAACGTTTCTGTCCCCAAACTGCATCCTCTGTGACCGAGCAGACAGGCTCTCTGGACAATACTGTGCCCCCTCTACCTCTCAACACTGACGGACAAACTACCCCAACTACTGTCTCAGATCCCCTACTACCTCCCAACACTGACGGGCAAACTACCCCAACTACTGTCTCAGATGACATCGTACCAAACTTAACGACTGCTGATAATACGAACATGAACATCTGGGATGGGTTTACACTTGTTTCCTCATTAAGTAAGAGAAAAACACCCAGGATTCATTTACACCTCGTAAAGAAAAGGTGGTAGTTTTCCAGTCAAATACTGCGGGAATGCCTCTGTCCGACCAAAATACTACCAGCAACCGGTACGAACTGCTCATGCATGAGAATGTAGATCCCCAGCCCTTACCTGAGACTTTCCCCCACAATGCAACGGAGGAAAATTACATCCCTCCTCAAGGGAAAAGTAAAACTGTTCCGTGTCCTCCTGTGAATGATGCCGAAATGCATCAAGACCCAACCGTAAAAATAGGAGGAAACGTGATAGCAGAAAACCTGATCATACCTCCAGCGCCCCCAAATTCTGAGCACAATGAAAATATTGTTGCGGTTTTTGGAACCTTCACTAGTAAATTTTAGTAAATGTTTCCCTTATAAATGTTCCCCTGTAAATATCCCCATCAATTGGTTTGTTAAAGATCGCACCCTAGTTAGTCAATGTACAACACGTAGCGAACCAGAGGACCTCTCCGTAGTTATTTCATTATTATGTGTTTCAGTTAAGGATCTGTTCCCAATAGTTGAATCTGCGTTGCATTAATCAAATAAGATAGGCCCCTTTCAATTTCCCCAATCGCCTCACCCGCGCTTCAAAGTAACAGTCGGGTGGCATTCGCTGCTCCTTGCCTTGATTCGGTTGTTGGCCCTGTGGAATAATAAAATATTCACATATATTGACAGCTGTTAATAGTTATTACATATGATAGTTATTACAGAATGTGATATTGTGTAAAAAAAAGTGTTTTACCGTGCAGCTGAGCAAAAGCCTTGGGATGGGAGCCAAAATGATAAAGTAGCCTCTATTAAAAGAACCTGTGCCCAAAAATGGACATAGGACCAAGGCAGAAAATGCCGCTGGGCAATTCCTTCTCTAAAGTCATGGAAGAAGTGAACTCCCTCAACCGATCTCATAGAGCCAAATATGGCTCTATGGACGCCTCGGGGCGTCTATATCTGGGGAACTATTTGCCTGGTTGACCTCGGCGAGTCGGCATGCCAATGCTCTCAAGATCAAAGGAGCTCTTTGTTATTTAAACTACGGAGAACTGAACAGTAAGAGTTGTTGAACTGAGAGAAGAACTGGACTGGGGATCTTCGAAGGAGAGAGGGGGAGAGACAGGGCTCTTTCACGATTCTGTGTAGAGAGAGAGATGTGGTTGATTGTAATGTATAACTATGTCTTCGTGAACCTGTTCGTTGCAAGAGATTAATAAATTTATATTTAACTTGAGTGAGTCTTATAGAGTTTCTGGCTGAGATGCGTCCAAGAGGTCAACAAAGTTCTATGACAGCCCCAAACCGCCATTAGCCATGCGGTCAAGCCGAGGAAGAAGGGGGCGGAGCCACCAGAATAAAGTGTGGCACGTCGACGCATCGGCAAAGGTGGAGTCAGCGAGCCCTTGCCGACCGACCAACCAGCGCTGAGGTGAGCCAACCGGTAGGCGTGTCATCAGAGCCGGCGGCTTGATTCCAACACGAACGATAAAAGCGGCTGAAAGGGACTGCTTGAACAGTCGGGTGAGAAGGTACGGTTGAGAGTCAAGTGAGAAGGTTCAGAGGGTCGACTTGGGTTGGAGCCGGCGCTTGGTGGGGTCTGGCTGTGGGAGACGAAGCTGCGCGGAGCTCTGACGAGCTGCTTCGAAAAGCCCCTACCGCTTGAACGAATACGTGCAGCTGCCACCGGGTTTTTCACCTCGAGCCCAGAGCGTGGACTGGAGCGATCTTCGACGCTTCGCAACGGCCGGACCATCCTACCCTGTCACCTGCATGGACCCTTCTCCTTCCTCCAGTCATTCCTGACTGCTATTCCCCTTTCGTGTAAGTCTGTTTGTCTGTCCTGGGCGTTGATAATATAAGACTGCTTGAGGCTGCCCTGTGTCTTCTTTTCTTCTTCTTCACTGTATATTACTTTCGTTTCCTCTTCTTCTTTGGTTTTTTACATAGTTAATAAATATCTGGTATTCCTTTACTTTGGTTTCTTCTTTCCCCCGATCGCTTTCGTCCCTTCTTCCCATTGAATACCTGTGGCGCGATTTTGGCCAAACGCTTTATAGTCGGGTTTAGTCTCTTGATAACGGCCCGAGTCGCAGCTCGCTTCGCTCGGCGCAATCCAATCACGCTGCGGCCCGGGTGGGAGTATTTCCTCGCCTACGGCCGGTGGTAGTACTTAGGTATTAAGACAAATTGGGCTTACAACCCTACTTACCATCGACTGGAAGTGACGTCATACCCCCAGGACTGGTCAGACGGCCAGCTTAACAGGACAAGGGGATTAACCCCCCCTTGCTAACGGGAGTGCCATCCCCCGGATCCGTAACAAATGGTAGTCAGGAGTTGGGATCTGGAACCTGGGACTAAATTTATTTAGACCAAATTTTGGACCTCAATTGTGCTATTGGCCGTAACATTTGGTGTCGAGGAGTGGGATTTGTACCCGAACAAATTTTTAAAAGAACATCTAAAAACTTGGTCAAAATTTGGAGCGGCCGAAATTTTTATTAACACCACCAAATTTAAATCGTGCCATGGATGATCAAGGCGATCGGATGCCGGTAGGGTAGGTAGAAGAGGGGTTAGAGGCAACCCAGGACCCCAGGGAGGAGGAGCGCAATGAAGGTGCGGTAGCGGGGGTTGCAGGCGCACAAGATGGCGGTGCCTCGCACGCGGTTAGAGGGGCACAAAATGGCGCCTCGCACATGGCGGCAGGGGCTGCGCTCGCTGCGCAATTTGGAGGAATGAATATGCAGGACCTCTTTGCGCAGCTGCGGGCATCCCTACAAATGAGTGTGCGAAGCCAAATTGAGCAATTGGAAGGCCTAATTGCAGCAATGAGAAACGAGATGGGAAACCAAATTGGGGGATTGGAAAGTAGAATAGGAAACCAAATTGGGGGGCTCGAAGGCAAATTGGGGGCCCAATTGGAGGACGTGGGTAACCAAATAGGGGAAGTAAATGGGTTAGCGAGGGGGCAAGCCAGGTATGAGATAAAGCAGGTGGAGAGGGAGAGGCCGCAGAGTGGGCAAAGAGGTCGCGGGGGTACGCGATGAGGTAACGTGGCTTGAGGAGCGCAAGAAAAGCGAGGTGGAGCAAAGCGCAGGTAACTGGACGGGCATAGAAATCGCAACCCGGGGTATGGGGAAGCCGGCGACCGCTGAGGTAGAAGAGGAAATTTTAATAAAGCCAGCGGTCGTCGGGGAGAAAGAAATTAACAAATTGGTTATAGTAGAAATTGGGATTGAAGAGGGCAGAGATAGGAATGGAATCGGAGAAAGTGATGGATAATGTGCAAAGTCCGTGCTCACATCATGATGTCGTGCTGCATAATCCTTATAAAGATTTGCAGGAGCGTGTGGAGCGAAGAAGAAGAACCCCGAAGGTGAGACGGGCTGTGTATGGTGCTAAGAGGTTTTGCGGGAAGATGTTTTGCGCAAAAAGAATTTTTGCCCGTTTGGGATCGAGACGTAACCCGGGCGCTCGTAAAAGGTCCGTGGAGCGCTGTGTGGATGGCAATGGCACTCGTGTGAGGAAAGATTGTGCGTCGAAGAGTGAGTGTGTTACAAAGTGTGGGAGTAAAACCGAGTGCGAGCGAGAATGCACGTCGGAGTGTATGTATGTGTGATGAGAGTGATACGGAGAGTGAGATGGATGAGGAGCGGGTGCGAGGAGGCACACCTGAGTTGGTTGGGGCACGTGTGCGGGAGGGCACATCGGAGCGTGTGTGTGGGTATGTGCAGGAGTGCACACCCGTGGTGAGTGTTACGGAGGACGTAATGGAGGAGAGGTGTGGAACGGAGGTGTGTGTGAGATAATAGTGTGTGCGAGGAGAATGGGTGCGCAATAATGTGCGCGAGAGTGTGTGGTGAGCGTTATGAGTAGACATGAGTATGGAGCAAAAGAGAACACACGAGCAAGTACAATAACGAAGTGTATGGAGACACCTGGATGTGTGAGGAGGAAAAGGAACGAGTGGTGTGAGCATGTACGGGGAGCATCGACGTTAAACGGGATAGCGGTTAGACCGACGTTTAGCCGACACGAGCTCCCGGTCCGTGCCGGGCTTTGGGTATTGCGGGAGCCGGCGGGGATCGGTACTGCGTCGCTCCTGTTTGGAGCGTCGTGCACGATTCGCGCGGGCCCCGCCCTGCACGGTCGCGTCCGCACTTTGCCAGGCAAGGCGACCGGCCCGGTTCGAGGGAAGGTAGGAGGGATCGGAACGGCGCCCCCTTGTGGTTGTGGCATTCCGGCCCGGCAAGGCTGGCCCACCACGCATGGGAGCAAAAGGCCCCGCGCTGGGATGGTGCTTTAAACCTTGGCCCAACCAAACCTCCTCCCCTGAACCGAATGCCGGACGGACCCAACCGCAGTAGACGAACCACCCGCATTCATTGCTCGGCTTTGCGAAGCCGCGCTTTGAGAATGTAATTTCCCGCACCGAGGCTCGAAGTTTAATGGACGATGGTAGGGATAGTGAATTTGATTGGCAAATTGGATGGGCAAATTTGATGGGTAAAAATGATTGGCAGTAATGATTGGCAAATTTGATTGGCAAAAAAATTGGATGGGCAAAATTGATAATGGGAGAAGCCCGATGTGGAGGGATGGTAACTCTGCCATCCCTCCCATCGCCAAGGCACATGAGCTATAGGATTTATGGGGTATGGCTGTGGAAACCTAGCCTGGGAGGGTTAGGATAAAATGATAGGGATCTAGAAAGATGACCATAGGTAACATGAGAGATAAGTAGCGACATGTACCTTTAGTAGGGGACGTAGGTAGATTAGTTGGATGATAACGACGTGGGATGTGCAATAGAATAAGGCATGACTGGGGGAAGCACTAAGTTAGAGGGAAAACCAGGTAGATCAGATGATGCAGTGTGTGTGTGCAGGAAGAGTATTGAGCAGAGTATTGTGAGTGTATTGTATTGAGCGAATGGTCCTGGAGGAGAGACGGGTGCAAGAGCCACCAGGTGTGTGTGAGCACCAGGTGAGTGAGCAAGTGCAGGTGAAGCACAGGTGTATGGAGAATGGTTGTGTGGAATAGCTGGTATGGAATAGATGGTCTGGAGTGAATGGAGTATGGAATGGATGGTGTGGAGTGAGTAGTGTGGAATATGTGGAGTGGAGTGGTTGGTGCGAAAGGAGTGGATGGGGAAGATGGACCCCTTTCACGAATACCCAGGGAGGGTAGTTTAAGAGTAGATAGAGGGTATAGGTAAATTGTGGTGGATATTGGCATCTGTGGTGCATGTGGTAGAATGGTGTTTGGATGGATGCATTAGTGGAGTGAAATGGCTGGGCGTGTGGCCTGTTAGTGTGTGTATGGTTAAATGGGCACTCCGCCACTGTTAGTCTGTCAGCCAAGTGAGGCCGCAGGGTGGCTCTGGGATCCAGTAGAGTTGTGAATGGGGCCCGAGGATCCGGAGGACGGACCCGGGTAGCCCAGTGCCAGAGAGGGCACTGAGTGGGGAGAGCGCCAGAGGGCCTTCCCCAGGTAGATAGGTTAGGGAGAGGAGCTAGGCAAGCTCAGGAGGCAACTACAGTGGTGGAGGTGTGCAGGTGAGTAGACCTGCTTGTGAGCCACACGACCCAGCCCTGAAATTGTGCAAGGGCATGGGGAGTTGAATCGGGGGAGCGAGACCCCAAATTGGTGAGCGCCACAGATGGTCAGTGGGAATTGGTTTTTAGAAACGCATAGAGTAAAGTGGCCAATGGTTTTGCAGGGAAAGACCCCGGGTAGAGTAAAAGTGTTAAAGTCATTTAGAGGATAGTTAGGATTGAAATCCCTTCGCACCATCTGCAGCCACTCACCTGGGGTGATATGACTCCACACCATGTTTTTTTTTTGTTGTTGCAAATGTTTTGGGAATGTGAGACGCATCATGACGTGGGGGTAACATTGTTGTTCCATCTCCTCCTCCTTATGAGGAATTGATGAGAAATTGGGCTTGATGGCAAACTTGGTTAGAGGGATTGATAACGAATTTGGTATTAGGGGAGATATGGGGAAGACAAGACGATAGCGACGAATTTGTAAATGTGTAGAGTTTTGTAAATACGGGGTAAGGGCAAGGGTGTAGGGTCAGTGACAGGGGGGTGACGTACGGTAGGGACGAGCTTTCTCCACTCGCTCCCATGCGCACCTCACCTCTGCATTACCTTGAATTAATGTGTACCCTTGTGACCTTGCCCCGATGCTTGCTGTGTCCTTTCCTTCCCCACTCATGGCTTGTTCATTTTGGGTCCGGGGGGGGGGAGTGCGCAGGTAGCCGCACTTTTGTACCCGAGCCACCCCTGCACAGCCTGCCTGGACCGGTACACCACCTTATGGACCGCACGACTTGCGGCCGAGCACCACTTTATGGACCACACGTTTTGTGGCCAAGCACCACTGATGGACCCCACTTGTTGGGGCCTGGCCCCTCTGCTGGGACCGGCCATGATGGCCAGAGAAGAGTTGGCTTGCGGACCATGGTGAGGGGCCCCTTTTGCCATCCAGGTGGACCACCCTTAGTTGGCCCCTGTTGGCCCTAAATAAAAATGGACGCATTGTGTGCCTTTTTATTATTTGCAAATAGGCAGCAAGCAAAGAAGAATAACATCAAGAAACATCGGCCAGCAGAGCAGGAGCAGAAACAAGAAGACAGATCAACAGTTTGTGTTTTTTTATTTGAAATGTCTGAAATGAGCACTGGATGGTGCTTTGGTGTTTTCTGGTCCTGATTGGTGCTTTGGTGCTTTGTAATGCTCTTGTGCTCAGGGGTGCACTGCAATATCAATTGTGCATCCCCGGGCACTTGAGTATGGTGTATCGGTGCAGTGCAGTGCAAGCTCTTCCTCTTTTCAAAAGATTATTTTGTCTCCCAAAATGACAGGTCCTGGGTCTGCAGTGTAAATACAAAATAGTGTTTTGTAAATAATGCTCCCCGCCGGCTTGATGTATAGTTTGAGAACCATTCCGCAATTCAGTTATTCTGTGGGCGTAAGTCTGTTAGGTCGGATGCAACGTAGCAGGCGGAACATACGTAGTTGTTTTAAAACTGTGGCACTCAAGGGTGAGGTTAATAATAGAGGGCTACTACACCTGAGTGTCACATGAAGTAAAGTTATTTTGGGCCGGGACGGCCCGAGAGGAAAAGACGGGTGCTGTGTTATGGTTTTTAGAACCTTCACTAGTAAATTTTAGTAAATGTTTCCCTTCTAAATGTTCCCCTGTAAATATCCACATCAATTGGCTTGTTAAAGATCGCACCCTAGTTAGTCCATGTACAACACGTAGCGAACCATAGGACCTCTCCGTAGTTATTTAATTATTATGTGTTTCAGTTAAGGATCTGTTCCCAAAAGTTGAATCTGCGTTGCATTAATCAAATAAGATAGGCCCCTTTCAATTTCCCCAATTGCCTCACCCGCGCTTCAAAGTAACAGTCGGGCGGCATTCGCTGCTCCTTGCCTTGATTCGGTTGTTGGCCCCAAACCGCCATTAGCCATGCGGTCAAGCCGAGCAAGAAGGGGGTGGAGCCACCAGAATAAGGTGTGGCACGTCGACGCATCGGCAAAGGTGGAGTCAGCGAGCCCTTGCCGACCAACCAGCGCCGAGGTGAGCCAACCGGTAGGCGTGTCATCAGAGCCGGCGGCTTGATTCCAACACGAACGATAAAAGCGGCTGAAAGGGACTGCTTGAACAGTCGGGTGAGAAGGTACGGTTGAGAGTCGAGTGAGAAGGTTCAGAGAGTCGACTTGGGTTGGAGACGGCGCTTGGTGGGGTCTGGCTGTGGGAGACGAAGCTGCGCGGAGCTCTCTGACGAGCTGCTTCGAAAAGCCCCTACCGCGTGAACGAATACGTGCAGCTGCCGCTGGGTTTTTCGCCTCAAGCCCGGAGCGTGGACTGGAGCGACCTTCGACGCTGCGCACCGGCCCGGACCGTCCTACCCTGTCACCTGCATGGATCCTTCTCCTTCTTCCAGTCATTCCTGCCTGCTATTCCCCTTTCGTGTAAGTCAGTTTGTCTGTCCTGGGCGTTGATAATATAAGACTGCTTAAGGCTGCCCTGTGTCTTCTTCTTCTTCTTCTTCACTGTATATTACTTTTGTTTCCTCTTCTTCTTTGGTTTTGTACATAGTTAATAAATATCTGGTATTCCTTTACTTTGGTTTCTTCTTTCCCCCGATCGCTTTAGTCCCTTCTTCCCATTGAATACCTGTGGCGCGATTTTGGCCAAACGCTTTATAGTCGGGTTTAGTCTCTTGATAACGGCCCGAGTCACAGCTCGCTTCGCTCGGCGCAATCCAATCACGCTGCGGCCCGGGTGGGAGTATTTGCTCACTTACGGCCGGTGGTAGTACTTAGGTATTAAGACAAATTGGGCTTACAACCCTACTTACCATCGACCGGAAGTGACGTCATACACCCAGGACCGGTCGGACGGCCGGCTTAACAGGACTAGGGGATTAACCCCCCCTTGCGGACGGGAGTGCCGTCCCCCGGATCTGTAACAATATTCTAACCCCAGCAGTACCTGTGCCGGCGGTCTTACATGACATGCCTGAGCACATTGGCAAAATTGACAGAGAACCTCAAACTGTCAAACCGGTTACGGTTTCCCCCGCCCCCCACTACCCGAGGCTCCTTTAAATCCACTACCCCCTCCTGCTCCTATTAATATGGAGCAGGATGGCACCTGCACACCACAAGTTACCTCAGAGCCCCAAGAACCAGGAATTGAAAGTATCCCAGACAGTGGTTCCGACATGTCCGATGAGGAATCTTACGAATTTGAGGAGTTCCCTACAACAAGTGAATCCAATGTCTTACCAACCCAAATATTGAAATTCCTCAACCACACTTTTCGACAGAGACACGTAGACATTAACGATCACTTTTCTGACCTGCACGGGTTTATCGACAGGGCAAGGAACATCATCCGACGGCCTAGCGACTACCATTTCACAGAAGCCCAATGTAGCAGGCTAAAAAAGTACATTGTGAGAGCAAAAGATGAACTAAAAAAAATGAGTTTTGGAAGCTTAAATATAAATGGTGGCGCGAGTCAGCTGCGCAAATTCCAAGTGGTGAACGTTGCACTACAGAAAACATTAGACGTACTTTTCTTACAGGAAACCCACACTACGCCAGCATCCCATGCAGAATGGAACCGGATGATGAAAACGACCAATTTTTTTAGTGATTCAAATTCTCGGACTGCGGGAGTGGCTTTCCTTTTGAATCCCCATTTCCATCCATCAAAACTTTCCTTTAAAAACATAATCCCAGGTCACCTAGCCTCCCTAGAATTTGTTATTAATAACATAAATTTTACTTTGTTAAATGTTTATGCCCCTTCAAATAGCACGGAGCGGCAACGCTTCTACGCTAGATTAGGGCCTTATATGAGGCAATTACACCTGCACAGGTGTATTATAATGGCAGGTGATTTTAACTGCACTCTGCAACCAAACCTAGATAGGAACGGTGCGGAACCCCATCCCGGACCAGCTAAATTATTAGCAGCGATAATAAGGGATTTTAAGCTTCAGGATCTTTGGCGGCAACAAAATCCCATGACGCACCAAATTACCTGGAGCAAGATCACAAACAACCAAGTATCCCTAGCTCGGCTCGACCGGATCTATATAAATTCACCATTTTTAAATCTCTCCCCTACCACTGGAATTTTGCCTTCTGGTTTTTCAGATCACCATTTAATTACTGTGAATTACCATTCACATCTGTCTTTGAATCGCCATTCTTTCTGGAAGCTTAATGTCACCATCTTAGAAAACCCCTCCTTTCGGGCTGCTTTTGAAGATGTATGGTCTGTTTTATTAAATCAAAAACACCAGTTTACAGATCAGCATTTGTGGTGGGACAACATAAAGGCCCAATGTAGAGGACTTTGCCAACAATTTTGTTTCCTAAGAACACAAGAGGAACGTAGAATAAAGGCTAGTTTAGAAAAGGAAATTATACAAATTCAAACAAATTTAAAAACTCTCTTCTCCCCAACAAGAACTGAGACTGAAAGAAAAGAAAGCTTTCCTTAATACAATAATTGAGAACCAAACCCAAGGGGCATTAAAAAGATTACGGATTCAGCAGCTCAATCTTTTGGACACGCCAACCTGATACTTCTTTGATTTTGAATCTAAGGTTCCTCACCCCCAAATTACTGCTCTAAAATTCCCTGACAATTCTGTCATCACTCACCCTGAAGGAATCAAGAGGGAAGCTAGACTCGTTTTCTACAAACCTTTACAAAACAAAAGAAGTTGATCTAAATGGTGTCTCTCACTTATTTGACGGTGTTTCCACCTTAACCCCAGAGCAAAGGCAGAGCCTGGAGAAACCACTCACACTTGAGGAACTCTCCATCGCATTAGAGCCTTGGCAAAGGAAAATCACCTGGCATCGACGGTCTACCGTCAGAATTTTTCGAATCTTTCTGGGACCAAATTGGCCCTGAACTGCTATCAGTCTTCCAGGAAAGCCTTGAAAAGAAGGAACTCCCGCTGAGCTGCAGAAGAGCAGTACTTACCTTGCTTCCAAAGAAAGGCGACCCTTTACTCATCTCCCAGTGGAGGCCAATATCATTACTATGTACTGATTACAAGATCTTTTCCAAAGCTATTGCCTTACGTTTTTCACCCTTCCTAAAGAACATTGTAGACGTGGACCAAACTTATTGTGTTCCTAGTCGTAATATCCATGACAGTATTTCTGTTATTCGTGATTTTATTGATGTTTGTGATATCCATCATGAAAGTGTTGGCCTTGTTTTCCTAGATCAGGAGAAGGCTTTTGATTACGTTTTGTCAAATTATGCTTTTGTCAAATTTAATGGCAGGCGCAAAAGAGCAAAATAATTGATAAAGGATACATTTAATTTTTAAGGCACAACATGGCTTTCAGGCTGTAGTAACCTTTTGTTTTTCTTCAGATTATTCAAGTATTATTCTTTTGCCGGGATTTCCCAGGTTTAGTCCCTTTAAAAATCATTTTCTCTGCAACCATTCGTCCGATTGACACAAAATTTTCACCAAAGGACTGGCTCCACCTGGACAATCATTATTGCTTATTATGACATCATAGGTTATGTGGTATGGGCGCCATTTTGGAAAAAACGAAAAACTTTGCCCCTCCATATCTCCAAAACCTCATAATGGAAGATTTTTTAAAAATATGGCTCATTGTAAAATACACTCTATGGGGAATAACATATGTTAATGATGATGTCATAAGTGCCTCCATTATGACGTCATAATTTGACAAGTAGAACGCTTGATCCGATCAGTATTAAATTTATTGAGCGTGACCCCGGGATAAATTAGTCGAGAAAATTTATGATGTCATTGATCACATGGTTTGGGAGCTATGATTTTTTGAAGAATAAAACTTCAAACATCAACTCCTCCAGAACGACTGGGCAGATCAAGTGGAAAATTTACAAATACATTCCCCATGCCTTGGGGGTACCATGGTATTCATGAATAATTCATAGGTCATATGGTGTGGCAGCCATATTGAATTGAACAAAATTCTTAAAAATTATTTCTCTTGAATCGCTACATCTATCGATGTGAAACTTATTGTAGTCGTCCACAAGGGGATTTTTTAGTCCACAAGGGGATTAAAATTTCAAATGATTGGTCGCACGGTCTGGCAGCCAGAATTTTTTATTTGAAGAAGAAGAAATTCGACAAAAATATTTTCTCTAGCCATGCGACTTTTCAGTCTATCTATTAACTAGCAGGAGTACCGGCTTTTCCGGATGGTGGTGGAAGGAGGGGTGAAGGGGGGGAGGGTGCGTGGCTTTGACAGACCCCTCCATTTTGAGGGAGGGGGTGGGAAGGGAAGGAGGAAATTTTTTCCCATGCAAAGAGTGCTTCATAACCTCTGTTGCTCTCTCATGCACAGATTTATCCCATCTCGTCTACAGTTGTCATACCCTTCCTCCCGTCCATGGTACACGGAATCTTGTGGTGAGGCTGTTGCCCAGAAACAACGTGCCTGCGCCTCCTGGAAAGCAAATCCAACGGAAGGAAATCTCATTTCCTTTCACAAAGCCCGAAACAAGTGTGTGTCCACCCTCAGGAGAGCCAGGAAACAATATCTCTCCGTTCTCAAGACCGAACTCTCTTATCTGTCTCCCTCTTCCAAATCCTGGTGGCATGTGGTCAAATCTGTTTCTGGTGTTTGTTCCCCCTCCATCCCCTCCCTCACCTCAAATGGCTACACGGCTGACTCCGCACGTGAAAAAGCTGAATGTCTCAACTCTGTGTTTGCCTCTAAATCTTGTGTCCCAAACCCATCCCTCTCTGTACCCACCATAACCAGTCGTACCCAGCTGCTCCTGGACTCTGTGTCCTTTCCTCCTGACAAGGTGGAAAAGTTTCTGTCAACCCTCGACTCTGATTCTGCAACTGGACCTGACGGCATCAGCCCACGGGTCCTAAAATCCTTTTCTGCCACTCTTTCACTCCCTCTCTCTGTTCTCTTCACCATCTCGTTTGCTCAAGGTCATCTGCCATCAGCACAGAAATCAGCCAACATCACCGCTTTACACAAAAAAGGTGCAAAAACAGATCCTTGCAACTACAGACCAATCAGCCTTCTCCCAATGATCAGCAAAGTCATGGAATCCATCATTGCTTCAGATATGAAATCTTTCCGCTTCTCCAGTGGCTTGATCTCTGATCATCAATTTGTTTTCAGACCAGGTCACTCTACTCTGGACATGCTGCTTCTGCTGTCTCAACAATGGATGGAGGTCCTCAATGCCAAACAGGAAATTAGAGCTGTCTCCCTTGACATATCACGTGCCAGAGCGGGGTCTGGCACCCCGCTCTGCTCACCAAACTCTCCTCCTATGGTATCCATCGAAATCTCCACGCAAGGCTGGCGGAGTTCCTCTCTAGTCGTAGTCAACGTGTGGTCCTGAATGGGTTTCTCTCATCTCCCCTTCCTGTTCAGGCTGGAGTTCCCCAATGCAGTGTTCTGGGCCCTGTGCTTTATCTGGTCTTCATCAATGATCTCTCTGACTCTCTTGAAAATCCTCTCTATCTCTCTGCTGATGACTCCTCTCTCTGCCGCTCCATTCCTCATCCCTCAGATCGGCAGGCTGCAGCCTCCTCAATCTCTGCAGACCTGGACAAAATCACAGACTGGTCAAACAAGTGGAACATGTCTTTCAATCCTGACAAATCTCACACTCTGACGATGTCTCTCCGAAAAGACCGACTGGACAACCGTCCCATCCACTTTCTGAATAATCCTTTCCAAGAAGTTCTGTCACTCAAGCTTTTGGGTCTCACTATCTGCCATGATCTTTCCTGGGAAAACCACATTTCAAATCTGGCCTGCAAAGCCAGCCACTGACTGGCATCCTCCGTCGTGCGAAGTCCTTCCTTGGCACTCCTCTCTGGCCTAGCTCCCCCATCTCTGTCTGTGCTCTGTCCACCAAATATTCCAAAATGTCGCACAACATCTGCCAACAACCCTCTTATGGTTAAAATGCCAAAATCAAGACTCTCTGCTCACCTTCACTCCTTCATTCCTCTTTTCTCCCGCCTCTGGAACAAACTCGCTCACTCTCTTCAATCTTACTCCTCCCTCCAGGTCTTTAAAACAGCTGTTCACCACCATCTCTTATCTTCCCCTATCCAAAACCTTGATCTTTTCTACCCACACTAATTTCACCCCAGATCCACTTTTTTGTAATACCAACTTCTTTCCTGGAAGTCCTTGCAGTGTCCTTGTGTTTTATACTTCTCCCACCCCCCGCCCCCTTTCCCATGCCTCCTCCCCCCAAGCCCTCTCCCTCCCACAGATCTCCCGATGTCCCTGTTCTCTGCTGTTGTACTTGTGTGCTTCCCTCTCTCTCCCCATCTTGTCTCCCGCTCCTCTCCCACTCCCTCCCGCTTGTCAAAAATTCGCTGATAAATCTTCAGTATCTCTTCCAACAGCAAGCGAGATGTCCTATTCTTCCATTTAGCCACATCTGAATCTGCTTCCAACACACTCTGGACCAGGTAGTTTACCTCAACATGAAATTACCATATTCTCACTAATCACATGGTCAATTACTCCAATCTTTTTATCTTCATCTTCACATTCAGCAGTTCTCTGTTTTCCCTAAAACATATGAAATATTATATTTTCATGTGTATCACAGACATAAAGTAAGTAACCAGATGTATACATGTTTCAGACATAAACATAAAAGAGTAGATATGTATATGTACATATATATATATCTATATATGTATATATAATTTTATAAACAGGAATCTAATTCCTGCGAGGGGCTAAGTGTGAAAAAATTCTGACAATGCGGGGCTCGAACCACGGACCTCCGTTGATAATGCGTCAACAGCCCACTGCGCTATTGAGCCAGCCGCAATCTCCTCAGAACTTTTCCACACAACACTGCGAGCTTTATCATGGCCGATGTCTTACGTGCCTGCTAGGCAGACCCCGAATGTTAGCGTAAGTATATGTATATTAGTAGAAATGCATTGAAGATTAATTCAAATACAATTTTATAAACAGGAATCAAATTCCTGCGAGAGGCTAAGTGTGAAAAAATTCTGACTCAATGCGGGGCTCGAACCACGGACCTCTGTTGATAACGCGTCAACAGCCCACTGCGCTATTGAGCCAGCTGCAATCTACGATTTTAAGCATAAGTGTTACATTAAATCGGAGTCTCAAATCAGCCTCTTATATTTCAAAAATAGAACTGGAAGTAATTTTTAACATATACACTGGCTTACATTTGAGGAAGAAATAAAGCCGGTCTTTTACAATTGTGGTTTTGTTCTTCAAGACAAACACCAGATGTTCAACAACTCAAAGATTTCAAACTTTATCATGCATTTCACAAACAATTAAAATATAATATGATTCTCTTTATACCAGCTGAGGAGAAAGATGGTTACGACTGTAACTTTTGTAACCATTCATTTTCAGCAAACTTACTTTCAAATATATTCATCAAACAAGTATAGAATGAGTGTTCCATGGAACTCATAGGTACTCAAATCAAGTAAAATAATCAGTAAAACATTAATCTATATATATAAAACTGTGTGTGTGTGTGTGTGTGTGTGTGTGTGTGTGTGTGTGTGTGTGTGTGTGTGTGTGTGTGTGTGTGTGTGTGTGTGTGTGTGTGTGTGTGTGTGTGTGTGTGTGTGTGTGAGATACCGATAGACTCCGAAACGGAGAGGCTCACGTGCTTGATATTTGGCATAGACATGGCCATTGAGCCTGGGACGAACATGGCTGAGACCATATTTGACGAGATCCATATTTTTTATTCATATTTACCTCAGCGCATTTCAGCGAAGTACCCGCTAATCTCAGCCAGTGCGAGCAGCTCGCTGATTCGCTCAGAGCGATCACGTGATGTTCCATCCCGTCACACGTTTGCACGTAATTCAGGGCGAAAAGCCATTGCGTTTTTTCACCTTTATGCGGTCGTGTTTTGTGTCGATTTTGTGCGATATGAATTAAATTTTAATTCATATTTCGTGTTTACGAATTCGAATACGAAGGATTTCCCCTTTCCCCTTTCGATTTCGAATACAAATCGAATACGAGCTTGAGTCGAGAGGGCGAATGTACAGGTTGGGAAAGTACGGGTCTCCCTTCCCCCACCCGGCAACGCCGGTACTGGAGGGCATGGGTCACAGGATAGGTGAGTCTCCAAAATCCGCTTCGTGCTCTTGCGAAGATGCAGGACGATGTCGCGATTGTTGTGCTGCTCTCCGACCATGAGAACTGCAACGTCATTGTTGACTGGCCCTCCCCTTCCCCCTCCCCCGTCCATCCTCCCCCTTCCTTCCCCCTCCGTCCTCCCCCTCCCTCCCCCCTCTGTCCTCCCCCTCCCTCCCCCCTCCACCCTACCCCTTCTCCCCTCCCCCTCCCCCTCCCCCTCCCTTACCCCCCTCCCTCTCCCCCTCCCTTACCCCCCTCCCTTTCCCCCTCCCTTTCCCCCTCCCTTTCCCCCCTCCCTTTCCCCCCCTCCCTTTCCCCCCTCCCTTTCCCCCCCTCCCTTTCCCCCTCCCTTCCCCCCTCCCTTTCCCCCTCCCTTCCCCCTCCCTTTCCCCCCCTCCCTTTCCCCTCCCTCCCCCCTCCCTTTTCCCCTCCCCCTCCCCTCCCTTTTCCCCTCCCCCTCCCCTCCCCTCCCCTTTCTCCCTCCCCCTCCCCCCTCCCCCCCTCCCCCTCCCCCCTCCCCCCTCCCGCTCCCCCCTCCCCCTCCCCTCTCCCTCCCCCCTCCCCTCTCCCCATCCCCCTCCCCCTCCCCCCCCACCCCTCCCCCTCCCCCTCCCCATCCCCCCCTCCCCCCACCCCCTCCCCCTCCCCCCCTCCCCCCTCCCCATCCCCCCTCTTCTCCTCTCCCCCTCCCCCTCCCCCTCTCCCTCCCCCTCTTCTCCACCTCTCCCCCTCCCCCTCTCCCCCCTCCCCCTCCCCCTCTTCACCCCTCCCCTCCCCTCCCCCCTCCCCTCCCCTCCCCGCCCGGCAATGCCGGGTACTTCTGCTAGTAGTACATAATTGTGGTCGAAATATCATAACCACGGTATCTCATGGTCCAAGTCGTCATAAGGATCTTCCTCAGATATTTCTTCATTTGGATCTATATGTGGTTCCTCTCTGAGCACCATTTCAAAATTAGTTAACCTTTTATATTCGGGTTGACATTCCTTCCTTTTATATGTTCTAACCTATGAAGTGTTTTTGTTGATTTGTACTCATATGGGGTCCTCGAACAAATTCAGTTTGGTTGCCCTTACGATATCCTTGCGCAACAATCGTAATTTGCATATATCAAAGATTCGTCCAAAAAACTCCTATATGAGCCTATCTTGTATACAAAAAAAAACCTGGGTCGCAGGGGTAAAATTTTCAAAATTGTCATTGAGACTTCAAATTTGGCTCAAATGAAGGGGAATTTTACGCGGATTCATATTTTAGCCAACTCTGACATTAATTTATGCAAATTTCTTCCTAATGGGAATACCCTACCCGCAAAGTCAGCACACAAGTTGGCGCATTAGTAAGAGTGGTATGTAATGAAAAGTGTGTAATCTGGTGAAAAGTGTGTATCTGGTGTGGAATGAAAAGTGTCAATTCCACGTTCTAATTTTTAATTCAGTCTTTCTCTGCAGCAGTGGAGTTCGAGATGGTTGATTCAGCTGTTGATGATGGGAAGTGCCTCGTCCCAACCTGCAGCAGGTCTGGACCACTACAAACATTTAAGGTACGAGGAGTCAAGAAAGTGATTCAGTGTGCAACAGAGCGGGATGACGATGAGACCCGTAATATAATGCAGGCTATTTTGGATTATCAAGGCGAGCAAGCATCAGTAGTGCTTCATAAAAACTGTTATTGTTCATACACCTCGAAGGACCATGTCAGAAAGGTTGCTAAGAGAAACAAGGATGACAGCGATGAACCACCAGTTGTCAAAATTAGAAGGTCGCAAGTGAAAAAATTTGCTTTTAAAACGCAATGCTTGTTTTGTGCTGGAGTTTGTGAACCTATACATCCTAAACATCCTGAGAGGTGGGACAAGGTAGTACAGTGTGAAAGAAAGGGTGTTGCAAATGCTCCACCTTTCAAGGGTGTGGTATTAGATTATTGTGATAATCGTAATGATGTGTGGAGTAGGGACGTTGCTCTGCGTTGTAACGGTGTGCATGATTTAGAAGCAGCTGAGGCACAGTATCATCTTCGTTGCGATGATGAGTTCAGAGAAATCCCTGTGTATGCTGGCCAGACCTCGATGATTGATGATGAAGCTATGAAATTGCTTGTTGATGAGATGTATGCTAATCGAAAGCTATGTACTTGGACATCCATTTAACGAAATGATAAGTATGTGAGTTATGGTGGTCAGTTGACGTATAAGCAAATGTTTACCATGCTGGTTACGCATTTGGGTGATGATGCTGTGGTTCTTCGTATAGAGGGTTGTGCATCCATTGTTGGATTCAGAGAGCTTGTAGGTAAAATCTGTAAGATTGTCAAAGTGGATACTCTGGATGAGGAGAAAGAGGATGCTTTGGTAAGAAAGATCACAACCGAGGTACGTGGCATTCCATTCAACAATAACAACTTTGATCTTGGTGATGTCACCCATGCCAAAACAAAGCAACAGACAAGTGCTACACTGCTTAGGTTTAGCTCATCTCAAAAGGTGAAATCACAAAAGCGTCACTGAGCCTGTCACAATCCATATAATCTCACATTACCAATGAACGTAACTAAACAACGCTTGGGTTGGGTGTCAAACTACACCACAAATTTGGAAGCGGTGATCTCATTCGGATCTTGGATGAGCATGGGTACATTGTGTAATATTACGAGGTGCTGTGGTTCCGGAAGTCGGCGGCGGAGTATGTCGGTGGCAATGCTGCCACGCTACATCGGATGATGGGGCTCTGTCTGTCAGACAGTCAGAATCGTATTTGGCTGGTATGACAACTTCGACTTGCTGGTGTCAACTCCAAATGGTCGCCGTGAGACCCACGCCATGGCAACAGAGTTTCAGAGGCAGCCAGCTTGGATCATCAAGGCCGGCAGTGCTCAGCCTGGCATCAGTTCTCTCATAATCCCTCACCTCACATCAAAGCAGGCCAAGTCTGTGGGAAATAACAGGCCCACTGTCTTATACTGGCCCTAACAATCACTTGTGTCAAAACCTCAGTCAAATCTTATACTGGCCCTAACAATCTATGAATAACAATCACTTATGCACTATACTGGCCCTAAGAAGGTGAAGCCCCCTGCAGTGCCCACTGGCAAGACCACCAGGATCAGCTACACCGAGGCTAGTGGTGGACAGGCCAGTCTGGTGGCTGCCCAACAGAAGGACACACAGTGGCTCAACAGCCTGAGCCAGGGGCAAGATGCTATGGAGTGGAATGGATTCAACAATCAGCTAGCCAGGAGCCAGGGCGTACTCAAACCTGCGAGCAATGATATGTTTAGTCCATTGATTGACGTGCCACCCTCGCAGCCAGACACCATCCTCACAAAACTCACGTACATGCAGAGGTCACTGCTTGACATGGGGATGACATACGTTCATCTTTCCATTGACATGCAGTTGTTTGTAGTAACGAAATAGGTGTACTGGTACCAGCCCGTGCAGTTCCAGAACGTAATCGCCAATCCTGGTGGGATGCATATTATACAGTCGTTCATTGACTGCATCGCAAAGCTGATGAAAGGTTCAGCGTTGGATGTATATGTGTCCGCAGCATATGTGGTCTGACAGGTATATTCAATGGGAAGTCCTGGGTGAAAGTCATGCGGTCCTTTCGGGGCGTACCAGCGGCGCTCTTGAAGTGGTTTCTATAATCAGGGCCAAAGACCTTTGAGCAGATAGAGAAGTATCTGGACACTGCTCTCCTCCATCCTACTGGTCGGCACTGGGTGGACAACTTCCTTCTCCCCACACTCCTTGTCCACAAGTTTGAGCGTGCAGAGAGAGAGAGAGGGTGACTTCTGCCTAAAGCAGGTGACAATGGAGTGCATGCTGAAGTGCTTCTTCCTCGCTGGCCATGTAGAGTACGCCCGCTATCTCACCCAGTACCTGCTGGAGATGCGTGCGCTCCCTGCTGAGGCCAAGACGGGCCTCGTGTCCGGTGCTTTTGTCTGTCGGCACCATGAAGGATACTGGAACGCTGTGTCTGGTGACCAGTTTGGCGAGCAGACTGGCATCAAAATCGGCAAGGGAGCTCTCAAAGGCATCACTCTGTCTGCTGAGCTTGTTTGTGAGTGGATTGATGCCTTCCCCATCACCGTGCATGTGTCAGACCACGTGGACTACATATACTCTGCTGATACACCAGATCAGTTTGCGCAGAAACATCACAAGGAGGAGTTGAAGCACCAGCGTCTCTTGGATGCGGAGGATCGGGGTTTCATTGATGTGGAGGTGGAGAAGTACACTCACCCACTGGAAGATCACCGCCCTCATCTGTACAATCCTGTCACCGGCCAAGTTGCCCCTGCTGAAGTGATTGTGGCTGATTCGATTGTGATTGGAGCAAAGATGAAGCGCAAGTACAGCGCCAGTCTCCCTGATGGGTTATACGACCCTATTAGTATCCCCATCAAGACGATGGATGAAGGCCGCGAAGAGGTTGAGGATTGTCTGGCTGATCCTGATTACCTAATTACCTAATTACCTGGTTGATGAGTGGGAGAACGAGAAAGGTGAAGATTATTAGGCGATATCAGTAGTATTCATGTAGCATCTTTAGTACCTGTAGGTAGTATCTTGTACCTATAGTACAGATACCAATCCTTGTAACATCCATATAAATTAACATCCATGAAATTTAATCTTTACCTTACAGTGCGTAAAATGTTAGGACGTGTTTCAACACTTGTGCATGAATAAATACTGAAATATTATTCAGTTGAAGCTTTCATTGACCTGTACTCCCAAAATTATCGGGACATGTGTCGGCCATCTTTAAATATGACCAAATTATCCACGTAATGATTAAAATAATGTGATTTGTCCTATGGGAGTTCAAAACGTGACCTTGAAAGCCTTGGAAACGGTTTGTCTTAATAGTCCATTGGTCATTTCATGAACCTAGAAATCATTTCATGAACTGAGAACCTCGGTCATTTCATGTCTTTCAATCCTGACAAATCTCACACTCTTACGATGTCTCTCCGAAAAGACCGACTGGACAACCCTCCCATCCACTTTCTGAATAATCCTCTCCAAGAAGTTCTGTCACTCAAGCTTTTGGGTCTCACTATCTGCCATGATCTTTCCTGGGAAAACCACATTTCAAATCTGGCCTCCAAAGCCAGTCGCCGACTGGGCATCCTCCGACGTGCAAAGTCCTTCCTTGGCAAACCTGAGCTCCTCACCACATACAAGGCTTTCATCCGCAGCTCAATGGAATACTGCTCTCCGCTCTGGGCTGGTGCTCCTGCCTCACACCTAGCTCGTCTTCATGCTGTTGAAACCAAAGCATTCAGAATCATTGGAATCTCCCGCGATGAAGCTAACTCCAAGGGCCTTTCACTCACTCACCGCAGGCAGGTTGGTGGTCTTTCCGTCTTCTACCGACTCCTCTCTGGCCTTGCCCCCCCCCCCCCCAGCTCTCTCTGGCTCTGTCCCCCAAATATTCCTACAGGTCACACAAGATCTGCCTGCAACCCTCTTATGGTTAAACTGCCAAAATCAAGACTTTCTGCTCACCTTCACTCCTTCATTCCTCTTTTCTCCTGCCTCTGGAACAAACTCCCTCACTCTCTTCAATCCCACTCCACCCTCCAGGTCTTTAAAACAGCTGTTCACCACCATCTCTTATCTTCCCCCATCCAAAACCTTGATCTTTTCTACCCCCGCTAATTTCACCCCAAATCCTACACTTTTTTGAAATACCAACTTCTGTCCTGGAAGTCCTTGGTCTCCTTGTGTTTTATACCTCTCCCCCCCCCCCCCTTCCCACGCCTCCTCCCCCCAGGCCCTCGCCCTCCCGTGCTTCTCCCTGCTCTCAGGTGTTGTGTTTGTGTGCTTCCCCGCCTCTCCCCATCTTGTCTTCCGCTCCCTCTTTTTGTATGTTTTGTTTGTCTGGTTGATTTGTTTGTGAAATAAATGTTAGCTCTTTCACGAGCGTCGATTCGATATACAAAAAAAATAATAATAATAAATAGTAATACACAGCCCACAAATCACTGGTCATGATCATCAGCAAGCCGCTGACATGCACCCCTCCACAGCTCCAGCGCCTTCTTGTGAAAATCCAAGGCTACAATTTTGATCTGGAGTATAAGGCCGGCCGTGAGATGATGCTATCAGACACATTGTCGAGGCTACTGAACCCAGAGAACAATCAGGAACTGCAGTTAGACACACGTGTAGATAGTATGGAGCTCGATGATGTGGATGATCACCATCGCTTTGACCTGGTTGATTTCAGCTCAAGGAAACAGGACCAACTCAGAGAGTGTGGAAAGGCTGATGGAACCTTTCGAGCATTGCAGCAGGTTGTTCATCGAGGTTGGCCTACTTTGATTACAGAGCTCCGTGTGGACCTCCGTCCATACTAGCCATAACGTGATGAAATTGGTATTTGTGACGGGGTTATTTGAAAGGTCGACAAGTACTAATTCCAGAGCAGCAACGTAAGGATATCCTCGACCAGCTTCATGAGGTGCACATGGGGATCGAAAAGACAAAACGTCGAGCACGCGATTGTGTTTATTGGCCAAGTATATATCTGGACATTGAGAGAGCTGTCAGAACATGTAAGGCATGTCAAGAGAACCAACCAGAACAAATGCGTGAGGCGATGATAGCTCATGAGATACCAGCGGTACCATGGACAAAGGTGGCCAGTGATATGTGTGAGCTACACAGGCAGACCTACCTCTTGGTGACGGATAATTGCACCAAGTACCCAGTTGTGGAGAGAATGGAATACACGACGAGCAGTGCAGTCGCCAAGGCCACATCTGAATGCCTCAGTATGTTCGGCCCACCTCTGGAGATCATATCGGACAATGGACCTCAATATGTGGGTAAGCCATACTGTGATATGTGTACCAAATGGAATGTAAAACACACGACAACATCGCCGAGGTATCCACGCAGTAATGGATTGGTTGAGAGACAAGTTCAAACAGTGAAGAACATGATCAAAAAGCGTATTATATCAGGGAATGCTATAGATATTGCACTGCAACACCTGAGGTGCACACCTGTAGATTCCCACCTGCCAAGTCCAAGTGAAATGCTGTTCAACCGGCCTATATGCACCAACCTACCAAGCCGCCTGTTGGTTCCTGCACATCAAAGGCATCAGGAAATTCAGGAACGATTGAAGGAACGTGGAGACCAGATGGCGAAGCAATACAACAAACGGCTGTGCCGCAATTACCTGAATTGGCTATTGGACATCGGGTTCGGATTCTGAACAAGGACACGCACCAATGGTACCCCAGGAAAGTTGTGGCACGCTGCAACGAACCCCGCTCTTATGTAGTACAGACCCCTAATGGGACGTCTTCGAAGAACCAGGACACACTTGTGTGAACTTCATCCACCCGATTGTTGCGCCAATTGGAAGGACGAACCGACCCAACCAACACATCAAAGGCTACCGACTGCTCGACGCGTACATTTCAACAACAAGCGACGGTACCCGCCCTATGGGCGGGGCTTCAATTGGGAGGCCCAAATGAAAAGGGAAAATATCATAAATTGAATATTTGTTTGGACGTAACAAAAATCCAAAGCAGATTGTTGGATTTTGTTGAGGCTGCACATGTGACGTTGCTACAGGCATGTTTTAGAATTGACCTTGTGATGGTAGTCTGGATCGATAGGACCCCATTACATCACAGGATCTCAATATGGTACTGCCCATGGAAAATGTACAAATCTATTTTGGGTCAAAAAGCCACAAAAGAAAACACCAAAGGGAAAATGTGTAGTTGTTTTAGACTTCTCTAACATCTTTTGAAACGTGGGGAAAAAAGTCTTTAGGTTTGCTATCCTTTAATGTACACCGGTATAAGGGCAAAATTAACCTGAAGCAAGAATATGTATAATATGAATTTTGTCCCACTTGGATTTAGAAAAAAAATGACTTTAAAAGAAAGATACTTCATGATAAGAATTAAGATAAGTCACACTGAAAAAAATCTTGGGTCCAAGTTGGTACTTGGGCCTGAGTTGGTCTGGACCCGAGCTGGTCTGGGTCTGAGATGGTCTGGGTCCGAGATGATCTGGGAAAGTCTGGGTCCGAGATGGTCTGTGTCCGAGATGGTTCGGGTCCGACTTGCCTCAAAGCATTTCTGTAGTATTGTAGGTGTTATCATTCCATCAGTCACGATCATGATGACGACCAGATGACAGACAAAAATGAACTCTCGCAGGTTTGAAGTTCATTTTTAGTGTAAGGCCTAGTGTAATGCTTGGCCACAATGGCATGAATGGAAAGGCCTTTGTTCCAAAGATTGAAAGAGTTGCAAAGAGACATCAACTCCACCTGTCATTCCTGTGCCTGTCTCGCCGTACAAGCAGGGCTGTATGGCTCTCTTTTACCATGGGTCTTATTGTAATGGTGACAACAATAAGACCCGTGACATAAAAGAGAGCCATGCAGCCCTGCTTCTTGTTGTATGCCTGTCTGCCACCCTCAATGAATCTGACCAAATTCCGACCAAAATTTCGACTTTTAAAAAGAAAAACACAGACAGAGTACTGCAGTGGATTTTTTTGGACAGTATGTTATTGATGAATCAAGAATTCAATGTCCAAAACCTTTTGGTAGAAGAAGGATCACAAATTTTAAATCCCGAGGAGGATATCACTTTTTGTTTACAAGAAGTGCACAGCAAGAAACAATAACCCTTATCAAACCAAGAAGAACATACTGCAATTCACGAAAAGCACATTGCAAGATACACAACAAAATAAGTGAAATCCTAAGTACAATATCAACATACAACATTTATAAACCAAGTGCAATTCTAAGTACAATATCACCATACTGTATCGACAGCCCAAGTGAAAATCCTAACATTTGAAGTTGTTCATGACTTTTATACTGGCTGGAATTGGGAGGAGCAAGTGAAAAGGGAGGAGCGAAGATGGGATTGGTCGCATGAAGAAAAGGGGAGGGGAGTAGTAGGATTGGTTGAGCAAAGTGTAGGTGGGAGGGTTTAGGGCAGTGGGGATTGGTCGAATGAAATATGTGGGTCGGAGGGAGCAAAGATCGAGGGATGCAATGTGATTGGTCGAATGAAATATTGGGGTGGGAGGGATATCCCGCTGAGAGGGGAGAGATTGAGGAATGCATATTAAAATATCCTTAATGAGGAAGATATGTTCTTCCTTTGTTCGCACCAGACTCTGTGGAGCCAAGACTCTCCCAATTCTGCTTGGAGACTTCAAGGACATGTGAAAGTCATTCACTTTATATATTTACTGATTCAAACTTTTAAATATCAAACTTAGAAATACCTGAGTTTTTGAAGCACATCAAATTCAAAATCTGCATGTTATCCGTAATTCATTCATCTTTAACATTATTGTTTTCACAGGACATGAGTCAGTTGATGTAAGGGTTATCATATTATATTGTAAATTGACACAATAGTAACATGAGAACTTAATGAATCATCAAACAGGCATGCAATTAAATAAGAAAGTCCTTATTTAATTAATAGGTACTTACTTCCCAATTTGTCATATTTGAGAAACCATACGTAGTTTTGTCAAGATTTTAAACTCAGAAGTCCAATTGTTGCATGCGGAACTTTGTTGGCTCAGGGAAATCACTAGGCAGCTATGACAACCACATTCTTTGTCAAACTGCAAACTCATCTTTTCCTCATAAGTCAAAAGATCATTATAATGAATATATATATTGTTGTGGATTTGAGAATTGTTGTAAATATCACCCTCTGTAAGTGTAATGAATTCCTTGTAAATATCTCCGTTTGGTGTGTAAAAGTCAAAGGTCGTCCTCCTAGTTACTCCATATACATACACGTAGCCAATCATATACCCTCTTAAATAGTTATCTCCTTATTCTATGTAGTTGAAGGCTCTGTTCCCACTAGTTGACACTGCATTGCATCAGATGACATAAGGTAGTTCCCTTCCATATCCCAAAGCCTCCGTTGCCAACTGCATTGGGTGGTTTTCTGCATTTGGCGCCATTGGCCACGTGCTCCGTCTCGGAGAAGAAAGGTGTGTCTCCACCTCGTCATAGAGGGGAGGAGTGAGCCAGCCCCGAACAACCAACCAAGAACGAGGGGTTTGGCTTGAGAGGGCGGGGAGAGAACGCTCGGGGAGGTTCGCGAAGGTTCGGGGGTGTGGTCAATATAACCCGCGGCGGGACGCCCCCCACCTCAGATGAGATGAGATGAGCTTTGACTCCACCACGCAGCTTTGACTCCACCACGCAGCTTTGACTCCACCACGCAGCTTTGACTCCACCACACAGCTTTGACTCCACCATGCAGCTTTGACTCCACCACGCAGCTTTGAATCCACCACGCAGCTTTGAGACCACGCAGCTTCGACCCGCTGCTAAGCGGGAACCAGATAGCGGTGGCATCGGTGGCATCGGTGGCCGTCGAGGTCCAGCCCGACGTCCCGTGCAGGATCAAGCTCCAGCCAGCATCCAGCTGAACCTGCCTCTCCCTCCAGCCATCCACGTTCTGCCATTCCTGTCATCATCCCCCGTGTAAGTGTGCTTGTAGTCTGTTTTGTGTGTCTTGTCCTGGGTTAAGTAAGACTGTTTATAGGTAAGCTAATATTTGCACTGTGTCTCCTTGCTTCTTTCTGTCTTTATTTTCTTATCCTTCCTTCTTCCTTGGTTCCTTTGAATTGTGTAAATAGTTAGTAAATAAATCATATTTGTATTTCCTACCTTTGTTCTTCTTTCCTTTACATCCGTTTCGTCCTTGTCTTTTCCCCCATTGAATACCTGTGGCACGATTTGGCCAACGTTAAGGATCGGGTCAGTCCTTGTTAATAGTTCGTGCCACGGTTGCTAAACCGCTCGGCAATTAACATCTGTCCGCGGACGCGAACGGCGTTGCGCACCTGCCTTTCCGGAGGTAGCTGTGCAGCGTCAGGAGCGGAGACGGCCAGTGAAAATAGAAGGGGGGATTAACCCCCCCCCCCTCCCCTAAGGGGAGTGCCGTACTCCGTTTCCACAACAATTGGTGTCAGGAGTGGGATTCGGACCTGAAGCGCGAATAGCATGCTCAAAATTTTGAGTGGCCCAAAATTTATTTTATAACATCCTAAATTTAAAATCGTGCCATGGATGGTCAAGGCGATCAGGTGCCGGTGGGGGAGATAGAAGGGTTAGAGTCGACCCAGGACCCCAGGGAAATGTATGTGGGAGAAATGGAGGAGGAGAGCAATGAGGATGTGGTTGAGGGGGTATCAGGTGCGCAAGATGGATAAAAGCCACGCCCACAAAAGATGGATAAAAAATTAAATAGATAAAAAATCATAAGCCACGCCCACACAGACCCCACCCACACAGACCCCGCCCACACAGACCCCGCCCACACAGACCCCGCCCACACAGACCACACCCATCATCCCCCACCCTCCGTGCACCCCCACCCTTGACCCTTCACCCCCCTCATCCCACCCCCACCTTCCCCACACACAAGGGGAGGGGAGGGGTGGGATGAGGGGGGTGAAGGGTCTTTGGCAGGGGTGCACCTCCCCATTTCCTCCTTTATTCTCTTTTTGTAATTAATAATTAAATAATTGTAAACAAAACAAATATATATAAATAATATTGGAAACATTTGATTCTTTATATTATTAAAACATTTTTCTTCTTCTTCCCAAAACAAATCATCAATATCTTCCCAACATAAGTTGAAGGTTGGTTCAGCAGATGTCTTCAGGTTTTGAATCTCTTTCTATTAAAGACAAGAGGGGAGAGATATTTATTTCATATTTACGTTCCATGTCAAAGCGTCTTGAAAAGCGCTATACAAAATAAATGTATTATTATTATTATTATTAATATAGGGTCGGATGCCCTTCCTGACACCAACCCTGAATCACCTCTGACGATGCGCAGGGATATGGTGTACCTATTATAAACGGTGAACCACACACACACACGTACACACATGCTTACCTCGAAAAAATCCAGCTTAGCGTCAAGATCGTTGAGTTGAAAATGTAGAGGTTCACAGGTTGGTAGGAAATAACCACTCCTTGGGGGATCAAAATCATCCCACTCAAAATTTTGGTCTTCGAGGTTAATACTGCAAACAAAATAAGGAGAAATTACTATGCTGAAGTATAGTCCTTGAGCCAGACCAAAAGTAATGCTCCGGCGGGGGGAGTAATTCTCATTATGATTTTCCATTAGACCAATGTCTCAAGTGTCAGAAAAGGTGTGATGGACATCTGAGAACGGTAGCTTAGTGCCCGGATGGACGCCATCTTTGAAACCACCCAGCTCGAAAATGCCCATTTGGTGGGGTACATTGTTGCACGTGTATCTGGACTTCTATACTAGCTATCGATGTGCGGTTGACGACTAAATATACGTCCGATGTGTACCGTCTAAATAAAAAATAATATGAAGCATTTTGTTTTAGATTAATTATTATAAAAATCAATTATCGAAAAAAAATCATATATTTTTCAATATTTTATTATTAGACTTGTACTTTTTTTAGTGAAACAACACTGGTATGATTTTCCAAATTATGCATTGTGCTACACCGTTTATCTGTCTATAAAAATAACTCAAAAACTAAAACATATCATCCACCACGAGTTTACAACAAATAAATGTAAAGAGGCATAAAATGACTTAGGCCGCCGCTGGCATTATCTATTCTGACGATAACGCAAGTTAGGAATGTCGTACGGAGAGGATTTTAACACCATACGATATCTAATAAGCAGGCGGAAATTGTTACATAGGAAATCTGCACTTTGGTGGCCATCTTGGATTTCAAAATGGCCGCCAATTATATTAATTATTCATTACTAGAGTTTGGAAAGACGTATGGAGCTGATTTTAACACCATACGATGTATATTCCTAATAAGCAAGCGGAGGTATCATTGAACATGTCATGTTTTAGTCAAATAACACCGGTATGATCTTCCAAATTATACATTTTGCTAAACCGTTTATCTGTCTATAAAGATTTTCAGGCAATTTGGCCTGCATTATAATAGAGAACAACATATGCTATACAATATACAGTGCACACAAAGTTAATCATCAGAGTCGCCATCAGAGTCATTGGCATCCTGAGCCACGATAGCATCATCCTGCACCATGTTGGAGCATCCCTGCAGCTTACACACAACAGTGCACTTCAACCCATTCAGTATGCAGGAGCAATCTGACGGTCGACACGTCCTTCTGCATGTGCATGAGATGAGATTCAAGACGACATCTGGAGCTGGTAGACCCGCCATCCATCGGATTGTGAGCGAACCGCCATCATCGAGTTCCCAACCATGTCCTGCTGATGGTGTTGGGACGTCTGGTAGGTTTTCAAGGCTGCGTCGCCAGATAGCCGCCTGATAGTTGGCCCTAAGCGTATGCTGCATCAAGGAGTCTTCACAAGGCGGCAATTGTCCAGATTCGATCTGGCCCTTCTTTGCACAGAACATGTGATAACGGAGCGAATTAACACCGACGATCTTCGTGTTCTTGGCGTACAGCTGACACGTGAAGGCCTGAATGCTATTGAAGACGTCTGTTGGTACATTCCACGAAGATCCCAGATCTGTGAATGCTTGAAGATACAGCTCATTCGCTTGCACAAGCTTCAAAGCCTTTATCTTTCCTTGGCTAGCCAGAGCACTCACAGTGTCACACCCGCTCCATGCATGAAGCCCTGGCAATGCACTGCAAACTCCAGACCCCAATACCGCAGCCAACTTTCCAACGTCGATCATTCTGACTCGAACCTTTGTTCCTCGTCTGATGAAGAGCTGACTATCGATGGTTCTGCTGAGATGAAGACTGATGATCAGAACGTCGGTGTCATCTGCCACTAAGATGATCGTCTTGTAGTGGGTAGCGGCGTGCTTTGCGTGGAGAAACATACGCGTGTCTGCTTCCTCGTGGCTACATTCGAGTGCTTGCACCAACTTCCACCTATCGCGGGTCAGTACCAGACATTTTTCACCACAGGTGACATACAGTGTTCTGTTGCCTAGCTTTTCGCGATTTGTTTCATGTTTCCACGACTCCGCCAGAAACACAACCAGTTTCTCCTTTGTCTGGCTGCAAGCAAGGAGACGCCGCCAGTTCATGATTTTGTGTGCGGGTCTGATCTCGCTGAAACTGATGCCTTCATTTGAACCACGGTTCACACGCTCAGCTGCTTTGATGGATTCTTCTGTGTATGTGTCAAAGACAACATCGATGCGCTCACTGCCTTGACCAGCGTGAAGCGCTGCAGCAAGGATGCGGTCAGATAGTTCTTCGAACGTGTCGTTCTCGCCATGCATCTTTTGTATGAGAGCCATCGCATCAATTATTGTTGCACTTCGCTTGTCAACGTTCTCGGCTGGTTCCACAAGACCTTCCATGTGTTTCGCAAGTGCAGCTTTGTTCGTTTTTTTCATTGACCCATCAACGTTTGCCAAAGACCATGGTAACGGCCCTAGTGGGTGACAAAGGACAAGTTGCATGTCGAGGTTCCTTGTCTTGGCGATGAGTATCATGGTGGCAAACAGTTGTCTGTCAGCTCTCAGGACGATCTCCTTGTTTGTGCCCTTCACAACTTTCTGCTTGATCTTACCAAAGGTCTTCAAGTTTAGCTTGTTCAATGTGTCATGAAAGCCTGTTCCCTCTTCAAGACGTTTCTGGAAGCTTTGATACGCCGCTTCCCCCTTTTGCAGGGTGTTGAGTAGGTCATTAGAAACGTCCTCCCTCGCAGCCGCTCCGGTAGATATACTGAGAAGACATGACGGATCATCGGCGAATGGATTGGTCCAGTCATTTTCCAGTAGATCACAGATAGCTGTGACGCCAGACTCATCACGTTTGATGCGAGAAGTAGACAAGTCGGGGTGCTTGGCGTGAGATGTGTCGCTGCCATTCACAAGGATAGTTTCTCGTAGTTGCCTCAGTGCAGTAGCCCGATTTTCTGCAGTTAGATAGTATCGTGACACAGCCCCTTGTCGAAGACTAAAACCTCGTGTTCCTCCAGCTGTTTGCGTATCTTTGTTTACTGTTTCTTCTGTTGTCTGATCAACAGCGATTCTGGCAAATGGATTCCCTGGTCTAAGCTGTACGGAGAAGTAGCCTTGATTGAAATGCCTGTACAACTCGGGGCATGTTTCGTGGAGTTGCGTCATCTGTGCATAGTACACTGGTAGATATCTAGCATAGTTCACCTTGTTCATTGCGAAACACCAAGGGATCACTCTTCTGACACAAGCCAAGTGAAGCATCCAGTCGCCTTCTCTATCCGCACGAATCAACCCCAGCAGGGTCTCTACCATATCAATATACATCATCCAGAAGCGAGCCAGGTCTCCATGTTTGGTTCGCAGAAAATGTAGGTATTTCGCGAACATGTCAAAGCTCTGTACACATGAATCATCATCGAGAGCAGCAGCGAGAGTCTCGTGGCAAACATCCTCCTT